>NC_044557.1:120873946-122073946 GCF_007565055.1 Rhinopithecus roxellana | reverse complement strand
CAGGACCAAATCCCTGGGATCATGCAGCTAAGAAGAGCGAAACAGAGGTGGAGCCATCTTGATGGTTCAGAACTGAATGGAGATTGGACCTGCATGGACTGGGGGATACAGTGGTTTGAAGGACCTGTGCTTTCTTGGGTAAACACTTCTAAAATATGAATAGGTTTTCAGGTGAGTTATGATTTTGGGAGCTTCAGGTTGCCGAGAAACATGACACTAGAACTCTACAGAAGGGTGACTTGCGATGAGCCTTCCTTAATGCATTAAGGTGACCATTCTGGGCCGAACTTTGGAACCTACTCTGGAGGGACAGATGAAGATTTAGCATTCACCAGTCTCAGAGGATACAGTTCTGTCTAATTAGTGATGACTAGAAGGGAACATGACAGGAACTTCCAGGATGTTATGATATTTGGATCCTTGATCTGGATGTTAGTTACCTGAGTGTTCATTTTAGAAAAATCCATCAAATTTCACATTTATGGGTACTTTTAATACAAAGCTAAAAAGTACCAATGTCTGAACCTCTCCTTACAATAAAATCAAAATCTGTGGAAATTTGGCTGAGTTCCTAATCTTTAAAAAGTATTCTAGCTGATTTGGGTAGGAAGCCAGAGTTGAGCATCCCTGAGAAAGAACTATACACACACGTGTACACTGTACACCTCTATCCTGAAAAAGTGAATCCTCTCCTTGCTTAATTGCCAGAAAGCAGAATATGGTATAGAGTTCTGTGCTGTATAATATGGTAGGCCAGATATTTGAAATTGGCTGGTCTGGATTGAGATCAGTCAAAACAGACACTGGACTTTGAAGAATTGGTACAAAATAAAGAATGTGTCAATAATTTTTATATTGGTTATGTACTGAACAGCCATATTTTGGATATATTGGGTTATTTTACTGCTTTCTTTCTATTTTTTAATATGGCTACTGGAAAATGTAAAACTGCATGTTCAGCTCATATTATTGTTCTATTGGGTAGCTCACATGTAGTTGAAAGAGCATGAGAATTGTCACCTGAGAAGATGGACATAATTTTCAGTCCTGCCTTTGCAGCACAAAACCTACATGGCCTTAGACAAGGCTCAAGGCTCTGAAGTTCTCTGAGTCTTAGACTGCTCATTTATAAGGAAATAAATATATTCATATTTCAGAGTAACTGTGAGAAAGAGGTAATAAAGCATCTGAAATATATTCAGAACATAATAGTTACTATTACTCTGAGAAAAGTCTTCTACCCCCTTCCTATGGTGCAATATAAAAAGACATCTTTCTTTTATACTTGAACCACATGTTGTGAGTGGAGACACAGGGTGTCTTTAAAAACTGAGGAGTGAATCAGGGCATAAGTAGGAGACAGTATGGATGAAGGACAACAGCAGCTGCTTTGCCAGAAAGAACCCCATCTGTGCCTCATTGTATGCACCTCTGCTGCTTCTCATTTACCCTCTGACATCTCTTTGGCTTTTCTAGCTACCAGATTACTAACCTTTGAATAAGTCCTATGTCTACTTTCATCTCTAGCCGTTAGTTTACCTGCAAAAATTTAACTCTCACTTTCAGAATTCTTTCATTTCTGTGTTAGGCTCCTCACCACAAGCCTTATCTGTGGCTCAGGGTCCTTGTGCGTGGGACATGCCTTGATGTTTACACTTTTCTCTCTGAGTGGTCTAGGAGCTGGCCTGCCAGCCACTTTTGAACTATTTCAGGCACACCCTGGAATCCTCACTGACTTTCATCAGATTTGAGGGCTTCCAGGTCCTTCTCCATAGTCTCACATTTCTTCTCCACCTAGCCTAGTGTCTCTCTTCAGACTTAGCATCCACACACTGTGCTCTGGCTAACAGGGATTATTTTTAAATTATATGATTCTGTTTTCCTATCTGTGTACCTTAGTTTATGTCAGTTTTTCTACACAGAATGCCTAATTATTTTTTCTTCAGTGAAATACATATTCCAATAGATAATTTCAGTTATTCCTTCTTCATAATATACCCTGTCATATGCAGTTTCTTTCACAGAATCTGTATAGGATGTTCCATGTTCATTTGTTACTATTTAGCAGTTTCAGACATTTATCATAGATATGTATGTGCTTCTGTTACAATTTCTATTAAATGATTATCCTTTAATAAATCTTTGGGTCCCCTGTGGCCTCCTCTTTGTAGGGAGCCTAATTCAAAAAAGTTTCATCTGGAAACCAGAAATAATTGAAAAGAATTTCCAATGTTTACTTATATACCTTTAGGATATTAAAGAAGATCTAATTCAGAACCTATTAAAGGCCCTTTTCTGTCCTTTCCAATTGTGTTTCATTCTGTATTTTCATTTAAATGTCTTACTTGCCAAACCTCTCAAGCTTATTTTAAAAACCCATTTCACTGCTTTAAAAATCCTCCTTGTAATTCTTTATTCTAAATTATGTAGGTCTACTTAAACATGTTAATGTTAAACAACTTTTAAAAAATCTGTTTCGATCATTACCTGGTTTGTTCTCAACAAGGAAACTTCTAGAATTGTTTACCTAAGAATCTTCTTTTTCCTCTTATCACTCTAACTTGTATATCTATTCTCCCAATTCTATGTTGCAAAAGGCCTAGGAATCAGCTGAGGAAAAAACTAAATTCTCATTAGATAGTAGAATTGAATAATATGTTCTTAAAAGGAAGATGGAGTGGTGTTAGGCGAAGACTGGAAATACTGGTAGAAAAACTATGGTCCCCATTATTATTTCAGTTTTTATTGGTCTATTGGATTCTGTGGTCTTTCAAAAATTTCACTCTTATTGGACCTAATAAAAAAAGACTTAAACTTAGTAAATGCTCAAATTTTATTTCCTAGACAAATTTGATGATTTGTTGAATTGTATTTAGGACCATCTGAGAAGGCAGAATCAGTTTAAGTTGTCATTCTTTAGCTATAGCTATTTTTTTTTTTTACACTTAAAACTTCATGGTTATATATTGGCTTGTGAATTTCAAAGAGGATGTGGGATAAAGAAAATCTTAGAAATTCAACAGGACAGTCATAATAGTCACACCATCCTACTCAAGCAATGTGTAAAATGAATCATGGCAGCCAAAGTTTAAACATTTTCTATTAGTGGTAACCTACATCACCACCTTTGTCAATCTTTTTCTTAGTTTCAGAGTCCAAAGTTCACAGTATTTCTTTAGTCTTGTTAGAGCTCCAAAGTTAATTTTATTACCAGTGTTTTTTTAAAAGATAACACTATTCAGGAAAAAGTCTTTAAGGTTCTATACATGTATATCAGTGAGCTTTCTTTCTTGAATATATAAAAATGTGTTTCTTAATTGCTTTCTACTATTGTTTCCCCTTTTTTTCTGTGAATTCCTGACACTGAGGTTTATTATATTGTTGTTAGAACTCGCATTTCTTTAGGCTGTTTGAGTGCATTTCTGTAAGGCATATTCTCAGAAACTCCAGTGAACTTTTGTCCTGGAGATCTTCCTCTCTGAACAAAGTACTGCTTAGGCCAAGAGAGTAAGATATAACCCCCTTTGGACTCATCTTAATTCCAGCAAACTGAAGATAATCCCTGCCACAAAATTCCCAGAAATATCTTTACCAAGACATTATTTAGCTGGATGGCTTACCTTAATGTGCCCATCTGGTTATGTGTTGTCTTACTGGTCACCTCATTTATTTATGTCTTATCAAATCTTTGTGTGTGTATGTGTGTGTATGTATAAATGCAGCACACCAGTTTGTGATACAAATTTTAAAAGTTACTCTTGTATAAACTAAAAAAAAAAAGGTGACAGGAATTAAGTTTTTATCCTCTGCAATGCAATATTCTTGAGACTTTACTATTTTCAACCATCAATTTTTTCTCTGAATTGCATTTTCCCTAATCGATCTGTATAGATTCTGTCTCTTAACTTCATTATGTATGAGCTGCAAGAGGGCAGATACTATTTATTTACAAACATCTGCTAATGTTTTTACTGATTAGCAGTAACCTACATAGATAAACATAGATAAAAAATAAGAATACAAAGATGAATAAAAGGGGGTTGACGCCCTCAAAAAGCTCACACTTGAGGTGGAGAGATATACATGCAAATAAATAGCTATGATAAAGAGATCCATTTGCGGATAAATTGTTAGAGAGCAAGGAGTACAGAGCAGCTGATTTCCTAGGGTAGTGCTTGGGAATGGAGATGGGTCAGAAAGACTCTACCAAAAAGGATGAAATGAGGCTTAGTCTGAAAGGACCAATGAGACTTTGCCCACAAGCATGAAGCACATTTTAGGAACAGGATACAAGCAACACAGAGCAAGAAGTTATACACAAATATATTGTGGTACTTATACTGTAAAATTTTGAAGGATTTTTTAATTAGGAGAGATACATGATCAAAATCATGTATCAGAGCAATACATCTGGTGGCAAGATGGCTAGAAAGAGTGCTGGATGAGGCAGGTCATGCTGAGCAGGTCTTTGCATTATAATAGGTAAGTTATGATTTAAAGGGTTGGAGTGCAGATAAAAAGAAGTGAGCAGTTTCAATAGTGAAGAATTAGAATTGATTGACCAAAAAACCAACAAGCACACAAATCACGGGAAGAGGTAAGAGCTAAAAGGGTTCCAAGAATTTTGATTTAAGGTCAGTGGAAAATCAGTGCTACCATGATCTGAAATCTGCAGCATGTGAGGAAAAGCAGGTTTGAAAATGGGATCATGCACTGGATGTAATATTAGAACACTGAATTTTAAGATTCTTTGAGCAATCCATGTTCAACTATCCAATAGGTCAGATAATGAGGAGTGACTCCTGGGCTAGAGATCAAGATATGAAATTCACCATAGGAATGTAGTTGCTGATGTGGGAATGGAGGAAGTCATCTGGAGAGAGAGATTAGAGAAGAGGAATGAGAATGGGAACTCAGGGAGCCACGAAATTTAATGGGGAGGTAGACAAGGAGGGCCCAGTCTTAGATGAGTGAGGAGGTGTCAGAGAGAAAAGAACAAGAAATCACTAAATAAAAACACCTGGAAGAAAAAGCAAGGCAAATGAAGCATTTCAAAAACATTCCATGGTGAACCAGATTAAATGTCATTGAGTAAGCTAATAAAATATACAAAAATATTCCACTCTATTTGCAGTAGATATATTTGTTTGGGTATAATTCAGAGAAGTAGAGCAAGACTGGGATTTTACACACATATAGCTGCTGTTGAGAGAAACAAGTGATATCATTAACATGTATCCAAGAGTAGAACGGAACACAGAACTTTACAACATCACAAGATAATCTTGTTCATCTATGAATGTCTAGGCTCTGTGTTGGTGGCCAGATATGTAACAACCACTCCTACAAAGTAATGAGCACTATAGGATTTGAGCACATAGCAAGCAAACATTATGGAGAGATTGTGGTCATAGAGTAAGGACATATCCATACATTATGGAAGTTCTATCCTAGAGAGAAAGCTGACTTTTTCTTGATATATGTCGATTCTATATAGTTGAAAAAGACTTTATTATGCAGTGATACCCTGTCATACTAGTATCAACTGAAAATATAAAAATGTTAAATTTTATTTTAGGTTAATCTGAGTCCTCTGAATCATCATCACCTGTTAATTTCCACATTGGTCAGAAATTCAATGACAATGACAGAGAAGATGAGCTACTAAAGATGTCATTGATAATGAGAAAAATTTTCCTGGAAGCCAAATTGCAAAAGAATAAGAAATAAGGAGGAGAAGAAGCATGAAAATAAGGAGTATACATTAGTATTTTGAGAATCATAAGTAATGAAGCAAACAGGAAATTGAAAACTTGAGCACATTTGTGAAAAAGGGTAAAGTCAGTAAAGAAAAAGGGATAATTAATAGACATCCTGTTAGAGTCAGAATAAAATTGTTTAAAAACATCAAATGAAGGAATAAATCTTAGCCAGAAAGTGGGACGATTCCTCTGTGCCCACGGACATGAAAAGAGAGAGCTGTGTAGCACTTATGTCTAGATTGAGGTTGCAAACAATGAATAAGCATTGTTTTAACTTTTTACTGTCATCCAGAAGACAAGTAAAGAGAAACGAGATGGCCTAATTGATTTTGATGGGGCAGAGATGGTAGAAAGGCAAGAAAATGTGGAACCTGAGGAGCATCTAGGAGAAGGATGAACAATGGAGTCCAGACCAGCAGGAAGGTTGCTGAGGAAACATCCATAGTAACCCAATCAGAAAGAAGATGTGTTGCAAATTAGAAAGTTAATAGGTTATAGTCATATCATTTTGTTAATTTTGACTTTAGTATTAAAGATGAAAAGGATCCCAAATCCCCACACCTGAATTAGACAGATACAAGAAATATACACTGAGTAGCAACACTAGAGGCTCTACAACTTATTTCACTGGCTAGTATTTTGTTGGTCCCAATCCCTATGTGGTGTTTTATCCTTGTGAGCTGAGTAAGATTAACTGAAATCTTTACATCTCCTTTGCTCTTTGGACTGAAGAACTTGCCTGGATTCAGGTTGAGTGCTGTTTGATGCCTACTTTCTCCCGAGCTCCACCTTGGTCTCTGTTTGGTCATTACTGCCTGTGTTTGATAAAAATAAAATGATGGAAAGAGAGAAACACTAAGATAAAAGAAGAGCTCTCTTTGCTTCTTTACCCTAAAATATTACCCTTAATGCAGTAAAATCATGGGTGTCTGTGAGGATTGCATTTTGTTCCTGACTAATTTCAGAGCCTTTCGGTGGAGTGGGCAGGGTGGGTATATCAGGAATCCTTGAACTTCTAGATCACTGATTCTAAAGTGGTGGGGGTGAGGTGGGTGGAGGAAAGGTATCAGAGTCATGCAGAAAGTTATTTTAAGAGAAACAGTGTTTATGTATGAATGTATCTATGTGGGGGGTGGGTAGAGGGTGGGTGCTGTAAAAACTTTCCAAGAATTCTGATAAACACCTGTCTTTCTCCTGACTGAAAGTCATCTCCCTACAGATGAGCAAGTAAGAACCATAGGCATGGTATTGGGAGTTAAGATCTAGGAGGTGGGATGGTTCTGGCAGATGACAAAGACCAGGAAGTGGACTACTCGAGTGGAAGGGAGTTGAAAATGATTAGAATAAAGACCAGGAAAGAGTGAAGCTGGAGTCCTGGGTTTGTCCACTGCAAGATGACTGAGGTATAGAATTTCTCCTTTATCACCTGCAGCACTCTCTAGCACCAAATACATAGTGTGAATTCAATAAATACTCTTAATAGACTGTGTACATTTCAGAAAAATGTGTTACTTTTAATTACCAATTATGTGAGCATGCAACATTGCTAAATACAAAAGTCATACAAGCTCACAAATGACTTCAGAGACTGCCACTCTTGTAATTAAAGAACAATTTAGGGTCTATTAAGACATCATAAATTATAGATCCTTTCCTATTTTCACTTGATGGCTACACATTTTCTCCCTACTACTACTGCTACTACAGGTTTCACTTAGAAGCTTTGCTGCCCGGCAGTTACATTTCTTTATCCATTATTGTTTCCCTGAAGAGAAATAGCAGTATCAATCATCTTCTAAAATGGTGCATTGCCACTGTATCTAAGTAAGACTCAAGTATAGGGCATTTACCATTGACTGTTCTGGGAGTATTATCTAAGAATCAAATTTCAATGTCTGTTATTTATTGGAAAAATATTTCTATGAATTTATGATAACAATATGTTGGCGTAGGATGATTACAATTGATAAAAGGTAAATTTAACAATTTCATGCTTGTTGCAAATAAGTCAAAAAGCCAAAGTCCCCATGTTTGTTGATAATTAAACAAAATGCTATTTATACAGACCACATGCCAGAAAACTATCTTCTGGGAAACATACCCCCCAAGTAAGACATAATTGAATTTCTTTTTTTAAAAAAAGATATACTTTGTGTGACCTACTCATATATATGTTATTACCCATCCAGGGAGCCTTGAAAAAGGCAGTTTCTCCTTCTGGGATTCAATTTCCTTCTGTAAAATATGGAGGCTGCAGAAGTTCATCTCTAAAAGTTCCCTTACAGCTCTGCAGTTGGCTCTAATTTTATGACATGTGCACTGGAAAGCTCATTGTTGACAAACATGGGTACTAATCCTAAGTTCATCACTTACCAGCTCTTTAAGCTTCTAAAGGTTATATTTTATTGAGTGCTTATATTTTAATCTGTGAAACTGGATAAAAATACCACTCTAATAGAATTGTTTGAGGAACAAATAGGAGAAGATGAGCTGCAAAGCCATTAGCATAGGAATAGTTGGTTAATAGGCATCCAATGCTTATTACCAAACCCAAGGCCTTGGTTTCCTACCCTTTCCTTCGCTCTTTAAAAATTCAGATCCATGTGTATTCTTGACTTGCAAATAAAGGAAACTAAAATAAAATTTGAGAGATACCATGAATAAGCAAAATGTATAGGATGTGGACATTTTGGAAAAATAATTTGTATCTCCCTAGCTTGGGAATACCTTTGGTTTTGAATATAGCAGACAAAGCAGTAGTAAGAAGTCAAACTAAATCCAAAGCTCCATATGACTTTGCAATTTAGCACTATTTATATATTTAAAGACAAGCATGGCACCACATGCATTAATAATAGTATATCACATAGGAATATAAACTCTCCACATACACTCAGCACTGGTTCTAAACTTTTCGAAATCACATGAAATCAGTTTGGAATTTCACAACCTTAAGAAAGAAGAGAAGTTTAAATTCACAAGAAACCTATTAAAATATTAAATGAAGATACTGAAAACTGACTGTAGGGGTTCGATGGTTTAAACAGTTTACCAGGGATTGCCTAAAGTAACTCTAGGAACCTCTTTTCTCACTTGTGAGTCTATTAATAGGTGATGTGTTTGAATTTTACTGGGCGTTTTGGCCCCTGATGGATTAGACAGAAGGAAGCATTCTAAAATTTAATCTTTCCTCTTTCTGCTCTCAGAAAGGCTCACATTATTAACTTTTTTTCTAGTAATATCTGATTGAGTACTAAACGCAACCCATGCCCTTATTCCAGTCAGTTGAAATGTTCTGTAGAAGGAGAAGTGAGCAGACTTACCTTTTATCCTGTATGTAATTACATAGGAGGGCTGAGTTTCTGGCACAACCACACAAATTACCTATTGAAATGCTGCTCTAACTACTTCACGTGGAATGGTATCTAAGCCCTCAAGGACAGCTAAGTGGGCTTGTTATTGTAAAGGGACTCCCATTGTCTGCTATTTGTCCAGTAATTCATGAACCACTGGCATATTACTGGTTCCTTATTTATTACCACTGACAAATGATTTCATAATACTGACCAGAGGGATTACACAGCTCACAAAAACTTTCCATATAAGAAGCACGATGTTAAAACACAGCAGAGGCCATCAAACACAGTATTAATGAGAATTTTGTTAGCTTCTAATGCTAATCATTATTGTATCAGAATGCAATTCACACTAATTATTAGTAAAAGTTTACAAACATTAAAAAGTGCATAATAACATTTGGATCTGAGAGGGCTGAAAAAAGACAGGAAAACACAACACCAGGGCTTTACTTTTGTGATTGGTGTCCACATGATTGCCAGGAGATTACTTTCTCCACCTTATTCAGCTTAGTGAAGATAAGTTGTCCTCCAAATTTAAATAATATCATACAGCATTGTGAGAAATTTGATTCCATAGAACAAATTATTTCCAGTCCTTAGTATGATCTTGGCTTTTCTTTTCTACCTTTCCAATTGTCCAAAATTCTCATAAATTAAAATATATATATATGTGTGTGTGTGTGTGTGTGTGTGTGTATATATATATATATATATATATATATATATATATATATTAGGTGGGAGAAGTTCTCCACTTGAGAATAAAACAAACTTGATAGATTGAATACCAGTCTGTGCAGACACCAAACAGACTGAATTCAGGTGATATTCACATTAATGGATATTTTCAAATGTCTGTATAATAAAGCAATGGAGTCTTGATGAATCTGTTAGACTTAATCAACTCATCAACATACAATAAGCAAGGGGAAAGACTGTGTTTTAAAAAAGGGTGTTCTATCCTGTGTACACCATCACAGTATGGAAAACCAAAATAAAAAGACAGCCCTTTTAAAAATGAGCGGTATAAAAATTCACAGTAATGCACATCATTTTGTTTTTCATAAGCAATCAGAGAAGGGGGCAGTGCTGAGCATCTATATTGTACAATACAAAACAGTGTAAATAACACAGCAGTAACACACAGATACGTAATGCTAAAAACAGTGCTTTCTGGATCTTTCTTTTACTGGGTGAACACTTGAGCCAGAGATATTTAAACTCTGGGGTTCAATCAACCCTTCGCAATTAGACACAATTAAATCCTCTGACATTGTGAGGGGCCAGATGCTACAGGAAGAATCATCATCTAGGTCGGTGCTACTCTCTATAAGCATTTCGTCATATGATCAAGTGAAAGGATCCATACAAAAATGACGCCCAAACACAAGCCACATGATTTCAACCATTGCTAATGACAGAGGTAGGGAAAAGTCTGCCTGCAGCCACAGCCTCTGCCCTCATTTTTAACATGATAATGAGCAGGTTCCTGCAATGCAGCACAGCCATTTTCTTTTTCCTCTTTTCACTCATGGAAACAAATGCATTCCAGACACTCCTGGAGATTTGAGACATTGTCAGGTGTGGTCGAGGGTCAAAGTGGGGTGTTAGCTTTCAGATTTTGCTGCTTCTCCCTGGGCTTCCCCACTTTGTTCTGTAGAACTTCGTTGTGCATCTTCTTCACCTTCTGCAAAAGAAAAACAAAAACGGAATACAGGCAAAATAAAAATGATTGCTTTTATTTCCAACTCTCAGTATGTCATATTGGTAACTTCAGAAATACTAAAGAGGCCCAAAACCCTTGAAGGAACAAGTATAGTTTCTTAGTAGTCAGTTCGCCACTGGAGTTTTCAAGTACTGATTAATTCTGTGAACTTGGGACAGCATGGCTCAAAAACAAAATAATATTCAAATTTTCAGAGTAGTTAGTGATCAGCTAAACTTTGGATAAATAGCTCAGAAATCTCATGGCCAGGTCATGTCACTTAGATACAGTTTCACAGGTTGCAGAAATCAGAAATGTCTTTAAGTAGAAATCAGAAGTGGGAGCATGTTTACCTTTTTATGCCTGATTGTCTTACTTGAAGAAATATTTTAAAACTGTATTTTCTCCTTTCTATAGCACTTGATGATAATCCAGCTAATTTCTCAGAGGTTCTATTAGTTCAAAGTAAAAGCAATAGTGGAAAATGAAAGGACACTATGTCAGCTGGCCAGTCCCTTGTCAAATAGTTATAATGGCCTCTGGTCTGCCCTTAGAGAACATGTGCACAATTCCAATAAAACCAGCCTCATAACTGCACCCTCAGTAGCAATCTTAGCCAGTGGTATAGCAAACATTTCAATGCTTTCACTCCATATTAGGTCATGTTATATAAGTACAAGCTGTTGGCAATTCCAGACTCAAAGATTCAAATATCTGCATGAGATATTTGGTTATCAGGCAGCCAATATGACTTGGTGGACAAAATGTTTTCAGGTGTCGCAATAATATAAATGAATCAATATTTGCTAAGGGTTTGTTATCATAATTCAAATAAAAGCAGGTAAGTGGGCTGGTCTATTCTTTGGACCATAATGTTATAAGGCAGTTTCTCCTCTACTCTTAGCAAGTGCACACGAAGCACCTCACCATACTCCAACAACATTAAATCTTTAGGAAAATTATAATCAATTCTTCTACATAAAAATATTTTCTTGTAAAGCACTACCAAGGGTATGACCAGACATTATATATCATTTTCATGCACTATTTTATTATGAGAGGCCCCCATGATGCACAGATGGCCTGGTTCTGAGATGTGTAAATTAGCATGCAACAAGAACTTGATAAACAGGAGAAGCTTTTGGTAACCAAAGAAATGAAGGCAAATTAGGGCATCTCTAAGACAGTAGAATATTTCAGGATGAAAGTGACTGTATAAATACAAGATAAGGAACTTGACTCCCACGGGGCTTGGGACCTTCTAGGTGTCTGGGGACACTTCTCAGGGCTTAGCATTATGCTGCAAACATAGAGACTGTTGCTAAACAGATGCTTATTAACAAATAAAAGTAATCATGAGGTAACAATATTGTTGAGTATAAACTAAAATGAAGCTGAAACATTTATGAATTAGAAAGGAAATTCTTCACAATTCTTAGTGACATTGAATTTGTCATTATACATTTGTCTTTTTTTATATTTTAGATCTTCATGTTATGCAGTTATTAGTTTTTGTACTTAGAATAAACAAAGTTATTGCTTTGTATACTGTTCCTGGTTTTGGACTTCATAATTTTAGAGAAAGAGCAAATGTTGCAAGAGCCTAGTGAATTGCAATTAACATGCAAAAATATTTAGAAAAGAAGACATTTGGAAATATAAAGATAATTTAAATTAATTATAATATAATGAATATAAAATTATTTTATTTACATTTATTAATATAAAATTTCAATTTATTATTTAAATAATTTATAATAATTTAATATGTTTTCAGGAAAATAAAGTGTTCTTAGGACTAGCAATTCTCAACTTCAGGAAAAATAGAAAAAGAAGAAATTAAATTACACTATGAATAAAAATGTCCTAATATTAAGAGTGGCTAAAATTAATGCAGACACTTTAAAATAGCATATGTGTATGAAAAACAAAATATAAATATTATGCAAGACTGCAGCAAAAATGTATTTATCCATCTCATGTTACCAAATTGGAATAATTTCCTATACAGTCTTTCTCAGAGCTGTTCTGGGAAGTAACTACTGGTAGCAATAATAGCACAACAATGAAACCTAAGATACACACAGGTCTGTGTATTCCAAAGTGGTAACGTTAAAGTTTTATTATTAATCCGAATTTCAAAAGACCAGTCTGAGAAGTACTGAGCTTTAGTCATTGAATAAAATACTGTCCTTATGTATTTTAAAGTAATATTGCTGAGCCGTTTCATTAATCTATATATGCATATACTCTGACTCAGTTTTCTAATAATCTAAATGTTTTACCTTAAAAATGCTAACAGCGAAGACATATTGAATAATTAAGAGTCAGAAATTGTGGTAAGTGCTTTCCATGCACATAATATCAGGGTTCCCTAATCGTGAATTCTTTTCACTTTTAAAGGTTATTTTTACACAAGTCTTCTCCGGGAAACACATTCAGCTTTGATATTTGCAAAAGCTACGGGTGGAGGAACTGTCAGGGAACTTATTCTAATACTCAGAAGTAAAACTGTCAAGTATTTTATTAATGAAGATAGACTCCTTGGGTAAGAATTCAAGGCCCAGTAAGGAGACACATTTTTCACAAACCCATTCTATCTGGAATGGGAAATCAAAGACCTAAGACTTACTAATGTAACAGATCATTTTACTTCCATTTTTAATAAAATTAGCCCTGGAGACTCTTTTTTTCTAAAATTGTTCTTAGAATTGAAGTCTATCAGAATTACCTGTGAATCTTGTTAAATATCTATCTAGTAAATGTTAGAGGTGGCCAATATTGTCAAAGGTAGGCGCTCCAACTTAGTTAAATACTGTACATAAGCAATTTCAGCTTTTGTAGAAATTAGGCTTTAAAAAAACACACCATGTATTTTATTGATGGCATTAATAAAATCAGATTAAGGACTCTGCATTTAAGTGAGAAGCCTTCTAAAGAGACATCACTGAAAATAGAGCAGGATTGATTAAGAGATTAGTCTCAGACTTTCGTCTTGCCTTAGATTGTTTAAAACTCTTTATATTAGATTACTTTCAAACATGACTTTTCGTGCCTTAATCCCACTTGGTAAAATGCTGCAAATCATTCCATGCTCACAGAGAAATGTGTGCCAGATGACTTACCTGTCTTGTTGATATCAAGACCTGCTAATTTCAAGGCTAATTCATTGCTGTTGCCACTTGCAGAGGAAACCAGGATATCATGTATTGCATTTCTTCTACCTGTTCTTCCTGAGGCAATAAAATCTGCATATGTAGTTTCCACATCAGTCATTGCTACCAAATATCCACATAGCAGGGACTACAAAAGAAAGTAAAATTAATAGGTAAATATAATGGTAGTCAATGCTAAACATTTAACAAAGACAACTGTTAAACTACCGACCTAGTATATGAATGTGAAACAACTGTCCTGTTTGCAGGTTCACAAAACAAGTAATGCCTTTTCTGGTCCTAAATATTTAAATCAAAGGTCTGGGAACCTTTAATGTACAGGGCCTGGTAGTACATATTTAGGGTCACATGATCTCTATTCCAACTACTCAACTTTGTCCTTACAGTAAAAAAGCAGCCACAGCCAATACGTAAAACAAATGTAATAAACAAACTTTACTAACAAAAATAGGGAATGGGCTAGATTTAGCCTACATGCCATAGTTTGTTGACATTTAGTTTACATTATAAAATTATCTTTCTCTAATACCATTTTAGTCATTCTTCAACTCCAGAGAGAACTTGAGATCAGGTGGGAGGCGTTGAGTGAAAAGTAGTTCATCCTAGGGATAAGCAGTAAGTGAGAGCATTGCCTGTACAGTCCGTTAATGAAATGGACTAAAATTCAGTTTGCTTTTTATTACCACTATGCACCATGCACCAGCAATTCTAAATATTTTCAGTGATCAAGTACTGCTCTCAGTCCAGAAAAACAGCCCCCACGCTCCCCTCAGTAAGTCATTACTTGAGAGGAGTAACAAATACTCTTGATTAAATCTTGGAAATGAAATGTAAAAAGGTACAAAAACTGATTACTCAAAACCCTCTCATTTCTATCATTAAAATGGCCATACTACCCAAAACAATTTACAGATTCAATGCTATTCCTAGCAAACTACCAACGATACTTTCCACAGAATTAGAAAAAAATCATTCTAAAATTCATAAAGAACCAAAAGAGAGCCCAAATGGCCAAAGCAATCCTAAGAAAAAGAAAAAAAAAAAAAAAAAAAAAAACAACCAGAAGCATCACACTACCCAATTTTAAACTGTACTACAAGGCTACAGTAACCTAAAACAGCATGATACTGGTACAAAAACAGACAAAGAGACCAATGAAACAGGTTAGAGAACCCAGAAATAAAGCCACACTTAAAGCCATCTGATCTTCAACAAAATTGACAAAAACAAACAATGGGGAAAGAACTCTCCAATAAATGGTGCTGGGATAACTGGCTGGCCACGTGTAGATTGAAACTGGACCTTTTCCTTTCACCATGTACAAAAATCAATTCAAAGACTAAGTCAATTTCAATTGATTAAAGACTTAAATGTAAAACCTAAAACTGTAAAAACTCTAGAAGAAAACATAGGGAATACAATTCTGGACATAGGCCCTTGCAAAGAATTTATGTCAAAGACTCCAAAAAGAATTGCCACAAAAGCAAAAATTGACAAATGGGATATAATTAAACTAAAGAGCTTCTGCACAGCAAAAGAAACTATCAACGGAGTAAACAGATAAACCACAGAATGGCAGAAAATAGTCTCAAATTATGCATCTGACAAAATTCTAATATCCAGAACTGAAAAGGAACTTAAACAAATCAACAAGCGGTGGTTCACGCCTGTAATCCCAGCACTTTGGGAGGCCAAGGTGGGTGGATCACCTGAGGTCAGGAGTCCGAGACCGGCCTGACCAAAATGGTGAAACTCTGTCTCTACTAAAAATACAAAAATTAGCCAGGTCTGGTGTTGGGTGCCCATAATCCCAGCTACTCAGGAGGCTGAAACAGGAGAATCACTTGAACCTGGGAAGCAGAGGTCACAGTGAGCTGAGATCATGCCCACTGCACTCCAGCCTGGGTGGAGAGAGTGAAACTTCATCTTGAAATAAACAAATAAATAAATAAATAGATAAATAAATAAATAAAAGCAAAAACCAAACAGCTCCATTAAAAATGGGCAATGGATATGAACAGACACTTCTCAAAAGAAGATACACACATGGCCAACAAGCATATGAAAAACTGGCCAACCTAATCATTAGAAAAATGCAAATCAAAACTACAGTGAGATACCACCTCACACTAGTCAGAGTGGCTATTACTAATAATTCAGAAATTAACAGATGCTGGTGAAGTTGCAGAGAAAAGGGAAAATTTTTACACTACTGATGGGAATATAAACTAGTTCAGCCACTCTGGAAAGCATTTTAAAGATTTCTCAGTGAACTTAGAACTACCATTAGACCCAGCAATCATATTACTGGATATATACCCAAAGGAATATAAATCGTTCTTCCATAAAGACACATGCACACGTATGTTCATCAGCACTTTTCACAATAACAAAGACATGGAATCCACCTAAATGCCCATCAACAGTGGATGAGATCATGTCTGTTGCAGCAACATGGATGGAGCTGAAGGCCATTATCCTAAGTAAATTAATGCAGGAACAGGAAACCAAACACTGCACATTCTCACATGTAATTGGTAGCTAAAAACTGAGTACAAATGGACAAAAGAAGGGAACAATAGACACCAGGGCCTATCTGAGGATGGAAGGTGGGAGGAGGGTGAGGATCAAAAAACTATAGGGTACTATGCTTATTACCTGGGTAATAAAATAATCTGTACACCAAACCCCCTAAATATGCAATTTACTCATGTAACAAACCTGTATATGTACCCCTTGAACCTAAAATAAAAGTTGGAAGCAAAACAAACAAAAATAAACCAAAACCACCTCATTTGTAAAATTCTGAATTTGGAAATTCTCTCCTCTTGTCACAGCCACCTTTTCTTTCTCTTTTCTCTTATACTCAATGAACCAATTCTTTATACTGACGCTGTCTTTAATTCCTTGAATCACTTTTTAGTTGCCTCTAGGTCCAGCCCTACTTGAATCAGTTATGCACTACTTTATGTAGTTTTTTTTATTAGCATCAAGAAGTTCCTTTGATCTATTGTTATCTTTACTTCTGTACCTACACTTCACTGCTGGGAAAACACTATAGTATATTTTCTCTGATCTCAGTACTGGGCGGTTGAGTGTTACCAGAAAAAGTCACAAAATTGTGCCAATTGGCTCAACTAGAAATTTCTGGCTCTATTATTAGTACACACTTGGATGGAGTTGCCCAGAAATTCTTCGGTTCACCTCTAGTTGACTCTTCCTTATGCTATTCTCTTTGGGAAGGATTCCAAAGCCTTTCCAGTCTACACACCAGACACCACCTACCTTAAGAGATGACTCTGCGTCTTCCTCTGAGAAGATACAGGACATCTGTTACAAATTCTCTAAAAATTCTTCCTTTTTCAAACAACATTTCTCAGTATAATCACCATTCTTTCTTTTTTGGATGAATTGACCTGTCTTTCTAAGACAGCTATTGAGCTATTGATTTTATTTCCTTCCACCTCTAATGTCATTACCTACTGCCCATTAACATGACACATGTTGGAGAATATATTTTCCCTCATTTCTTTCCCTTGATATCCATCACAGGTTCTAATAAGGCAGAAACTGCATTTTGTTAATATTTTAATCACATACAATTTCTAGCAGAGTTGTTTGCACATAGCCAATGTTAAATAAGAATATGTTAAATAGAACTGACCAATGAGGAAGAAATATATTAATCACCTTTTATCGGTGACCACAGAAAACTTTCCTGCTTCCTGATTGTACTAAATTACTAAATCCTAAAAATTCATCTACTTCAGTCTAGAAGTTTTTATAGATGAAGAACCTGAGGACCAGATAATTCAAGTGATCTGACCATATTCACATATTTAATAATTTAATCTGCCCATATTCACATAGTTAATGAATTAAGTACTTGAAACTTAAGTCTGCAAAGTTCTTGCCCACACTTTTTACTTTACCAGGCAGCCTGTCTATGAGTAAGTCAGAGTTTGAATAAAGTTTTTGGATCTTGGAATAATTCAGTGTTATTAATGGTAAAGATATTTTCATTATCTGCATTACCATTAACCAACACAGTATTTGGTTTCTACATTACTTCAGAGGTTTAGAACTGAACATGCACATCAACCTAGCAAAAACATCTTATAAATATTTAAGGAGAGGTGGAGTCACAAGACATATTCAAGCTCTTTTCACAATAATTTTCACTCTTAGTCTCTTTTTATAAATTTTAAAAACATAGACTTAGGCCAGGCACGGTGGTTCATGCCTGTAATCCCAGCACTTTGGGAGGCCAAGGCGGGCAGATCACGAGGTCAGGAGTTCGAGACCAGTCTGAACAACATGGTGAAACCTTGTCTCTACTAAAAATACAAAAATTAGCTGGGCGTAGTGGCGCACATCTGTAATCTCAGCTATACAGGAGGCCAAGGCAGGAGAATCACTTGAACCCAGGAGGCGGAGATTGCAGTGAGCCAAGATCGGGCCACTGCACTTCAGCCTGGGTGACAGAGAGAGACATCATCTCAAAAAAACAAATAAAGAAACAAATAGGCTTAAAAAAGCACAAGTGCTATTATTTCTGATCTGATAACAATGTTGTAAAATAGGAAAACAAATCCTCATTTTTCAGATGAAGAAAATAAGTCTCAGAGATTTTAAGTAACCATGGAATCATACATATTACCATGACTTAAACTATGGGTATATGTCTTTGGGTTTTGTGTAAAGGGCATTGTACTTTGCAGTAAAGGTCCCTGTTTTTTGCCATTATCATTTCTAACTGCCATAATAATACATATCCTCGTAGGGTTTTATATCTAATTAATTCTCCTCGCTGAAAATAGTTTTTAAAAGATTTGAAATACCAAAAATGAGGCAGAGAAAGTGGTAAAAATTTCCATGGGAAGGTATATATTAAAAGAAAGTGTCTTGTATTATGATTTATCTATTTGGGAATTTTAAAAGATCCTGGTGGCAATCCTACTTGTACTAGGGTAACCAACAACTTACTCTGATTTTTTATTTAGTCCACTCCCAAGTAATGAACACAGGAAGGAAGAAATGAGGTTATGAGAGACATAAAAGTATATTGTGCTTACTTTTAAAATCTTCATATATAGCTTTCATTTCAATTGAATGAAAGACAATGTGGACAATTGTGAGAAGAGGTTATTCCTGTAAAGTTGAAATATATTTTTAGATCAATGGACATCCAATTCTGCATCTTTAAAGTAACATGGAAACTAAGTAATGGATATCCAATTGCACTAGCCAATATAATTATTATAATACAAATAGCTATTACTATAAAAGTAATATTTCATTGCTTATTACGTTTTCTTTCTCTAGACAATAGGTCTATTTTCCAATAAAAGAACAATAGCTAACAAACAACACACACCAAATATGTGAATGAAGGAAAGCATACAATTACATTTTTAAACAAAATATATATTGTATACTCCAGATTTTCTCTATGATTATAGTGCTTTTAGTGAATTCCCCTTAAGTGCTCAAAAATAGATATTTTTACCTGCATGGTGGTTATGTTTTTTTTTTTTTTCAGTCAAGCATTTAGACACTTCTAATTTAGTGATATGACTCTGAGAGATAAATATCTTTTACGTCAAGTATACCTGTATAGATGACTTGTACTTGTGCTTTGAAATTCTGGAGAACAGCCATTATTTTATGGTTGACAGATATTCACCCCCAAAATTACAAAATTCAAAAAAAGCCAGATAAATGTCAGCAGCAGATGGAAGTGTAATAGACCAGCAAGTAGCACATATTCTGACTTTATAAAAATAATCAGGAAAAAATCTGGAAAACTTATTAAAAGTAGACTTTGACTCTTTACTAGAGTTTCCTGTCTATGTTGCTTTAATTGGAATTTTCTAGACATAACCAAATGATAGTATTGAATACAGACAAGGTAATATGCTGTTACTTTTTTGTATCCAGTTATACAAAAGATCCAATTATACTAATATTCAGCCCTATGGGATAGGGAAAAGAGGGAAATGGACATTTTATTATTTAAATGCTGAACTATTTGAAGTTGTATTAAATTTTAAAGCATAAATCTCTAAAACCTGAAATCTAAAAATTCAATCAAAATCTATGAATTAGAAATAAGCTTGCTCTTTCTTTTCCCCATTCTTAAAACAGCCTCACTCTCTTACTCTTTAGCAACAGAAGCAATATTGCTGCTCTACAAATTCTTTATATAATGGATTTCAAAACTGAGACTCATGATCTGTGTTTTCCTTTTTTATGCTATCTTTTTAAAATTCCATACACACAAATTTTTTGAGAGAATAAAGCAAAAGGTATTACTATAGTAGAATTTATAGATTTAGATAGATTTCAAGAGGCTATCTAAAAAGCATGTACTTACGTCTCCTACGTTAAACAAACTGAAGTGTTCCACATCGATGGATTCTAGAAGTTGGGACTATGATGTTGCTAAAATGATTTTTATAGTGACATTGAGTCATGAGCCAAATGGTGACTGGATAACATGCTAATTTTACTCCTGTAAATGGGACACATGAAATGAGACTCACAGACTTGGAGGAAAGAATGGAGAGAATGTCATTAGCATGCACTGAAGACTTCTCTTCTCTTTAATCTGAATACTATGATTTAAGTAAGAAAGAAAGAAAGAAAAAGAAAGAAAATTCCCCTGATTCCACTGTTACAAAATGCAATTATATAACTTCTCAACTTTGACTTTGTGAAATCGTGGGAAGTATGTTTAAAGCCCTTGAGTAGTTTACTACGTGTTTAGTGCTTGATCTACATTAATATTTCTGAATTGTTTTGGTCTCAGATATCTATTACATGCTCAAAAATTATGAAGAACTCCACTTAGCTTTCATTTGCCAGGGATAAATCTACCAATATTTAACATATCGGAAATTAGAAAAATTGAAAAAATTAAATAATTACTAACTCACCTCAAATACTATTAATAAACCCATTACATTTTATATAAATATTTAATGACAATAAAATATATTCTCCAAAGCAAAAAAATAAATAAATAGTGACAAGCGTGGCATTGATTTACATTTGCAACTCTCTGGTTTAATTTTGCAAATGTCTGGTTTAATAAAAGACATCTGGCTTCTCATATTTGCTTCTGCATTCAGTCTCTCTTAATATGTTGTTTTAGTTGAAGTATATAAGAGAATCTGGCTTAACAGAGATATTATTATTTTAGCTGGAAAAGTGAGGAAAATTTTAATAGCTTTTTCAGATAATTGTGGCTTTTTTTCAATGTGGAATCTAAAGTCATATGAATCTGCTTTCCATACTCTGCCTTTAGAAAGTCCCCATTGTCTTTCTTGCAGTTTGAAATGATCTTTTGTCCACACATTTTTTTCCTTTTTTTTTTTTTAAACTATCAGACATTGGTCATCTGGAAAATATTGGTACACTGGGTTATGTAAATTTCCCAAATGGTAGCACATTTAATTATACAGTATCACATTTGTTAGCAATATCACCTATCTCATCTGAAAAGTCTTTAAGAATTGGGAAACTGCAGGAGGCTGAGGCAGGAGAATGGCGGGAACCCGGGAGGCGGAGCTTGCAGTGAGCTGAGATCCGGCCACTGCACTCCAGCCCTGGCGACAGAGCCAGACTCCGTCTCAAAAAAAAAAAAAAAAAAAAAAAAAAAAAGAATTGGGAAACTGACAAATTCACAGGGGCAGATAATAAGTTTTCCAATATTATAACTTTTGTTTGAAAGTTCAGATTTTTTCACTGGCAAAAGATACTGTTAGATTTTGCTTTCCTAGAAGTGACAAGGTCACTTTGTTCATTTTCAAGAAAATCTCTGCCAAATGTCCAAGTTTGTACAACTGCAGTTTGCCTGTCACTTCTTTCAAGTAAAAATGGTGATCCAAGAAAATAGTGTCTAGCTCAGCTCTCAACCCACAGTTGCACAAGGTGCTTTACTTGTGATAACCATGTGTTTGATACACAACAGAAGTGCTTCATGAGATGCCCCATTTCATCACATGAATATTAAAAAGATGTGTACTCAAAGGTCGAGATTCAAGAAAATGAATTTTTTTTTTTACTGCTTCATCAAGTACATTCTTAGGTAAGCCTGGCGCTAAAAAAAATACTAGTTGTGAGTGTGTAGGGTTGCAGAATACATAGATCACTAGGAGAGTTTGGTGCCGCTGACTTGCCTAGTGCAAAAGTGCCAACAGTTCCCTGCCCACCTCCGCCTTGCTTTTGCATAATTCCTGCAAATGTCAGCCTTTCCCCCCCTCCCTGAATGGCAACATTACTTAATTTCTCCTCTCAAACTTTCTTTAGATCAGACTCAAATACTTTTTCCCCCTACAATGTTTAACACATAAAAACTTTAAAATGAGAAACTTCACCTGTAAATGTTTAAAATATTAGAAGTACTATCTTTCTTTAGAAAATATTTTTATAATTAGGCAACGAGTGACCTCAAAGCTACTCATAAATCCTTATACTCATTTCTGGTTTACCCCTATACTATCCCTAATAAAAACAATTTCTTTTTTTTTTTTTTCTATGCTCTTTAAATTTTATTTGTATCTTGCTTTCTTACTCCCCATAGCAAATCTTACCTAATAACTTTGTGGAGACCAAGGTCATCATTCATCTTCAATCCTCTTTCTTTATTGTCACATTTAAAGTCATCCATCTCTTTATTCAAGAGTCCTTTTGCCCACCATTATTAATACCTGACTGGTACTCTTGATTCTATCTTCTCCTCCATTATCATTCCTTCAATTCTGCCTCTTGCTTCTGGAGTCACAATTTTACTTCAGCTACTTCTTTAGCATCTTTCAAATCGCTTACATCTTCCCTGTATAAAATCTTATATCTTTTAACTCTCTATTTTTTTCTCTTTCTTTTTTTTTTTTTTTTTTTTTTTTTGAGGCGGAGTCTCGCTCTGTCACCCGGACTGGAGTGCAGTGGCCGGATCTCAGCTCACTGCAAGCTCCGCCTCCCGGGTTTACGCCATTCTCCTGCCTCAGCCTCCCTAGTAGCTGGGACTACAGGCGCCCGCCACCTCGCCCAGCTAGTTTTTGTATTTTTAGTAGAGACGGGGTTTCACCGTGTTAGCCAGGATGGTCTCGATCTCCTGACCTTGTGATCCTCCCGTCTCGGCCTCCCAAAGTGCTGGGATTACAGGCTTGAGCCACCGCGCCCGGCCTTTTTTCTCTTTCTTTCTTTCTTTTTTTCTCTTTCTTTTTGAGACAGGGTCTCGCTTTGTTGCCCAGGTTGGAGTGCAATGGAACAATCAACCCTGCATGTTCTTTAAGACATTCATCTCTTTTTATTTCATTTACTCTCATATAGGAAAAGAGGTAGATACTAGTTTTCCCTGCTTCCTCTACACTGCTTTATTTTTAATTCCTCTTGTAATTTTACACATATATCTATTAACTAAGGAGAACTGTTTTCTCAGGAACTATCACTACAGATTATTCACCACATGCAAGTCTTTTCACAATAGTCATTCATATCAAATTGTATATAGCATTTTACACGGCAGTTTTTTATTGTTCTTTTTGTTGTTGTTGTTTTTGCAATTTTGCTCTTGTTGCCCAGGCTGGGGTGCCGTGGCACGAACTTGGCTCACCGCTACTTCTGCCTCCCAGGTTCAAGCGATTCTCCTGCCTCAGTCTCCTGAGTAGCTGGGATCACAGGCATGTGCCACCATGCCCAACTAATTTTGTTTTTTTAGTAGAGATGAGGTTGCTCCATGTTGGTCAGGCTGGCCTCGAGCTCCTGACCTCAGGTGATCCACTCACCCTGGCCTTCCAAAGTGTTGGGATTATATGTGTGAACCACCATGCCTGGTCTTTTTTTTCTTTTTGAAATGTTCTTGTCCCTTGGCTGCCGTAGTTACTGTAGTCTTTTGGTTGCTTTATAATCTTCCTGTAGTTCTTGATTTTCCCACTACTTATCTCTTAAAATAAATCTTTATTCTCCTTTTTGTTTTTTATGCTCTTTCTGGTAATCCCATTTACCCTAATAACCTTAACTGTCACCTGTAAAATGATGCTACTCAAATCTATAATTCTGGGGCCTGATACTTTTTTTAAAGCTTCACTAGAGAATTTCTACTGACTATTAAATACTCCACTATGGATGTCTTTAAAATCTCAAATTCAGTATGTTCAAAATGGGATCTCTTGCTTTCCTCATCTCCACCTCTACTCACAAAACTGTTCATTCTTTCTATTATTTTGTTTATATCTCCACTATTTTCTCAGGTATCAATAATAGAAATCTCAGAATTGTATTCAATTACTCCCTCTCACTAATTCTTCACATCCAATAATTTCTCAAACCTCAGTAGTTAATTCCATCTATTCAATCTCTCTTAAATATTCTTCATTCCATTGTTCTGGCAACAACCTTCATCATCTCTCTCTTTCTTGACTGTTGCAACTGTAGGCTAACAATTCAACTTACCTAAATCTTCTCCAATTTACCCGTTAAAGGGTCAGCAGAATTAACTTTATAAAACATAAATAGTACTCAAAAATCCTCACTTGTTCCTAGGAACCCACAAAACATAGTTCAATTTTTTGATGGCCCTTAAGAGTTTGAAGCCAATCTACTTTACTAGCCTCATTTCTCACAGTATCCCTCCTGTTCATAATAAGGTCCAATCACAGCAGCACATGTAATACTCTTGGTATTCTCCTGTTGGTCTTCTCAACCTTTTTCATCTTTCCAGTTACACTCTTTCTCCATCTCCAGGTAGAATAAATAACTTTGTTATCGTGTTGATTTAATTCTGTCTTATATGAGAATTTATTATTTTCACGTTGACCTCTTTATATTATATTTCTGGATCTTTGATTTTCAAATCCACTGCAACACATGGCACAGAGTTTTGTATTTTGTTCCTAAATCCACAAAACGTATTGTGTAGATTATTCTTGATTATCTTACTCAAGATCCTCCTTGTTTAAGTAACTTGATCGAGGTCATACAGTTGTTCACAGTAAAACTAGGCTAAGAGAGCTTGTGTCCTTATTCTTACCCAGTTCATTTTCCTGTCTAATAAAATATTTTTTATAAACTTAAGAAGATAAATGCAATTATGATCTCTAGCACTTTCTTTTCTTATATTCACAATTATAACAAAATACTGTTTAAAATAACAGCAATAGAAAGCAACTAGAGTCCCGAGTAATCTAACCTATTTTCACTTTGTTGATGGCTCCCTCTTTTAAGTTTTTTATCAAATATATATGATGAAAGTAGCAAATTAAAACATAGAACAATTTGTTTTGTTCTCTTGTTAGGGCTTTTTATATCATTTATTCATTTATTTAATATTTCAAAGGGATTATAAATCATTTATCTGCTAATCTTTGCAATATCCCTGCTGAGACAGTTAATTAGCTGCAGAGGTACTGCTAGTTGGCAAGTGACAAGTAATATTACCTGCACATTACAAAAGAAGAAACGAAAGCAGCGAGAGGTTAATCGACTTGACCAATGTCTTACCCAGTCAGCGGCAGTACTGACGTCAGAAAGGGGACCAGGGTTTATTCACATCAAAATCACAAACGCATTAAGGGCCCTGGGGCTGGTGGTGTTCTTTGTTATATAACACTTGCCAAATTATTTATTTTATATTTTTCTTAACTGGCTCTGTAAGAGTCTAAAGAAGAAAGATACTTTTAAAATCTATAACCTCTCATTTATCTATGACTTTTCCTTCTATGTTAAATAAATATTTAGATTTTCAAAGGCGTTTAGAACACTGACACAGTTCTCAAAATAACTTATATTAACTTTTCATCTTTAAAATCACAAAAAGGATCCAGTCAAGCTCAGTAACATTTTCTAGTCTGTTCCAAGATATAATACTGACCGTAAGAATAACAAAACTGCTACGATTTAGTAGTGCCTCATGAATAATAGTAATAACAAAAATAAATATCACATATGTGCCAGATACACACTCTTTGTATATGGATTATATAATTTAAATTTCTTAACAACTCTCTCCAAATAGTATTCTCATTATTTCACTTTTAAAGATTAAATAATAAAGGTTTAGAAATCTTAAGTCACAAAACTAGTAGGTGATTTAACCATTTACAGTTACCATTTTCCAATATTTGCATTGGGGTATAAACTTACTTCATTTTCTGTTAATGGCTTGCTATCAATATTTCTTTTTAAATATGTAAGTAGTTTACATTATGTTTTGACGTATTACGCCATAGGGTGACAGTCTATTGATATCTCAACAGTATCTGGGTTTTGAATATTATGATCTGCTATGCAGAGTATTAATGACACCACTATCTTTTTCTTGATTTCTGTATTTGTTCTAGAAACACTTCCTATTCCATCTCCCACAAATCTGGTTTAATTATCCAGGTGATGGTCCTCATATTCAGTTAACTCACTGTCAGGGCTGTTTTGCATTGTGATAGTAAAAGCACACTCTCTGGAGACTATGAGTTTGAGAAAGACCTACACAAATATTGACACCTAAAAAAAGGCTTCCAAAATATTTTTTAAAATGCAAAATTGAGATTAAAAGTATGTTTATTTAATATTATCAGCACTAATATTACAACTCATGAAATGCATCTCCTACTTAGTTATGTAATAAATTATATTAAATATGTGATTTGGTACATTTTAACATATTTGATAAAATGTAGTGTGGAGCTTTCAAAAGTGCAATTGCCCAGGATGGAGGAAAGCTTAAAAATGGTCCTGCTCATAATGAACTAGTGACTTCGATTGGCAGGTTGAGGCAGAGATGCTAGGCCCTGAGAATAAGAGAGCAGGGGTACAGTGGAGCAGACTGCCTGATGAAATAGGAGAGTTAGAAATTAGTGATTTATTGAGTGGGAAGCATGAAGGTAGGGGATTCTAGGTTGACAAATTTTAGAATTGTGTCTAGATTTCTAACTTGGATAAATGAGAGGCCAGTGCTGTTTGGTGAAGGCAAAAGGAACAGCAATATGGAAAGTCTAAGAATGCCATTTTAGTATGTCACAATGCTACATTTAAGTTAAACTCGGTGATCTTTTCTGAATGAATGAAAATGCATTAATTAAAAACACATATTTCATACACATGTTAATATCTGCTATTCTGCAAGCATTTTCTGTAGTGTCTAAATATCTATTCCTACTGAAAAAGTGCTTAAACACTTCAATATGCCTCTTTTCAGCCAAAAAGAAAAACAGTTGCCATGACCATGTTTCAACATATTTTAAATCTATACATAATCACTGCCAATTTATAATATCTTCTCTGCAGATGCTAATTTCCTATATAGCATTTTTTGCAAATGTAATTGTTCAGTATCATAATTAGTGTTTTTCATTGCTATTACCTGTCTGAATGTTGTTAGAATTTTTTGTTAATCTTTTTATTAATGGCACGCTTTTCAGTACAATGTGTAATCCTCTTTTTCTCTGACACTGTTATAAATTATTTCAAAGATTTTTCATACACTTGTTTTAAATAGAATTTTCAAATTTTTCAGGCTATTTTAAGTCAGTAGAATAGGCTCTAGATAAAAGAAAATGCTGAAGAACAGAAATGTGATTTAAATGTAAGTGTAAATAAGAAAGTGTTAATTTGGCTAATGAGAAATATACCCATATATAGAAAATATATAAAGAATATAGCAATCAATAGACAGTTCAAAATGAGATTATCCACTGAACTATTTTTAAATATTAGTGAAAAGATGTGATCAAATCACTATATTAATAAAATAAAAAAATTGTATAAGGTAACAAGATAAACAATATGTGTATTTATTTTGGCCAAGAGACAAGTTGTTATCTGGAAAACTCATGACATGTTGTATATTATCAAAATTACAATCAATATGAGCAACTCTACTACTGACTCTATTATCAAGACTAGAAATTATTATTATGACTCTATTCCATTACCAGGAATATTGAAGAAACTATTTAAAATGGTAAACATTAATTATAACAAATAAATACCAATCCATCTGATGAAGAGGTTTCTGTGAACTGATACATTAAGGATCTCAAAATCTTGCTTTGACTACAATATAAACTACTTGAGATTTATATTTTCTAGTTTGCACTCTAAATTTTAGAAAAGTGTTTTATGCACAATTCAAAGTACATACTTAAAATAAAGTACAAAGTAAATACTTAAAAATAAAAATGCTTGAATTCATTACCTTGTGGTACAAATTGGAATGTCTTTCATATTTACATAAGATTTTTTATTTCAGCATTATGCATTAACAATGTTTGTGTCTAATTCCCATAATATTTTGTGTCAACCAAACTCATTTGAGTGATAATTAGAAGATCTGGTGCTTATCTTCTAGGCTTTAATCATTGCATGTTACTTCTTTAATTCACACCAACTTTTAATAATTTATAACACAACCAAAGACACTATAAACACATAGAATAAGCACTATGCAAATGACTCAGGATAAAACAGGTTTCAGATGTGAAATTATAGCCTTGCTTGGCTATACTTCCATTTAAGTGCTTCATCTGAATAGAGATGTTCCACCAGCTGCATATATAAGTCACCTAGGGTGACTTTTAAACTTACCAATGGCTGGCCCCACTATCAAATCTGATTATTATCTACATGATAATAATTGTTTTTCAACTGAGAGCTTTATTTTATTGGTTGCAAAGGCAGCACACACACACACGCACACACACACACACACACACACACACTCTTCCTAGTACTTTTAGAAATTATAGAACAGGGTTAAGCATAACTATTGAGTTTAAATGCTACTTATCAACATGTTAAAATGCAAATGAGTGGGGGAAAATTAAAGGTAAGCTGTTTTACATACATTTTTTAAGTTTTATAGAAATCCCTAGGAAATTAATATGAAACGGGAAAACACGAAAATCTTGTTGCTTTCTGTATTCCCTCGCCTGTGGCAATGCAAACAACAGAAATCACTCTGGGACTTCAATTAACCCATTAATGCCAGAGGTTGCAAATTTCTTTTGTGAAAAATCAGACTTTGGTGATGACCTTGAGCAGTGGGATGTAAATGACTCCCACAAGTTTAGCGTCCCAATAATGGAACACTAGGCATAAATAGGTTAAGGAAGGCTAGAATAGATTAGGTCCAGCCAACATTGTCTCTCTCTCCCATCTCCCTCTAAGGTAGGACAACTCTAGTCCCCACCTTATTGTCTCCAACTATAATCTCCTCTACTAAAATGTGTTTTTATACTAGTGTTACACAGTAATTCACCTGTAAGAGAGTGCAAATGCAAGCAGAGTCATTTAAAGAAGAAAGGAAAATGCTCTCACAAATTTTTAACACAGAAACAGCATTTCAAGAGTGAGTTACAAAAAAGTAAAATTGAAAAATATTTCTCACACCTAATACTTGCAGATAATACTATCATCCCGCTCACAAAAGCAAGACGGATGAGGCATAGAAGGAACGTAGTGTTGAGGGCAATGAAAATAAGCAGTTACTGCAATCTGTTACAAGCTTCATTCAATTGATTAAAAGACAGGAGATTCAATGCCATAATTTTTACAGTACTTGCTTGCCATCTGATGCTGGGAAAAATATTAATTTCTCTGCACTTCAGTTTTCATGCCTCCAAAATGTGGATTCTCAAACTAAAGAAATATTTTAAAACTTTTCGAGGTCTAAAAATTGCTGACCTTAGTGTCTGTGTGCTCTTCATAAAGGGCAAGTTTTCACGAAGTATGGTATTCTTCTAAAAGGCCTTTCAAGTAAGAAAAAACTATATTTAGAAAGCCCATTCAGTGTGCCTGGGTGTTCTCATGTCTTGCTGCTATTTATAACCAGGTATAGGCCAATAGGACAACAGCTTTGCTTTAACTAATAAGTGCCCAGGATTCTGAGAGTTCAAGAGAAGTTTTTCATTTTTCTAAGTGTGGATTTAAGAAATCATTGAAAACAGGAATTTTTTAAAAATGTGTTTGCTGAATTGCCCAGCTGTTACCTGGCCTGACATGGATGATTTAAAAGGTCGCATTTCTGTTCGGACATATAGTTGTCACCCTGCTGTTTTATCATCGCCCTCTTACAGGGTAAACATGCTCAACTGTTTTGAGTTTGTGAGTGTGAATGCTTCTTATGGTATGTTTTTCTTATGAATTTCATGCCTATTTATTCCAATTTGAATGCAGGTAGAAATATATAAAATTCTTGAAGAACTTATTTTCATTCTTATGAATCTTGTTGATTTTATTGTAATATAGAGAACTTTACTAATTTTATAGATGTTTGTAGAGTAAAAAACATTGCCACAGTTTGGCTTTGTGTCCCCACCCAAATCACATCTTCCATTGTAATCCCATAATCCTCACGTGTTGTGGGAGGGATCAAGAGGGAGGTAACTGAATTGTGGGGGTGGTTCCCCCCATGCTGTTCTTGTAATGTTGAGTACTCACAAGATCTGATGGTTTGAAAAGTGTTGGGCATTTCCCCTGCTTGCACTCATTCTCTCTCCTGCCACCCTGTGAAGAGATGCCTTCCACCATGATTTTAAGTTTCCTGAGGCCTCCCCAGCAATGTGGAACTGTGACTCAATTAAACCTCTTTCCTTCATAAATTACCCATTCCTGGGTATGTCCTTATAGCAGTGTGAGAATGGACTAATACAAACATCATTAGGAAAAAAAATCCCAAAGCCTCAAAAAAAAAGAAAAAAGAAAAAAAGAAAGAAATATTTCTGGAATTACATGGCATTAGCAAGAGAGATTAGCACCACTAGGCTAGAAGCTGACTAGCATTGTAAACAGCTTTTAGCTATACTAGCTGCCTAAAGAAAGATTATCTGACTCAAGGATGACTTGTCTTTTGTTCTTTATTTTTTAAATACAATCTCACACAGAAACGTTGAAATGACAGTAAAAAATACAGTAAAAATGGCTTATTTCTCAAGCCGTTTGAGAGTAAGCTGTCAACCCCAAACACTTCCTACAAACATATCCAACTATTAACAAGAAAATCTGACAATTAATACTGATACATTACTATAGTACTGTCTAAACCTCAGACTTGTTTAAATTTTGTCAATTATCCCAATAAGGCCCTTAATAACAAAAGGATTAGCCTAAAATCACATTTCATTGAGTTGTCCTCTCTTAATCTCTTTTATCTGGTAATTTTTCTTGGATTTCCCTTGAAATTCATACCCTTAAGACCTTTAAAGATACAGACTAGTTATTTTGTAGGATTTAGCTGTTTGTGTTTGTCTCATGATTAGATTCAGAAGATGTGTTCTTTGGCAGGAAAATCACAGTGAAGCTCTATTCGCACCACATTCTATCAATAGACAACTTGGGCAAACTTTTAATTTGTACCCTTATTGGGATACTAATTGTACTCATTTGATTAAAAGGTGCCAGTCTTCTCCACTGTAAAGTTATTTATTTCTTTTTTTAACATTAATACATTTTGTGGCAAGATACTTTGTGCTTATGTAAATATCCTATTTCTCACCAAACATAATGTATTCAGTTTATTTATACTGATATAAACTCATTGACCATTTTATTAAATTAACTATAACGAGTTTCTATTATTACTTATTTTGACGCTCAGACTGTTCAAGATTTGCCCAGGGGAAATTCCTTCCAGAGATGTCCTTTGACATCTCTCCATCATTCTTTGATATGTTTCTTAATTCTTGGAACAGTATGTTCTAGGGTCATCTTATGCTTTCTCTGCTCTGAATCAGACATTTCTCCAGAAAGCTCTGGTTCCTTCAATAGGAGAATTGTATCTAGACACCAAGATCTGGACACTAGGTGTGCTCATTGCTATTGGGGAATAGCTGCTCCAGGCCTTTGCAATAGACTGAGCTATGGGATTTATGTGTATATAGACATACATACATACATGTGAAAACATCTTCATCTACATTATAGTCACACACATATATACTTTACATCTATGTTTAATTCTATATTTGCTATATATATTGAAAACCAACACTTTCATTCCCCCATTTTCATCCAGCACCAGAGTTCATTCTAGCTTTTGCCTATATTATACTTTAACTTCCTCCTCAGACAATGAGAAATACTGATTACCTTCGTCTTTAATATTCTCACTTACTAGATCAATCTCCCTGTATTTTAACAAATTATTGTTGCTACCACTTTTTTACCCCATACAACATTCTCCCCACCTAGCACAGACTATAACTATCTGTATTGAGTGGTTGCTGTGGCCAGTCCCCCATGTATATGCCCCTCTCCCTCCAATAACTTTCAATATCTCACACTAGGCTCCTCCATGCAGACACCCTCCTTCTACTTCTTGGGCTTTAATAGCCAATGCCTAACCATTGCAATCCCCTGTACACTCACCCTGCCCATGGTGTCAAAGGCTTACTAGGCCTCATCCAATGGCTTTTGGACTAAATTGTTTAAGAAGGGAAAGGACAAGGAAGAGGATGAGGAAAGGAAAGTGGTAAAGAATGGAGAAAAACAATATTTTTTCCTAAAAATATTAGAAGTGGCTCTTTAGGAAGTTATAAAGACAATATGCAGTATCAGCTAAATAATTAAGCCTAGATTACATATTCTTTACATATCTATATCTATATGCTCTGTATCTTTATAATTATGACATATGTATGCATCATTTATAGCAATAAAATGTGTGACAAAATTTATAATATTTATCTAAATATTTTAATACCTCACAACTTAAAAAATTATATAGCACAATTCAATGATTAACAGTTCATGTCTGTGAATGGATTTTCAAGTCTCCATGCCAAGAGTGCTTGGGATAGTATCTGTAGTGGTATTTATTGGATCCTCTTCATCTTTGGCCACTCAAGATTCATATAATGTGCTGGTCAATTGCATACCATTGGTGCTCTGCACCAGCCCATGTTTATCTGAACAAATATATCAGCTTGGTATTTCTCAAAGGGTTGTCTGTAAAACCATATGCAGCAGAATCACCTGAAGACCTTGTCAAAAGGCAGGTCCTCAGGCCTTCTTGATTTCCTGTTCAGAATCTTTATGGGTGGAAATGGTTGTCTGGAACTCACCTCAGGTGATTCTCATGCATTAAATATTGAGGCCATGGTGTAACTCACATGCCTACAATTCCTCAAATTCTCTCTTTAAAATACACACCTTCACTCTATCATTTTTGTATTTGTTATTCAATAAACTTGCTCATGGCTAAATGTGTACATACCCTCCAAAGTAAAATGTATCTATCTTTTGCAAAATGTCTCTCACCAAATGTCTCCACAAAATGAAAATGCAAGTATCTTCTGAGATCTTATTTTGAGGAATCTTACAGGTCTTCCAGGTTCAGAAAATAACAAGTGCAAATGTCCTGATGCTGGAAAAGTCTTTTAGGGAAAAACATTCTAGAGGTGAGTGTGTGAGGGAGAAAGTGGTAAATGAGTTTGGACAGTAAGGCAGAAGGAACATTGACTAAGGCCATGTAGGTCAAAGAAGGCAGTTTAATTTTTATTTTAAAAGTGATGGGAGCCAGGGTTTTGGACAGTAATGTTACCTGGTTTAAATTTCTTTGGAAGATTATTCTGGCTATTGTACTGGTTATAAACTAGAAGGGCTGTGGCAAGAGGGGAAGGAGGAAGATCCTGTAAGAGACTGCCTGTTGCACTAGGTGAAGCAAGCAATGATGGCTTGCAGTAGGGTGAAGACGGTGAGAGGTACAGGGATTCAGGATAGATTTTAAAGTTAGAGGTGGAAGAGTTTCTCATGAACTAGATGTAGAAATTGTGGGAAAGAGAAAGTTTAAGGATGAATACAAAGCTTTTGACTTGAGCAAATGGATGAGTTATGGAGATGGAAACAGTTGGAGTGAAAGTGATAGAAAAAAGTAAACTATTTCATAGTATTTGCTAATTCTGAAGTGTCTGTGATATATAAAGTAGAGATATTTAGTAGGAAATGGAAATTATGAGTCTCAAGCTTAGGTGAGTGTTGAAGGCTAGAGGTATAAATTTGGGAGTCATAGTCATCTGCCTATTGAAGCAATGGCAGAATAAAACTCATGTGCACAGACAGAAAACTGTAGAGGGCCAGGAATGAGTTTTAGGGCACTCTAGCAATAAACACTAAGAAATGGAGGCATCACAAAGGAGACCAGAAAGAAATGCGAAGTGAAAAAGGAAGAAAACTATGAGAGTATGGTGTTCTAAAAGCCAGTCAAACAAAGCATTAATGTTGGAAATTATGAGAGCTTATTTTCCAAAGTTTGTTGTATTAATAACTTAAAACTTGATACTCTAAAGAGAGCTTTTAGCAGACAGAAAAAAAAGAATGATTTTTTTTTTTTTTCTATTACAAGTGATTGATTGTAACAACATAGGAACTGGAAATGTGTAAAAGGCATCAAGAATTTAGGTAGAACATGATTTTAAAGAAAAGTGTTCATTTAACATACAAATACACAATGTTAAGACATAATATTTTGTCTTTCTATTAACTGCAGCTACAGCATGCTGTAAGTGAAGACGAATGATTACAGTTTAATATCAAATTCAGGGGAAAATATTTGAGTCTTCCTAATTTTAAAATAGATTTTAAAAACTTTATAGGCTTGTGACTTGTCAAAAGTGAAACATTATTTTATAAACGATCATAACAATTTTAGAATCAGAATAAAGTTTACATATAAAATGACTTACTTGAATTCACATGGTTCATTTTTATGGGTGAAGACTAAGACTCAGGTTTTCTGATTACTGAGTATTATTTATTACTTGAACACACTGGAATATCTTTCAATCATCTATAAGTCATCTATAAAATGACTAAAAAGGGGCTTATTGGTGATATCTTACATTTTAAAATAAAATTATAAGTAACTAGAGCTAGGAGAAATAAGACTCATGAAGATTAAATTTTAAGAAGAGCTTATAAGAGGGTGAAAAAGTAAGAGATGCATTTCCACATGGACAGATAGGAGATTTTAGGAGAAAACAATCAAAACTTTATTTATACATGTTGATATTAGCTTAACGAAACAAAGACAACCATCACGGGACTAGCAGATAATTTTGAATATGTTTGAATATGAAGACTAATACAGATCAATATCCAATTAAACTAAAGACCAGATAAAGTCTTCATTCTATTACAGCATATTAGGAATAAGGGTACCTCTTGATACTTTGCTATGTGCCATTTTGGGACAATGAACCTCACCATAAAGTGAACATTTATGTCAAGAAGTAGTTTAGGATATAAATTGTTATCGTATAGGTTACTTTGAAAAATTAGAAATAACTAACTTTCCTTTATCCTTTTTTTTTTTTTTTTTTTACATTTTGGTTAACTTTTTAAACTTTTATTTTAGGTTCAGTGGTACATGTGCAGGTTGTTATATAGGTAAACTCATGTCATAGGGGTTTGTTTCATAGATTATTTTGCCACCCAGGTACTAAGCCTAGTACCCAATACTTATTTTTTCTGCTCCTCCCACTCCTTCCACGCTCTACCCTCAAAAGGCCCCAGTGTCTGTTGTTCCCTTCTTTGTGTTCAGGAATTCTCATCATTTAGCTTCCACTTATAAGTGAGAACATATGGTATTTGGTTTTCTCCTTTTGAATTAGTCTGCTAAGGATGATGGCCTCCAGCTCCATCCACGTCCCCACAAAAGACATTACTTCATTCTTTTTTATGGCTACATAGTATTCCATGGTGTATATGTACCATATTTTCTTTGTCCAGTTTATCACTGATGGGCAGTTAGGTTGATTCCATGTTTTTGCTATTGTAAATAGTGCTGCAAAGAATATTTGCATGCATGTGTCTTTATAATAGAATGATTTATATTCCTCCAGGGTATATAGCCAGTAATGTGATTGCTGAGTCTAATGGTAGTTAACTTTTCTTTTTAATGCCAGAATAACTGTTATATAAAATATCTCACTATGCCATTGTCAAAGACAAAATTCTGGGACAGTAGAGGTCCATTGTCTAACATCTAAAGCTGCACACTTCACTCATTAGCCACATGTGGCTTCTGAACCCTTAAAATGTAGCCTAGTTTGACCCAGGTACTGAAATTTTAATTTAATTTAATTTAATTTACATTTATTTTTTCAAAAAAACACAAGGCTAATGGATACAGTGTTAGACAGCACTGAGAACATTCCCATTATCACAGAAACTTCTGTGGAACAGAGCAGACCTACAACATTTAAAACCTTTTTACATTTATTCTTCTTTGTTAAGAAAATTGACTCTTATTAACAGATAACATTAGCATGATGGTAGATATAAGCTCAAGCTCTAAAAACCTATTTAACTTGATAACAATGAGAAATAAGTATGAAAAGATAAATAGAAAATGAAAATAAGATATTCTTCACAATTTTCCAGAATAGGAAACATAGTGACTATTAAACAGATGAAAAGATTTTCAACCTATTGGTAATTAGAGAAATGCAAACTAAAACTATTAGACACTGAATTATGTTCCCCAGATATTCATATGTTGAAGCCTCAGTCCTCAGTTGACTGCATTTGGAGATAGGCTCTTTAAAGAAGTCATTTAGGTTAAATAAGGTCTTAAGCGTGAGGCTCTAATCCAGTATGACTGGATTCCTTTTAAGAAGAAAAAGACTCCAGGGATGCGTGCAAACAGGGAAAAAGCCACGCAATGACATAGCAGCAAGGCAGTAGTCTCCAAGTAAAGGAGAGAGGCCTCAGGAGAAACTAAACGTGCCAACACCTTTCTGGACTTCTAACCTCCAGACCTGTGTAAAAATAAAGTCTGTTATTGAATCCACAGACTCTGTGGTATTTTGTTATGGAAGCCCTAGCAAACCAGCACAAAGATCAATTGAGGTTTTATGCTAACTAGATTGGCTGATCTATCTGGTGAGGCTGTAGAATCATAGGACTGCAACTTGATTCAGTAACTTTGAAAACCATTTTGGCATTATCTTTTAAAGCTGGATATTCAAATTCCCAATTACCCAGCAGTTCTAATCTTAGTTACACATGTTAAGATAAATCTTACATGTGTGTAACAAGAGACATAAAAATACATGCTCATAAAATATTGTTAATAATAGATCCAAAACCACTCAAATAACATCAACAGGATAATATACACATTTTTTACATTTATACAACATAGTATTATACAGTGGTAACAACGAATAAATACTAGCTAAAACAAAATGGGTATACCTTAGAAACATAATAATGTTGAGTGAAAAAAAGCAAACAGTTACATAAAGCATGACGCCAATTTTATAAAACACAAAACAAACCATACTTAGTAAAAAAAATACATAAAAATTAAATGAATGTTAATATAAAACCAAGAGCAGAATTACGCTATTTATGACAGAAAGAAAAAAGAACCAGAGAAAACCAAAAAGAAAGATTCAGCAGTGTTGATTCTAGTTCTTAGTTTTGGTGGTGTGTTTGCAAGAGTTTATTTTTATTACATTTCATAACTTACATATAACAGATCTGCATGCATTACTTTGCATGTTTCAAATACTATATAATAATGTTTTTAAAATAAAAATTTCCTGGTCACCGAAGATAACCCTTAGACATTAATTGTAGAGATGGAGATCTAATCCAAAACCACAGATATATTGATTTATGAATATTTTGTACTCAGAGACCTTTCAGCTGAGAAAAGAAATTCTTCCTTTCTCACATGAGAACTTTATGCTACCTAATGAAGCTCCCTACTTTGGGGCAATTTCCTATCTTTATTTAAGTGATACTAGTCTTTCAGCTGTGTAGAAATTTTAAAAACAACTGATAGCTACTTCTCCTGTTCCCAAGAGAATGCAGGAAAAGAATAAGGTGTGGGAGGCAATCTCATAGCTCACTGATAAGTACATACAAAGACAAAAATGGTACATAGCTAATGCTCCATCTAACAATACAGAATTGTTATTAGTAAGTATATCTGAATATCATAATTAATAAAAGAATAAAATAATCAAATATGAGTAAATGTCCTCTCATTTTGAAACGAGTTTCAGGGTGCTATTTTAGATCACTAGTTCACTTTCACACCTGGAAGAGTGTGTGTGAATGTTTTGGTTTTGTGGTAACTGGATTATGCTAAATTTTACATTTCCTTCTTTAATGAAATGGATTTTGTTCTCTCTTGGAAATGCAGGAGATAGCAACAGCAGAATGTAGAGAAATAGCTGCTGCAGCTGTACTACCCATGGAAAAGTATACATAACAATTTTAGCAGCTAGTGATTCTGAAATTGCCCTTAACTGTGTCATTATAAAAATGCTCTAACAAATATGTTTTACAGTGGGTGACTATAGCAAATAACAATGTATTGTATATTTCAAGATAGCTAGAAGAGAAGATTCTGAATGTTATCCCCACAAAGAAATAATAAATGCTTAAAATGATGGATATGCCAATTACCCTGATTTGATCATTATACAATGTATACATGCATTAAACATCACACTATACCCCATAAATATGTACAATTACTGTATCAGTTATAAATTTGAAAAAAAGAAGTTTGTAAGTAATATAGTTAAGAAATTTATCTGATGGATTTTCTCCCCAAGGCCAAATCATTGAATAGTAAATCTAATGAAGGTACTATGCCTAAATGTAAAGGATAACACGTAAATTATTAAAAAGCAGTCTCAGAACTAGAAAAATGGTCAGCTATATCAGCAGACTCAGATTCAGGCTTTCATGTCACAGATAATTCTGTCATAGAACTTGGCAAATATGTGTTTTGTGTTGGTCTTATAATTGTCCTTAGAATCACGGGGACTTATTCATTCATTCAAAAAGTTTTATGGCCCACATTTTATGTGTTAGTTATAGTGCTGGGTTCTGAGACTACAGAAGCCAACACACAAAGCAATACAAGGACAAACTTTTTTCCTTCATTCATCCACTATTCATTATGTGTCTTCATTTTGAGTACTGACTAGGGATCAAGTGCTGTGCTAAATATATATACATTAGTAAGTATATATTAATATAACTGCAAATGAGAAGATAAGCCACTGATTATGATGTTACTGCTATCTTTTTCTTTTCTTTCCATAAAATGGGATGTCCTTTTGCCCCAAGTGTTGGTCTTAAATTGCAAATGAAAAGAAAATTCTCAGTGGGATGCTGACGTGCATAGATAAATGAAAACAGAGCTCCCCTTTCGCATGCTCCATTCACCTCCCTGCCAACTCTCTATATGCGCTCACTTTGATTGTCCCAAGACCAAGATGAGAAGTGCCCCATAGGAACCAAGACGACTTCCTCACATCGTTCATTAGGACTGTTTCTCTTATAGAACTAAATGGCACCATGACCCATAATTTTCGTGACCTTCATAGAGGATCACGGAGACAACCTATGAAAATGATTTATTTTAAAATAAAACACTGAAAGGGTTAATCTGCTGCTCCACAGGCCTAACCTCCCGGGATTAAACCACAGGCATGGAGCTCACTAAGTGTACTTAGTAACAACAAGCTAAAAATAGAAAAAAGCATCGTGCTGTTATTGTATGAGTTTCCCTCCAAGGTTTTGTCGGATAAACATCACAACCACCAATGGGATGGTGAACAGGTTCCTTGCAGGGTAGGTTAGATACCTATTTTTTCAGACAGTCATACCATAGCCAGTTCTCAGCATACTTCTTTTAAGGTAATTAAATGTTTGAGAATTAGTGTTCCTACCTGATTGGAAACCTTCTTGTCTTTAATTCATTGACTGTAGTAGATCTCTTTTTTCTCGGAGATGACCTTCAGATTTCTATCAGAAATCGCTTCTTTGGGGAAACCAGGGTTCTCACAAAGTCAGGAAACTGAAATGGAGATAGCAAGAGAAAGGGAAATTATCTGTACATATAAGTTTCACTTTTTAAAAATTTTAAGCAAATGTTCAAGCATCCATCTTTTGAACAGTATCATAACTTCAGGAAATTTTATAGTTTACAAGTATGAATTCTCACAAGACAAACACATGATGCGAGTATAGGCTGCATTTTGGGATTTCAAGTCAAGGAGTCTTCAAAAGAGTCCTGGTTAGTCTTTGTTAGTTAATTGTGTGTGTGTGTGTGTGTGTGTGTGTGTGTGTGTGTGTAGCTTTTTTGTGATGAGGTGGTGGGGAAAGAATAAATCTGTTGACTACTAGTCAGTGATGTAGCGGGCAAAAAAGGCAAGTTTTCTGTCTTTTTAAAATATTCACTTCCGTTCTTCAGTCTTCATCTAGATTTCTCTTCCATCTTCACTTAGATCTTCAAAAAATTAATTTGACTAAACTTAATTATTCATAAATATTGGAATTTGTTGAAGGATATTTTGCAGAGACTTTTAATGTCTGTTCAAGCTTTGCCATCACACACAAAATTGTGTGTGTGTAGCTTTTCTTGTGATGAGATGGTGGGAGAGAACAAATCTGTTGACTACTACTTAGAGATTTAGAAAGATGGACAGATTTAGAAAGATGGATATTAGGGTAAAGTGAAGCAAATTATGCAATAAGTTCCAACACTGTGATTCTGAAACAATAATAGCAGACTTCTGGGTGACTAAGGAGTAACCTTCTCAAATTATAATCATACCTGTTATAGACCATCTGTTCACAAATTCTATACTATCATTCATCATTTATGGAAAACAAATGACACGATCTCTCATTCCCTCCACTTCTTGGCCATTCTCATATACATTTTTTCTATCTTTAATGTCATATTCTTTTCCATCTGTTTGAAAACATTAGGATCTAGGAGAGACAGACCATGAGCCAGCCTTCAGCATCTGTACCAGTGTTGGCCCTGAAAGGAACATTGGGCTATTAGGAGACTAGAAGTGATTTGGGATTGTCTGAGACTGATCTCCCTCAGAAGCAGAGCCTGACAAAAGAATTTGAATTCAAACCGTTCCTGGGAAGTAAGCAAGGAAACTCAGGAGTAGAGTGGGAATTGAGAATAGAGGCATGAAAGAAAGCCAAGAGAGGCACAGCATTGAACAGGTTACTCTTGGCGGGAACTGTTACAAGTCCCTCAGAGGAGTTCTGTGAAACCCTGCAGAACATTCCTCAGGGTTATCCCCACCAGTGGGTGGGAAAGCTGAAGTGTTCATATTCCAAATCCACTCTGTCACGGATTGAAAGTTTCAACCAGAGATGTTATCTCCTGCACACTTCTGGCCTGTTCTAAAGAGATGTTTGCAGGTGATGGCACAATTCTATCAGTATGCACTGGAATGCTGAGTGTAGCAGGAGATGTAGGTGGCCTCTGACAGCATTGGATACAGTGGCAGTGGGGTATTAAAGGTTATCTTGTAAGTCCAAGTGGATAAACTTTAGTTCCTGGGTTGACAGTTTTCTTTTGAGGTAATTAAGTACTAATGCATTGATAACAATTTCCTCTATTAAATCAAATCAAAGTTCCTAAGTCTCTAATCTCCTGAAAATTTTTGTATCTTTGATACAGCCCTAGTTAAAAAAAAAAAAAAAAGGAAAAATTAAGATTTCAAGTTGACCATTAATTCATCACTCATTTAACACTCACTGAACACCTAATGTATACCAAGGATTAAGTTAGACATCAGTGTAATCTTTATTAAAATCATTATCTTACCATCAATAATTTACTTTATTGGGGCATCCAGATAGTACACATTATTACATAGTGCAATGGAAAAGAGAGCAGAGTGTTAATTCATTCTGTGGACCAATAATAAGTGAATGTTATTTGCAGGTCTTCCTGTAGAAGGCAGTACTGGAGATGGATGTGTAATGTGAAGGAGAGGGAAATTTTTGAGTCAAAGAGAAGACAAATTCACAGTAGAAAGAAAGAAATTGGTTAAGGAACAGAATAGAAATAAATGCCATATACAACCAGTATAAAGAGTGCTTATAGGGGTGTAAAAAAATAAGAAAACAGAGAGCATGGTAGCAGCCAGATAAAGAATGGTTTGTGTATGTATGAAAAGGATGTGGAATTTAATTCTAAGGAAGACGGAAAGCCACTGAATGATTTTTAACAGAAAAGTTCAAGTTAGACGAAGATAGAAAGCTTTACTTGCATAACACGATCAGATGTTTGTTTTAGACAGGTCACTTTGGAAATACTGGGGCTTGATTGTTGGAGAAGGGTAGTTGCAATCCTAGACACAGAAAGATTAGTTAATAGTCCATTAATATAAGCCAAAGAAGAAACTGGATATGAAGTTTGTGCATGGCAGTTCTTTGCTTTCAGTACTGGAGGCATGTTATGCCAATACTTCTGACATCCATAGTTTCAGATCCGAAATCTGCTGTCACTTGAATTGGTGTTTCTCTGCAAGTAATGCATTGTTTCTCTCTGTCTGCTTTTCAGACTTTTTTCCTTTCTCTTTACATTTCAGAAGTTCAATTATGATGTGCCTTGGCATGAATATCTTTGTGTCTACCCTATTTGAGTTTTGCTTAGGTTCTTAAATCTGTACGTTTATGTCTTTTGCCAGTTTGGGGGAAACTGTTCTGCATTATTTCTTCAGATAATTTTTCCATCTCACTGGCTCTCTGTTTTCATTCTGGGAGTTTGATGATATGGATGTTATTTTTTTATTTTTTGTTCACAGGTTCCTGAGATCCTGCCCACTTCTTCACTAAGCCTATGTTTCCCTCTCTGTTTTTCAGGTTTGGTAAATTCTATTGATCTGATCTTGAGGTCACTGATATTATGCTTTGTCATCTCCACTCTACTCCTGAGCCTACCCAACAAAGGTTTTTATTTTGGTTATTGTATTTGTCAGCTCTATTTTTTTTTACTTGTTTTTATTTTATAACATCTATTTTGTTGCTTATACTTTCTATTTTTCCATCTATTTCAAGAAATACATAATTGGTTTTTGAAACCTTTATGTGATATCTTATTTAAAATCCCTGTCAGGTAATTTCAACAACTGATTTGTCTCAGTGTTAGTGTGGCTGACCATAATTTTTTTTCATTCATTTTGTGATTCCCTGGTTCTTGGTATAATAAGTAGTTTTCAATTGTATTGTGAATATTATGAGTGCTATATGACTCTCGATCTTATTTTAACTTATTATTATTTTTAGCAGGAAGTTCCCCTATATTGGGGTGTAGCATGAAAGGTACAAGTGTGGGGATGTACAGGTTCCACTGGGCCCTGCTGATACCACACTGGCAACAGAGGAACGCTGACTCACACGGCCTTACTGCAGACAGATGAGGTAGAAGTTTAGCTCTGTCTTTGGCCTTGCTGACACCTTCCCAAGGAGAATGGGACCACTCATATCACGTTGTTGTCTCCAAATGGGAATGGAGGGTCAGCACTGTAACAGGCCCCCTGAACCATGGCAGAGGGAAATGAAGTGTCAACTCTCTTTCTTTACACTACCTTAATTCTATCCTATTGGTGTTAGGTGTATGTAGAGGCTTAGCTCCTCACTGGTCTCCCCTGACCCCAGGTTTTAAAGGAAAGTACAGTGCTTCTTACCCCCAACTTGCAACATCCTGTTGCTGATGGCAAGGAGAGGTGGGGGCTTAGTTCCCCACTGGACCCCATGGCTGTGTGCAGGGAGTCCATTTGTAATAAGCTCTATCTGGCATGATCTCCTTAAGTCTCCTTCCTGATGGGTGGGGTGGAGGCTCAGCTCTCCACTGAACCACACCAGAGTGCTGCCTGCTTGTGAAGGGCAAGATTAGGGTGGTATGCACAATCAACTCTTTACCTGGTCCCTCTGAAATAAAAGTTATGGGTCATGGGTGTAACCATGACCTATGGTTTCATTAGTGTTTGGCTGGAGAGGTGTACATACTGCCAGAAAGGTTTTCTGTTGTCAGAAATCTATTTTCCCATACTTTGGCTAAGAAGCACAGAGTTTTCTTGGAGCTCTTTTTGTCTGTGTCTACTGGTTATGGATTGGAGGCTCCTGTGGTGCCCTGTCTGAGATATGCGAGAGAAAATAAGAAAAGAGGGAACTAATTGCCATGTCATTTCTTAAGTCCTGAAGTAAGTCTGCCTTCCAATTTTCACTATTCAGTGCCTCCTATGCTTATATATTGTATTCATTTCAGGGTTTTAGTGGTAAATGAAAAGACCTGGGAGACATGCAGCTACTCCATCTTATCACAACCAGAATTATGGAGGTCTATTAACGTTAAAAACTGCTGCTGGCTATAAATTGAAGTTTGACAATATACACCATGCCCTTTAGGAATTATTCTGCTAGACAAATGGCTTCCCAAGGGTTAACAAAGTTATTACGATTTGATTTTCACACTTGTAGAAGTAAAGTGTTCTGTTGAGGGTGAAATTTATAGATAAGGAAGGCTAGACTGATTCATGAGGTAATAGATTAGGGTTGGAGACATTAATATAAACTCATCCTTAGCTTAATGTACATATGCATAGAAACATACAAAAGTATAGACATGTGTATACACATTGTTAGTATACATACACATATCTCTTCACTCAGTCAGCTAAGACAACCTAGAAATAATGACACTCCAGTAACAATGAGCAAACGTAGCACCCAGATCTTGGTGCTAATACCACTCCCCAGTAAAGGAGGTCCTTCCTGGAGAAAGGACCAATTCTAGAACCAGGGCAAGAAATATAAAAGATGGAAACTAGACCTTCTTGTAGTGTGAGAAATTAAGGAAGTGGTTTTTAAAACCCACAATGATTGAGCCATGTCAAAGAAGCCCAGGAACCACTGAAAGAGTTCAAAATAGTTAAGATGGAACAATTTGAGCAACAAAATAAAGTGGTATATAACTCCAAGTATAAAATTAATGTCCACAGATGCTTACTGGTATAAACAAGTGACTAAATAAATAAATGGCTGCGGGATAGATAAGTCTCCAGTGCAGAAAACTTCCATATAGCTTATGTAGCTATTCTACCCTAAGGAGGGGGAGCATAACTCTGCTTCTTATTGTTGGCTTAGCATAGTGATTTCCTTCCAGAGTATAATACAGAAAGAGAAAAAAAGGGAAACATTACAGTGAAGAAACCTGATGACCACTACCTCAGCCAGGTGATCAAGGTTGACATCAGCAGTCATAAGTCGTGTTGACTAAATGGCCCTTTACCTCTGTGGTCTTCCTTAAAAGCACACTCCCAATCTTGAGAGAAGCATAAGACACATTTTAGCAGTGGGGCATCGTACAAAATACCTGACCAGTATTATCAAAAATTGTCGAAGTCCTCAAAAATAAGGAAAGTATGAGAAATGGTCACAACTAAGGAGCCTAAGGAAACATGACAACTAAATGTAATACAGTATCCTGATGGAATCCTGGAACACCAATGTGACATGATCAAGTAAAAATCTAGGAATCATGACGAAAGTATGAACTTCAGTTAATGATAATATATCAATATTTGTTCATTAGTTGAAACAAAAGTAACATACTAATATAAGTTGTTAATAATAGAGAAAAATGGGCATAGTATATATGAGAAATCTCTATACTATACTTGCAAATTTTCTGAATTAAAACTGTTTTAAAATATAAAGTCTATTTAAAAAGTCAAGTGTTTTCTTGTTTTATGATTATGTTTCTGCAGTCCCCAATAAATATTTGAGTTTGCTTTACCTTACCGATATTGATGTTGAAGAAAAAAAACTAACTCTAAAATGGTTGGTAATTCCAATTCAATAAGCAATAATTCTTAGTAACATGTTTTTGGAAGAACTCACTGAGTAAATCAAAGCAGACTGTCTTTAAATGCTAAATTTCTTTTCTGTGTTTAATCTTCTTTAAGATTAATGTTTGCCATGGGCATGATTCCACTTCAGAGGGCAACAATTACCATAAACATTGGCGGTAGGCAATGTCTAATGTACAGTGAAATATTAATGCAAGATGCTGTATTAACTTTAGCTAAAGTATTTTATGTTTTCAAAATGAAGTATTGTTATTTCTGTCTATAAAGCCTTTTTAAAAAGTACATTTTTTACTCACCTTTTCCAAAACAGAAAACTCACAAGGAAATGATACTACAGGATAGTATGCTCATCAATGTGAATTGAAGGCTCACTTTGCTAGCACTCGTGGTTGCCAATGATATTGGCATATGTATTACTTTTACAAATCCCTTCCTTGGCACAATCTGATCTCCACAGGGGAAATCTTTGACACAGCAGGTACCTAAAAGCTATATAACATATAGCTTTGAAGCTAGATTTATGAAACATTTTACCCAGAAGTACAATATAATGTAGAAAAGGCTATTTTTCTCTTTGCCTTCTGCTACTCAGAGATCACTCACCATCTTACTTTTTATCAGTCAACAAAGACATGTTTCATAAATTAGACCATGTGTTTGTAGCTCAAGATTGTATCTTAATATGACTAATTTAATATCATTTTTGTTGGTACCAAATATGTAAATCAACAGGAAATTTTGTGCTTAGCTCTTAAAAATAATTACTATAACTTACTCAATACATTTTTACACTTTTCCTTTGTGTTTTTCAAAACAGCAGTTCTCCTAAGGTGGACTTTGAGCATGTAAGTGAGTTGATCCTTTTTTTCCGTGGACAGTTCTCTAATCTCTTTTACCATATCAATTTGTTCTACTTTCTCAAAAAGTAGAACTTAATAACTAAATAATTAAGTCTTTATTGAACACTGATGTAAGGCAAACACAAAAGGCAAAAAACTGATCTGCTGTTTTTTTTTTTTTTTATTTAAACAATGAGCTCAATTAAAATCTCTCCAGATAACAGGTGTTACTCTATGTAGTGGAAATTGTATTTCCTTATGGGAACTCACAGTCAGGAAAATGAAGACCTAAATAATAACAGAAAAGTGATAACATTACTAACCACACAACGAGTGCCTGCTTTGTATCTGGCCCTGTAAAAGAAACTATAAATATTATACCCGCAATCCTCATTAAAAAAACCCTAATTACTTTAGGGTTGTGTGTGTAGGTGTAAGAGAAAGCGAGAGAAAGAAACTTCAATAAAGGGCTTCTGAGAAATAGCAAGAGCACTGCCAGGTATCCTTAATAAATAATTTAGGAGCTTCTAACTATGCATAATTATTTCTCATATGGGTGAATATTAAGGATCTTTCAGGTTTAGACTAAGAAGACAATAAGGCTTCCAGAAGTTGAGTCCAAATTTTACACTTACATAAAATCCTTATAACAGAAGACCAAACTATAATTCAATAACTGAAGAGTTTTTAAAATAGTGGATGTGTTCATATCAGCATGGCTTCATCATGTGGATAAGAGGCAAGAAATTGGCAGATGCAACCTGCAGATTCATTACTGTTCTTGTGAAGGGCAGGATAATGAATAAAAGTGAAAATAATGAAAAATAATGACTAGAATTTTAGGCAGTTTGCTTAGTCTCTATTCCAGGAAAAATACAGCAAGAAAGGAAAAAAAATCTTGACACTTTTTCTAAAAACACTTAAAAGTGATATTTCTTCTTTTTCTACCAAATAATGTGGAATTCTAATCAGTCAAATAAGTCTGACCTTTTCTGGTAAAATAATTATTTATTTGAAAATGTGAGACATAATAATCAGAAAGTCTTTAAAAAGGAGGCCAAAAAAAATTTCCTTTAACACTCCTCTTAAAGAGCAAAATTATAAAAAAGAACCATACTAAAAATATTTTAAAACAAAAGTAAAAATTCCCTTTACTGTTGCAGAGCTTTTAAATTTTTATTTTTGTTTGATTTTTAATAGTCATAGGTTTACATAGTTGTCACAAGGCAGACAAATTTGAAATCAGCTCTCTTCAGTAAGCATTATTCTATTTTGCTGCATAGTCTCATAATTATAATTTTAATGACTGTGTAATTTTCTACTAATTGGATATAATTTGCTTTACTAAACCATTTTCTTATTGTTGAAATTAAATATGTTTACTTTTTTTGTTATTACACATGACAGGACAATGAACACCTTTATATAATGATTTTCTAAATATAAATTATTTTAGTAAATTTCCAGAATTAAAATTAATGGGTAAAAATCTATGACCACTTTTATCTTACTAGACATTGCCAAATTACTTTTCCAGTTATTGAACCAAATTAGATGAAGCATGTTACCAAAATAAGATACTGTTATATGTGATTACTGATTTTGATAAATTAATAAACTGGACCCTCATGTTCCATTTCTTTGAATTTTTTGATAACTATTAAAGTCTAACATCACATACATATTTAAAATATGAATGTATTTTCTTTTAATTGTCTTCTCTCACTCTTTTCTGTCTCTTCATAACTTATTCCTAGGTAACTGGAGAAAAATCACATGACAGGGCACAACTGTATTCCAATAAATTAATGAACACCAACCTCAAATGGGCTTCTAAGACTGGGAATATTGTTCTGACTAACCAGTAAATTCTTTCTTATTCTACTTAAGGACCCTTCTTCTTCTTTTTGTTTTTTGTAATAAGCCTTCCCCACTCTCCTCAAATTTCCCCCTTTCTTCTTTACTTTCCTCTCTAAGCTGATGTGTTGCTTTATATCTCATTAAGAAAATAGAAGCCAGTAAATGGCCCACTGTCTAATCCATTTATCCATTAGCATCTTCACTGATATTTGTATTCCACTTTTGTTAGAGTTAATGTGAAAGGCCATTCACACTGCTTGTAGTGGTTATTCCATTTTTCCTCATCTGATCAAGAACTTCACAGCACTGAGTCTTCCACAGCCGACCTACTCCTTATAGATTATTCCCATAAAAATTCAAACATATTCTAGACCACTAACTCCTATTTAAAATAGTAAAAACTATATATGCAACATGAAACCTTCCTTGGTCATCGAATATCTTCTTTATCTCATTCACATCTGTCCTTCTCAAAATTGTTATCTTTATAGATTTTTTTCCCACTCCTCGAGTCCTATTTACTCATTAGTTTACTTTTTTTTTTTTTTTTTTTTTTTTGAGATGGAGTCTCACTCTGTCGCCCAGGCTGGAGTGCAGTGGCGCAATCTCGGCTCACTGCAAGCTCCGCCTCCCGGGTTCACGCCATTCTCCTGCCTCAGCCTCCCCAGTAGCTGGGACTATAGGTGCCCGCCACCACGCCTGGCTAATTTTTTGTATTTTTAGTAGAGACAGGGTTTCACCATGTTAGCCAGGATGGTCTCGATCTCCTGACCTCACAATCCGCCCACCTCGGCCTCCTAAAGTGCTGGGATTACAGGTGTGAGCCACCCCACCCGGCCTAGTTTACTTTCATCTGGCTTCCCTCACTCCAACACCTTTGTCTACTGCTCTAAAATTTCACTTATGAAGGACACCAGTGATCTCCATGTCACCACAGTCAATGAAGAGGTTTTGTCTCTTTATTTCTAGATTCTTTCCTTCTTTAAAAAATAAAGTAAAACAAAAGACAAAAATATTGTTATGCTTTTATACCCGCATAATCTTCTACCTTGTTATATTTTACCGTGCCAACTTTAATCTGATTTCAAAATATTTTGTTAGTTCCATTTACATTCAATGGAACATACAATTGTATGAAGGATTATTCTCCACATTTAATTCTCATAATAATACTAGTAACAGTAGTCAAGACTTCTATATTGTTTGGCAGATGCAAGACACTATTCTAAGAGCTTTATTAATGTGATTATTCTTATAAACTTATACATCTTGTATAATTCCCACATTACAAATGAGAAAACTGAGGCATTGAAAGGTTAATTATAATTTATGCAAGGTCAGATGACCACTAACTGATGATGCCTCTTGCCAAGTTAATGCTGAAATTTTAGAGTAGGGAACTTAAATAATGTCTCACAGATTGGCCTTAGAGTCAGCAAAATTTAATTAATTACACGGATAGAACCAGAAAGTAGAGAAACATTCTGTATTGCATGTGAACTACTAAGTGATGTTAGTAACGTTGTATGATTGATTTTAATTGAATGAAGATTTTTTTCCTTGTTACATTGTTCTTTCAAAAGAGAAATATTTTTGTCATAGCGTCTCTCATTTTTTTTTCATTCCTTCACATATTCATTCATTAATTAAACACTCATTTCCTGAGCATCTACCACATACCAGTCTCTGTTGAAAGCCTTGGAAGATTTGGTGGTGAATGAGCACAAAGTCCTTGCTCTTAAGCAAATGCTCTAGTTGTTGGGGGCAGGGGGGTGGGTGGTAGAGTACATAAGTAAACAGATTGATACATGAAACTGATTAATGGGATAGACAGACACAGAGGAGGCTGGTCTCTCTGGCCAAGGTGGTAGAGCTGGCATCTAAAACGAGACTGAAATGATGAGAGGAAAACTGATCTAAGCAGAAGGATCAGTAAATGCAAAGCCATGTGATAGCTACAAGCTTGCTGCATCTGAGGGCTTGAAAAAGGCAAACATGCCTGGAACCTATGAAGGTCTAGAAGAGATGCTGAAGGGGGCCAGAGCACTGGAGGCCTATAAGTGCTATTAAGTGGTTTATGTTTTAGTCTGTTCCCAATATATAACCTTTAGAAGTTTTAAGCAGGACAATGATATCATATACTTTGTGCTTTTAAAGAGATTACTTTGACTGTTGAGTCTCCTATAAAAATAAAATAGCTGTGCCTCTATGAAGTGTGGGCTTAATGCTAACAAATTTTTTAAGAGCCCAAGAAGCTAAGAAATGACTAGTTCACTGATTATTACCATTAGTCCCAACTAGACTATATTAATATAAGCTTGGTGACCCTGGAGTCCTGAGACATACTTCATTAGGAAAACTCAACTATTTTCAAACTAGCATGATTTTAACAATTGCTAATTTTTTGGGGGTTTCAGAACTATTATTTTATTAACTGGAGGCTGGATGAGACGTTTTGTGTAGAAAAAGGGTAGACAGTTGGCTTCTGTCTATTCTCCCTTTCAGTGGGAGAAGTGATGGTTGAGGGCAATTATTCTGTTGTTGGTGCATTGCCTAAGTTTTAGAACTAACTCAATCAAGTAAATATTTGCTGAAGAACTATTATATATTAGAAGGGAACTGAGAATGGGGGATACAAAGAGGATAATTAATAATAGAGCAGCTATTACCAACAAGAGGCAGGTACTGTGCAATGCTTAACATGCATTATCCCATGTTACATGAATTTACACATTAACCCTGTGAGGTAGGTGTATTTATTTTCCTCTTTTCCTGAGAAAACAGATGTTTTTCATAAATGTTACACTTAACGTTTATCTAAGGTTACATAGCTAGTCAGAGATGGAAGTAGTATTTGGACTCAGAAAGTTTGACATCAGTGCCAACCACTGTGTTCTACTGACTACAATGGTCCTACTTGAGAAGTTCAAAATTACACATACATGGGTACAACTGACTCTAAGACTGCCTGGCACAAACTCTGTGGGATGGGCTAGATTTATGTGAGATGTACTTGAAATGGAGAAGATTGTGACAGAGGATCACTAAAATACGCTCCTTGTACTAGGAGGGGGGAAAAAAAAGAAAAAAAAAAAAAAAAAAAACTACTCGGCCTAGCCTAGGGCAGTAGGGTAGGCTAACTACATGATGTTGAGGAGGAAGAAGGAGCATTTCTTTCTTTTTTCTTGTCTTATAATTGATTAAATTATATCTATGTCACAATATCAGAAACAAATCACAGTATAATGGACAGTTTTTGGACCCAACTTAGTTTGTGTCCTGGTATATGTAGAGTGTTAGACCAACAGTGGCACCTATGTGTATTTAAATACATTTTAATTTATCTTTAGCCTGAAAGGAAAATAGTTTCTTATATGTATAATTTGGGAATATCTTCAGAAAAAATACTTAAAGTCCACTATCTCAGAGGAAGGCAATTTTGCAAAAGATCTACCAGCAGGTGCAAGTCCAAACACACCAATCATTTAGTGAGATTTGTACTGATATGCCAAGTCTCATGTTGTTTATGCATTTTTCTGGAAGAAGGCTCATAGAGCTCATATATTGTCAAAGAGATAAAGACCCATGCTGATAAGGTGGAAAGATCTTTGCTCTGGAATTAAATCAGTTTACGTTTTGCAGCTTACTAGAATTAGGTAACATTCTTAATCTTCCTGAGCCTGGTGTCTGTCTACCAATAGAGATAACACTAACACAGAAGGATGTGGTTAAATTAAATGATTCAGATAAAATGTTATATATCTTTCCAGGTTATCCTGTTAGGACATGCCTAGTAAATGTTAAGCCATCAGCAAATACTCTGCTTCCTTGACATGAATGAAGTCCATTCTCATGTTCTTCATGGTTTTCCTTGGCCATTGGTCTAAATATCAAGGCCACAGTTAAAAATTATCCCTGTCCCTTCACAGTCCATCTGCCTCCCCAAAGTATTCGCCTCGATGAATTGAGTCCCAATATTAGTAATAATCATCACTTTAGTTATTAATGTTCATATGTTTAAGATATTTTAATATAAGATAAATCATTACTCAAGAGAATAGCTAAGCTGGCTTTGTCAAAGATTTCAATGAGATACCAGTACATCTTAATCAGAATTAACTTTCAAAGATGGGGAGAGCAATGATTCAAGGTGTGAATAGAAAAACTTTTTTTTTTTTTTGTACAAAATGTTACTGTCATTTGTTCTGGTGGGGAAAAAGACAGCTTAGAGTTAGCCTAATTTACATTTTATGATTAGTTTAAAGAAAGTGTCATATAAATTTAGAATGAAAGTAAATCAGTTTTCTTTAAACAGAAATGTAGATTTAAAAATGTCTTTTTATGCAACTGCCAGAAGGAAGCACTGTTTTGTCTGCAAATTCCCAGATTCTGCTCTAGTTTTGAAGGCTAACGACTCTGAAATGCAAATATAATCAGGGTTCCAGATGTGGCAATCAGGAAATGATTTGTGTACCAGCTATTTTTAACAAAAGGCTTGCAAACATGATAAATGAATAGTGAAAGTCAAAATGACATCAAATATGCATGAAAGCAGCATATATATAATCATAAATTACCTTTGGGAATTAATTATAACATTACTTCAGAGAAATTCATGTGGTTTATTCCTATGGAGAATGTAGAGTCAGATGATCTAGGTTATCACTTTGGGACTATGATCTCACCAAAAATCTTTATGTTACAACATATATGATAGAAATGAACACAATTTTACAGAAAGAACTAATCAGATGAATTAAGATTTCATTTATACTTTGGTATAAATAGATCAAATTGCGTTTTATCAACTAGATGTATAATAACTACAGATAAAAAGAACTATGCTGGTTTGCCAGAATGGAAAACATTGGCGAAAGTGAGGGGGCTGAATCTATGACCTCAGGAAAGCAGCTCCATAGCCTCTATCTCCATCACACAGACATTTAGTTCAGATTTGAAAGAGAACTTGTGATCAGTCATTTCAACACATCTCCAAACCAGTTATGTTCAAACATGAAGGGAGGGATAGATACAAGCCTTTTTTTTTTTTTTTTTTTTCCAAACCACATAAAGGTATCACTCTTCAGTTTTCATCAAAATCACACTTTTTAGGTTATCAGGGTCCATGGTTGTTAGGCAAGCAATGCATGTTTACAGTAGTGCTATCTCCCTGCTATAAATAGCTTCTCAGTCTTCCCACCACTGTCCATCCCTTCTCTGCTTAATGTCTTGGTCAAAACCATCCCCCAGGAACCCCTTTCCACTTAATTGCTGGCACCCGATCATGTTGTTTTGATTACCTTAGCTACTTCCTAGAGTCGGTAGTATATATGTGAGATTTAACTTTAAAAATACCCATAAAGGTTGGGTGTAGTGGCTCACACCTGTAATACTAGCACTTTGGGAGGCTGAGGCGGGTGGATCACCTGAGCTCAGGAGTTTGAGACCACCCTGGCCAACATAGTGAAACCCCGTCTCTACTAAAAATACAATTAGCCAGGCGTTGTGGCGCATGCCTGTAATTCCAGCTACTTGGGAGGCTGAGGCAGGAGAATCTCTTGAACCCAGGAGGCAGAGGCTGCAGTGAGCTGAGATGGTGTCATTGCACTCACCTGAGCAACAGAGAAAGGCTCCGTCTCAAAACAAACGAACACACCCTTAATGTACTAAATACACAGTTTCTAACATAATATGAATATCCAGTAACTGCTGACTAGCATTATTATTATAACATTTACATTAAAACTAATCTTCACTGGTTTAAGTATCACTTAATGATTGATTGTTTCTTTCACACACCTGTTCTTTTACTTCACCTGGTGTAAAGGAAATACGTGAACATTCGTTGATTGTTAATATGATTTGGCTGTGTCCCCACCAAATCTCAATTTAAATTGTATCTCCCAGAATTCCCACAAGTCCTAGGAGGGACCCAGGTGGAGGTAATTGAATTACGGGGGCGGGGGGTCTTGCCGTGCTATTCTCGTGATAGTGAATACGTCTCACGAGATCTGATGGGTTTATCAGGAGTTTCCACTTTTGCTTCTTCCTTATTTTCTCTTGCCACTGCTGTGTAAGAAGTGCCTTTTGCCTTCCGCCATGATTCTGAGGCCTCCCCAGCCATGTAGAATTGTAAGTCCAATTAAACCTCTTTTTCTTCCCAGATTCGGGTATATCTTTATCGGCAGCATGAAAACAGATTAATACAATTATCTACAGTGAGAGAGGCAGTGAAAGGTATAGAATTAGTGTAGTTCAAGCCTGAAACTGACCTGGGTTTGAATTCCATCCCTGCCACTCACTTGGACCTCTCTATACCTCAGTTTCCTTACTGTTAATTGGAGATAATAGATATTTTAGGGACACTACAAAGATTATAAATAATTAAACCAATGTTTGGATCCAGAAGTGATATTCATTACCCGATTTAATGTAAAATATTAGCCAATTTGATTTTGTTTTGAGAATCTGACTACTCGCTGACTGCTCAGCATCCCCTTACTAAAAATAAACAACTGTAAACAGCATTTTGCATGTAATTTCAGATTTGTGCTACTACAAAACAAATCAGCTAGTGGAAAAAAGACATCTTAGAGTTAGTCTAATTTACACTTTGTAATTAGTTTAAAACAAAGTGTCACATAAATTTACAAAACCAAAGAGTTGGTACAAACAACTCAGAAAAAATATTATAGGGGAAAGAACTGTAGTTATTGAAACGCAGACTATCATCCTGGAGAACGACAAGCGACATTGTACTATTGTCAAAATTTGGATCAAAACTATGTCTCTGCTAGGTTTCACTTTAACTGGGATTGAAGTTCCTGACATAATTGTCCCCATCACAGGCAGAAATACCCATCAAATAAACTGCAGTTGAACAGCCTCAGTCCCTTTTCTATAAAATGGGTATTTAATAATACCATTTTGACAGAAGCCTTATGAATATTAAGAGAACATAAATAAACCCCCCTAGCAGCTGACAGCCAAGTAATTAATCTTTCAGTCCTTTCCTTTCTCTTTTTCCTTTTGTTTCCATGTCCTGAGTTCTCTTTTACACTTCATGTCCCACAATGCTGAAGTAATTGAAATGCTTTTACTCAGATAATCTCATACAACTTCTAGCATAATAAACAAGGAAAGCTTAATGCATTATTGTTTAAACAATGTCATTATTACTTCTTTTTGATAACCTTATTTTTCCAAATATGTTAACTCTTTGATTCCCCTATAATAGTACATCTTATCCACGGGTACAAATTGAGGGTGTGTCACAAATATTAAGGCCCTGGAAAACTACCAGTGGTGCCATTTTGGGTTCTATTTATATGTTACAACTTCCCTAAAACCAAGTTATTATCATTTCTACTCTTCTTCTGTTTTAATGCCCTCAAAATGTGGCTTCCAATTAGTAATTATATTAATTGGCATCACATTCATTCTTGTTTGCTTTTTTCCTGATCATAACAAGAATTATCTGATTGTAAAGTTAGTGAGATGGGCTTTCTGATAAGGAAGGTTGAGAGGAAAAAAAATGACAAGTAGGGTAACATATGTACATACAAAATTAGAGGAAGCTTCAGCATAACAAAAAATAGTGAAATTACAGTCAATTAGTAGGAAGATTTTGTCATGTGTTGTCATTAATTGACCAACTAGAGTAATAGACTCACAAATAACAGAAAGCAAAGAGTGGCAAATCCATCGTTCCTGCCAGCTTCTTCTGCTAGTCATCAGAACAATTATCTCCTAGTTTATGAAAGGATAAAGATGTAGTATTCAAATTTAAATGTTACCAATATAAGATATGGAGATATGTACAGCCTACTATAGTATCTTCATAAATATAGTTTTATAGCATCATAAATTTCACAGTAAAATTATCCATGAGAAATGTAAAATTCATACAAAGTACAGTAATATTTTAAATCTCAAAAAGTTGAAAAGAATTGCTGACTGTGTCTGGGAACACTTTTCTCTGTTTGCAGAATATGTTAGAGCCAGCCTGTTTTTGATGAAGAGCTACTGTACTGGAGAGAAAGACTGTATTCATATTTATCATCGGGCAAATTGAGGAGCCGACTTGGTTAGGATCAGTAAGTGCTTTTTTGCTCACTTCTTAACAAAGAACATCCTATTAAAAAAAAGCAAAAATCCCATTTTTGCTAAAAATAATAGTAAACAATGGAATGTTAGATAATTGATTTTTTTACTTTCCATGTAAAATGATCAATAACTACTACTAAATACTAATTCGTAGTTATATGAATTGGCATCACATTCATTCTTGCTTGCTTTTTCCCTGGTCATAATAAGAATTACCTGACTGTAAAGTTCATGGAGCAAGCTTACATGGGCAAGTAGATATTGACTTATGTAAATAACAGAGAGTCATGTTTGGCTGCCTGATTCTGTTAAAAGAAAAATGCATCCATATTCATTCAAAGCAAATGTTCTTTTGGTAACTGAATAAAAATAATAGGTAGTAAGATCAGTTTATTTTAATTTACATAACTGCTAAACATAACATTTAGACTTTTGTGTATGAGACGGAAAAAAACTGTGTTTTCTATCATATTTTGTTTTTTTGCTCAAGTACTGCCAACATTCTTAACTGATAGTATTACCTGTTTGTGTCCTACCAGTGCCATAGAACAAAATCATAGCATTGGGAGACATTTCAAGAAAGTCATTGCTATTGATTTGTCCCTCAAATATGACTTAAAGCAGCAATAGAATGATTTTGAAGTTTTTCAGTGCATTAATAACTTTAGCAGTTTTAAATGTCTTTTTCTGGAGTGGTTTCTATACAAACACTCTCTCACACATACACACACTGACAATCACTTTCCTTTTGTAATTATACACTCAATTCTTCTTGCATTCACCAACACCAAGGCACTTTATTCAACTCCTTTTCACTGTTAGTCAGTTTGAGATCAGAAAACAGGCATCAATTTTAATGTTCTCTTCAATAAACCTACATTGTATTTATAAACTAAGGAGAAGTGACGTTTGTTTTTGTTTTCATGTATTTTGAGCCTTTTCAATGACTACGTCTCTCCAACTATATGGCTTATAAGACAGGTCTTATAATTGGGAGGAGCCGAAAAGTTCTGTTGCCTGGCAGACTCTCATCTCTTTGCCTGAGAACCTCAATCCTTTAGCCTTTCTTTTCCATTGAAATTCAAATCTTTACTTTAAGATCTTAGTCATTTTTTTTTTTATTTTTTTTATTTTTAACCTCAGCCTGAATGATCTCACAGCAAGGTTTGATGATGTGGAGGAGGGAAGATAATTTCAGGCCATACAGTTACTGTAAAGGGTATTAGATAACAGAGTGAATAGAGTAATAAATAGACTCAAAGGAGAAAGAAATTCAGAAAGTGCAGCTTGATGAAACTTATGCAAATATACTTTTGTTTAAGGTCTAATTAGTTAGAAGAGAAGTATCTGAAGGTGACTACTATTCCTTTGAAAAATACAACCTGTAAGTGCCTTGTACCCCTTCATATTATGGAATGTATAATATGATTCACACAGTGCAGAAAACAGAGATTCCCATAGCCTCAGTCATGCACCATTTTGTAGCCTCTCCACTTTGAGCATTAGAAAGTGGATTGTAGAAATCTGGTTCATCTTATTTTAAGTTCCTCATTTCTCAAATTTAAAACATTTTTTAACTAGGCTCCTTAAACCACAAAATATTGTAAAGTTATTCATTGAGAAGAATGTAACATTTACTACTGCAATATATGATGTGCAATTTATTATGTCTCCTAAATGCATCTTTATGTATTGCATAATCTAAAATTCATATGAGGTATAACTACAGTCTAATTCTTGTGTCAACCACGAAAGCCTTTCTTAGAAAGCTGATGAAATCCTTTGTTACAAATATCAGTCTCTGCTTTTTACTGTTTCTGTATTAGTGTCATCTACAATCCTCAGCAGGTTACTTTTCATCCTGGTAAACTTGTAATAATAGGCTACATCCCAATCATGGATAAAATACAATTTGCAGAGAATTCTCTATTTCTATTGAGTATTTTAAAATTTTCAACTAAATATGCAAGGCCTTCAGCAATTTCTGTAGCTTGCTCTTTTCCTAAGCCTACTTGCTTCTTAGGTCAATATTAAGTTCCTGGATTTAAATATTGGTGGCTTTCCTCTCAGGTGTTCTGTTAAAGGCTTTCTCTTCCTTTAGAATCCTTAGTAAAGGAAGTGGTATTTGCAAGGAAGGGAACAGTGTCTTCCCTACTATTTAACTGCCAGGACTTTAGGGCTACATGCTAGGTTGCATAGTGAAAACCCTGGCCTGGCATCAACTGGTGGCATTAAAAATCACTTTTTCACTTCTTTGCAATTAAAATATTTCTACCAATTTATCTTTTCATTAAAAATGACATGGAGAACCCAGTATGGGAATGGCCCATGATTCTGCTTCTGTGACTTGCTCCTTCTAACATTTTTATAAATGCACTCTACATATTGCTGGGTGCCAAGTTTGTTTGTTGATATTGGTTCCCAACAGTGCAGTGTCACAGGTCATCTCTGGAAATTATTACTTTGTTGTCTATGATGTATTTCTCCTCTCCTCCCCATCCCGTGTTCTGCTGCCTATTTAAACTTAACATTTGTAAACAGTCCACTGGGTTTGTTTTGTTGATGCACTGGCTGTTTTCCAAGATTTTGTTGTTAATTTTATCTGACTGTTTAAGGATGACCTTTTGTGATGTTATAAAACTCTCAAGAAAAGGAAAACAGATTTGGTCATCTAACCCTCTTCTAAAGACTGCAAAAAAAAAAAAAAAAAAAAAAAAAAATCCAGTTGTTTTAAAACAGAGTGGCTTGATATAAAAAGCTGCAGTATATTACATCTGCATCTGCACATTTTCAACTTTCAGGGACCAAAAATCAGCAGTGTAACATATAATCAGACATAAAGGAAAGCAAAAAAGAAGCCAGTAGGGACATTTTTCTGCCTGATATTCTAACAGTGTTGGTAAATAGGCCTACTACTTCTAGTGTTTACAAAGAGACAGCAGTCAAATAACCAATTCAATATAACAAACAATTCTTCCACGCAAAAAAAATGACACCACTTAAGAGTTGATGGACATAGACTCAGAATTATTAGATTTGAAAGGAATCTTAGAAGTCTCATTTTATAGATAAGGAGTATGAGGTCTAGAGTGGGTGAGTGATTTGACAAAGCCAGAAACAGGACTAGGATCCAAGCTGGGATTCTCTGCCTCCACAGATGGGACCCTGAGTTTATTCCTTGACTGAACTTTTTAGATGTTTATGCATTATATCAAGACAGCCCACATGCACCAGATTTGTTTCCATTATTACTAAATGAAGCAAGACTGTGTTTTTACAGGTATTGCAGTATAAAGTCAGCCAATGTCAAACTAGTCAAAAGAACTCTAAAAGAGTGCTTTGCAGGCTTTTTTTTTTTTTTTTTTTTTTTCTGCAAATGGGAATTAGATATGTTATATGTAAATGTATATTCAAATTTATATAAAAGTACAATTTTTGAGTTTCTGATAGTTTAAATTATAAATAACATCAAAATAAAACCCTTGCAGTTCATCAAATATTTTGTAGTTTTTATTTTTGTAAGAGCCTTCCTTTCTTTATGTATCTACAATGTTGAAGATAATTAATGGTTCAAAATGAGATATTATGCATCATTGAGCTAACCTGGATAAACAATGTTTTTTAAGTGCCTTAAATTATATAAAGACTAAAAGTATCATTCATTTATTCTATAGAAATACAATTATGTTTAGCTATAAAATAATAAGAGAACAAGTCTTAGGTTAAAATACTCATTCTCCCCATGACACATTGTCCTTTCACGATTTAATTCAAAGAATTTGCCTTTTTAAGGCTCAGTTATGTTTCACCATTGTTCTCATGCATGTTCCTGTTAAGGGTGCCTAATTCTGTTGCTAAGCAACTTTGCAGTCTTGTTGGGGCATAATGATAATAACTATTTTAAATATGCCTGTTTGGATATGGCCCCTTTAAGAATATCCTGATACTTCTGTCTAAAAGGCTATACAGACTTTTTCATTTTGACTCACAGGAGCATAAATGATAGAATGACGTTTTCCAGAAGAATTGGAAGAATGCCAACAGTGCACCAGAAAAGCACTAAGCCTTCCTTCCTTCCAGTATGCAATTTTCTTTTCTTTTTTCTTTTTTTATTTTTTGAGAAAATGATAAAATCGGTCAAATGACAAGTCAAGGATTTCAAAGAATTGTGAGGAAAATACATATTTCTTTTATTCACTAGATGACCATTAGTTTTTTTCTCACCACATATTCTTTAGAAAAACTTTCAAGCCATATTATTTTGAAAATAAGTATCATATCAGCCCAACATGGGTATTTGAATTTTATGGGACTTTCAGATTTAACTAAATTGTTAATTAAATTCTCTCCACTTTGCTTCCTCTTGTCCCAGATGTCTCCCCTCAATTCAGGAATATCTTCCCTTATAATGTTTGTTTAACCAGATAGGACTGGCACCAAGCAGCTTTAATATTTCTTGTCCTGACATACTGAGACATAGGAACTATCAGTACCTCTCCAGCACATAATAAGAATTAAATAGCATTCTCAATGCACATCTGAAAACACAGAAAGATTGTTCCCCCAAACATCTTTCCAGTGATAATAAAACCAAGGAAACGAAGAGATATTTCATTAGCAAAGAATCACAGAGAATGTTTTAAATACCAGGAAGAGCCCCACTAACTTCCATCTCAACGACCATCCAAACCAGAATTTAATTGCTGATGATTCTGCCAAGAAACAGATTCTCCTTGTGTTGACACTCCCTTCAAACGTTTTGGAAGATGCCCAAAACGTTACCCATTTTTATTCTTCCCTGTCTCTAGCATTTAAATATATGTCTAATACTGCATAGATTCTATTTATATATTGTGGATGATCCTTTCTTGGGGGTGTCATGTAATATGTAAAGTTAAAACTTCTGACTATTTTTTCTATTCCCTAAAAATTAAACAATTACCATTTAAGTTTACAGCAACAAAGTCTAATGGCTTTATAATGGGGCAATAGAGGCGAGGGTGAGTGTAGCTATATGGCTACTCTGTCAGTTTCTGCACTTATGAAGTGGAGCCTGTAATACTTTACTTCCAAAGGACTAAATTAGATATGCTAACATGGTGTCTACCATATATCATACATTAGACATAAGCTCCTTTTCCTGTCTTCACTGGGTATGGCCAACTTTTAGTTGTCTAGGATTTACTAGAACAGTTCATACCTCCAGGAACATGTCTCTGATCATACTCCTTTATAGCATTCATGTTACCAAACTAAATACTCTTAATTCTTTTGTAATATCCACACTCTTATTCCCACATCCTTATTTCTTATCTTATTCTCTAAAATCTTTAAAATTCAATCTTTTTTAACAAGCATTAATTCAATTACTATGAGGTGAGGGGCATTATTGTAAATCTTGTGATTACAAACACACAATATTCTTGCCCTCATAAACTTCATAGTCTCTTGTCCAGAGTAATAAACAAAAACTTGGAATTCATTCAGATAAAATCTGTGACATTGGCAATCCTGTGCCTCCATGGTAACACATAAACCAAACATCATATGTTCTCACTCATAAGTGGGAGCTAAGCTATGAGGATGCAAAGGCATAAGAATGATACAATGAACTTTGGGATCTTGAGGGAGAAAGGGTGGGAAGAGGTGAAAGATAAGAGGCTGCAAATTGGATTCAGTGTATACTGTTTGGGTAATGGGTGCACCAAAATCTCACAAATCACCACCAAAGAATATACTCATGTAACCAAATACCACCTGTTCTCCCAAAAACCTATGAAAAAATAAAAATAATATAAATAAATGAAATATTTAACTCAGATAAGGGAGGATGGGTGATCAGGGGAGCTTCTGTCTTTTCAGCTTTTTTCTTGTGTTGGCAATCAGATCTGAATCTGTGTTCCAGGTTTAGATTGACCAAGACAGCCTTAAATTTCCCACTTAGCTTGATGAACTTCCAGCAGGTTTCTTCCTTCTGGGACCCTAGGCCTGTAACCACCCTTTTTCAAGATCACTTACTTTAGAAAACTTGCAATTGTAAATTCTTTCTCTGACTCTGTGAGCTGTAAATATTCTACAACCCAGGAATGTCTTTCTGATAGACCTGGGAACCATCTTTTTGAAGTGTAATAATCAAGAAAAATAATGTTCCTATTTCCCAATCTGCAGGAAAGGATAGGACCCTAACTTGGCTAAGCACCCATTAGCAAACACAGATGTCTAATCACATTGACAAACTCTACCCTAACATTCTCCAGCATTTTTCACTAGCTCACCGCATCATTTAAAAACTTGCCTCCCTTTTATTTCAGCAGAGTTGAATTCAGTCTTTCTCCCCTATTGAAATAGTCTTGAATACATCTTTGCTTGCCTGTGTAATTCTGTTCTTTAATAGGATGCATCCAGATTTTTATACAAGGGGAAGAAATGGAGCTTGACCTAATGTTCTACTCGATACCTAGCATTTTATTATTGTAATTGCTGACTAAAATAAACCTATCATATTACGATTTAGAGGAAACTATTTACAATGGCTCTAAACTCTTTCACTAGCAATAAATGAAACCTCAGAGTTCATCATTTTCTAACTGTAAATTTTTTTTTCAAAAATATATTTCTTTACATTTATGCACAAAATGGACCTTTGTTTCACTGAGACTGAGTAGGCTCAAGCAATCACTTTTCCTAACAGCTTTATTCATACCATTTTTTTTTTTTTGGTATTTCAATAATTTCAAGGTTTCAGAATTGTGAGCAAACTTGAGACTAATTAATCATGCCCATCATTTATAAATGAATAAAGACTCTGCTGATTTTCAATGAAGCTTATTATAGGATCAAATAAGGCACTTGGCTTCATGGGCAGTCTTGATTGAGAAAGGATTTCAGATAATTGATGGTTTTATCTAGAACTCTGAATTTTAAAATTTGATGGGAATTTCTAAATCAATTATACAAAATTACAAATAATCTTCAAGAAAGACCACATAGCAAAATTTTCTAAAGATTGCTGTAAAAGTTAAGCTTAAATTTGAACTTAGTTCTAAGTTAAAAAAAAAAAACTTTCATCTTGCCACTTTTTTTATTATAAAACTTGTAAAACCAGATTTTTGCCTTTTAGTGTGCACATCTGCTATTCTAGCTTTTTCTCTTCCAAAAAAAGTTTTAGTAACTTTCGTTATATACATCATGTCATACAATACATAGCATATGAACATTAAGGAAATATGGGAGAATGACTTTATCTTTTCCTGCTACATTAAAATTATTACTTCAAACTCCTTTGGACAGTGTTTAAAAATATGCCAGACATCTAAATTCCATAAACCTCCATATACATACACCCAGTACATCTTTCTTGTTTGGAAACAGACTTTTATTGGTGTAAATAAGTGATAATTAAAGTTAGTGTGTTAATTTTATGTAGTTATAATTTAAGACACAGTAGAAATGTGGTTTTAATGTCAACACATATGCATTTTTCAAATATAATGGAGATTCATGTAACCACCTAATAGTGCATGTATTTGTCCATTAAATAAGGCTAGAATGTACTTTATTATCTCAGTGAATTGAGTATGATAGTATGGTGTTTTATAATTATATCTTTTATTTCATCATATATTGTAGATGTACAGTCACTGGTGGGAAGTATATCCCCTGCATTATAACAATATAATTATTGGAAAGTATAATATTCTCTTAATATCTAAGTCAACATGGAATAACAGATAGATTTTCGGCAAAAGGAGGGAGTTGTATATATTTGTCCTTTATTGATAGGCCTATTTGTCTCCAGAAATTACCCTATCTCTATACAACTCAGTGTGTTCTTAAGGAAATCCAAATTTCCTTGCTGTTTAATTCTTTGTTTCCACACAACACTTTCCAAACACATAGCTATTAGATCTATGTGAGGTGGATGTATATATCAAAATTTCTTCACAAGCCACTTAACCAAGGTGCTAAGTTTTCCAGAATCCAAAACAAATCAGTTTAAGAGCTAGGTATGCAAAGATCCTGTAATACTCTAGATTCCAATGAGCTGCAGATTTTATTAAGTCTACATTAATCAGGAAAGTTAGATTGGGTCTTTACACTGAGTTTATTTAATTAACATATGGTTAAGAACACAATTTAAATGCAATTACACTAGGAGATCATGATTGGAAATGTATAATAATAAAGGCAATGTATAAAAAATAAAACACCACTGACATATTCCCTAATTGTTTTCTGCTAAAGAGAGAATCTCACCTGCATGTATTCATATATTACATGTTTCTGGTAGCAAGTTCTCATCTTTTAAGAAAATACATCGAACCTTGTATCTATGTAGTTTAATCCCTCTTAAGATATATTTTCTAATAATCTCTGTTACTGTAATGTTTTTAAAACAAGTTATTTCATACTATTTATCTCAATATGCTTGTAAGATAATTATTGAGACATTTTATTAATATTTTATTTAGTCTTAGAATTTTAGAGAAAAGTGAACCTAGAGAGGCATTTCTCCTGGTTCAAATTGTGAACATGAATATTCTGAGTTTAACTGGACAAAGTAGGTAACGTTGATTAAGAAAACTAAGATGAGCTTCATTTTCCATCACATTTTAGTTGCATTTGGATTAATCTGGGAAACTTCACCCGGATTCAAAAATTAGTAAACTTCCTAATTTTGGGAGGTGGAGAATTTCTACTGCCTGGCTGATTTTTAAAAGGTTGACTAGAAAAGGGTTATATAAATCAAATTAGTGCAAACAACATACTGTCTGGTTCTCTCCCAGTGATCATTCACTTTCCCAATTAAATTTCAAGGTCATTAACTACTCATCTTATGTCTTTAAATTTAGAAAGCCTCAAATCAGCAACAAGTATTCATATGACTCAAAGCAGGAATGATTTTACAGAATGATTTTGGTAGATTTATATTTTCCTCATTTGTAACGTAAGTGGTTGAGATATATAAATTAATTATAGAGAAGTCACATATTTTTCCATGGAAAAAGTCCTACCCATGTGCTCCTTATGGCTATTTGTGTGCAAAATTTTAAAAATACTGGTAAGGCCAGGTGCGGTGGCTCACGCCTATAATTTCAGCACTTTGGGAGGCTGAGGTGGGTGGATCATGAGGTCAAAAGATCAAGACCATCCTAGCCAATATGGTGAAACCCCGTCTCTACTAAAAATACAAAAATTAGCCGGGCATGGTGGCATGCGCCTGTAATCCCAGCTACTTGGGAGGCTGAGGCAGGAGAGTTGCTTGAACCTGAGAGGCAGAGGTTGCAGTGAGCCAAGATGGTGCTACTGTACCTTAGCCTGGCAACAGAGCAAGACTCTATCTCAAACTGTTTTTCTTCTTTTTCTCTTTTTTCTTTTCTGATTCAGACCTTTAGTATGTGTGATGATTAATTGTATGACTAACTAGACAGTAAGATCCTCAAACAGTTTTTAACTTATTAGGATAGTCTTTTAAATGAAATAGCATTTTAGTAAGTGGGTGTTGAATGAATAAGTGGACACATCTCATTCACATTATAATGCTTGGATTTTTATGTAGAAATACAAGGTTTAATTTTGTGGTCCAATGCTTAAAAACGGACATAGAAGTTCATAATTCCATTTGATTTATAACATGACATCTGTTGTCAGTAGCTGGTTAAAAAGACTAGTTTTACTGGTGGCTTCAGAAAAGAATAGACTAAATGGGTTACAGGAATCAATATATTTATGGTATCTATTTAATTGGTTTGAAAGCTGAATGAATAGGAATTACTTGCAACAACAATCAGGTGCCAATTTCAATTATGAGGTTTGAACTGCACGGGTTTCAAACTCAGCTCCACATCTTATTTAATTTTAACTCACTTTATAATGATTCCCAATCCTGGCACACAGCCCTTATTTTGAGGTAATAGGATTTGATTTTTTTTTTTTTTTTTTTTTTTTTTTTTTTTTTTTTACTGTTACATTGAATACTAGAGTCAAAAGTTTGTATGTGACATGAGAAATGTGATACTTTTGATACGTGGCTATTTATGATAAATGCAGATCTACAGAAGCTTACATAAAACAAAAAAATGCCAATTAGAATTTCACCCTTAAAATGATTACAATTTTGTAATTACAATTTTAAATTGTAGTTACAATCTCTTCCTTCTTAACTATATAGTCCCATATCTAGGCTGAGTAGTTGTGCAGGATACCAAAAGGTCTCCACTGGATATGCCAGCGAAGAAGCAATTTTGCAAGGCAAAGCAATTTTGCAAGTAGTTTCCAAATAAACTAGTCATGTCCCCAGGACAATCACACAATTAGCAGTTTCAATGTATTAGCTGATGTATTCCACAAAGCCATGGATTTCATTCACTCTTCAGGAAACCTTCATTGTATAAAGATAGCCACTTGGTGGCTAGTGAGCTAGGTCAGATTTTGTAAACTCTAGCAAACCTGGGCTCACAAAATAATCTAATGAGCATTCTTGATCTAAATTCGAACAAAATGGGATAAAATACATAAATCTTTGCAGGAAGTTTGGACACTGAAAATACCTGTCACTTAAGATGACAATTCATCTTAATAAATGAGGCAAACGGGACTGATGAAACATGCCATTTCCAAGGAAGGAGTCACGATGATTTCTATTGATGCTATCAGTATTTCCACAAGCCTCTGTTTCCAGTAGGTTATATATAGTATCACAGAGGAACACTGAATTGAGTCTTCATAAAGAATCAGAAAAATAGTTTAAATCTCTCTTCACAAGAAAACCCAAGCTCTTTTATTTATAATGAGAATTATTATAGAATTATAATGTTACTAAATATATAATTTTTATATGCAAGGAAGACAGACTGGTATATTAGTATTATGTCAGTAAAAGCTAATTAGTATACAACATATGCTAAGCTTACACTAGGGATTCTAACTTCTGATCTTAAGGTTATGCCACTTTATCCCAATTTTTCCAGCAAAATTGTTTGTCAGACTTACTGTATATTATCCCACACTATATCAGAACTATTTCAAAAGCGATCTTGTTAGTCATCTCCATTAAAAAAAAAATCCAAGCTATGCCTTTTCTATGAAATTTTTGGTGGTTGCCATGACAATGGTATTTCTGTTTCAGCCCACAACTGATATTCTTCAGCTCTTACCCAAAGTAACCTGATTTGGCTTGCTAGGTGTCAAATTCTAAGATTCCAAAAGATATTTCCAACATTTCTCCAAAGACTGGGAATGGAAAAACAATAGCATTACTAAATGTTGTATTTTGAAAAAATCATTTATATTTTGAGCACCCTAATATAGGTATTTTCATTTTGCATAATCCTTTCAAGTCTTTTCATTTTAATAAGGAAGCATATTTTTACATAGTTGCAATTATAGAAAGCATGTAATTTAGCTTTTTTCTTTACCATTTCCAATAGTGAAAGCATTTTCCATATATTACCGTTTGGGAGATTCTTTAATAATAATGAATGTATGACATAAAATGGATATAATCCATACTTAATCAGGCATCTATTACTGGCTATTTAATTTGTATTTACTTTTTCCCTAACAAGTAAATCCGCAGGTCACATTTTAATAAACGTATCTTTTTTTCCTTCTAAGAAATTATTTGAAGACAGGGGTTATAATTTGTTTTGCTTGGACAGTAATTATAAAAATGTGAATCTGAATGTGTTTAGATAAGGTATGTACATTAGTCTGATATGTAATCAGACTAATGATTACATAGTCTGATATGTAATCAGACTAATGATTACATAGTCTGATATGTAATCAGACTAATGATTATATAGTCTGTAATGTAACAGAGACTGTTATCTCCTGTACTATATCTGTTATCTCCTGTACTACATTGGACATTTACATGACCTGCCTGATCTCTGAAAGCATTTAAGTTTTTGATTCCTGGTTTAATATATGAAAAGTATTTTTAAGGCTTTCACTTAACTTTTATCAAATAGCTCTTCAAAACCAGTAATACCTATATTTCAATGTCAGCAACATTCATTCAAGTGTTTTCCATGTGCTAGGTGCAGTGTAGGCACTGAGAACAGTGCAATAAGACAACGAACAGGGAGTTTCAAAATACAGTGTGCTGGAATATGATTCAGAATAGGATGTTAGTTGAACCCATGAGAAGGACAGAAACCAGCCTTCCCAAAGTAGATTGTGGCCCACTTCAGGGGGAAAGGGTGGTAGGCAGGTAAAGTATGGAGGAAAAAGAGAACTTCGGGCAAAGATAGTACCACATGCAGTGGCCTGGAAAATATAGAGCAAAGCACATTGAAATTTCAAGTACTATGAGAACACAGAACTTAAAGTTAAGTGTTAGAAGACATGAGGCAGTTGAAGTAAGCTGGAGCAAAAACATGAAGGCACTTGCTTGCCACGAGGTAGAATATGGTATACATGTACCCATTGTATAACAACATAGCAATCCTTAAGTGTCATTTAATAATTTTTGTCTGATTTATTAGCTATATAAGTATATTACAGTAAATGGGTTTTAATATGTATTGCATGTGAGAACATCAAATTCCTGGTACACTTAATAGCATGAAAAGTGCCACAGAGATCAGAAACTTTCCAGCACTTGAAAGGAAACTTGTGGAGTTGGACAGCAGCACAGGCCTATGTAAAGGGGAATAGGAAGTGATGGAGCTGTAGCCATAGTTTGGAACAGTAGAAATGCCTGAAGTGCCATGATAAGGAGTATACTCTGGATGTATTCAGTGGGCAGCAACAGGACATCGTAATTTTAGAGAAAACAAAGTAACAATGAAAGAAAACACCAATTCTCTTAATTAAAGCAAAATTCAAACTGGCCTGATTTTAGCATTGGAAAACAATCTCCAGGTAGGTGACGGAGGAAAACTGCATCCATTTAGGAATTCTCTTGTTTTGATTATCACTGGTACCACCATGCCAGCATCTAGGCCTCCACACTAATGCCTAGGTTTAGGTGTGAACAAAAGTATGTTGCATTATTTCACTTCAGTACGTATAGTAGAGTTGAAACATTAAAGAATGTATGGGAAAATAAGAGAATAACTAAAACAGAATATGAGAAAATAAAGTCCTGTTTTATAAAAGCTAGTTTATTCTTTATAGAAAATTGCTAGCCTGGAGTCCCTGAAACTTCAGTTTGTACTCCAGGTATCTGTGAGCCTGGTGAAATAATATGTAAGACATTGTGTGCATTTATACAGACCCTATGTATGAAGGATATGATGGATGATGACCTCTGTCAAAAGACAGAAAAGAAACTTACAGTTTGCCCGTTAATGTAAGTACAAAGGCATAGGGTGGGACAATTAGATGGAAGCAATGCTACAAGGAATCTAAACAATTTGATCCAAGCACACAGCTCTCTGGGTTGCATTATTTAAAGCAAATCTTAGAATTTGTGGAACCAGGGTTCTGACCTCAGTGTTCAAGGCACACGGAGTTCTGAGAATCCCTTTGAAATTACACTGAAAATCTTGGGCACGTGTATATTTGTGTGTACATTTCTGAGAGGGCACTACAAGATTCATTAAGCATCACCTTGCTTTAATTCTATGGCACATCTTCATGCTACTTCTGTGTTGGTTCTCTCCATTTCTGAAGGAGGAAGTTCTAGCTGCTGAAATCTTGAGCATAATTCAGCAGGTGGTGACAGCCTTCCCCTGAAGGAACAGCCCAACACTGCATCTTCAGTAAGATTAACAGATGGATAAGAGACAGGAAGCAGATAAAGACACTTTTGTAAAAGTTGGGAAAAAAAAGTAGAATCTAAACTATGGTGGTATGATTGGGAGTACGAAAGAGAGTACAGGTAGGAGGGGCATCTTGGTATTTGGTACGCACCATAACATTTTTTGTCAAGCTGTCACTCTATGTCTGGAAAACAAATTTTTAAAAAATTGTCACTATTTAATAGGAAGAAAAATGAAACCAAATAGTCAATCAGTGCCTAGCATATGATAGAGATATAACAAATTCCAGAAAAAAGCAAACTTGTAGGTTGGGACTACAAATTTTAGTATTAACAATATATTAATTTGCAGAACAGACAGTGGTTGGCCTTTTATATTTCTGATGTTTACAATATCTTAATTTCTGGTCACCCCACATAAGCTCATTTGATCTCTTATTGTTGCAGTGGAGTTTAGAAGCTTGACTTTTGAGATGTAGATGACATATGAAGTTATAAGATAGATGAATATAGGTGTTGGAGCTAAAGAAATAATAGAAAGCTTGGTGAACTGTAGTTGACTACAAATGGCCACTGGTTCTGGGGTGAATAAGAAGTGGTCTGAACAGAGAGAGGGCCATAGTACTTCCTAACATTAAGTTCAAAGTAGGGCAGTGCAGTATGGTAGTAGAAGCAAAAACAAAGTGGCATAAATACAAGGAATGACATGGCTCTTCTTATTGTATTTTTTGAGATAGGGTCTCGCTCTGTAGCCTAGGCTGAATTGCAATGGTGCCATCATGGCCCACTGCATCTTCTATCTTTCAGGCTCAAGCAGTCCACTTGAGTAGATGGGACTACAGGTGCATACTACCATGCCCAGCTGATTTTTTAAAATATATTTTTTTGTAGAGATAGGGTCTTACTATGCTGTCCAGGCTGGTCTTGAACTCCTGGGTTCAAGTAATCCACCCACCTTGGCCTCCCAAAGTGTTGGGATTACAGGTCTGAGCCACCACACCCAGCTCCTGGCTCTTATACTCTTGAAAGAGAAGGCTAACCTTCTGTTGAAGATGGTAGAGGGAATCTTAAAAAAAAAAAAAAAAAAAAAAAAAAAAAAATTCAACTTTCAGTTGAGCTGAAGAAGCCAGAAAATGTGAAGAACAAAGAAGACTGTTTTGTTAGGGGCGTGGACATTAGAGTTAATAAAAACAAGTGTTAAAAAATGATTTTGACACTTTAATTACCATTTGAATAATTGTGGACTATCCAGAAGTATATAAACAATAGTGCACATTAAGTCAATGTTGAAGAAAGTGATATATTTATTTGAAATACAATTCAACTGGTATTTTGCAATGTTTTAATTCACATTACCATATATATGTAAATTTATGAAATAATCAAAAATTTAAAGAGAGTTCATGTTTAATAAGGATGTGCTATTGCTTCATTCAATGGTTAGAGAAATAAAATAGTTCAATGGAAATACATTTCTGTCAGATATTTCCACCTGATAGCTGTTGTAGACATGGGATCCAGTATCTGCCTCTTATTTCCCTCAAACTTCTTTGAGGTGGGTTTAGCTTCATGATTAAGAGCATGACCCATTGGTTTGAAGCCTTTGGGTCTGAATTCTAGATTGCCACTTGCCAACTGTGCAACTTTTATTTGTAAAATGTGGATAATATTTGTGAGAGTTAAATGCCACTGATAAATAGTAAGTGGTATAAATTTAAGTGCTTAAAAAATTGCAGCTAAGAATATTATTTATCAAGAAGAATTTGGAGAGTAGACCATGATAGCAGATGGATTCATAGGGGAAACGCAGAGATGTTGAGGTTGGACTGAATTGAATTAGAATACAATTAGAATAAATAGTTTCAAGAAGGTAACAACTGTTTTAAAAATCTGTAAATGTACCTTGTAAATATATATATATATATAATTGTTTTTCAATTAAAAATAAATAAGATTTGCCAATTTAGTTTGGAAATTATCCAGAAATAGCCTAGCAAAATATCTGGTTAATGTGCTACTCAAAATTAATTTTATTTTAATGGATTAAAGTTATATAGGCCTCCTTTGGGAAGAAAACAAATTTTTCTCAAATGCAATAATTATAAAATATAATAATTATATGTAATACAGATTTTTGTAGATGAATCATTGTTATTAGAGTGTACATATGTGTGACTTTTATGAACACATAAAGAATAAAAAAAAATTGCAAGAAAAGAAAAACCAGATAGCCGGGCGAGGTGGCGGGCGCCTGTAGTCCCAGCTACTCGGGAGGCTGAGGCAGGAGAATGGCGTAAACCCGGGAGGCGGAGCCTGCAGTGAGCTGAGATCCGGCCACTGCACTGCAGTCCGGGCGACAGAGCGAGACTCCGCCTCAAAAAAAAAAAAAAAAAAAAAAAAGAAAGAAAAACCAGAAGGTAACAACTGAAAGAAGTTCCTGCCCTACCCTCTCTGTCCCTCTACCTGAAAAATCAGAATGGTTCACAGGAAAAAGAGATCAGGAGTTGCAACTGGTGACTTCTGACTGCTTTATTTTTTTTACTGTTAATTTAATATAATTTTAATCCTTTTAGAAAGGGCACACGTTCCCAGTTTGTCACAGCCTCTCCCACCTCTCTTGGCTTTGATCTGCCCCAATTTGTTTGGCCCTGCAGGGATTTGACTAGGAGCAGCATGCTTGAAGTGCTTTATACACACAATCATAAGAAGCTAAATGCTACCATCAAAAATAGATGTGGATATATATTTATGTCTATTTGAGGGACTATCTATACAATGTCTCTTTTGAGAAGTCGGCAAAAGTTTAGCAGATAGAGTTCTTACCCTCCCTAATACTTGCTAGGGACCCGGGGGCAGTGGAGCTGGCACCCTCAGGACCTACATTTTTATTTTTCATTTTCCTCCTAGCATTAGAACTCGTAGGGAAGCGAGTTACACCCTTTTATTGCCTTGTTCATTCTCTCTATGCATCGCCTATAATCAGGTTTCTGATTCACTTTTTTTCCTTCATTTTTTCTCTGATGTTGTAATTGCAAAAAGAAAATGAACTTGCCACACTCCTCTTTCTTCTTGACCCCAGTGAACTATGAAACTGCTAAATGTTTATTCCTATCTCTTTTATCTAGCAATCTATCCTCAAAGCTGTGAAATCATACAATATGTAAGATAGAATTATTCTCTCATATAAAACTGTATGTGTATGTTTATATATATGCAATTAGAGAAATCTTCACATTCAAATTAAATTCTTACATTAGAGGCTAATGCATTATATGTAATATGATTACATTTATTACATATAATTATATTACATGTAATTCTAATGTGAGCATTTCTCTAATGTTTACCTTTAAATTTAAGCCCTGCAGGCAATAAGTATTTTTGTTCTTGTGGACTACATAATCACATATTCTTCATTTTTTCCCTTTTTTTTTTTTACCTTTTAAAAATGTAAAGAACATTCTTATCTAAGAATGGGTTTGGTTTGTAGATTATAGTTTACTGCTGTGAATTATAGATTCCTTACTGCTGCTTTAAAATAAAAATCTCTGAGGTAGAGAAAAACAACAAAACTCAATAATCAGTATTGATGTTAGAGGTTCTACATCTCAAGAAGTACTATGGAGAAAATATACTTATCAATTCCCAAGAAATCTGAGGAATAGAAGTAAATGGAGTAAGATCATTTATGAATAAATCAGACTAGTTCTTATCCACTTGCTCATGCCCCTGAGTCTCCCTTTTTGTTTTATGCAACTGCCATTTCCTGAAGATAATCTCTTCCTTACATTGAGACAGGGTTCTCAGTCTCACCTCAGATTTCCTCATGTGACAAAAGAATTATCATATTCATTTTCTCAATCTCTGATCACATACCACTTTCATCTTTGATATGGCCCAAATGTTAATGTTCAGAAAATTATTTATTTTGCCCATTAATTGGATCTCATCAACCTTTTCCTACAAATGTTTTATGCCACATTTAATTAACTCAAATTACAGCTAATTTCCAGGCCTGCCAATACACCACTTCTGCCTTTCACTACTCACCTTGTTTCTCTGCACCCTTTTTGTCTATCATTTTTGCCTCAAATTTCTCATATTTAAAAAAGCCTCCTTGTCATAGCATGCACAATTCACTCATAGATGGGGAAGAAACAGATGTAATGCCTTTCTGCCAAGACACCCACTCTCTCTCACAATGCCCAGTCATTTGTCTCTGGGTTGTGTGCAGGATGGGTCATAAATATTTTGACCTATTTGATACTAAGCCACATATGCTACTGTAACACCTCCAAATTCGGCCTGTCTCCCAGGCTATCAACTTTAGATCAAGCTTTGACTCTTGACCATCTTTGTTCCCTACAGGAATAATTTCTAAACTAATTACACCATAAATTTAATATATTACCTCAGCACACACCAAGAGCTGCCAGATGAGATAAAGTGCAGAAGCAGTTTCTGAAGAGTTTTATCAGGATCTGCTACCATATACCTGATACTGTTCTTAGTATGAGAAGCTTAATATGGCAGTGGTTGTCTTTGTGGCAGTCTGGACACCAGAATCACTGTTATTTACTACTCCAAAATAAGCTTGAATGCCTCTCTCCTTCTTCTTGAGAATTCTAGCTAGTCTTGAAACTTTGATGTAGTTCATCTTCAAGCTGGATATTGCCATAAATGCCCATGCACCTGATGTTCAAGAAGACTCATTACTCTCATATTTCCCCAGGATAACTATAGAAGTTTAAAACAATAAAGAGTAGTAGTGTGAGAGATAAATAAGGTGGGCTGTTGTTCATTTACTCAATGTTTATGAATAGTTGTCATGCACCAGGCATTTTGCTTTTGATGCCAGAAATAGCAAACAGTCCCTGCTTTCAATGGCTCCCTTAGCAAAATCCATAATGAGTTTCCATCAGAGAGAATAGTATAAAGAGTGGGTTAAGGGCCAGCATAGAGTATGGGGGTTATACATCAGCATAGGCACATAGAGAAAGAACAAGTTTATCATGAAACACTTTTGGAGAGCAGGACATCTGATTTATGTTTTGAGGAAATGTAGGAGTGTGAAAGACAAGAAGGTTCAGAAGCGAACCTTCTAGGCAGTGGCAACAGCATGATTTAAAGCAAGAAAACATAAAGAGCAATGGTGGTTCAAAAGAACTGTCAATAGATAAGTATGTCTGCAGCAGAAGGCCTATTTGAGGCAGTAGCACTCAAGCAAAAGATGCATGCTTGGTAGCAACCAAAATTTGCAGTGGATAATCTGTAAGGATACATCACCTTTTTATTTTCTTTCATTCTAGAAGTATTTACTGAGTGACTCCTACGTGTCAGTAATTATTGTAGGTAGGTCCTGCAATGAAAAAATGATAAAAAGCCAAGACCCTGATGTCATGGGATTTGCATTCTAGTTGTTGGCGGTGGGGGGTGGGTTGGGGAGGGGGTTGGGAAATACACTAACTCAAAAATATATTGATTATCACACAGAAACAAATATGTGGATAAAACTGAAGACTTTTGGTGGTGCTGGAGGTGGTGTAGATTAGAAAGGGCTTTTTAGATGATCTGTTTAAGGACTTGTTCCCTTGTGACTTTCCACCTCTTAAAGGCAAGGAAATGTCTACCCTTCAGACAGTAGAGAGCAAGTATTGGAAAAATTTAGTCAGTTAAGCTTCAAAGTCTAAAATCTTCATAGAGATAAACTTTGCTAAAAGTTTATAGCTCTCTTTTACTGTATCAGAGAATTAGATGGATACATCCAAATAATTTTCTACCTTGGAAAAAAAAAATCAGGGTATGCCATGAAAGAAGGTTATGAGTAAGAAGCTTAAAAAAAAAAAAAAAAAAAAAAAAAAAAAAAAAAAACCTAAACCTTGTTATTTGGGGGAAATTTTGGTAAGAAAAGAGTTGGTACAGAGTTTTATCAAAGGAAGTGGCCTATAGATCCCTCAGACCCTTCATGACTGGTCCCCAAAACCCTGAGTCTATCTAGGTCTATGTACTAAGTTCCTCCAGCCATATGCCCTGACACATCTTAGAGAAGGAAAGGTAAAGTTGCAGACTCAGATGCACTATTTGAAAGAACCACTCAGATTTGGGGGTTGACTGAGATGCCAGGATTGAAATGTTGTGTGTGTGTGTGTGTGTGTATGTGTGTTTTCTAGCTACCCAGGTAAGTTATAGATTATATAAAAACATTTTCTTTCTCCAGTAGAATTGTAATCTATTTTGTAATCATGCTGCAGTTGAAAGATATACAAATATTTCTGGGTAAATACATGGACTGTTCAGGGTCAATAGAAATTCTTATATATGCTTTCCCCAAAGTTCAAAAAAAAATACACAACTTTTTGAGGAAAAATAATTGAGTGAGTAATAATTCTCATGCAACTGTTTCTTCTGCCTTCCTTAGATTTTTCCATTTCAGAATGAAATGCAGTTGCCACCTTGTCCTCAGTCTAGTTAATAGTATTTGCACCTTTTTAGACTATGGACTATCACAAATAAAGACAGTAACTAGAATTGGATTGTCTACCTGCATCAGACTCCTCTTCTTTTTCTTTCAAAGAAATTTGTGCTCACTACTTCCAGAGTCTCTAACTAGAGCTCAGATGGTTTTCCTTTATTTTCATAGCCTCTCATTGTGTCTGAGGCAGCTGTAGTTCTTTCACAAAATACATTTATCATGTTTTTGTTGCAATATTATTTTTGTGTGGAATTGCTTTTTTTCTTTATAACTAATGTTGGGTAAAGGATAGGCATCATTTCGCATATATTTAAATATAAATATATTTATAAATAGAAAAATATATTCTCTTAATTTTAAATAGTAATAGGACAAATTTAAGAAGCTAAAAATATACAGGTCATACCCTGCCAGTCTTGATAAGGTTTTGTTTGTGGTGTTTTTGGTCTTGTTTTTTAATAACAGAGGAAATAAATTACCATTATTTGAAACTTAGAAAGACTGAAGCAGAGGGAGGTTAAAAGATTAAACTGTGAGCCTGAGCTTAAGCAGAAAGGTAAGGATTGTTCTTTCTAAATCCCTCAGCCAGTGACTGATTCAGAGGACCATTTACAGTCATCACCTGGCAGCATGCACGGGGCGATTGGTTCCAGGACACTCCCATATCAAAACCTGCAGATACCAAAATCCAGGGATGCATACCTCTCGGGTACTCTAAATCCTCTCTAAATTACTTATAATACTTAATTCAAAGTAAATGCCATGTAAATAGTTGCTATACTCTATTATTTTATTTGTAATAGTTATCTTTTATTTTTTTGTCTTGAATATTTTCAATCTGGTGGTTGAATCCACGGATGCAGAACCCCAGATTCGGAGAGCTGAACATACTTTCAATAGGTTCCTGAGCAGCAGTGATTACATTCACAGCTGACTGGACAGTTTGGTGAGCAAGTTCGGGGCTGGCTTAGTGCTTCATAGTTCTTTCTTCCTCCTCCCCCAATAGTTTTGTTTCAGCAGTGATTTGGTCAAATTTGAACCACAAACCAGCAGCAAAAGCATTTTCTAGGAACTTGTTAAAACTGGAAGGCCCAAGGTTGCACTCAGGCTTACTGAGTCAGTCACTCCAAGTGGACCCCATCCCTAAACCTTGAGACCCACTGCTCCTCTTTTGATCTGGGAGAGAAACAGAGAAAAGAAGGAAAAAAAATCCCCAATGTGAGTATGCTAGAAAGTAAATTTGAATAGCTCTTTATATTGGGTACTTACTGTAGGTAATTTACAAATGATTGGAAGAAACCACAAATTAAAACACAGCCAAATTTAAGGTCTCTTTAGCAGAAATCAATCTTACATCATGGTAGTTCTCCTATACTCCAGTCTTTCACTTGATAGATCACTTCCTCATTAGGATGGCCTAAAGCAATTCTACACAAACTGCTCTTTACATTTAAACAGAGCTTTCTGTCCTAACATGTCAAAATGCTTGACAAGCAATCAAAAAGTAGCTCACTAATTTTTTTTCAACTCATGGCAGTAAATAGCCTGTGCCTACCATCACTGCTGTTTACTGGAGATTTCTTGGCAGGGAAACTTTAAACGCCTTAGCAATGTCTAGAAAGTCAATTACTAAAGAAGAAAATATTCATTTTGGCTTCCATAGGGCTGTATTTGATGAATTGCTCACTAACTTCTATTATTATGTCTCAAGAATAGATAATGATACTCATCAAGGGCAAATCCCAAAGAAGAGTGTATGCTTGCCTTGACTGAATCTGATTTTTGAGAGATTACATGGCCCAATCTATATTTAATTGTGATACAAATGCTACTTAACTCCCTGTTATTTCTGGTTGCATATAATTGATACTACTTGAAGAGTAAGAAGCAGCAGAGTCTCACTACACTGGGGACCCTTTGAGAACTAAGTCTGTGTCTTAGTGATCTTTGATGCCTTAGTGACCAGTACCATATCTGGAATAGTATATGTGATCAGTAACTCAAATGCATGTATTTCTTGAATGTATGGTACATGAATGAGTCAAGATACTTTCAGAGTTGGAAGCAATCTGTCATGGAGTAGGAGGAAAAAAAGTAGTGAAAAAACTTCTAAATTCTCAAAACCTAGTGCTGAACTGAATGCTGATAATAACTTGACAACATCCTTTGGCATTGCAGATGTTGGGATATCAACATGTAATCTGCCAAGAAAAATAATTTCATAATTAAAATTTGAGTGTGTTCTTGAGCTGGGGATTTCTTTGATCTACCTTCTGATAGAACTTGGAACCCCAGAGTCAATAGTCAATATAATAGTTTTTCACTTAAAACTGTAACATTTTAATCCAATTTTATACACATGAAATAAAACTGATGGGAAACTCTTGAAATTTTCATCACTGGAGTAACCTAACTTCAAAAATGCTGATGGTTAATTTCTTGAAATATTAATATTACTGCAAGTCATAAGTAAAAGCATTCTATCTTAAGTGAGAAACTATAAAGTTGGATAATTACTGTTTGGTTTTGTGGCTTGGTTTGAATAAACAAACACTTGTTTTAAACAAAACGAAGTTCAGCTGAAGTGACAATCCATCTTTAATCTTGTAAAGCTTCTGTGTTAGATATCTTCTATCTCTAAAATGCCAAACATGCATATTAAACTGTTTTTTTTTGCATATGATTTCTGTACCCTTCTCTTGTTTTTTGTTTGTTTTGCTTTGTATTGTTAGTTTGTTTAGATACAGGGTCTTGCTCTGCTGCCCAGGCTGGACCTTCTAGGCTCCAGTGATACCCTTACCTCAGCCTCCAGAGTAGTTAGGACTATGGCATGCATCACCATGGCTAATTTTTTTAAAGTGCTTTTTTTTTTAAGTGCTTTTTGTAGAGATGGGGTCTTGCTATGTTGTCCTGGCTGGTCTTGAAATACAGGCTTCAAGCACTCCTCCATCTCAGTCTTCTAAAGTGCTGGGATTACAGATGTGAGCCACTGTGCCCAGCCCTCTTTTCCTGTTTGAATTTTAAGTACACTTTCATAACAATCTTGTTTGAAAATTAGAATGTAGATTTTATACCATTCTGTTTAACATTCTACTGCCAGCACCTACTACAATAAATGCCTGAAATAAGGTACATAATAAATATGTAATAAAAGTGCTAAAGTATCTTGATTAAAATCTATATCTATTTTAAGTACTTGTAGACAGAAATAGATTCAAATTGCAAAAGAACATGTGAATAATCAAGTCAATGTTAATGTAAGTACAAATTATCTGCTGATTAAGATACTGAAAATGTCTCAGCTTTGGAATTACTTTCTGGTAATCCTGAGTTCAGAGTTATGGCAAGGGCATATTTAGAGCATGTTAATATTTACTGAGACATATATAAAGGAAGATGCTGAGAAGAAGGCTTGTAAGATTTGCTGGGCTCCAAATGAAACCTGACTCATCTGCATGGGACCAACAGGCAAAAGACAGAAATGAGCCCATTGTTCTTCTGGATGAAGCCCACACTGGTGCATGGACTGGAAGAGAGGAGAGGACCTTGAAGGTCCAGGCTTCAAGGATACTCACTGCACTTGCTCTCAAAAGACCAGGAGCTGGACAAATAAGAATGTGGGCACTATTGCTTTGTACTTTTTTATTTTTATTTTTTTCTGAGACAGAGTCACTCTGTTGCTTTGTCACTCAGGAGTGCAGTGGTGCCATCTCGGCTCACTGCAACCTCTACCTCTCGGGTTCAAGTGGTTCTCATGCCTCAGCCTCCCACGTAGCTGGGATTACAGGCACACCCTACAGTGCCTGGCTAATTTTTTGTATTTAATATTTTTAGTAGAGAAGGGATTTCGCCATGTTGGCCAGGCTGGTCTTGAATTCCTGGTCTTAAGTGATCTGCCTGCCTCAGCCTTCCAAAGTGCTGGGATTACATAGGCGTGAGCCACTGCATCCAGCCTGCTTTGTATCTTTAGGTACATAGTGACCCTATGCAATAGTAAAATATGGCTCAGTGAATATTCAGTTAAATCTGACCAATCAGAAAAATTTCTTCCTTCTTAGGGAAACAGTTATGACAGAAATGAGCAGGGGTGGGCTGGAGTGGGATGAAGATGCTTTCCTTTGGCTAAAAGCTCTAAATTTGTTTTTTTTCCTCTCATAATTTAAGCCTAATTTAAAACCTTACTAAAATTTGTGGACTTTTATAAAAAGTAAATTTTTATTATTAAATAAGCTGAGAATGTTGGGGGTGAAAAAAGACCTAATAATTTTAAGAAAAGATAGAATTATTGCTGTGAAAATTACTCAAGTTGGAAAAATAATAGGTACTAGACTTAATACCTGGGTGATGAAATAATTTGTACAACAAACCCCCATGACACAAGTTTACCTATATAACAAACCTGCACATGTACCCCCTGAACTGAAAAGTTTAAAAGTTACTTGAATTTTATTTGTTCCAAATATAAGACTGCTATTGTATTTCAGTTACGGTTATTACTAAATTGAAATTCACTTGCTATCTCCATCTGATAATATTACCACATACTTCACCACTGAACATTTAAGACTATTTTCTGTTGAAATCTTTACAAGTCCTTAAATCGAACTTCATTATAAATTATAGCACAGCATGTCAACCAGCTAGCAGGAATTTGCCATCTCTCCTGCCTTCCTCCCTCTCTCTCCTCCTTCCCTTTCTTTCCACAAAGCAATTAAATGGGCACACAACAAAGAGTAGGGATCCAAACCTTTATAATAACAATAGCAGTGGAATGTGGAGTCTCACAACAGACCACCTGGTGTTTAAATCCTATCTGTGTGCTTTATTAGCTGTGTGACTACAGGTACTTTACTCAATTGTTCTGTGCCTCAATTTTCCCATCTGTCAAAAAGGTAGTAATAATGCCTACCTTTTAGGGCTGTTAGGAGAAATTCATTTGGTTTTAGAACAGTGCTTAGCACATAGTAAGCACAATAACTGTTACATTATTTTTCACTTCTGTGAATATACAAAACATTAACATTTGTATCCTTAGCCTCAAAAGTTAATGATCACTGATGTGAATAGCTGGTCAGCTAAATGGAGGAAAAATGCTATTTCTTCAGTTTCTCATTTGGCTTTTTCAACTGAAAACCAGAATCACTAATTTCTGGCATTATCAGTTGTCAGTAAACAGTATCAAGCCATGATATTTTTGAGAAGGTTCTGAATATTTGCAATGAAGAGAACTAAGAAAGGGTAGAACATAAACTCTTTGATTTGGCTGATCCCAAGTGAAGGATGAAATTAATGATGAAAAATATAAAAACTCCACTGAAAATTCATACAGAAAGAACCTCAAGTACTTACAACATACTTGGAATTCAAATGACAGCAAATGACTAATTCTTAAATCAAGAACTCTTCACTAAAATTAAAAATATAAATGCTTTCTTTTTCATGCTTTCTTGTAGGCGGCGAAAGGGTACTTAGTAGGTGTCAGGCTATTTTAAAAAGCAGGTTATAGTGGTATTTCAGAAGCATTATAAATCTAAGGCAGCTCTTATAAGTGACCTGTTTTCAAAAAATTTTATCCTTAACAAAAGCTTGGTAGAAATCCATTGAAACTTCCCTATGTAGTTAAAGGAGAGAATTCTGTGAATTTCATTTATCTTTTAAAATAATAGATTATATTACTGCATCTTACACTTAGGTTGCCAATTATATAAATCATGTTCTAGTAAGGACCAAAACTTACTACTTAAATTAGACCTAGCAAATGTGTGTGTATATAATAAAATGATATAATCTCATGAATGTCAGCATTATATCGATGCAAACTAGACAGGCATATTTAACACAGGTAAGTGATCAGCAATGTCAATGTTTATTTTTTAAGCAATCCAACTCTTCAAATGAAGCCATGGTATACTCAAAAGGAGCTGTTGATTAGACACAAAGATATGGTGAAAAAAATAAGTTTAATTAAATCTAAGAATCTGTTTAACATGTTCATCTTTGGGTTGATGAAAGTAAATAACCCTTACAGATTTTCCTAGTTCAGGATCCAGTGAGGTTTGTAAGTGAATTTATAACTAGAAGCAGACCAGGTTTATTTCCATGTTTGTGCTTAACTCTTAAACACATCAGTTCCTATAGGATAGAGGGCAGCACTAGATTGGCCATGGCACAAAACTGGCTTGAATTCTTGCTCTAACACTTAGTAATTGTGTATACTGCTTAAGCGAGCAAATTACTAAATTTCATGAACTTCGAATTCACTGTCTGCAAAATAAGGACGATTCTAGTTCTACCAACTTTAGAGAGTTGGTATTGTCCAATAGACAGTTGTTATAAAAATGCTTTGAAAATTATGTGATACTTAAAAATAGAATTTATTATCATAATTTTAGGATGAGGGAAAACTTACCTTCTTCTATATTTAATATTTTCAAGGTCAGCCTAGATTTTCCAGAAATCTACATAAAAAGTGAACATTTCAGCCACACTCTTAGCAATGTTTAGATGGTAAAGAACATCCAAAAGTGAATTTCTTTTTACACAATTCTACAAGTAATATATACACATTGAATAAATTTGGAAATAAATGTGATCTCACTGACTCTCTGCTTCTTGATTTAACCATTGATAATTGACTTCTAAATTTCCTTTTAATATTTTCCTCTATGTATGCATCATTTATTGTTTAATGGTCTAGTCTTAGCACTTAACATTTTACAAAAAAATTATATGTTATCTTATACTCTAAGAATCTTACAACACTTAATAGTAAAGGCAACACCTGTGACCTGGTATGCAAATGAATAAAAGTTTAGCATAAATAATCTAAATATATTCAAAACTTGTATGTTTTAAAGGATATTCCCATACTTTTGTTTGTTTGATCATTTCATATATTTCAGACTATTTCAATATTTATATTTAACTATGCACACATTTTAATTAGTATTCTTAAATAAAAAATGTTTAAAAAAGACTGATCCACTTGAAAACTGACATAAAAACTCAAGAAAGCTTTCTTTTACTTAAGTGAAGTGGTAGATATAAAAGCATTATAGGAATATAGATCATACTTGAGTTTAAATGAAAATCTGATTAAATGCTATAGAATTGTTGCCCATTCCATATTTTGTTAATAATTGTGAAGATGAGAATTACAGAGAATGATTGAGCATTAGTCATCTATTGATCACACTACTGAGATAACACTGATGTGGTATGATGAATTTGCAAAAAAGGAAGTAGCAGGTATATTTTATTGTCAAAGGTTATCTATCAGTTGGCAAATCATTTTATAGGCTATAAATGATGTTCTAAAATAAATCATTTTGTTAATATCGATATCTGTAAGCTATATCTTAGTATATTATTAATAGGGCAGACACTCTGAACCATGGCTCTTTTTGCCTTTCTGATGCATTTAGTAGAGACACCAATTACTAGAAACCAGAACAGTAACTCCAATAACCTTTAAATTAATTTTGACCCTAAAGTTGGAGCAATTTCAACATTAGTTGGTATATTTACACTAAATTAAAATTTCTAAGCTAGTATTAAAATTAATAAAGTTTATATGAAATATGAGTATGTAACACTTAATAAAAATAAAAACACTAAAGAAATGTCATAAATATTTGTGTTCTAGAAATGATCCAGAAGGAATTTCATTTTTTTTCTATATAGATGGGGTCTCGCTACAGTACAAGCTGATCTCTAACTCTTGGCCTCAAGTGATCCCCCACCATGGCCACTCAAAGTGCTAAGTACAGGCATGAGCCACCATGCCTGGACTTGTAATTTTTTTTTTCTTGTAGAGACAGGGTCTCACTATGTTGGCCAGGCTGGTCTTGAACTTGTGGCCATAAGTGACCCTCCTGCCTCAGCCTCCTGAGTCACTGAGATTACTGGCATGAGCCACTGCACCCAGTCCCATATTTTAGGCATTTAACATTAAGAGAGATGTATTCCAGAGTTAATTTTAGAAACATCACTTTGTTGTGGTTATATCTTCTAATTGACAGTTCTGGCCTTTAAGCATTTTTGAATTGTAGAACTAATCAGTTATAAAGCAGAAGAGAAACTCAATGATCCAACTCATAGCATTTGTTAAAATAAGCCTCTGTATAATAGTGTTATGAAACAAAGTTAAAATGAAGCAGAATCAAAAATAGGCACCATTAATCAACAAATGGCTATTTTTAAAAATCTAGTTAAAAGTATACTACTTGGGTTAGGGAACTGAGGAAGACTAAATTAAATGCCAGACCAAGTTTGGTTCTCTTACTGTACTTGAACAAATTTTAGTATTTTTGGCCTACGTCCTACCTTGGGGCTATTTAACTGCAGTTCTCAACTTTCTAACTTTCCTAAGAGAAGGCATGTTACTAGCAGGAAGTATAGAAAAAGAACTGAAATGTCCCATGGTACGGTTTCCTTCCTCCCTTTATCTACTCATTCTCCAAAATAAAAAGGGAGAAATACCTAACAAACAGATCTGACAATTCACAAAGAACAAGTCTATATTCTGAAAAACTTGATTTAAATAAGAACCTTCCAAGTTAGAACTTTGTGAGACACTAAAAAATTATGGCATGAAACATAGATGTACAAAATAATTTATTACGCATTGGACAATGTATTCCTCAAGACAGAAAAGCTGATGGAAGGCCAAATAACTTATGGATTAAAAAAATAACAAAATGAAACAGGTGCATTTTTCAAGCTGAAAGGCAACTATGCTATTTTTCTCACATACTTGGACAGTAGTTATAACCTGGCAAGATCTAGTTCAGAAAAGCTTAGATAAATATATACTTTAAAATTAATATGACAAATATAGCAATCTGAAATAGGTAAATTCATAGTCATACTCATTCATTAAATAAATCACTTTAAAAATCTTAAACATATTCTTGTAACTTTGAAAAACAAACTGCCAGTGAAAAAAGTAAGTTTTCCTTGCTGAACTTGGTTCTGGAAACAAAGATTTTTCACATGCTTTTCCAAGCACTTGTCTCTTTATTTTAAATCAAATCAAACTTTCAAGGAATTAAATATTTGAAATAGGAAGAAAATATTAATGAATACATACATAGATACATATATACATAATTGGTTAAATATAGTTTACAATATACATAAAATATATGTGTACTTGTATGTACATATATGTTTAAAGCAGGTATTTTCAGTGTTTCCAACATCTCATCTTAAAATCAGACTATGCCCAAATTTACCCCTCAAGCCTTTGGCAAATAGCCAATCAATTCAGCATTTAAATAGGGATTAACAATATTGGCTTGGAGATTTAAGACAAACTTATACTGATGATTTATACTTTTTACTTGAAAGAATGAAGTTATTCTATTCTCAGGAACACATGAAGAGACTCTACTAATGGCAGTAAATTATTAACAAATTTGGCTGCAGTTCTTGCTCACCACAAAAATTCTCCCCTGTGAATAACTGTGATTGACATATTCAATGTAAGGTCCCAGGCAGTTTTTGTACTTGTTTTTTAAAACCCAAATGGCCTGTATCAATAACAGAAAGCCATATAAGAAAAAAATGTAAAATTGTGTGCTTTGCAAGCCCAACAAAAATTGTCATCATACTAATGTAAGTATATCATTAAAAATGCAGCTTTTATAGGCTGGTGTTTCTACTAGTAAAGGTTCCACATTAAGTGAGGCTCTATTTTTTTTTTTTTAATTTTAGTTTAACAGTTTTGCTATTCAACAAATCTAATCAGTAGCACCTAGTAATAAGTCCCTGAATACTAATGCTTGCACAGTCTCTGTAAATTCTTTGGGCTTCAATAAAATAGACATGTATCACAGACCAACAAGAGTATGACCTACAGTGGAGTTACAGTTTAATTTTTAGTTTTGGACAACTTAATAATATGAAACTTCTCCAATAGTTACACATTGAAACAACAACAACTATTTGAGTTAGCCAAATAGCAGGATCTTCAAAGGCTTTTGACATTCCTATTTTATATGGCACTTTGCTTCTGAAATAAGCACCCTTATGTAATGCCCGTGATATCATTTCTGATAATGAGCCAGTGAAACAAGTGATTAGACATGTGGTACAATTCAAAGAAAATAAGATGAAGAATTAATAGCCAGTTGACTTTTGCCAGGTGATCTAATCAACTACTTGAGAGTTAAAAATAGAAGCTAGGTCTAATTCCCACAGCCACTGCTGATCAGAGCCTAACAACCTCTCCTGACACTGGCACTATCTGCATTAAGACATTTTCCAGTGAGATTCAGGGTCATTTCAAGGCTTAGTTTAACTTACATGGGGAGGGGTAGAAAAAGTAATTCATGAACATTTGGGAAAAGATGTAGTAATGAGGTCTGGCTATATAAGTTGTCAGTGGAAATAAAAATGATAAAAATGGAAAACATTAACCTTTACCATGTATATTTCAGACACTTCACTAAGTTCTCCTTTATGTTATCTTCTTTCATCTTCACCACAACTCGGTGATTTTCCTGTTTTAAATATCAGGAAACAACTCACAGAGGTTGAGTAATGTATAAATCACACAGCTAGTAAGTGGTAAAGGTATGATTCAAAGCCCAAATTCATTTCCTGAAAGACATGATCTGGATATAAGTGGTAGCCAAAATGTCCCCAAATAAATAAATAAAAATAAATAGCAAAAGGGAGGAGGAAAGCCCAGTGATCAGAATATATTCATGATAATGGTTAGAGCTTCTTGATTGAACTTGAAAATGATCAAAAGTTGCCTGAGAGCTCTGAGAATAAAATTGTTACAACTTTACAGTCAGACATTTTGAGATTAACCTAATTGCTTTGCTTTCGTAACACCGCAATGCCATTTTATTTCATTTTCCATTTTGTTTATTAGGAAAAAATTTAAACATTTAAGTATTGCCTAAAAATGTTAGTGATCTTTCTTTTCTAAATAGATGAGCAAGATGCCAACATTCATCCTCTCATTTGATGGACTGTTTAATGTCAGATAATTTTAGTGTCAGGTTTGAATTTTGTGGTGAAATGTCACTCCAACACATCTCGTGAAGATGTGACAGACGGGCCCACTATCTCGCACCTGTATGCAGGTTGAAAACATTTTCAATGGATAGTAACTGTACTTAATTATGATTGTGTTCTTTACAATAAATGAGATTGAAAAAGAGATGCAGACAAAAGAAGTGCTGACTAATACTCTATCGTTATAATCTCTGTCTTGCATTCTGAGTTTTCTAAAAGTCCCCATCTGCTGTAGTTGAAAATGGGAATGTCTTGTTTTCTGCCCTGGGTAAGTAGACGGTGCATGGTTAAGTGTCTCGAACTACTTACTAGATAAATTCCAGTAAAATATGATTCACTTCTAAATTTCAACTTATACCCCAGAGGGAAACGAGTATAGTTTTAAAAGAATCAGGGGAGAGGGTAGTTTTATCTATAATTCACTCCTACCACATCTACAAAAGGAATCACAATGAGCTTGTGTAGAATACCAATCATTTTGTATTGGGGGATAGCTTTCAAAAATAAATGGTATTAGTTCATTTTGTTGTTCAATTAATATTTTGTAATCTCCTATAGTAAAGCCCTGTACCATAGTGGCCACTTGAGTTACAGAAATTTTTATGTTGTTGATATTTTACTTATGAAATAACAATTTATATTTATTGAGTACTTAGAGTATATGATGCTGATAAGCTCCCCAGAAATCTTAACATTGATAAAATATGTCAAATGCTACTTTTTCATGCTTTGCTTTGAAATCCTGAGTTATTCTCTAATCTGGAGAAGATGAAAAAAATGTAATTTAGATTTCTATAGGATCACCAGCTGTATGTTAGCCAACTTTTATCAACGGAGAGTCTCAACAGGTACATTTTTAGTTATCATAAAACCCTTTTGTACTGATTATTAGGTAATTCTTATAAATATGGGCATGTAACAAATAGTTAAGAATATCAGCCTCATTTTGTTTCAGCTTGACTCACTGCAGAAAAGCACAAATTTGAGAAAGCCATTTCCCCAAGAGCTACTCACTTCCTTGAGAGCCACATGAGAGACTAACTTGGATGACAGTGACTTGTCATAATTTATTTTTGATGGCACTAGTTTAAAAAAGTGGTAAAATAGTCGTTTCAGAATAAATTGTTTTTAAAAATCCATTATTCTTCAGTGAGTATACCTTATAAATAGAAACCCATATATATATCATGTTCCTTTACTAAATTGTATATTATATTACCATAGTTACTCTTTAGAATTTTCTAGTCTTTAAATCTAAATTTGTATTTGAGTGATTTTGACAGATTATTTCTAGTGATTCCATTGGGTGCCCACCAATTTCAGATTCAATGTTATTTCTGCAAGTCCCAGCAAAATCACATTTTGTAAATGGATAAGAGGTCTTAACATTCTGGTTATTTTCTCCTACATTTCAATTATCAGAGAAGCTGAGTATGAAAGATCATGGAGAGTTGTGCAAGAATTGTATTAAAGGTATTACTGACTTTTCTGTGTTTATTCGGTCAGATTCTGCAGTATATAAGTGAGGAATGCAGCAGGCTGTGTTGCTGTGACCATTGCAATGACCAAAACACTGCTGCTTCTACCCTTTGGTCTCATAACCACAGCAGCGCATTAAGAAGGTGTGGCCATGGTGTTGCTTATTCAGGCCAAGATCAGAATGCTGATTTGTTTTACATCTGTTTTTCAAAGAGGGTTTCATCAAACAACCATAAAGATAGAGGTAAACCATAGGATAAATGTTTATTAATAATTCCCTCCACCCCAATCAACCGAAGAAAAAGCATACTTTAAAATGCAGTTGTGACATGTCTAGGGTCAGCTACACTATGGAGTGTGTCTGTCCAACTAAATAAATGTTCTTGCAACCCTTTAGTTTTAAGTAGCTACTCAAATATATAAGACATGTTGCTCCATCTTTGCCCTTTCAGCATTTTAGTGTTTAATTAAAAACTGACGCAATCTCCAGCAAGTCTTCCGCTTCTCTCCTGGCCAATGCAATAGAGACTGTCTTCTGCTGAGGAGGATGGTTACAAGTCTTGCCAGTTCTGTTTATACTTCACATATGCCAAATATTTTGTAGTTTAGCTTAAATAAGACACTCTTATCACTAGGCTTTATTATTATTATATTTCAGAATAAACTAAAAATAGTACATTAAAGAGAAACTAAGAAAAAAATAAAATATTTACCATAATGTAGGTACATAAATTTGAACAAAAAAACAGAACAAATTTTAGATTAGGTTTGATACGAATAACCTATTGCTGGTGCAAACAAACAAAATTCCTAAAAACTATCTAGAGATGTTTCTACTATTCCATATTGTTATTACAAGACTTAACTGACATCTATGATGCACTTTGTCATCTATGATGACAAAATGTATGATTGAGAGACTTTAATTCTCTCAATACTTGTGAATATTTCCTCCATGAACTGGAAATGAAAAAAGTGAGAATATTTCCTTGCTCGGATCATGTTCAGTGAATTTCCTTATAGTATCTGCATTCATTTTTAAAATAGTATGAAAGGGTTCCAGAACATTCAGTAATACTATCTGTTGCAGAATGTTAGGATTTTTATAGTCTGTGTACTACAGTATTTAGAGTATTCAAACTATAAATATCTGGGCATAATCTTTGACCCAACAATACCACTCCAAGCATTCTTTGATCAAAAGTAAAAGTACCAACATATAAAGACATATGTATTAATTTACTTTGTTTATTACCACATAGCTTGAAGTCACAAAACAATTTGGAATTAAGTAAATGTTTTTCAATGGGTTTTGACCAAATAAATCATGGCACCTTCATAATGTACATTACTTGACATCTATGGAAGATAATATGGTGGTGTTATATGCTAGCCAGGTTTAATGTAACAGAAAGAATGTACTGAAAGTGTTTTGTAATTCAAAATTACCATGTGTTATATACATACAATGAAATAGTATTCAGCCTTAAAAAGGAATGAAGTTTTGATACGTGCTGAAATATGGATGAACTTTGAAAACATTTATACTAAGTGAAAGAAGCTTGAGACAAAAGGACAAACATTGTGTAATTCCACTTCTGAGGTAGCTAGAATATGCAAATTCATAGGTACATAGAGTAGAACAGTGTTTAGCAGGGGCTGGGGGAATGAACAGTCATTGTTTAATGTGTATAGAATTTCTGTTTGTGATAATGAGAAGGTTCTGAAAACTGATAATGGTGATGGTGGCCCAACATTGTTAATTATACAGTTAAAAATAGCTAAAACAGTAAATTTTATGTATATTTTACCATAAATAAATTTTTAATTATAAAATCTATAAAATATAAACTTACCTGATATGGAGCATATTATAAAGTTTTCATGGCATTTTACTTATTTTAGATGCTTATATAATTATAATCTTATTTTGGTACAAAAGAAGGTATTTGGGAAATGTAAAGAAAGTAACAGCTTAAGTTGTCCTTTTGAGTTTTCTATCTTTCCATTTCTGTTTTTTTTTTTTTTTCCAGACTAATGTTGTTCTTGCCACACCTCTTTGAATGTTCTTTGAATACATCAACAGGAACCATGCTTGCTAGTACCGGTCCCTTTAAATATCAGCTGAGAATCTGAATGCATTTTTATGAATCTAAAATGATATGCAGCTCTTTCAGGCTGGCGCTTGTTTTAGAACCTAGGAGGGATGAACATAAATTATCTTTCTTTCCTTAACTTGGCAAAAACAAATATATTACTGCAGATGGCATTACCATAAAGAAATATTAATATTGAGACAGTTAATAAGTTCATCCTAAGAGAACTGAATATATTCCAAAGTGGACTACACCAGTCAACTGCTGGCAATGTTTTCCCACATATGTGGCAGTACGATACTCTTAAGTCTGAGAACAGTTTCTTTTTTGTAAAAATGGCTTTGATTAGAAAACCTTAAATAAGTCATTTGGAATGTGTAATGTTCGGAGCTCCCTTTCCTGCCTTTTCTGTGAATCAAGGTTCTTCAAGTCACTATTTTCACTAGCACTTGCTTCCTAGTCATCAGCTGTCTTCATGTCAGTGTTAGTGAAGGGCTGTCATTTCAGGTCTTAAAGCAGGGAGAACAATAGAAGGAAAACCTCATCTCAAGTACTGGAAATGTAAGGGCTAACAAAGGTACATACATATTGTCCAGGGGAGCACAAATAGATGTTCTTTAACCATTCTGTAAAGACAGCTTTAGTGAATACACAAACACCTGCATTTGTATGCAAAATTATATGTGTATGCTTCTGTATGTACTTGCGGAGAAGATGTACAAACTTTACTAAGTTATCAAAAGTTTGGGATGTTAACCTAAAAGTTTAAAAAGCTGGAAAGATTAATCACAAAACTTGAAACTATTCTGATGGCTCTGACTTTGTGTTTTTACAATCTTTCCCTTACTCTGTTACTCTTCAAAGAGAGGATGGTAATATGGAAAAAAAAATCTCTGCCATTCAGGTGACATCTGTGAGCCTAGGTTTTCTCAGTGTAAAATTCTCATATAGTATAAACATCAAATGATAAACCAAAGATGAAAGTCCCTAGAAGAGTGGCTTGAAACAAGATAAATTCTCATATGCGTAAGGTGCCTTCTCCTGCTAGAATGCAATAATATTGAAAGCAGGTACAATGTCTTCATTAAAGATTTGTTTTGCTATGCTAACCATGCTTTTAGTATACATTTAAGGACGTTTAAGCTCACAATACCTTTTGTAGATTTAAAGATTTGAATCGTATATTTACTATTATTATAAAGATTTTTAAAAAAAAACAAATTAGCATTTGCACATATATTGAGAACTTGGCTGGTGGAGAAGGGTAGGTAGATAGATTTATAACTCTGGAAAATAACTTATTTCTTCACTAAAATCAAATTGCTGAACAGCTATAATACATATATGTAGGTAGGCACCATAGAGTTGCAGGTAATCAAAACTTATTCCCAGACCCTGCTTTCTTAGAAGAGCAGACAAAGCATGTTCACATGAAGGATAACCCAAAATAGAATGTGCTATAGGAATTTAAACAAGAGAGGGACACATCTGATGGGGGAAGGAAGGTGGGTATGGGGAAGGCTTCATAAATGAGTCAGTATCGAGGTGAACAAGGTTTCAACATGTAACAGGATGGGCTAAAAGAATAAATGAAAACATATAGGCATGCCACCATCGGGTACAAATTGGAAAGAAGATTCACTTGGTTGAGGTTGGGCATGGGGTACTTTAAGGGAATTAGTGACAGATTAAGAGATATCACAGTGCCTGATACATGGTACTTAATACCTTTTAAACACAAATATTTAATCAAAGAAGAACATAGAAGAGAACGTATAAAATGAATAGGATGAAATATTATAGAAATCTGGCAATTAAGAGGTCATTGGCAACTTTCAAAATAGTACTTTTTTCTACCTATTCTCAGTGGAGTCACTGGTTGAATAGAAATGACATTACTCTTTGAGCTTTATTATTGCTATTCTTTATCCATTTCAAAATTTCATAACTTTTAAAAAAGTTTTTATTTTATTTTTTAATTTGAGACAAGGTTTCATTCTGTTACCCTGGTTGAAGTACAGTGGTGCCATCATGGCTCACTGTAGCCTCAAACTCCTGGGCTCAAGCAATCCTCCTGCCTCAGCCTCAAATCTTAAGGCTATTTCAATTGTAGCCAATGGCAGTAATGCAGCACCAGAAAAAGATATTTTGTTATAAGAGGGCAACTTTGACTCCTAAATTTTTACTCTCTAAATTTCTGGTAACACCGCCTAGCAGACTAAACATTTTTTTTTTTTTTAACACAATTGGAAAGCAGTAGATTAACTTCAGTTCTATCTTGTCAAACACAAAAGTTCCTGCAGTTCATTTAGTATCTAGTCATTTAGCATCTAATCATGCACATCCTTCCATTTTTCATTCCTCTTTCAATTCTGAACACCAGCCAATTAGTTTTTCCTCTCCCTAGGAAACATTTTAAGGAAAGGAAATAAAGTCATAAATCAGTTTCAGACATAAAATCATACATATATTTCTGCTTAGGGTTCTAAATTTAGAAACTTTCCTCAAACTTGTTTAAACATAACAAAGTCCAAATTCAGAAATCCCTTGAGTTTGATTATCTTCCTCAGTTGTACTAAAATGAAAATTAAATTTTCTAACTTGTTTTCTTCTTAACAAGATTTCTCCAACTCCATTTCATAAATTAGTGGGTTCAACTCACCTGCAAAATCATTAGCAAGTATTATTCCACCGTAGGCAGCATCAATCTCCTAATCCTGAAACTATTTCCTGCCAAAGAGTTTTGTTTCTTCAGAAAGTAAATGATAGACACTTTGAATTTCTAACCATCATTAGGATATTCTCACGCATTTGCTCTTCAACAGAAAGGTGACTGTCAACATTACAGAAACTGCATTGTATTTCTAAGATGAATTGTACTAATCTGCATTTCATATACCTTAGGTTTATTTAGAACAATTATATTAAAATTATTCTTCTATATTAATATTTATTATTACTTATTCTTCAGCATAATGATGTATATGGTTAAGTATTTTAATACTAGAAAAAAGGTGGTAGAATAGAGGGTTTGTTGTTGATCTTGTTCTTTGTTACCTTTTAATGTGACTGAGTAAAAATTCTAGAATCTCAAGAAGTTAATATTCCAAACCAAAACCCTGTTTGACACATAATAATAACAACAAAAAAGGGACCTGACTGACCCCAAGGGATGGTTCCTGGAGTGGGTCACTCAGTAGTGGGCTTTGCCCCCCCCCCCCGCCCCCCACACACCCTATGCCTCATATACTGAAGATGGAGACAAAGAAACAAATTCAAATATTTCGAAAGTGTATTTTGTAAAAAAAGAAATTTGCAATCAGAAAGGCAAGAATGATATATAATATGATTAACATGATTTTCCATACTAGTATCTTTGTTTAAAAATAATATTCAAAAAGGAAAGTAAGCAGAGGTAAAATTTTAAGCTACCAATTCTGCCCCTCTTTTTCATTGATCTTCTAATTTAATTTATTAAAATAAAATTGCATGGCTGTTGAGTCAGTCTAATTTCAAGTTTAAAGATAACAGATCTCCCTTTAAATAGAACATTGGCACACAGATACACCACAATCTGGCTTTTTGCAACTGTTCTCTGTTGGTGAAGTGGCAGCACGTTTGCAATCCCCATAACAGCCATCTTAACCATTTCACAGCATATTATTCAAATGTACATCTCTAGGTGGCAACAGGGATAGGCACTTGGGCTCAGTAGCAAGGGGTCTGTGGGGAAAATCCTAGGACGAAGGATATGAACCTGCAAATGGCAAGACAAACTAGAGGATACTCAAATAACCAGGGGCTTAGATTGGGCAGCTCCATTGGCTTTCTGACTGCCTACGGGGAAAGCCTCACTGGAAACTCTTTTGAGGTTATTGAGGAATCCTAGAGGCAAATGGACTCCCCTACCTTTTGGAAACGATTTGTCCCAAATCTTAACAGTTAGCTGTCTCAAAACCCAGCTGGACTAAAATTGCTTCAAGAAAAACTGGATGGACTGGCATTCACATTTTTACTTCTACCTATGCCTATGCATAGGGAACATCCCTCACACTCCAGTGGATTCTATGTGTCCTCTCTAGCTTGCAAGTAGCCACAGTGACTACAGCGAACGGAGTTAATGGGGTACCATGTTGGTACAGGGCTACAAGCAGGATATTTCATTCCATGCATTTGGGGGAAGGACACAGGTAACAGTATACAGGTAGAATACCGAATAAGAAATCTGTGTGAGGCAATGCCCTTTTTGGGACCTTGACAAAATCAGTCATGGAACCCAGGTGGTGGATAAGAGCTGACAAGAGTTGGCCTGTGAATGGGCACAGCATCTCCGAAAAAGATCAATGAAATGATTGACAGAGAAAATGGCAAATGAAGGGAGAAGCGATGTCAAGTGCTGCTCAACCCAAGCTGAACTCCAGGAGATACGAGAAGTTTCCCCTCCAAATAGAGGCTCTTTCTAAAGGTTCAGTCTTGAAGCAGGTGTTTTGACATTGAGAGGGGCACAGAAGGAAGAGAGTAATTCAAATTATTTTACATTTTGAGTCCTCTTCACTGTCTACACGAATCTGGCACTGAAATGGTAGATCACGTTCAAAAGTGTATAGAGGCAAGAACGCCTTCTTTGTTTGCCCAGTAACACTGCTCCTCCAACCTCTGCACTTGGTCGCCTAACATTTCCATCCTAGTTGCTGTTCCTTTTCCCATTGCAGAAAGCAGCGGGGTTCTCCCCTTCTTCCCTCCGAGCTGCAAACCCCATTATTAACCAAGCGGAAAGCTCCACGCAGTGCGGCCAGGGAGCACCGGGGCTGGGCTGCTTACCTTCCCCGGACCTAGTCAGCGCAGGTTCCCGCGCCCGCCGCCACGGGACGCAGTCCCGCCGAGCCCGCCGAGTGCTCGGTCAGCTCGCTCCGGCCCAGGCGCCCCACCTGCCAGCTGCAGCCGTCGCTCGCCGCCGAGCTCCGGCCGCATGAAGTCATCCCCGCCCCGGGCCGGATCACCACATTCCGCGCCAGCCGCAGGGGGAGCGGGGCAGCTCCCGACTCCACGGAAGGCAGCCTGGAACCGGCACCCAACGATCGATGGCCCCCGAGGTTGTGGGTTGGTTTTCTGTTAATGCTTTTACAGTTGCAGCATTGCTGGATTATGGACCGAGAGAGAAGAGCCAGAGGGGGCTTTCTCTGCATAGCGTCCTTGCTCTGAGCGCTCCCCCATCACCCCGGCTGCATGGACTGCTCCATTCGCCAGTGTGGGTTTCCCACCCTCTTCATCTTCCTTATCAGCATTGTTCATTTGGCTGAATTTGAGAGCAGGAATTGTCTTTTAAGATAAACACTCAAGCACTACAAGAACATTTTAAATTGGTAATGAAGCTTTCTAAGCCCTTCTTATCTCGCTCCATCATTCCCCCCAACAGACACACATGCACACATACGCACACACATACACGTACACACACAGCCCAACCACTCACAATTTTGAAAGCTAGAACCTTTCGCCTACGTAATAGAACGGGAATCTCCCAAAAGACTGAAGTGGGGCCAACCGGAGAAAGTGCTCAAAGAAACAGCGGGGTGGCCCCATGATTTTGTTGTGTTTATGGTGCACTTGTGCACAGATGTTCCCTCTAACATCTCTTCCTCCTACTCCCTCTGCTCTGGACCCCCTCCCTTCCCTGCCACATAATTGGACAAACCGTTGTGGTGACAGCTGTAACATTTAGAAATCAAAATGCAGAATCTACATTAGCAGATGACTGTATCTCTTTCTTTCACTAAGGATTTATGAAATTTGCCTTGGGAATGAAACAAGCATGTGTTCATATAAGCCCTTATTAACAAGATTGTTCTCTCTCCCCACCCTACCCCCACCCCACCCCACCCCACCCCCACCCCCACTCCCACCCCCACCCTCCACTTTTGCTTCTTTCCCAAATCTTTCCAGGTTTGAGGGTTGAATGTTTAAGGAAAAATGAGCCTAAATTTGCTCTCTTTGTAGCTGAGCCAGGGTTTCCCCTTAGCTATTGAGTGATTTTCCAGTAGGGAGGTTCCTTGACACTAGGGTTCTGTGGAATGGAGTTCCCTCTTTTAACTTGCCTTGCTGTTCGAATTGACCATCACTTGATACAGGCCAGTTTTACACTATAGATTTGTCCAGCAACCTAAATAGTGCAATTGTACAAGGCCAGGGAAGCACCTTTGCTAAATGAAATGTTTCTATCCCTCTATCAGTCCAAAAGTTAGGTGGTAATGTAGCCAAGAGCTTTCCAACAAAACTTAGAATTCTTGGCCATAGAATGTATGCTCTTTGAAAGTTGGAACAGCTTAATTCATCGCTCTGAGACTCACTTTCATAACATTAGGCCGTTAATATTACCATAGAGCCGGAGATTCTTAATCTGTATAAAAGGGGTATATGAATAGAATTTCAGAGTATGGAATTTGGATGGGAAATTTTCATTTTTAATTCCACTAACCTCTGAAATTTAGCATTTAGCATGTCCTTTAAACATAAATGCAGGCAACAAGCCACAAGAATGTTAGGAGTACCTGTGACTTTGTTACCAATAGAAACAACAGCTAATTCCTTATTGCTGTTTTTGTAGATATCTTAGTATATCGCTACACTGATGTTATAATCAAATCATCATACTTTTTTTATTTAGTAGACTATGTTTTTCAGCTTTGGTATCCAGAAAAATTGAGGAAATAATACAGGGAGTTCCCATATATCTCATTCCCAGTGTCTCCTATTAACATCATACATTAGTATGGTACCTTGGTGTAATTAGTCCATTCTGGCATTGTTATAAAGAACTACCTGAGATTGAGTAATTTATAAAGAAAAGGAGTTTAACTGGCTCATGGTTCTGTAGGCTGTACAGGAAGCATGATTGGGGAAGTCTCAGGAAACTTCTAATCATGATGGAAGGCAAAGGGGAAGCAAGCAGGCCCTAATGGCTGGAGCAGGAGAAAGAGAAGGGGGAGGTGCTCCTCCACACTTTTAAACAGATATCATGAGAACTGACTATCACCAGAAAGGCAAGGGGGAAGTCCTCCCCCATGATCAAGTCACCTCCTGTCATGCCCCTCCTCCAAAATTGGGAATTACAATTTGACATGAGATTTGGGTAGGGACACAAATCTGAACCATATCATTTGGTTACAATCAATGAATCTATATTGATAAATTATTACTAACTAGTCTATAAATAAAATCTAACTACATTTGAGTTTCCCTGGTTTTTACCTAATATCCTTAAATCTGTTCCAGACGTCCATCCAGGATGCCACGCTAAATTTCGTTGTCATGTTCCCTTAAGCTCCTCTTAGCTGTGATGGTTTCTCAGCCTTTTCTTGTTTTTGATGACCTTGACAGTTTTGAGGACTAGCGGTCAAGTATTTTCCAGGAGGCCCCACTATTGCAATTTGTCTGATGCTTTTCTCATGACAAGACTGGAGTTGTGAACTATTGGCAGGAGAAAGAAAGAGGTAAAGTCCCATTTTCCTCACATCATATCAAGGTTCTGTAGTGTAGATGTGATTTGTGACTGGTGATGTTGACCTTGATCGTCTGACCGAGGCAGTGTTTGTCAGGTTTCTCCACTGTAACATTATTGCCCATCCCTTCTATATTGTACTTGTAGGAAGTAACTACATGAAGCCCAAACCTAAGGAGTGGGACTTTGGCTCTACCTCCCTGAAGGCAGAGTGTGTACATAAAGTATTTGGAATTCTGCACAGGAGATCTGTCTATTCTCTACCAAGTATTCAATTACTTATTGATATCAATATTATAGACTTATGGAGATTTATTATATTTTATGCTTTTGGTAATAATCAGTTATTTATTTTGTTGTTCAATTTGTTCTACTTTTGCCCATTGGAAACTCTTTCAGTAGGTTCCTGTGCTCCTTTGACCTTTGATGTGCGAGTGAGCGAGAGAGTGTTTGTGTGTGTGTATGTGTGTGTGGTGGGAGCAGTGGGGCCATTAACAATCTCTTACTTTATGGTATTATAAGTTCTTCCAGTCTCAACTTGTATACTTCCTGATTCGTTCCTAGAATCAGCCATTTCTTCATGGAGCCCTTGTTCCTTTTACTGGAGAATGGTAATACAAATCAAGACCTGGGACCTAGACATGGTCATTATTGGCAGATCATTTTGCTTAGACCTTTCAACTAAGACAGTGAAGAAATATATGTGCATACTTACCCATCCTTCTATACATAAGTATTTATATGACCATTCTGTATCTGTATTAAGCTAAATATGAACACATACTTATGTCTCCAACTTTAATCCTTTAACACATAGATCATTCTAGCCTCCTCCCTTTGCTTGTCTATAAATTCCTATTCCAATAGTGAGAATCATGGCTCCCACCATTCACTACTATAATTGTTCATTTTCAGTGTACATGTAAAGCAGTATAAAAATTAAACCTTCCCCACAGTATCATAATTTTTAAGTATAGTAATATATATAACTCTCCTATACTTTGTTTAATGAGTTTAAATGCCCATACCTTTGTATATCATGAATTTTGTTTTTAAATATTTTGAAAACAGTATTTTAAACTTGGTAATTAGTTTCCTTTGTAATTCTACATATTTTATGCATTTAAAAGCATTATTTTAAGAAGAGTTACGTAGGTTGCTGCAGATTGTCAAAGGGAGCCATGGCAAAAAGTTAGGATACAAACTGTAGACTGTTACTGTGAGGCTATAATGAGATGGTGTGAAATTGCCACTGCAGAACTTCAGGGAGCTGATACTCTATAAGTGTTATCCTTGCATACTTGAGCAGGCTTCTGTCTCCTTTCTCCTTTGAAAGTCTAAATACCTTGAATGAGAGAACATGCTCAACCTTCATAATTTATCATTTAGTTGAAGGATTTGCTAGTTATCTCATGTTGAAGATAAAAAGTCCTTATAAAGTAAAGAGGCAGGAGGATGAGAAGGTGAAGAGAACCAGAAGGTTGAGATGACTGTGAAGGTTAGAGGTTTTGTAGTTGAACAGACTTGGGCTTGGATTCCCACCATTCACAGCCTGACTTTGTCTTGTTTCTGAAATGAAGACAGCAATTGTCTCAAGAGTGAAAGATGTTTGATCTTTTCCTTCAAGTTGCCTGAGGCAGTAGGGATGCAACTGTGGTGACTTGGGACAGTCCCAGAACATGTTTTCTTGATCCCCCAGGGTAGTTTCCATCTGCAAAGCCAGACTCACTGAAGATAGTTTCTTATATAGATACATTCATCTATGAAAATATTCTTACCAGGTACTTTCTATTCATGGAAAGGAATCAGTGTGTTGATGGTGTTAAAGACAACAGTCAGAGACATTAAACGGCAGGATTGAACTGCTTCTGATACTATAGCATGGTAAGAGGCATAAGGAAACCAGAAAGAAAAGGGGAAAGATATTGGGAAATGTCTTATGTCAACATATAGGGTTTGAATCTGTCTTCTTGGAACTTGACATACAGCGATATGTAATTTTTTTTTTAACCTATGGCTTGTCTTTGCACAAATTTTTTTATAAAAACCCTAAATTTTGGACCTTGACTTTGAGGTCTGTAATGCTTCCTTTCTGATATTCTCAAATTAGAGATCAAATGGCCTAGTGATGTCATGAGTCTCAGCAAGGGAAAATGTGAAACCAGAGCCAGAGGCCCTGTGTGCTGGGAGCTGTCAGCATTTAGAACCAGTCCCTTGGGTTAAGGGAGTCCTTCCAGAAAGAACTCATTTAAATGCAAATACACTATCAAGAGGAGTGACTGAGTATCTCATTTGCCGCCATTAACAATTTAGCAGAGATTAGATTCTCAGATTTATTATTGAGAGGAGTTGTCAGGGTGATTTGGCCCCAGCATCTGTCACCCCATTGCCTGCCAGGTCTCCTGTTCTCATCACTCCGTAGGGGTCTGCCTGAAACCGGGAACTTGGTCTACTAGGAAAGAATTGGGCACTTAATGAATAATAGTCAATATTGTTTTACATAATTTTGACTTAAGAGAAAGGGTAGGAGAAGGATTTCCATGGTAATGGTACTGTCTGTGTGTGTGTGTGTGTGTGTGTGTGTGTGTGTGTGTGTGTGTGTGTGTGTGTGTCTGTGTGTCTGTGTCTGCTAGGCTTGGGCTGATTAATCATGCTCTACAGAAGTCTTACAATTTTATGACAAAGCATCTACTCTTTTAATGAGGTCAGAAAGTGGATCATGTAAAATACATAACAAATGTAATGCAAAGCTAGCAATAGAAACAGTTGCATTCAAGTAATCATAGGTAGGCTAAGAATTTTCTATACTAATATGAAAACATTTTGATATATCATACAAGGAACAAAAACCTATCATTTATGTGAAGATTGGTATTAGATCTTGAAGAGTTTCAGCAGATTGAACAGAAACAGGACAATGCAAGAAGGGGAAGTGACTATAAACAGAACAGAAATAGTTTTGACATTAGGAAGAATTCACTTTGTTTATACTTGTAAGGAGTTGACATAAAATTCTAGGTCTATGTAACACAGCTACTATGCTGTAATCAGAACTCTATATTTAATTGTGAAATGTCTATTTACTTAGATGACATACCTAGTAAATGACACATGATGCATTTCATACTGTGGTGTAAGTAATACTCAAATAAACTTTTTTTTTTTTTTTTTGAGGCGGAGTCTCGCTCTGTCGCCCGGACTGGAGTGCAGTGGCCAGATCTCAGCTCACTGCAAGCTCCGCCTCCCGGGTTTACACCATTCTCCTGCCTCAGCCTCCCGAGTAGCTGGGACTACAGGCGCCCGCCACCTCGCCCGGCTAGTTTTTGTATTTTTAGTAGAGACGGGGTTTCACCGTGTTAGCCAGGATGGTCTCGATCTCCTGACCTCGTGATCCGCCCGTCTCGGCCTCCCAAAGTGCTGGGATTACAGGCTTGAGCCACCGCGCCCGGCCTCAAATAAACTTTTAAAAAATTATTATGAAAGCATAAGATAAAACAATCTACTTAGGTAATACTTTACGTTTTTTTCACTTCTTTTATTTTAAGAATATGATGAAACCAATAAAATCCCCCTCTCAAGAAAAGTATGGTTTAATGAAAACTTTTCTACTGCAATGAGTAGATTATCAAATAATAATTATAAAGAATTATGTCTCTATTATTCTTCATCAATGACAAATTTCTTCATCAATTTCTTACCATATACAACTTAATAGATTATCAAATACTTTCAATAAAGAATTATGTCTCTGTCATACTTCATGAATGAAAAATTTTTTCATCTATTTCTTATATACAATTTAGGCTACTAAAAATGTAAATTTAAGTTTCATTAAAAAATAAGCTTCAATGAACTGTGTTCATCGGACAAGTTGATATTCAGTGGATTATTTATAGAGTACAGGGTACTAGTACTGCTGTTCTAATCACTGAAGATACAAAAATGGACAAATAAAGCTCTTCTTCATGGATATTTTGTCCAAGTAAAAGGAGACAGAGTTTTCACTTTGTTCCTTCATGGCCCTTTCCACCAACTAATATGGCATGTTAGTTGGTGGAAAGGGCCATGAAGGAGCAGAGTAGGAATGCAGGGCTGGGCATGGTGGCTCATGCCTGTAATCCCAGCACTTTGGGAGGCCGAGGCAGGTGGATCACTTGTGGTCAGGAATTTGACACCAGCCTGTCCAACATGGTGAAACCCCATCTCTACTAAAAATACAAAAATTAGCTGGGCATGGTGGTGTATGCCTGCAGTCCCAGCTACTCGGGAGGCTGAGGCAGGAGAATTGCTTGAACCCAGGAGGCAGAGGTTGCAGTGAGTGGAGATCGTGCCAATGCACTCCAGCCTGGGTAACAGACTCTGAAAAAAAAAAAAAAAAAGAATGTAGGTATGGGGGTATAAATGCAGTTATATAAGGTGGTAAGGGACACTTGGGCAGAGATTTAAAGACAATGCAAAAGAAGCAAGATGTGTGAACACTTGAAGAGGTTCAGCACATGCAAGTAGGTGAGCATATGTGTCATGCATGTTCCAGGGACTGAAAGGTTAGTTTCTTTGTAGTGAAATGATCAACGGGGCAAATTGTTAGGAGATGGAGTTAGAAAGGTAGGTGAGTGAATGTTCATTTAGAGCCTAAAAAGGCAGTGAGATTTAGGGGATTAAGACTTTGTTTTTGGACTTGCTAGCTATGCATTTCTGGTCAGATCTTAGTGGAGATGTGAAGTAGACAACTGGATGTACTAGTCTGAAATTCATGGGAGAGATATCATTGCTGTAGATGAAAATTTATGAGTCATCATGGTATATAAAGTCTTTATACTGGATGAAATCACTTTGGAGGTAAGTGTAGAAAGAGAATAGATGACGTTTGATGACTGAGCCATGGGGCATGCCAGAGGATCCCGCAGAGGGTATAAAAAGAAGTGAGCAGGGAGATAGGGAGAGTTGCCCCAGAAGCAAAGTGACAAGGGTTTAGAAGGAAGAGGGAGGGTTTATTGCTCCTACACTGCTAGTAGATTAAGATGAGAAGTGATAATTGAGTGTAGGATTTGCAACATGGAGATACATAATTTCCTTGATAAGAACAATTTGTATGTTCTTATCAAAGCACAAAAAATAGTGTAACGAGTAAATGAAGTGAAAAAAATAAAAGACAGCCTTTTAAAAGTGATTTTGTTATAAAAGTAAGCAATAAATGGCTAATAATTAGAGCAGGATATAGGAATAAAAAAGGATCTTTTTTTTTGAGATGGACATTTTTGTATGCTGTGGGAACAACTAGTAGAGAACAAGTAACTGATGATGCAGGAAAAAAGAGATACTCAGAAGGGATCTAGTGCAGGAGAGAGGATTTGGCCTTAGATCAGAGGACAAGTATTTCTTCCCCAAAAAGAGAGGGGAGGCAGAGCATTTGGCTTCAAGTAGACCCAGATAGGTTGGTAAACTTGATGTTCAGAGCTCTAGGGAATTTTGCCTTGCTCTCATCTGCATTCCCAGTGAAATAAGAAGCAGCTGAGAATTTAGAAAGATGAATTGGTACTTGAGATGTGAGGAAAGAGAAGTTTTGAAACAGTTGCCTAGAAGGGAGGGAAAGAGAACTGATTTGCACTGAGTTTTCTAATAAGTACTAGCAAGTTCACTCAGGCTTATGATTATGAATTTAAATGAGACAAATTAGCAAAGTTGCTGGGTTTTCTCCAGCCATGGTTAGTTGCCTGGTGCGGCTGCTGAGTTGTCCTAGGGTTCTGTTTCGCTGGGGTTGGCATTTTGTACAGCCAAAACAACCGAGAGTGATGGCCGTCAGAGGTCGGAGTGAATACAGCAGAGTGATTCTAATAGGAACCATGGACTCTGATCTGGGTAAGCATTAGACTGTGAGCAATAGTCTTATACTTGATTTTAACTTTAAGAATCACAAGGGCTGAAAACCCTGACTCATAACAGGGTGTGTTAAGGGCAAACACAACTAGAACTCAGTTTGCTGTGTTGTACAGAAATTTTCCATTTTTATTTTAGTTGAATTCCTGTCTAATTTCTTGACTCTTAAGACAATGATAGCATCTTAGGTGATGCATACATTTTTGATAAAGCAATCTCAGAAATATATTTTAAAAATAAAATTTAAAGCTGTCAGAATAGAAATAAGTATAAGAGAGCTTACAGTGTTTTCAAGTGCTTTCCTTATCATTAAAGAGACATTTACATGATTTTGTTACATCTGACTCCAACTTTCAGATATGCATACTTCCTCTGGCATTGAAAATAGGAATAAAAAGTAGAAATTGAATAAAAATCTTATCCTCGAAGAGCTATACTAGCATTGTTTTCTTTCTAATATGGTCTTAATGTCATTAATGACTCCATTTTTTTTCTCCAATGAATCCAGTTTATTATTGCTCATTTTCCCTGCCTTGTGCATGTGGTGTAAGTTTGCCCCCTTGTGGATGATTCCGGAACCATCAACATGATTTTTTTTTTTTCTTGTTTTTAGTAGGAAAAAAGATTGAAAGTGTAGATATTGTGGTAAACGGGAATTATTTTTAAAGAAATATGGAGACTAACCAAAGAGGTTCAAATTGTTGGACATTTACCACTCTTCTATTAGTTTTCAAATTTGCTATGATGTTAAAGCCCCCACTAACTGAATTTGGAAATGATGATATTCAAAGAAGTTAAAATGTTAAAATTATCTTAAAAAATGAGAATACAGAATTACAAAAGAGAGCTAGTATCACCATTATTTAAACATTAAAAGTCTCAAACTTTTCAACTTAGTAGGATATGATGGCTTTCTTTAAATTAGCTTGAAATTATATAAATATAAATACAAAGCTGGCCACAATTGATTAATCTTCACTTGCTAGGGTTGCATATGGAACTATACAAATTATGAGAAATCCCATTCTTGATATTGTGCATACATCAATTAATCTGACCTTTTATTAATAGTTTTCTGTACCATATTAGAAAAATAATTAATGCACTTAACTAAGCATTTGTGACTTGGCTCCTAAAGAGCAAGAAGTAGCATAAAACAATCATTAATTTTTATTTACTGTTTTATTTATGAAACATTATCTATTGATCACTTACTATGTGCTTGGAACTATTTTATATTCCAGGAATAAGACCCAGTTTCTTTCCTCAAAATAGTTGCAATCCGATGGGTAACAAATCGGAATAAAGTGTTATAAATTTTGCTGCAGAATTTTTTACATAATATGAGTATAGGCAACACATTTTAAGTTAATTCTAGAAGAGTAGTTAAGGAAAGCATCATAGAAGCGAAGACCTGAGCTGCCTTGTGAAGTGTTTAATAGTTGAAGAGTGAGAGCCAAGGGATACAAAGCAGAGGAGTTTAGCCTGAGGAAGAAAATATACACAGAGGTAATCATGTGGTTTCTTCACCAGTTCTTATTGTGTGCACCTGCTGGTAACTTCATCATCATCGTTATCATGCTGGCACTAGTGAATACAAACTTACTGCTACAAGTCAAATAAGCTCTTATCATGTAGCACCTAAATGTTTTTTACCATCCACTTTATATTACAAATATTCTCACTTTATACACAAGAAAATGAAACCTTAGTTAGATTAAATTACTTGCTTCAGTTTAGGTGTTACACTTTAAACTTTATGCTCTGAACATCTGCACTTTGCTAGCTAGAATGATTTGCCCATAGTAAGAGCTCAAATATTGGTTAGTAAGCATAATAATTTCATAAAAAGCAAAGCAAAGTGTTCCACTTTGATGTTTATGATGCAGGTTAGTGAACATGCTTAAGGGCTTATAGATGAGTAATCAAGATGAGAAATGCTCAAATAATAGGGAAAATTGTATTATGCATGTATAGTGGCAAAAAAGAATCCTTTCTAATATCTAATTTCTAGTTCATAGCATGATATTTATACTAACACAGGCAACATCAATGGGGCATTCCCTTCTCTTTGTGACAGGGCTATGTTGTCGATGCATAGAAAGAAAATTGACATTACCCGTACACTGCAGATAAGTGCACACTATAACTCTTTAGGAATAAAACCCTTTGGGATTTTTTTTTTTCATTTTATTTGTCAGCTGGTATAGATGAATCATTTTAGGTGAAGAATTATTGCCTGATTGGAGATACTATGTTTGAATTTTCTACAGATAACAATAAACAACCTCTTCCAGTTTTAAAATACCATATCTGACAAATGAGTTGTTATGCTAAAGAGAGGAATCAATGCCATAATGTGTCTGGAATCTAAAATAAATGAGAAGTAGCTAAAGGAACTGGGAATAGATGAAATGACACAAGACCAGGTGGGAACTAGGTGGCAGCTCTGAAATATTTGAAGCATTGTCCTGTGAAAAAAGGATTAGGCTGTTTCAAACAGAAGAAGTTAGACCAGTGAGCCAGGCTTCAGTTCATAAAGGATGAACATTTTAATGATTGGAACCTTTCAAGAAATAAAATAGACCATATTTTAAAATTATAAACTCCTTGTCTCTGAATATTTCAGCAGAGGTTGAAGCTAAGAAGTTGAGAAAGTAAATTCTAAGGGCATTTACAGTGAGAACATTCTATGGTTTTCTAACTCCTCATAAATTTATGTAGTTCATGTATTCCGCTCATCATGACACTTAATTGTATAAGGTTTTGAAAAGCTGTTGTTCAAAGCTGACTGTTTCCTCTGCCACACCTTATGAATCTTTTGTAAATATTATTTTCTACATCAGATTTGTAATATTCCTAAACAAGATGCTTTTCTTCATAGGAAATTTTCAAACTAAGTTTTTACTAACTGTATTATTAAGCTTAATTTACCAAAACACTTCATACATAAAGTCATGAGTTGCCATATAGCCTTTACTCAGCTTTCTCAAGTGTTTATATTTTACATAACCACAGTACAATTATGGAAGTCAGAAAATTTGCACTGATACCATTCTATTAACTGCTTTACAGACTATTCTCAAATACTGCCTATTGTCTTTCGGTCTAGGTTCATATCCAGGTTCACTTATCTCAGTTATTTGCTATACCTCCTCATTCTCCTTCAATCTAGGATAGTTTTTCAGTCTTTCATGACCTTGAGTTTATGGAAAATCCTAGGCAGTTATTTTGTAGAATCTCCTTCAATTTGAGTTTAATATGTTCTCATGATTAGACTGAGGTTATGCCATCCCTGACAGGAGCACCAAAGGAATGATGTTATGCCCGTCTCAGTGTGCCATATTAGGGAATACAAGAAATCCATATGTCTCATTACTGGGTAGTATTAGCTTTGATGACTTGTTTATAAGGATAGCAGCAAAATTACTGTTTTACCCTTTAATATGCATTTTCTGGGGAGATAATTTTAGATTGTTCAATTATTCTATTTCTTATTTCACCCTCCCATACCAATTTTAGCAACTGCCAATAATTCCTGCTTCCACCAGTTACGTTGGTGTTTCACAAATGGTCATTTTTTATTCCCACAATTCCTTCAACAGTTATTAATTATAATTTAACTATAAGGAAGCACTGTTCCTTTCCCCTCATTTGCAAATTTATTTAATTATTTATATCAGTGTATGCTTATGGATATTTATTTTCTGTGTTAAAATTAATTACAATTATTAATTATATCATTGCTCAGTTTATTCCAGATTTTATCACTGTACTCCTTCAAATCATCTCCTGTGTTTTTTTTTTCTTTTTACAGGGCCGTACAATTTTTTTAGTAGTACTTTCTTTTCTCACACCACAGAATGCTCCAGGCCTTTTACTTTTCCTGTCCCAGCTCTTAATCCATCATTTCTCCAAGGAGTTCTGGTTCCTTGAATTAGATAATAGCAATTACAGGATGGGCATGGTGGATCATGCCTATAATCCCAGCACTTTTGGAGGTCTAAGTGGAAAAATCGCTTGAGTTTGAGAGTTTGAGACCAGCCTGAGCGACATGGCAAAACCCCGTCTCCACCAAAAAAAAAAAAAAAAAAAAAAAAAATCTAGATGTGGTGGAACACACCTGTAGCCCCAGCATCTTGGCAAGAGTTATATTTATTAATACCCAAGTTACCCAATTGCCATATAAGCAGACAAAACTAACATACACACATAAACATCTGTTTTTAAATTTATATGAACGTATGTGTATATATAGATATCTATATGATTATCTGTCTAAAAGTATGAGTTCAAACGGATACCTGGATTCCAGTCCATCTCAGGGTTTATTTTGCCCTCCTCTCTCACTCTTTCTTTATTTGCAACTTCTTTCTTTCTTTTTTTTTTTTTTTAATTTCAGTTCTGGGATACATGTGCAGAACGTGCAGGTTTATTACATAGGTATACGCACACCATGGATGTTTGCGGCACCCATCAACCTGTCACCTACATTAGGTATTTCCCCTAATGCTATCCTTCACCTGTAATCTACATTAGGTATTTCTCCTAATGCTATGCTTCCCCAGGCCCTCACCCCCGACAGGCCCTGGTGTGTGATGTTCTCCTCTCTGTGGCCCTATGTTCTCATTGTTCAACTCTAACTTACAAGTGAGAGCACATGGTGTTTGGTTTTCTGTTCCTGTGTTACTTTGCTGAGAATGATGGTTTCTAGCTTCATCCATCTCCCTGCAAAAGACATGAACTCATCCTTTTTTATGGCTGCATAGTATTCCATGGTGTATATGTGCCACATTTCTTTTCTTTTTTTTTTTTTTTTTATACTTTAAGTTCTAGGGTACATGTGCATAACGTGGAGGTTTGTTACATATGTATACTTGTGCCATGTTGGTGTGCTGAACCCATCAACTCGTCAGCACCCATCAAGTCATCATTTATATCATGTATAACTCCCCAATGCAATTCCTCCCCCCTCCCCACCCCATGATAGGCCCCAGTGTGTGATGTTCCCCTTCCTGAGTCCAAGTTTCCTCATTGTTCAGTTCCCACCTATGAGTGAGAACATGCGGTGTTTGGTTTTCTCTTCTTGTGATAGTTTGCTAAGAATGATGGTTTCCAGCTGCATCCATGTCCCTACAAAGGACGCAAACTCATCCTTTTTTATGGCTGCATAGTATTCCATGGTGTATATGTGCCACATTTTCTTAATCCAGTCTGTCACAGATGGACATTTGGGTTGATTCCAAGTCTTTGCTATTGTGAATAGTGCCGCAATAAACATACGTGTGCATGTGTCTTTGTAGTAGAATAATTTATAATCCTTTGGGTATATACCCAGTAGTGGGATGGCTGGATCATATGGTACATCTAGTTCCAGATCCTTGAGGAATTGCTATACTGTTTTCCATAATGGTTGAACTAGTTTACAATCCCACCAACAGTGTAAAAGTGTTCCTATTTCTCCACATCCTCTCCAACACCTGTTGTTTCCTGACTTTTTAATGATTGCCATTCTAACTGGTGTGAGATGGTATCTCATTGTGGTTTTGATTTGCATTTCTCTGATGGCGAGTGATGATGAGCATTTTTTCATGTGTCTGTTGGCTGTATGAATGTCTTCTTTTGAGAAATGTCTGTTCATATCCTTTGCCCACTTTTTGATGGGGTTGTTTGTTTTTTTCTTGTATATTTGTTTGAGTTCTTTGTAGATTCTGGATATTAGCCCTTTGTCAGATGAGTAGGTTGCAAAAATTTTCTCCCATTCTGTAGGTTGCCTGTTCACTCTGATGGTAGTTTCTTTTGCTGTGCAGAAGCTCTTTAGTTTAATTAGATCCCATTTGTCAATTTTGGCTTTTGCTGCCGTTGCTTTTGGTGTTTTAGACATGAAGTCCTTGCCCATGCCTATGTCCTGAAAGGTACTACCTAGATTTTCTTCTAGGGTTTTTATGGTATTAGGTCTAACATTTAAGTCTCTAATCCATCTTGAATTAATCTTCGTATAAGGAGTAAGGAAAGGATCCAGTTTCAGCTTTCTACTTATGGCTAGCCAGTTTTCCCAGCACCATTTATTAAATAGGGAATCCTTTCCCCATTTCTTGTTTCTCTCAGGTTTGTCAAAGATCAGATGGCTGTAGATGTGTGGTATTATTTCTGAGGACTCTGTTCTGTTCCATTGGTCTATATCTCTGTTTTGGTACCAGTACCATGCTGTTTTGGTTACTGTAGCCTTGTAGTATAGTTTGAAGTCAGGTAGCGTGACACCTCCAGCTTTGTCCTTTTGACTGAGGATTGTCTTGGCAATGCGGGCTCTTTTTTGGTTCCATATGAACTTTAAAGCAGTTTTTTCCAATTCTGTGAAGAAACTCATTGGTAGCTTGATGGGGATGGCATTGAATCTATAAATAACCTTGGGCAGTAGGGCCATTTTCACAATATTGATTCTTCCTATCCATGAGCATGGTATGTTCTTCCATTTGTTTGTGTCCTCTTTTATTTCACTGAGCAGTGGTTTGTAGTTCTCCTTGAAGAGGTCCTTGACATCCCTTGTAAGTTGGATTCCTAGGTATTTTATTCTCTTTGAAGCAATTGTGAATGGAAGTTCATTCCTGATTTGGCTCTCTGCTTGTCTGTTACTGGTGTATAAGAATGCTTGTGATTTTTGCACATTAATTTTGTATCCTGAGACTTTGCTGAAGTTGCTTATCAGCTTAAGGAGATTTTGGGCTGAGACAATGGGGTTTTCTGAATATACAATCATGTCATCTGCAAACAGGGACAATTTGACTTCTTCTTTTCCTAACTGGATACCCTTGATTTCTTTCTCTTGCCTGATTGCCCTAGCCAGAACTTCCAACAGTATGTTGAATAGGAGTGGTGAGAGAGGGCATCCCTGTCTTGTGCCAGTTTTCAAAGGGAATTTTTCCAGTTTTTGCCCATTCAGTATGATATTAGCTATGAGTTTGTCATAAATAGCTCTTATTGTTTTGAGGTACGTTCCATCAATACCGAATTTATTGAGCATTTTTAGCATGAAGGGCTGTTGAATGTTGTCAAAAGCCTTTTCTGCATCTATTGAGATAATCATGTGGTTCTTGTCTTTGGTTCTGTTTATATGCTGGATTACGTTTATTGATTTGCAAATGTTGAACCAGCCTTGCATCCCAGGGATGAAGCCCACTTGATCATGGTGGATAAGCTTTTTGATGTGCTGCTGAATCCGGTTTGCCAGTATTTTATTGAGGATTTTTGCATCGATGTTCATCAGGGATATTGGTCTAAAATTCTCTTTTTTTGTTGTGTCTCTGCCAGGCTTTGCTATCAGGATGATGTTGGCCTCATAAAATGAGTTAGGGAGGATTCTCTCTTTTTCTATTGATTGGAATAGTTTCAGAAGGAATGGTACCAGCTCCTCCTTGTACCTCTGGTAGAATTCAGCTGTGAATCCATCTGGTCCTGGACTTTTTTTGGTGGGTAGGCTATTAATTGTTGCCTCAATTTCAGAGTCTACTATTGGTCTATTCAGGGATTCAGCTTCTTCCTGGTTTAGTCTTGGAAGAGTGTAAGTGTCCAGGAAATTATCCATTTCTTCTAGATTTTCTAGTTGATTTGCTTAGAGGTGTTTATAGTGTTCTCTGATGGTAGTTTGTATTTCTGTGGGGTCAGTGGTGATATCCCCTTTATCATTTTTTATTGCGTCTATTTGATTCCTCTCTCTTTTCTTCTTTATTAGTCTTGCTAGCGGTCTGTCAATTTTGTTGACCTTTTCAAAAACCAACTCCTGGATTCATTGATTTTTTGGAGGATTTTTTGTGTCTCTATCTCCTTCAGTTCTGCTCTGATCTTAGTTATTTCTTGCCTTCTGCTAGCTTTTGAATGTGTTTGCTCTTGCCTCTCTAGTTCTTTTAATTGTGGTGTTAGAGTGTCAATTTTAGATCTTTCCTGCTTTCTCTTGTGGGCATTTAGTGCTATAAATTTCCCCCTACACACTGCTTTAAATGTGTCCCAGAGATTCTGGTATGTTGTATCTTTGTTCTCATTGGTTTCAAAGAACATCTTTGTTCCTGCTTTCATTTCGTTATGTACCCATTAGTCATTCAGGAGCAGGTTGTTCAGTTTCCATTTAGTTGAGCGGTTTTGATTGAGTTTCTTAGTCCTGAGTTCTAGTTTGATTGCACTGTGGTCTGAGAGACAGTTTGTTATAATTTCTGTTCTTTTACATTTGCTCAGGAGTGCTTTCCTTCCAATTATGTGGTCAATTTTGGAATAAGTGCGATGTGGTGCTGAGAAGAATGTATATTCTGTTGATTTGGGGTGGAGAGTTCTATAGATGTCTATTAGGTCCGCTTGGTGCAGAGATGAGTTCAATTCCTGGATATCCTTGTTAACTTTCTGTCTCGTTGATCTGTCTAATGTTGACAGTGGAGTGTTGAAGTCTCCCATTATTATTGTATGGGGAGTCTAAGTCCCTTTGTAAGTCTCTAAGGACTTGCTTTATGAATCTGGGTGCTCCTGTATTGGGTGCATATATATTTAGGATAGTTAGCTCTTCCTGTTGAATTGATCCCTTTACCATTATGTAATGGCCTTGTCTCTTTTGATCTTTGATGGTTTAAAGTCTGTTTATCAGAGACTAGGGTTGCAACCCCTGCTTTTTTTTGTTCTCCATTTGCTTGGTAGATCTTCCTCCATCCCTTTATTTTGAGCCTATGTATGTCTCTGCATGTGAGATGGGTCTCCTGAATACAGCAGAATGATGGGTCTTGACTCTTTATCCAGTTTGCCAGTCTGTGTCTTTTAATTGGAGCATTTAGTCCATTGACATTTAAGGTTAATATTGTTATGTGTGAACTTGATCCAGCCATTATGATATTAACTGGTTATTTTGCTCGTTAGTTGATGCAGTTTCTTCCTAGCCTCGATGGTCTTTACGTTTTTGCATGTTTTTGCAATGGCTGGTACCGGTTGTTCCTTTCCATGTTTAGGGCTTCCTTCAGGGTCTCTTGTAAGGTGGGTGACAAAATCTCTAAGCATTTGCTTGTCTGTAAAGGATTTTATTTCTCCTTCACTGATGAAACTTAGTTTGACTGGATATGAAATTCTGGGTTTAAAATTCTTTTCTTTAAGAATGTTGAATATTGGCCCCCACTCTCTTCTGGCTTGTAGAGTTTCTGCTGAGAGATCTGCTGTTAGTCTGATGGGCTTCCCTTTGTGGATAACCCGACCTTTCTCTCTGGCTGCCCTTAAGATTTTTTTCCTTCATTTCAACTTTGGTGAATCTGGCAATTATGTGTCTTGGAGTTGCTCTTCTCGAGGAGTATCTTTGTGGTGTTCTCTGTATTTCCTGAATTTGAATGTTGGCCTGCCCTACTAGGTTGGGGAAGTTCTCCTGGATGATATCCTGAAGAGTGTTTTCCAACTTGGTTCCATTTTCCCCCTCACTTTCAGGCACCCCAATCAGACGTAGATTTGGTCTTTTGACATAATCCCATACTTCTTGCAGGCTTTGTTCATTTCTTTTTCTTCTTTTTTCTTTTGGTTTCTCTTCTCGCTTCATTTCATTCATTTGATCCTCAATCGCTGATACTCTTTCTTCCAGTTGATCGAGTCGGTTACTGAAGCTTGTGCATTTGTCACGTATTTCTCGTGTCATGGTTTTCATCTCTGTCATTTCGTTTATGACCTTCTCTGCATTAATTAGTCTAGCTGTCAATTCTTCCACTCTTTTTTCAAGATTTTTAGTTTCTTTGCGCTGGGTACGTAATTCTTCCTTTAGCTCTGAGAAGTTTGATGGACTGAAGCCTTCTTCTCTCATCTCGTCAAAGTCATTCTCTGACCAGCTTTGATCCATTGCTGGCGATGAGCTGCGCTCCTTTGCAGGGGGAGATGCGCTCTTATTTCTTGAATTTCCAGCTTTTCTGCCCTGCTTTTTCCCCATCTTCGTGTTTTTATCTGTCTCTGGTCTTTGATGATGGTGACGTACTGATGGGGTTTTGGTATAGGTGTCCTTCCTGTTTGATAGTTTTCCTTCTGACAGTCAGGACCCTCAGCTATAGGTCTGTTGGAGATTACTTGAGGTTCACTCCAGACCCTGTTTGCCTGGGTATCAGCAGCAGAGGTTGCAGAAGATAGAATATTGCTGAACAGCGAGTGTACCTGTCTGATTCTTACTTTGGAAGCTTCCTCTCAGGGGTGTACTCCACCCTGTGAGGTGTGGGGTGTCAGACTGCCCATAGTGGGGGATGTCTCCCAGTTAGGCTACTCAGGGGTCAGGGACCCACTTGAGCAGGCAGTCTGTCCCTTCTCAGATCTCAACCTCTGTGTTGGGAGATCCACTGCTCTCTTCAAAGCTGTCAGACAGAGTCGTTCGCGTCTGCACAGGCCTCTGCTGCTTCCCCTGTTGTGCCCTGTCCCCAGAGGTGGAGTCTACAGAGACAGGCCGGTTTCTTTGAGCTGCTGTGAGCTCCACCCAGTTCGAGCTTCCCAGCGGCTTTGTTTACCTACTTAAGCCTCAGCAATGGCGGGCGCCCCTCCCCCAGCCTCACTGCTGCCTTGCGGATAGATCGCCCGCAGACTGCTGTGTTAGCAATGAGGGAGGCTCCGTGGGCATGGGACCCTCCCGGCCAGGTGAGGGATATATTCTTCTGGTGTGCCCGTTTGCTTAAAGCGCAGTATTGGGGTGGGAGTTACCCGATTTTCCAGGTGTTGTGTGTCTCAGTTCCCTGCGCTTTTCCTGGCTAGGAAAAGGAATTCCCTTCCCCCTTGCGCTTCCCAGGTGAGGCGATGCCTCGCCCTGCTTCAGCTCTCGCTGGTCAGGCTGCAGCAGCTGACCAGCACCGATTGTCTGGCACTCCCTAGTGAGATGACCCCAGTACCTCAGTTGAAAATGCAGAAATCACGGGTCTTCTGTGTCGCTTGCACTGGGAGTTGGAGACTGAAGCTGTTCCTATTCCGCCACATTTCTTTATCCAGTCTATCATTGATGGGCATTTGGGTTGATAGCAAGTCTTTGCTATTGTGAATAGTGCTGCAATAAACATACTTGTGCATGTGTCTTTATAGTAAAATGACCCAGGAATGGGATTGCTGGGTCAAATTGTATTTCTGGTTCTAGATTCTTGAGGAATCACCACACTGTCTTCCACAATGGTTGAACTAATTTATACTCCCACCAACAGTGTAAAAACATTCCTATTTCTCCACATCCTCTCCAGCATCTGTTATTTCCTGACTTTTTAGTGATCATCATTCTAACTGGCATGAGATAATATCTCATTATGGTTTTGATTTGCCTTTCTCTAATGACCAGTGATGATGTGCTTTTCTTCACATGTGTGTTGGAAAATGTCCTCTTTTGAGACGTGTCTGTTCATATCCATGCCCACTTTTTGATGGAGTTGTTTGATTTTTTCTTGTAAATTTGTTTACGTTTCTTGTAGATTCTAGATATTAGCCTTTCGTTAGACGGATAGATTGCAAAAATTTCTCCCATTCCATAGATTGCCTGTTCACTCAGATGATAGTTTCTTTTGCTGTGCAGAAGCTCTTTAGTTTAATTAGACCCCATTTGTCAATTTTGGCTTTTGTTGCCATTGCTTTTGGTGTTTTCATCATGAAGTCTTTGCTGATGCCTATGTCCTGAATGGTATTGCCTTGGTTTTCCTCTAGGGTTTTTATGGGTTTAGGTCTTAGATTTTAATCCATCTTGAGTTAATTTTTAAAAACTCTCAATAAACTAGGCATTGATGGAACGTATCTCAAAATAGTAAGAGCTATTTATGACAAATCCACAGCCAATATCATACTGAATGTGCAAAAGCTGGAAGCATTCCCTTTGAAAACTGGCACAAGACAGATGCTCTCTCTCACCACTCCTACTCAACAAGTTCTGGCTGGGGCAATCAGGCAAGAGAAAGAAATACAGGGTATTCAAATAGGAAGAGAGGAAGTCAAATTGTCTCTGTTTGCAGATGACATGATTGTATACTTAGAAAACTCCATCATCTCAGCCCCAAATCTCCTTAAACTGATAAGCAACTTCAGCAAAGTCTCAGGATACAGAATCAATGTGCAAAAATCACAAGCATTTCTATACATCAATAATAGACAAGCAGAGAGCCAAATCATGGGTGAACTCCATTTCACAAGTGCTATAAAGAAAATAAAATACATAGGAATACAAGTTACAAGGGATGTGAAGGATCTCTTCAAGGAGAACTACAAACCACTGCTCAAGGAAATAAGAGAGGACACAAACAAATGGAAAAACATTCCATGCTCATGGATAGGAAGAATCAACATCGTGAAAATGGCCATAGTGCCCAAAATAATTTATAGATTCAATGCTATCTCCTTCAAGCTATCATTGACTTTCTTCACAGAATTAGAAAAAACTACTTTAAATTTCATATGGAACCAAAAAAGAGCCCATATAGCCGAGAAAATCCTAAGCAGAAAGAACAAAGATGGAGGCATCATGCTACATGACTTCAAACTATACTACAAGACTACACTAACCAAAACAGCATGGTACTGGTACCAAAACAGATATATAGACTAATGAAACAGAACAGAGGCCTCAGAAATAACGCCACACATCTACAACCATCTGATTTTTAACAAACGTGACAAAAACAAGCAATGGGGAAAGGATTCCCTGTTTAATAAATGGTGTTGGGAGAACTTGCTAGCCATATGCAGAAAACTGAAACTGGAGCCCTTCCTTACACCTTACAAACTTCTTTCTTTAACAGTGAGAAACTGATTCTCACGATCCACATTCTATTTACTTATTTGTTCAGTCCTAGAATACACATAATTTAAGAATTGTGAAAAAACATTTAATAAGTTGATTTGGTTTGGCTCTGTGTCCCCATCCAAATTGCATGTTGAATTGTAATTCTCAGTATTGGGGAGGGAGCTGGTGGGAGGTGACTGGATCATGGGCAGATGTCCCCCTGGCCATTCTTGTGATAGTGAGTTCTCACGAGATCTTGTTGTTTAAAGGTGTATAGCACTTCCCTGCTCTCTCTCTCTCTTTCTCTCTCTCCCCTGCCACCATGTGAAGAGGGTGCTTGCTTCCTCATCACCCTTCTGCCATGATTGGAAATTTCCTGAGTCCTCCCAGCATGCTTCCTGTATAGCCTGTGGCACTGTGAGTCAATTAATCTTCTTTTCTTCATAAATTACCCAGTCTCAGGTTGCTCTTTATAGCAGTTTGAAAACGAACTAACACACAAGTACAGTATTTGTGTACAATTCTTTTTGTCTTTAGCCTTACAGTATGTGTAAACTCAAAACTGTATGGTCAATATACTGTTTCCTAAAGTTTAGGTTAGTTTTTCTGCATTTCAGTGTAATTTTATTATTTGTTTGTAATAAAGTTAGGCTCATTTGTCACAGTTTATGTTCCATGTTGAGATCTTTCCAAATACTGCTTGATTTTAAATATTTATTTACCTGGAAATGTAAGATTTTCCATTGTTTTAATGTCAGGATTATACAAAAAGGTATACTCATAGAAATGTCATTCCTTCTCATTCCTTCTACTCCATTCCCATTCTACTTTTCTTTCTGCCCAGTTTCTATCTGCTTCCTGCAGATAATCAGTTGCACTAATTTCTGGTTTATCCTTTCTACATTTCTTTTTGCACAAATGAACAGATATATGTGCATTTTCTTACATTCCCTTTTTTGTTACATGGGAGGTGATATATTTGTAGATACTCAAATGTACTTTGCCTTTAAGGTATTGTGGCACTCTATATCATTTGATATTCTGTAAATCTTTTTTCTCTCAGTGAATGGCATCACGATTTGTATACTGACTCAAAGCAAAACCTAGGAATAAGCCTTTATTCTTTACTTTTTTTCATTTTTAACATAGAATACATCAGTGAGTTCTCTATAATCTATATTCAACTGTATATATATTATATAAAATATATATGATTTCTCTTCATTTTCATAGTCACTAACTTAGTCTATGCTACTATAATTTCTTCCTTGTTCTACTTTGAGAAATTTTTATGTAATATACCATACAAATCTGATCATTTCAACTGTTTTTTCAAAGCTATTTAATGGCTTTCACTTGAATCTAAAATAAAATCAAAATCCTTAGCCTTGTAGATTTTAGCCCCTATCAATCCTCCCAACTGCACCTTGTCTGCATTTCCTTCATGCAGGTATTTGATTGTTTACCCAGATATGCTCTAAGATTTTCCATTGCAGGACTTTTTAGTAGCTAGTTTTTTCATGTAATGTTTTTATTCCTCCTCTTTATCTTGCTGCTTCTTATTTTGTTTCAGCTTTAATGTCACCTCCTCCTTAAGATCTTTGCTGCCACCTTTTCTGAAATAGGTTACCACACCTTCAGTCATTCTTTAATCAGTGTGTGTCCTTCACAGCAGCTCATATAAGTAATAAAATGTAGAAATTTAGATTGATATGTAATTGTTGTACATAACTTTCGGGTATATGTGATATTTTGATACTTGTGTACAATGTACAATGATCAAATCAGAGAAACTGGTGTGTCTAGAATTTGTGGGTTCTTGGTCTTGCTGACTTCAAGAATGAAGCTGAGGATCCTTACGGTGAGTGTTACAGTTCTTAAAGATGGTGTGCCTGGAGTTTGTTCCTTCAGATGTCCAGATGTGTCTGGAGTTTCTTCCTTCTGGTGGGTTCATGGTTTCGCTGGCTTCAGGAGTGAAGCTGCAGACCTTCGTAGTGAGTGTTACAGCTCTTAAAAGCGGCACATCTGGAGTTGTTCGTGTCTCCTGGTGGGTTCATGGTCTCACTGGCTTCAGGTGTGAAGCTGCAGACCTTTGTGGTAAGTGTTACAGCTTATAAAGGTGGTGCGGACCCAGTGAGCAGCAGCAAGATTTATTGGGAAGAGCAAAAGAACAAACCCTCCACAGCGAGGAAGGGGACCTGAGCAGATTGCCCCAGGCTGGCTCGGGCAACCTGCTTTTATTCCCTTATCTGGCCCCACCCACATCCTGCTGATTGGTCCATTTTACAGGACATGATTGGTCCATTTTGAGAGGGTGCTGATTGGTGCATTTACAATCCCTGAGCTAGACACAGAGTGCTGATTGGTGCATTTACAATCCTCTAACTAGACATAAAAGTTCTCCAAGTTCCCACTAGATTAGCTAGACAGAGAGCACTGATTGGTGCGTTTACAAACCTTGAGCTGGACACAGAGTGCTGATTGGTGCATTTATAATCCTCTAGCTAGACATAAAAGTTCTCCAGGTCCCCACCCTACTCGGAGACCAGCTAGCTTCCCTTAGTGGATCCCGCCCCAGGGCCGGGAAGGGAGCTGCCCACCAGCCCTGAGGCGGGCACCTGCACTCCTCAGCCCTTGGGTGGTGGATGGGACCTGGGGCCATGGAGCAGGGGGTGGCACCGGTCAGTGAGGCTCGGGCCTGGCGGGAGCCCACCGGGGTGGGCTTGGGCATGGTGGGCTGCAGGTCCAGAGACCTGCCCTGCGGGGAGGCGGCTGAGGTCCAGGGAGAATTTCCGTGGGGTGGGGATAGGCAGCCAGTGCTGGACCCGGGGCGGATGGGCCGCCAGTGCTGGAACTGGCGTGACCTCTGCAGTTACTAGCCCAGGTGCTAAGCCCCTCACTGTCCGGGCCAGGGATGCTGGCCCTCTGCTCCGAGTGCAGGGCCCACCGAGTCCATGCCCACCCAGGAACTCAAGCTGGCCAGTGAGGGCTGCACGCGGCCCGGATTTCTGCCGGCGTCCCTCCCTCCATACCTCCCGGCAAACAGAGGAAGCCATCTCCTTTCTCAGTCAACCCAGAGAGAGGCTCCCACAGTGCAGTGGCGGGCTGAAGGGCTCCTCAAGCGCTGCCAGAGTGGACACGGAGGATGAGGAGGCACCGAGAGCGAGTGAGGGCTTCCAGCATGCTGTCACCTCTCACTGGGATACCCATCACCTCAAACGTTTAACTTTTATTCATGTCAGAAACAATACAGTTCTTCACTTCTAGCTATTTTGAAATATACAATAAATTATTAACTAAAATTTCCCTTCTATACTATTAAATACTGGAATATATTTCTTTAACTGTATTTGTGTATGCTTTAACCAACTTATTTTTATTCCTTCCTTTTCTGTTCCCTTCCCATACCCTGGTAAACACCATTCTTACTCTCTGCCTCCAGGATACCATTTTTTTCTGTTCCCACATTTGAATAAGAACATGCAATATTTGTCTTTCTGTGCCTGGCTTATTTCACTTAACATAATGTCTTCCAGTTCTATCCATGTTGTTGCGAATGACATAATTTCATTCTTTTTTAATGGCAGAATGGTATTCCATTGTGTAGATATACCACATTTTCTTTATTCATTCATCTATTGATGGCCACTTAAGTTGATTCCATACCTTGGCTCTTGTGAATATCATGCTGTAATAAGCATGAGTGTGCAGGTATCTCTTTAATATGCTGGCCTCCTTTCTTTTGGATCTAAGCCCAGCAGTGGAATTACTGGATAAATGGTAGTTTTATTTTTACTTTTTTGAGGAATCTCCATACTGTCTTCCATAATGGCTCTGCTACTTTACATTGCTACCAATAAAATGTAGACTTTTTAATATCAAAATGTAGCAAAAGTTTTCTTAAAAACGGTATTAGTGAAAGCATTATATGATAAATTTTCTGAACTGTTCATTAACTTGAGAGGGAAATACCATCATGTATCTTTTGTTTTTCACATTAAAATGAACTCAGGTTCATATTTGCCAGATTGTATATGTCAATATTCCTCTCTTGTGGAAACCTTCTCTTCTGAATGATCTCAAAACTCTGGACTTTATGCATTTCAAGAGGCTGGCAGGCCAACATTTGCTTAAGTGTGACAAGGATGAACTCTGATCAGGTCCTTCCTGTCAGTTCTTATTGATGCCACATTGGTAGCTGCAGACATATGGTCTTACACACCAGTTAGGCAATGCTATCAACTGATTGAGTCCCCACTGTTGATCCAGATCTTTGTGCATTACATTGAGCTTCCAGAGTTTTGCTTATCTCTTATTGAGTGACCAATTTTTAGTGTTCATATAATTTATTCCCACAGATAACCATTGTCTGTGGCTCAACCAACCTAAAAAATTAGAGCTCTTTAGGCATTTGCTCCTGTGGATCATGAGCCACTGACTATTTTATTTTCCTTCAGATCTATGCAACAGGTATTTAGTTAGAAAACTTTATTTTTTAACATTTGAAACACATCTTCATGAGGGCTCATAACTAGATTGCATACAGGAGTTACTAAAAGTCATCTCTAAAAGTGATTTCTTACATCGAAATTTTAAAAACCACATATAATAATATCCTAAAATAAGATAAAATCACAATAAATATGAATTTAAAATATATAGGTATATAAAACTTTAATATCTAAAAATATAAACATTTATAATGTATAAGTATGTATATGTATGTTTATACATACAAATATGTATGATATGTTGTCAACAGCATGCTTTGTGGACATTAAGAGATAATTTTTATTTTCTTTATTTTTAAATGTTTATGAAATCTTCTAAATGAACATACTTTACATTCATAAATATTCTAACATAGAATTACTTCCCTCAGTTGAAATACAGTACATTTTAAATACACTCAGTTTGATTCATGATAAGAGGAAAGTGGTAGTTAATTGTACTGGAGACCACTGGTTTTCCAGGTATTTACTATTTGTACAAATGCAAACTTGGATCTTATCTTTTCTTGCAAGTTGAATTTTCGTATTTGTAAGCATACACACACACACATACACACACACACACACGACCCACAATTGTTAATTGTTTAGTCTTTTTTTTTTTTTTCCTTTTGTTCTAGTGTGAGAAACTTAGGAAACACACTCAAACCAAAAACAAGTAAACTTTAAAAATACATTTGGGTAGTATTCTTTTTCTCTGGAATATTCCTCTAATTTAATATTGTCACTAATGTCATTACTTCTTAGATATTTTTCTTGGAACATAAATGCATGGTGATGTAGTCATACTAGAAATTGGAATCTAAGTTTTCAAATTCAAATTCTAACTTTAATCAACTGCAGTGTATCATAGTGATTAAAAGCATGGGAATTAGAATCACAGACATCTGGGTTGAGTCTAACTTTGCTCCTTACAAGGTTACCTTAGGTGTGAATCATTTATCTCTCTATGCCTTAATTAGTTCATTTATAAAATGGATATGTTAGAAGTATTATTCAGATTTAATGAAAGAAATGCATATAAGTGCTTAGTATGCATCAGGCAATTAACAAAGTGACTAGTTAACATTAATTGGTATTACAATTACATTTTCTTTGCATATATGCATGTTTCCATGATTTTCTTGTTATAAATTGTAAAAGCATTATTTCCCTTATAGGTGAGTTTTAAGATGTTAATAAGGCAATTTAAAATGTCTTGATATTATTTAATTTTCTATGCCTGGCACCAATATATGCCCTAGATTCATCATTATGAATCCAAACCTGTTGGTACAACTGTCAAGTAAGTTGCCAAAATGTTTTTGTTAACTGCTATTCATTGAACCTGACATCCTAAGAAGGCTTTCTGATGTAGTAAGGCATCTACGTTTTATACTATTTAAGAACTAATACCATCACTGTTCTATTTTTATTATTAAAGATTAACCTTTTCCTTTTACTTTTTAAAGTACAAATATTGAATGTCCTGAAATGAGACAAACTATCTTTTGCTCTGAAAAAGCATAGTGAGGCTCAATGCTGATGAAAGGAAGAAGACAAAGAAGAATAGAGGGAGCAGCATTCCTTCCTCCTTCACAAGAGGGACAGGATATCAGAGCTCTCCATACAGAAACTGAAGCATGCCTTTCTTTCTGAGATTTGAAAGGGAGAGATGCCCTACATTTAAATATCTAGAGTATATCTTCCATTTAAAAATGAACACAGCTAATCAACTAGAGAGGAAGAAGAGGGTAAAATAGCCTGTGAACAAGTCCTTTTTGTGGTGTTAAGTGAAACTAATTATAATGAATACCACATATCTAATGAGTTTAAGAATTCCCCTTGGAAAAACTGGTCTGCTCTTTACATAAAAAGAGTAGAGAGACCAGTGCGGTTATTTGCGTGTAGTAGGGCAAATCTACTAACTGCCTGAATCATACTAATTTAATGGTCCTATTCAAAGTCTATCATTTTTTCATAATATGTATAATTTCATAAATGCAATATAGATTTATATATGTATACAATGTCAACAAGGAATCCAATCCGCAGTTCTTTGATTAGTCTCCTGACACATTTCCCTTCCCCACTCTCCAACTACTGATTGATAATTATTTTTAATTTTTGATTAAAGGAAAAATTGTAAATAGCACAATATTCTTGAGCTACTTAGAGGAATATCAGAAAGTCAGAATTTATGTTCATGTTTGCTTAACTCTCTTCATAAAGTTAGCATTATCACTAAAATTTCTAGTTTCTAAATATTGACTGGATTCACTTAGATTATATTAATGGATTTATAATTTTAAGAGCTAAAACTTGATGCTGTTTCCTGTTATTGGCAAGTATTTGATTTAAAGAATATCTCTGTTAGCAATAGTTTATTTTGCACATATAGGTCTTTTGAAATTATATTTTGAGTAAATTTTGCCATTAGGCTTAAAGATTGACCATTTTATTTTCTTTTTTACTAATCTTAGTAGTAGAAGTGTTTGTTTCAAATTATGCTGAAAAGCAAGGACGCTTTTTGTTATGTTTCAGGAGACTGTGTAGAAAGTTTCCATGGGATTAATGAATACTCACTAAAAAACAAGGAGCCTAGGAATCTACTTCATAAGAAGCATTCCCCATCATTGTCACTCATGACCATCTCATTGCTGAACCTGGTAGCTCTCCGAACTCACTTTCCAACCTGTTATGAGCATTTGGCACAGTCACTTTCTCCCTCCTTGAAGCACTTGCTACCTGTAACTTCGATGCCACTCTCTCTTAGTTTCCCTCTGACTTCACTAATCACTTCATCTGGTTCTCCTCTTCCAAACGTTAGACCTCTTCTCTTTACCTAGAGGTCCTGCCCTATGTAACTCATACAGTGTTTTGAAGAGTTCGTGATATTTATTATTCTGTGGCAAAGTGGTTAGTAAAACTATTGCTTCCCATATTTTAAAGGATAGCAATACGCCTATTTAACTCTCATTCCCTATATGGAAGGAAATCTTCAGAATGCTGTTGTCTTGCTGTTTCTTGTTGCTTTCAACAAGTTCTTCAGTGGTGAGATGAACTCAGGCTAGAGCTAGCCAACCTGCAAACGGAGGTGAAAGGGAATATTGCTTTGATAAAAAGAGGTGCTATCTGCCTGCAGCCTGTAATTGAAACTGATTGGGAGTATGATAAGTCAGGACCATGCAGGGAACAAAAATCTGACTGTTTTGCTGTGTGGAGTGGAAGCAGTTACACGCCATGGCTACAAAGCAGTAGTCTTTGTAGGAAACAACATTTTGGCCTAAAGACTTCTTCAAGCATTTTCCTTTAAAAGTTAAGGCAAGACAATGGAAGCAACTTCAGCAGTAAAGATCAGATTAAGGATAGTACTTTACCACTGTTGTCAGTCCTAACCTTTGCAGGTGCTTCACTTCCTCTTAACTTTACTTCTGATTCCAGCCTCTGCTACAGTGAAAATTTCTGTGTAAGATTTAACTCACTTTGCCTGATAGTACCTGTATTAGTCAGGGTTTCCAAGGAAACAAAACTAATAGAATATACATCTATATCTTTCTGTGTATCTATCTTTTCTTCCTTCCCTATTCAATTTCCAACCTCTCATGTTTGCACTTTGCAAACAGATTCTTAAATAAGCTACTTGAACAAAGAAAAATCTTGAGCTCTGTGTTGGGTGTAGGGAAGACCTAGCCTAAAACACTAGCCATAATTGTACCTTCAGAGAACTTCAAGAGAGTTGAGATGCAGTGGAATGAGTGCAATACAGAGGCCAGTACGTGTTCTGAGGTTGAAAAAATTGTGGCTACATGACAACTTTGCCTGTGGTAATTTGCACATGGAGTTAACTGGAAACAAATCTCAACTCTATCAAGTGTTTGAGGGACTTGCTTGCCAGTGACACTGCAAGCCTGACTTAACACAACATCTGATTCCTAAACCTGCACCAGCAGTAAGTGGCCTGTAAAAGCCCTTAAGAATACCATTCTTTTTAAAGTACATGTCAAATATAGCCATGGAAGATAATGGGCAAAGAGTTATCTGCAGAAAGTGGAACCAGCAGCTGCCAAGTAGCTAATAAAGAAATTGATTCTACTTGCAGAAAAGAGCATGTTTGCTACTGCTGTCCAATGGGATGTACAAATTGCCATGACACCTTTCTAAATGTGAACTCTTATCCTGTATTTGTTTTGGGAGCAGATAGCTTTAATTTATAGATTGATTACCCACAAAGAGCTATATTTGCAGAGGGAAGAATCACTACAGGTTCCTGGATTTCTTGCTGGATGCACTAAGATGATGAGACTTGGTGTTTGTCTCTCTCAGAAAGAGAGCGAAAATGTTTTTGTTGTAGAAAAGATGGTGCACATTGATAATTGAATGACAAAAGGAGCAGACTGGCTAATACTAATGGTTTCCCCACGGTATCAATTATCTTGTTATACCTTAATGGAATTTGTAATTTTTGCCTAGACACAAAAATACTCAGGATAAGGATATTTCCCTTTGCCTCTCCTCTTAGCATCTCCCTATGCCTATGTTCTGGACACTAGTGTGTGAGCAGAAGTGATTAGAAGTCCTGATGGGTCACATCCCAAAGAGAGAAACAGGTCCTTTTCTTCCCATTTCCTCCATCCAGGTGTATTCATTATGAATTTGAAAGCTGGAGAGGAATCTTAGATTATAAGGATTAGAATCACATCCTAGGGAGAATGGATTAAAAAGCTGAAGTTCACTCTGTCTTATTCAACACCAGAATCACTGTGCTAGTCTCAAACTGTCTACATGTAAATGCTTAAGGGAGAGAGAAAACAAGTTTTTTTTTTTTTTTTTTTTTTTTTTTTTAAATCTTCGTTGCATGAAGCCTAAAATTACTAACATGTCTTAAGAGAGTGCTGTCCAATGTGAAATAAATATTTATCTGAAGGTGTCTTCTGGAGAAATGATGCTTCAATCCCAAGAGAGAGCTGCAGAAGAGACATATTTTTTTCCTCTCTGTGAACATTGTCATAGATTAATGCTTAATATTTTATAACTGGATTAAATTGTAGATAATTTAATCTTTATCATTTTCCATCTAGCTATCTTTTCTTTATTGTACTATTTCAAAATATGCTTATTTATATAAATATAAATATTTGCCTTAATTGTGAATATTTTAATATATTAGCTTTTATTCATACCTATTCTAATGGGAAGGCACAATTTCATTTAGATGGATGTGTATATTTAGCCTTGAGCATCAAAAGTGTATTTAAATTTTTACCTAGCATAGCCTACTTCCTATGTGAAATCAGAATATAAATCATAGAGACCAATTCTTTATGTTTAAAAGCTTGTCAATAGAGCAGAAAAGCGTGAATGCATTTGTCAATGAATACTTCACAGGACACATGGTTTATATCCTGAGGCAATATGGGAATTTGTTACTGTGTTGACAAATGATTGAATAAAATCTGTTTATTGTTTTCTTGCCAGATTTACTAGACCAGCGAAGTTAGAAGAAAAACAAAAAGCTACAATTTCATAAATCTTTAGTGAGTAAAAATAGACTTTACATATTTTATCAAACATCTTATATACTGATTATCAGTGGGTTTGCCATAATTTAAATTCTTTTTAATTACCTTATAAAATAGATAAAATAGGTTTATAAAATTATACTGCCATTATTATAAATAAGAATCATAAAGACACATAAAGTGATATACCCACAGAGAAAAAATATTCAGTAATAGTATGATTTTGCTGATATTAATTTTTATCAAATGTGTTGTAGTGTATAGATACATGGTACTTATTATTTAGGTACAAGTTTTTTTCAAGAGAAACATTTGAAACATGTATATTTCAAAAAAGTATCAAAATGTATTTGTAGATTAAAAAGAAAAGAATGTGAAAAATTAATCAGTATTGAACATTTTTTGTAAAGCCCTTTACATTTTAAATGATAGCATGTAGAAATTGTATTACAACTTATAACAAAGAAATAATAACTATATTTGTGATTTTCTTATAAGTGAAATTTTATAGGAAATATTTGGCCAAGCACACTTTTGGAAATACAGTATTTGGGGAATTTATCTTTTTATTGGTTTTTGTAATAATAGTTTTATTTCAAAATAAGCATCTGGATATTCTTTTTTAAAAAAGAACAATACTAAAACTTATAATATTTCTTTCAGTGTCTTGATCCTAAGACCTTGTTAAGGAGTTCTCAGAGACCTATATATTTTCAACGTATTTTATTTAACTGTCAGCCTACATTGGATTAGTCATCTCTTTTTGAAATACTTTATGTAATTTTTAAAGAATTTACATATATTTTATTCTGTGTTCCAAACCACACTGTATACTGTATTTGGGCTTCTGTGTGCATTGGGAAGACACTTTTCAAGTAAGAAGCCAAAGACTTTGAAAGGAGACCTATTCCTTTATTGAACTCAAAAAATGTATATTTCCTACAATATAAACCCATTATGTTTTTAGTTTGAATATTTTAGTGTAATAAGATACAGGTAACATAAAATTTGTTATTTTAATCATTTTTAAATGTACAACTCTGTAGCATTAATTACATTCACAATGTTGAGCAACCATCACCATTACCATTTCCAAAACTTTTTCATCACCCCACATAGCAACTCTATACCCATTAAATAATAACTCTCCTATTCCTCCTCCTCCCAGACTCTTGTAAGCAATATTTTATGTCTCTATGAATTTGTGTATTCTAAATATTTAATTATACAATATTTGTCCTTTTGTGCCTCATTTGTTTCATTTAGCATATTTCATGTTTTCAAGGTTTATTAATGGCGCAGCACATATCAGAACCAATTTCTTTTTATGTCAGAATAATATTCCATCATATTTTCATACTACATTTTATTTATCCATTCATCTGTTGATGGACACTTAGGTTGTTTTTACCTTTGCTTATTGTGAGTAATGGTGCAAAACATTGATGTAAGAATATCTGTTTGAGTCCTTGTTTGCAACTCTTTGGTATATAATCGAGGAGTAGAATTGCTGTGTCAAATAGTTATGCCATGTTTTGCTTGGTGAAGAACTGCCAAACTGTTTTCCACAGTGGCTGCACCATTTTACATTTCCAAGAGCAAAATATTAGGGTTCCAGTTTCTCTACCTCCTAGCCAATACTTGCTATTTTCCTTTTCACATTTTATTATAGCCATGCTAGTAGGTACAAAGTGGTGTCTTATTGTGGTTTTTATTTGCATTTACCTAATAATTAATAATGTTGTACATCTTTTCATGTGTTTACTGCTGTTTGTATATTTTCTTTGGAGTTAAAATATTTTAAGCTATTTGTCCATTTAAAATTTTTTTGTCTTTTCATTGTTGAGTTGTAGAAGTTCTTTATATGTTCTGGATATTTAATCCTCATCAGATATATGACATCAAATATTTTCTTCTGTTTTGTAGGTTGTATTTGTGCTTTCTTAGTAATGTCCTTTGCTGAACAAAAGTTTTCAGTGTTAACAAAGTCAGATTTACATATTTCTTTCTTTTGTTGCTTGTCTTTTTGAGGTGAGAATTTATTGCCAAATCCTAGGTCCTAGATCTATCCCTATGTATTTTAAAGAATTTTGTGGGGTCAGGCCCGGTGGCTCATGCCTGTAATCCTAGCACTTTGTGAGGCTGAGGCGGGCGGATCACGAGGTCAGGAGATTGAGACCATTCTGGTTAACAAGGTGAAACTCCATCTCTACTAAAAATACAAAAAAACTAGCCAGGTGTGGTGGCGGGCGCCTGTAGTCCCAGCTACTTGGGAGGCTGAGGCAGGAGAATGGCTTGAACCCGGGAGGCGGAGTTTGCAGTGAGCCAAAATCACGCCACTGCATTCCAGCCTGGGTGACAGAGCGAGACTCCATCTAAAAAAAAAAAGAATTTTATGGTTCTAGCTTTTATGTTTGGGTTCAAAACTCAGGCCAGAAAAACAGTGGACACTGATAAAAAATAAACTACTACAAACTGAACAAACTGTTCAGTTTTGAAGTTTGCGTAATTTTGTATATGGTATAAGTTATGGGTAGAATTAGAACTTTGAGTACAGTGCTAAATAACAGTGACAAAAGCGGACATCCTTGCCTTGTTCCTAATCTAAGGTGAGAAGCTTTCAGTCTTTTACCATTGTGTATTACTTTGGCTGTGTAGTTTTCATAAATGCCCTTTGTTATGTTGAAAATGGTCTTGTCTATTCCTAGTTTTCCAGCTTATGTTTTAATTGTGAAAGGGTGTTGGATTCTGCCAATGTCTTTTCTGCATCAATTGAAATTATCATGTGGGTGCTTTTCCTGCTTTCTAATAATGTGGTATATTGCATTGATTATATATATATATATATATGTATGTATTTTTTGAGACGGCGTCTTGCTCTGTGGCTCAGACTGGAGTGCAGTGGCCGGATCTCAGCTCACTGCAAGCTCCGCCTCCCGGGTTTACGCCATTCTCCCGCCTCTCCCTCCCAAGTAGCTGGGACTACAGGCGCCCACCACCACGCGCGCTAGTTTTTTGTATTTTTTTAGTAGAGACGGGGTTTCACCGTGTTAGCCAAGATGGTCTTGATCTCCTGACCTCGTGATCCGCCGGTCTCGGCCTCCCAAAGTGCTGGGATTACAGGCTTGAGCTACCGCCCCCCGCCAATTATATTTTTTGTTGGACCATTCTTGCATTCCTCGGATAAATTTCACCTGTTACAGGCCTTAGACAGTCACAAACATAATAATGCTTTGACTATATTGTCAAAACATTATTATTTCCCACAACTGATGGTTGTTCATTCAGTTTGCAGTATTTTTGAGCAATGTTCACTTTTTTTTTTTTTTTTTGGCTTGAGTTTTAAATTAGGTGATACAGAGAAGAACACCTTGCATCAGCTCTTTATGTAGCCCGTCCAAATTAGAGCAGACACAATCATTTGTGAATCAGATCTGCTCTGCTCCTTCTGGTTGCCACCCTATGAATGCCAGATTTCCTCTTATAGACCGATACTAGAAGATGGGGTTTGTCAAAAGCAAGTTAAAATGCTACTAAGCTTTCCCACCTTTTTTTTTTTTTTTTTTTTGGTTGCAATGAACCTTTGCCTGTCATTCAGAGTTCTGAAAAAATTGGTTCTGACTGTTCTGCTTGTTTTTGTAATCTCTCTGGAGAGATGAGAGCTTGGAGCTGTCTACTCTACCATTTTGCTGGCATCACTCTAAAGCAATGTTTTAAATTGTATTTTGAATTTGGGTACACTCTAATTCACCTTCTGCTCTTTCTTCATTTGCCCACTAGGACTTTCTCTATTCCTTCCTCCTTCCTAACTCAGGAAAGCAGTTCACCACACTGTTATCAAAATTCCCTTTTGCAAAATTTCAAGAGATAAACTTTTGCTAGGGGTGGTAGGGGTGGGCAGTGAGAAGGAGGTATTAAGAGTTACTGCATTTTTCTCTTATCCTTCCTCTACTTCTTACCCTTTATGTCCTGGTCTAAATATCACTTCTTTTTTTTAATGGCTGCATAGTATTCCTGGGTGTATATGTACTGCATTTTCTTCATCCAGTCTATCATTGATGGGCATTTGAGTTGATGAGAGAGATCATGTTCTTTGCAGCGACATGAATGGGGCTGGAGGCCATTATCCTTAGAAAACTAAAGCAGGAGCAGAAGACCAAATGCTGCATGTTCTCACTTAGAAGTGGGACCTAAATAATGAGAACACATGGACACATAGAGGGGAATAACACACACTGAGGCCTATTGGAGGGTGGAGGGTGGGGGGAGGGAGTGGATCAGGAAAAAATAACTAATGGATACTAAGCTTAAGACCTTAGTGATGAAATAATCTGTGCAACAAGCCCCCGTGACACACGTTTGCCTATGTAACAAACCTGCACATCCTGCACCTGTACCCCTGAACTTAAAATAAAAGGTACAAATAAACAAATGAATATCACTTCCTCTAGGAAGCCTAATATGAGTTCCTAGACTTGGCTTATTAGCCTATGTATAAGCTCCCATAGTTTACTGTACATATCTATTATAACACTTACCTTTCCACTGTAATGATTTGTTTTAATCTCCTCCTTCATTCTGTGAAGGTAGAGGCCATGTCTGTCTTGTTTACTGTCTAACTGCCATGCCTAGTACTGTTTCCAGCACATAGGAGGTACTCAAAAATACTCTAGAATAATTGAGTGGTTGCTAAAAATAAAGTCTATTTTCTTCTTGGCAATTTTCATGTATATATATATGTCTAATGCGTGTGTGTCAGAGGTGGTATGAGCATATCCCATTGGGACCAAAGGAGGGAGCACTGGGGCTTTTTTATCTGATCGCCCAGATGTAGGGCAGAAAAGGAAGAGGAACTGGTGGGTTTCAAAAGCTGTCAGCAGTCAAACATAAAAAAATGGAGTCAAATGCTTTATTACATGCACTTCTTTTTTGATAAATATTTTAATATCTATCTGTTTCCTCAATTGACCTAAGGTACTACAAGGACAAATACCATTTTCCCTGATTATTTCTGAATACCAAGCACTAATTGTAGTGTGTGGCATAAACTAGATACTCAATAATGTCAATTAATGAATGAAGCTACAATTTAGTAGTTGAGCTACACACATGCTAATAGCTAAAATGATTCTGAAACAATTTTAGAGATGTTATTTGGAAAGTAATTAATAGAGAAACTCCATGGCAGATGAAACATTTTATTTTCAAAAAAGAATATGGTGGGAAAACATGGAAAATATGTACATACACATATATACACACATACAGCGATCTTCTCTTAAATGGAAAAATCCAAAAATAAGCAATTTATAAATTTTAAACTGCGCACAACTTTCTGAATATCATGTTGAAGTCTCACACTATCCTGCCATCCTGCTCCGACCACCTGGGACATGTGTCTTCACGCTCATGCACAATCTGCCTGTCACTTAGTAGCCCTCCTGATTATCAGATAGACTGTTGAGGGATCACAGTATTTGTAATCAGTAACTCTTATTTTACTTAAATTACAAAATAATTACCCAAATTAAATTACCCAAAGCACAAGATTACTCATGCTGAAAATTTGTATACGCCAAAGAGAAGCCATAAAAGTGCTTCTTTTAACCGAAAAGGTAAAAGTTATACATTTAATAAAGAAAGATAAGAAAAAGAAACTTTATGGTGAAGTTGCTAAAGTCTGCGATAAGAATGAATCTTCTAACCATGAAATTGTAAGGAAGAAAAGATAGATTTGCACATAGTATATAGAGGGTTTGGTACTATCTGTGGTTTCAGGCATCCCCTGGGGTCTTGGAACACATCCCCTGCAGATAGGGGGAAACTATGTGTTAAGAGCTTTCTTCGGGATGGGGGAGAGGAAACTCAGAAGCTGTGCTGACTTGAGAAGAGGGAGACTTGAGGTCTGATTCTATTTCTGTCACAAAGTTGGGCGAGTCTTACACAAGTTATTTAATTTCTTGGCTACTATTTAGTCATTTATGAAATGAAAGGGTTGTGATTAATGGTGTCTAAAATGTTTTGAAATTCTCACTTCCTATGAATTTGTCTGGCTCTTGGGTTTTTACCCTCACTTGTAATGGAAGAAACAGAATAACCTTGAACTCTTTAGGTACTAGTATCAATGTTTTTACTGCATTCAGATATCAGTGGTTCTTATCACTGATCCATATTGACGCTGCCTCATGGGCAGAGAGGTTGCAATGACTTATGAACTTATCCTGTCTGGGCAGATTTACCAGTGAGTATTTTATTGATTTTTTTTTTTTTTTCAATTCAGCAAAGCTGCTAAAGTTGGTTATTGATCACTCACAGGTTGAAAACAGAGACTAAAAGGAATACAAAATTAGAATGAATAGGCCTACACGGAAAAGACAAACTTCTTTAAAAAAGATCTCACTTCAAATTTCTTGACATATTCAAAAAATGTAAATTGAATGTATGTCTATACACACACACGTGCACATGTACACAAATTATAAAATAGAGCTCTGTGAAATTTCACAGAATATTATCAAGACCCTAGAAACTTCTGTCATGTCCCTTTCTTATCATTACTCTCCCCTAAAGAGCAACTAATACTTGAGCCAATGTATTCATATTAAAAGTTAATTTACCTCTATTAAAATGTGCTTAAATTATTATTAGTTTCTTTAAAAAATGGCATACTTAGCAGGTACCAACACAATTTTCCTTTTTAGAAATGTGAATCTACTTTTCAGATTTACTTTATTGAGTTTGTGTTTATTATGTCTCTCATCCACATAATCTTACTATTATACAATGTGATGTGCAGAGTTGACTACCAGGTTCCACACTCACTCTGCAGCATGGTGGTAGTTACACAATTTTTTAACTCACATAACTAAAGCAAATTTCTGAGACCTGCCTCTGGATTCCAGTACCTATGACCACTCTCTTCCCTATGTGATGTAATCCTTATTGACCACAATAGGGCACTTTAAATTTATAGATATGTCACTGGGTTATTTTTTAAGGGCCTGCTGTTAAAACTAAAATATAATCTGGAAAGCTATTAAAATAATTCATAGAGAACCTTGACTTAATAAGATAAATTTATTTAATTCATATTATTCAGATATTAGGGGTTAAATGAGGCACAGCCAGTAATTTTGGTAAGTTTACATATGTGTTGCCAAATGTTATATCACAGCTGAGTCTCATGGCTGGCAATAGAGATAAACAAAATTCAGAGACCTGCCACTGGCCATATAGATACACAAAATTCAGAGGTAAAGGCTCAGTAGGGAGCTATGGCCTGGGCCCTTTACAGCCGTGAGATCCAGATGTGGGGCAATGGTTGGTTGGGAGTGGTACTGAAAAGTAGAATATGAATAAAGAATATGGATTGGAAAGGCAAGAAAAACAAAGTTCATCTCTTGCTCAATTTATCTACAGTCAATCATACTGTTTAGTGACCTTAAAACTCAATATCATGTACAATAGCTTTATAGAGATAATCCCCTGCAGAGTCTATTCAAACCACCAACTCAGTAAACAAGACACAATTGCAGGGATGTGCTTTCTGTTTGTTCTAAGGTTTTGTTATTGTCTTGATGATTGGAATTCATGCTGTTTCTGCATATATTGAGGACACAGAGATGTGTGTCTGGAATGCATCATAGGAAAAGGAGAAACAATGAGGAACAAACAGAAAGAGAGAGAAATGACATGCTGTGGTATGCGCAATAGAGTCAGTAGGAAAACAAGGAAATAGGCAGAGAAAGCTGAATGACTAGAGCTGTCGTATAAAAAGGTGCAAGCACACTAACAATAAAGAAATTTAGCTGCTCTTTGTGGACCATTTACATTTCTAGGACAGGGAAGTGCTATTTGAAATAAAGGCAATTCGGTTAGGTGGTGGAATGCATTTTGTGTCCTAGCTGTGACTGTAGTGGTCAGCTTTCAGAAGGACTATTTAAAAGTGTGGGCCATTTCAATGTCACTATTAATCCCACAAAAGGATGTTCTTGTCAGTGAAAATTGGTTACATATGTCCATCTGTAACCACTTGAATAGCCACCAAGCAAAGTACAGTAGAATGATGTGTTCAGAGGGGTTCCTCACTAAATGGTAGGGTAGCAGACAGTGTTGGCTGTCAATCCTCCTCTTCCTGAGTAAGAGAATGTTCTTTTTGTTCAGCTAATAGTAAGCCATGTGCTTCACGACCTTTCCTCAACCCTACGAGTGAAGCTCTGTTAGTCAATAGTGATTCTGTTTTCTCTCCAGAGATTAATTGAGAAACCTTTGAAAACAAATTCAAGTAAGAAGAAACATAATTAGGTTTAATTTTGAAAAGATCACCTGGGTGCAACGTGAAAAAACAAATTGGAATGAAGCAAAAGTGGATGTGGTGGGACAATGTAAGGGGCTGCTGCAGTTTTCCCAGTGAGAAATGTGTAGGCAGCTTCAATTAGGGTAAGAGTAGTGGAAATAGGTGAGAGTGGATTTGGGAGTAATTTGGAGGTATAAATAATAATACTTCAATGGGGAATGAGATGCTGAGATTTCATAGATGCCTCTAGATCTTTGGCTTGCAGAATAATGGCTATGATGCATTACTGCATTGCAAGTTATAGAAGTGGATCAGGTTTTAGGAATAAAAGTGTTATGGGTTTGGTTTTGGACACATTTTTCTCACCATTGTGTAGGTGCTGAATAAGTAGTTGGATATAGGTTTCTGAAGCGTACAGAACAGGTCTGTAGAGATACACATCTAGGAATTGCCAGTGTAAACAGGATAACTGAAATCATGAGGGTAGCTGAAATCATGTGAGGGAAAGGTCACAGACTAAGATGATGGTGTAGGACTGAGGCCTGAGAAATAATATTTATTAATTTGGTAGAGAAAGATGAGCCTCAAGGGGAGATGAAAAAACCAGAAAAATAGAAGAAAAATCAGGAAACAGAAGTGAAAGGAATAGATGGTTGTAAGAAAAAGGGAGAGGAAAACCAGTGGTAACTTACTGAGATAAGAACTAATCAAAGCCCATAGGATTCAGTCACTTCATCAAGATCTTCTTTGATGAAGTGAAAGGGGTTTAAACCAGATTAGAGTAGCAGATGAGTGAGGAAATATATATATATTTATGTATATTTCATACATATATATTTCATATATATGTGTATATATAGAGAGAGACAGAGACAGACAGGGTCTTGCTATGTTGCCCAGGCTGGCATGCAGTGGTACAGTTGTAGCCCACTGCATGGGTTCAAGTGATCCTCCTGCCTCAAGCTCCTGAGTAGCTAGGACTACAGGTTCATGCCACCCATGCCCAGCTAATTTCTGAATTTTTTTTTTTTTTTTTTTTTTTTTTTTTTGCAGAGATGGAGTCTTTCTGTGATACCCAGGTTAGTCTTAAACTCCTGGCCTCGAAATCCCCTGGCATCAGCCCCTGCATAGTATTGGGGTTACAGGAGTGAGCCGCTGTTCCCAGACAAAATTAACTGTTTAGAATAAGTTTGACTGTAAAGGAGGAAAAATCGGATGGTATCTGGAAAACGGATTTTGCAAACAAGTTAAACTTTTGTTTTCAATATTAGATACACTTGAACATATTGGAGAACATGTTGGTTGTGGGAAGAATGTAGCAGAGAGAGAATGCCTGAAATTAACAAGGATGGCTTAAATGATGAGGCAAGTCTCTTCAGGAAACAAGAGGGAGAGGGATTCAGACCACAACCTGGGTAATTTACTTGAGAAGGAATACTTTCTCCACTTTAAGAACAGGGTAGGTGTAAAAACATACACGTAAATGTGGGAAGAGTTAGTAAAAACAATTTTGAAGGAGTTTCTGTTATATGAATTATTTTTCTCTATAAATTAGCATGTGAAATTATCTTCTGAAAATAAGACTGAAGTGGGAGCATATTACATGTTTCAAGAGAGAGTGAAAGGCTTGACATTGGCAGGTCTTTCTTGGGCAGAAGCTGACAGTTTCTTTGATCTTCTGGTTATTGAGTATGTGAGGTGTGTCTTAAGAGTTTTTTGCTCTACCAACAAAATCATAATTTAGAAACATTTGTAAATGTAGGTCTCACCTGTTAATCAAGTTTAGCCTGAAGCTGCCCCCTTTCATATTTACGTTCAGCCTAAAGGTTTTTCTGTTCATTGTGAATTATAACAAGTGGAGATGTAAACAGACCATAGCCCACAGCTGTGCCAATCACTGAGTTTTAGTCAACAAAACACAGCCAATTGTTAAAATAATGTTCAAAAAAGGCAAACGCTAAGCTGTAACCAATCCAGTTGTTTCTGCACCTCACTTCCGATTTCTGTATGTCATTTCCCATTTCTTTTTTTTTTTTTTTTTTTTGGCTATAAATCTTCTTCCACTATGTGGCTGCTCTGGAATCCCGCTAAATCTTCTGTGATTCTGGGGGCTGCCTGATTTGTGAATCTTTCATTGCTCAATTAAACTCCTTTAAATTTAATTCAGCTGAAATTTTTCTTTTACCACACCATGTAATATGTAGGTAAGAGACCTCCACTTCAGCCTCTTCCTCAAGTCATGTGCTCCAATCTGAGTTTTCTCAGAATTTAGGAATAGAGATTTTAGGATGTTGATTAAAGTCATTAATGACTTTAATGTTTTACTCTCCATTTGACCAATGATTCTTGCATATTTTCTCCTTCAACATCCAACCCAGAAAGGAGAAAAGGTTACTTGCATTCTAAAATCCTAATAATTATATTTAGCCAAAATATACTTTGTAGACAAGGGCAGAATATGTTACCATCAGAAACAGAAATGGATTATTTTTATCCAAGTACACTTAAGTAAAAACTGATGTAAATTTTTAAGTCTACTGTATTTCCTTCTTTATAGAATATCCTTAGTTCATTTACTTCTCAATAGAGAATTAAACAATTTAATACTTATAAAGTCATTGAAAAAACTATTAGTGAATGCTGTATAGTAAAATACTATAGTAAATGCTCAAAACCCATCATGATGATTATAATTATGTAGTTAATATTGATAGTCTCCATTCACAGATAACAGAATCTCTGAGTATAAGTCAGCCAAAGTCACACATGTCTGAAATAGTAGAACAATATTTAAACCCAGGCCCAGCTAATCCAAAGTCTTTGTTTTTTCCAATTATTATGGACTGAATATTTGTGTCCCTTCGAAGTTTGTATGTTGAAACCTTAATCCCCAACATAATGGTATTTGGAGATGGGCCCTTTGGAAAATAGTTAAGATTAAGTGAGGTCACGAAGGTCAGGCTTTTATGATGGTGTTAGTGCCCTCATGAAAATAAACCAGGGAAAGGCCATTTGAGCACATAGACAGAAGCTGGTCATCTGCAAGCCAGAATCTAACCAAGTTGGGCACACTGATCTTGCACTTCCAGCCTCCAGATCCTGAGAAGATAAATTTCTGTTGTTTAAGCCACTCAAATTATGGAATTTTGTTATGGCAGCCAAATCAGACAAATGCCCTTTCATTTCATTAATTGAGCTGGTTATCAGGTAACTCAGTGAAGCTTTGAAGGATGAACAAAGCTTTGGCAAGTAGATGAGGTTTTGTTTGGGGGTACAGGGTAGGATAATAAGGGCAGAGGAAATATGTGCAGAAGAGATTGGAGTCATGATTATTCTAGCATGTACGGAGGACTTTCAGTAGCTTGAGTATTCACCCCCCCCCCCAAAAAAATAAATAAACTGTTTCTCTTAATTTAATAAATAACTATTCTCTACTATATGCTTGCTATTCTTACATTTGCCATAGAGAATATAGAAAAATTGAGTGTCTTCCTTTTCTCTAGTAAATTTGTATAATTATATAGCAATACGAATAAAATAAATGTTATAAGAATTTATAGGCCGGGCGCGGTGGCTCAAGCCTGTAATCCCAGCACTTTGGGAGGCCGAGACGGGCGGATCACGAGGTCAGGAGATCGAGACCTCCTGGCTAACACGGTGAAACCCCGCCTCTACTAAAAATACAAAAAACTAGCCGGGCGCGGTGGCGGGCGCCTGTAGTCCCAGCTACTCGGAGGCTGAGGCGGGAGAATGGCGGGAATCCGGGAGGCGGAGCTTGCAGTGAGCCGAGATCGCGCCACTGCACTCCAGCCTGGGCGACACAGCGAGACTCCGTCTCAAAAAAAAAAAAAAAAAAAAGAATTTATAAAACAGAATTATGCATCTTAGATAAAATAGGATAATAAAATTTAAGAGGCAATACTTAAGCTGAGCCTTGAAGGAGGGAAAAATGACATATTAGTAGTAATTAAATAGAAATGGTTTCTTTGGTTAAAAGTAAATAGGGACTGTGAAGTTTTACTTAGAAAAAAAATACTTATGTTGTGCTAAAGCTGTCTTTAAGAAGCTATATTAAATGAAATAGATTCTTGTTAGTCTTTCCCTTGGAAAGGAAAGTTAGAAGAAATGGCTTTAACTTGCAACTCGTATGTGGCTGACTTACTTTTAAGATGTAGAGAATGTCCAGAGGTGACCTATAGCTGGTATGATGTTTAGATTCCAGATTATGCTCTCATTAAAGTGGGAACAGCTGTTAGAGCCATCTATTTAGTGACATTAAGGGCTAAACTTAATGAGAATTTATTTTGTATTTTTCATTAAGTTCAAATATAGTCATAGGCATTGTTCTTTATATATATAGTGTATATATGTTATCACTATATAAATATATATATATATATATATAAAGTATGACTAGGTGTTAAGCTGTGTGATGAAAATCATTTCATTTAAAATTTATAACATATGTAATTTTTTCATAATATATAGTGATGATATTATGTGCTTTGCTAAACAGATATTTTTCTCAGTGCTGTTATGCGTTATTTAGGTTAAAAAGAGTGCATTAATTTTGGTCTAGAAAACCATATTGAATATTTTATTCATTTTTTGTTTCCTCAATTTTCAGATTTTGAATCTGAATATCCAAAATTGATCAGAGTTCTATTTCAAAAATATACGTAGGTATGTAGTTATAGTTAAACAATCCTAAAATTCACATAGTACATAAAACTTTGAATTTTGAAAAAGAAAATGAGAAAGGTAATAAAATATATTAGTCTTTAAGGGAATAGTGATGTTCTTAAACATATACAGTTATTCATTCCAACTTTATGTTTTTCCTTTTTAGTGTAACAAGTTTTAAGTGATACTTGTCATTTCGTGGGTTTCCTGTGTTATTTCTTTTTGGTTAACTTTAAAAAAAAAATTTTTTTTTTTTTGAGGTAGAGTTTCGCTCTTGTCAAAGCTGGAATACAATGGAGCAACTCTCAGCTAATTGCAACCTACTCCTCCCGGGTTCAAGCAATTCTCCTGCCTCAGCCTCCCGAGTAGCTGGGATTACAGGTACGTGCCACCATGCCTAGCTAATTTTTTGTATTTTTAGTAGAAACGGGGTTTCACCATGTTAGCCAGGCTGGTCTTGAACTCCTGACCTCAGATGATCCGTCTGCGTTGGCCTCCCAAAGTGCAGGGATTACAGGTATGAGCCACCACGCCTGGCCTAAAAGTGAGTTCTTAGCTGATTTGTATCCATGTTGCCTGGGAAAATCCTAGAAGTATGTTTTTCCTCTTGCCTATGCTGTCAAGTGCCCAAATTAAAACTATGTCAAATGCTGTTTCATCCAGAAAGTCCACAATTAAGGATAGAATATTAGGGGGTGTTATGTATATTTTTTCTCACAGAGATGATTCATATTCTTCTCTTCTTATAGATGATCACCTTGTGAAATATAAGAGATAATCAGACAAAAATATCATATATATATATCACTCTGGGATTTATTACTTCAGACTGAATATACTGAGAATTTTATTGTGCTTGCCTCATCACCATAATTCAATTAGTCAGTGTTAAACTCTGTCTCCTTCTGTATCTGCCTCTGTCTTTCTCCTTCCCCAACCCCCTTTCTGCCAGATTTTATGTATCTCTGGGTACCATTACTTAAAACCCTGTAAGAATATACTAGCTCTTGTCTGCACTTTCTCATTTGCCAAATTTGGGAAACTTAAACTTTGACAAAAACAGTTGTCATGTAAATAAATCAGTTTTTGAGGATGGGATAGTATCTAGGTGCTTTCCCTGCGTTATTTATTTTGACTTGGATACAAGGTCTTAATAATATCTAATCAATATACTAATTGACCGGGTTAAGGTAGGTTTGTTAGAAACTATTAATGAACAATTAGAGTTTAGAAACAGCTGTTGCACTCAGTCTTCATGATTCATCCTATTTGTTCAGCAATCATATGAAGGTATGTTTCTGTTTATATATTTTGTTAATGAATAGTTTGGAAACTCATTGTTTTCTCATTCTCTGACATTGTTTATTGTCAAGACACCACCTATAATATCCCCAAAATTAGAGAAAGGAGAAAGCGACCTTGAATTAGGCAAAGATTTCTTAGATAAGACATCAAAATCATGATCCATAAAAGAAACTAAAACTGAATTTCATCAAAATTATAAAATTTTATTCTTTGGAAGATACTGTTAACATAAAAAGACCAATTATATCCTAGAAAAATATTTGCAAATTATATATATATATATATAATTTATATATATATAATTTGTATGTATAATATATATTTATAAAAAAGAATCCTTATGTATATAGGATATATATGATAAAGTATTTATATAATATATATACTTGGTATTTGCTACAGTTAAAATTCTGTAATGTCATGTTGCTGTGAACTCTTAATTAGGGAATGGTAAGCCATTGCTCCTAGGGAAATACAGGGTTAGATACTTGTGAGCCTCCAGTCATAGTACCTTCATCAACTGATAAATGCAAACTTTGTTTTGTGTGTGTTTCTTTTAAAGACATCTTACTTAACATACATTGTTGATTCATTGACATTGAACTCATGGCCAACTGCACTATAACTTATGGCTAAACAGAACTCATGTGACATGCATAGTTTCTCTGTAAGACACATGACAGATTTCATGCATGAGAACAGGAGAAAGCACTGAGCACTATGCTTCAGTGACATTTTTAAACAGCACAGTTACCCCAAAAAGCACAAAAATATGGAAAAAAACCCATAGACTTCAAAAAGGACATTTATTTACAGTATAAGAGTTCAAACAAGAAGGTAGAATATTGCTTTATTCTGTATCAGCTAGAAACATGCACATTTCAGGGAACTCAAATGTTTTGCTACACTGTTCATGTCTTTAATGACTATGAAAGGGAAAGAAGTGTTGATCTTGGGGTTACAAATCAGTTTTATTGAGTAGGCAAATTCACAAACATGAAATCCAAGAATAATGAGGATCAACTATGTATATACATATATTTTTCAAAACTCAATAATAAGAAAAACCTGATAAAAATAGTGAAAAAATTTCTTCTTTGCCAAAGAAGAAACATGATTGACAAAAATGCATACAAAAAATGCTTGATATAGTTAGTCATCTAGAAATACAAATTGAAACTACGGTGAAATACCACTGTATATTTTATTAAACTTTTAGGTTTGGTGGTACATGTGAAGGTTTGTTATATAGGTAAACTCATGTCATGGGGAGTTGTACAGATTATTTCATTGCCCAGATATTTAGCCTAGTACCCAATGGTTATTTTCTCTGCTCCTCTCCCTCCTCCTACTCTACATCCTCAAGTAGACCTCAGTGTCTTTCGTTTCCTTCTTTGTGTTCATGACTTCCCATCATTTAGCTCCTACTTATCAGTGAGAACATGCAGTATTTGAGTTAGTTTCTTTTAAGGATAATAACCTCCAGCTCCATCCATGTTCCTGCAAAAGACATGATCTTATTTTTTTCTATGATTGCATAGTATTCCATGATGTACATGTCCCACATTTTTAAAAAATCCAGTCTGTCATTGATGGGCATTTAGGTTAATTCCATGTCTTTGCTATTGGAAATAACACTATATATTTATCTGCACATTTGAAATTTAAAAGTCTGGCTATCCAAAGTGTTGATGAGAATCAAGAGCACTGAAAACTGTCATGTACTGCTGTGGAAAGGTAAAATGCTAAACACACCTTGGAAAGCAGTTTGTCAGTTTCTCAAAAATGTAAAAATATATTGATGATATGATGCATCCATTCCATACATAGGCATTTACCCAATGAAATTACTTCATACAATATGCATATTCATATATGTGCATATTCATAATGTTTTCACTTGTGACAGATCAAAACTGGGAAGCAAAACAAATTTCTATCAATAGGTAAAAGGATAAATAAACTAGTCCATAAAATAGAATACTAATCAGTAAAAAGAAACTATTGATACAAAAATCACATGGTTGTAACTCAAAATAATTATGATCAATGGAAGAACTGAGATAGTAAAAATAATAAAATTTCTGAAAATGCAAACTAATCTATACTGACATAAAGAGATCACTGTTTGCCTAGAGATGTGGAATGGCAGTGAAGGGAAAGAAGGAAGGATTCCAAAGGGCCATGAGGAAACTTTGGGACTGACTGATGTGTTTCTTATCTGGAGGGCAGAATTAGCTTCACAGCTTTACATGTTATAACATATCAAATTTTCACTTTAAAGGAGTGTAGTTCATACTATGACAATTATAAACTTGATATATTTTAAAATTGATAAACATGTTAGCAGCTTTCTCTGGTGCTAAAAGTATAAATTTTAGTTTTTAAATTTGCTACTGATTTTCTTCTAAAGTTTCTTTAATTTTTTATTTTTTAGGTTTAGGGATACATGTAAAGGGTTGTTGCATAGATAAACACATGTCATGGGGGTTTGTTGTACATATTACTACATCACCCAGATATTAAGTTCAGTACCCAATAGTTATTTTTTCTACTTTTCTCCCTCCTTCTACCCTCCTGCTTTGAGTAGACTCCATTGTCTGTTGTTTCCTTCCATGTGTTCATAAGTTCTCATTATTTAGCTACCACTTATGAGTGAGAACATGTGATATTTGATTTTCTGTTCCTGCACTTTGTTTGCTAAGGATGATAGCCTCCAGCTCCATCCATGTTCCTGCAAAAGACATGTTCTCATTCTATTTTATGGCTGCATAATATTGCATGGTGTATATGTACCATATTTTCTTTATCCAGTCTATCATTGATGGGCATTTAGGTTGATTTCTTGTCTTCACTATTGTGTACAGTCCTGCAGTGAACATTCACATGCATGTGTCTTTATGGCAGAATGTTTTATATTTCTCTGGGTATATACCCAGTAATGGGATTGCTGAGTTGAATGATAGTTCTGCTTTTAGCTCATAAAGGAATAGCCACACTGCCTTCCACAATAGTTGAACTAATTTACACTCCCACCAACAGTGTAGAAGAGTTCCTTTTCTCCACAGCCTCTCTAGCACCTGTTATTTTTTTACTTTTTAATAATAGTCATTCTGACTGCTGGGAGATGGTATCTCATTGTGGTTTTGATTTGCATTTCTCTAAAATTATCAGTGATATTGAGCTTTTTTCCTATGCTTCTTGGCTGCATGCGATATCCTCTTCTGAGAAGTGTCTGTTCATGTCCTTTGCCCACTTTTTAATGGGTTGTTTGTTTTTCTTGTAAATTTGTTGAAGTTTCTTATAGATGCATGATATTAGACCTTGTCACATGGATAGTTTGCAAAATTTTTCTCTCATCCTGTAGGTTGTCTGTTTATTCTGTTGATAGTTTCTTTTGCTGTGCAGAAGCTCTTGTTTAATTAGTTCCCATTTGTCAATTTTTACTTTCTTTGTGATTGCTTTTGGTATCTTTTTCATGAAATCTTTGCCCGTTCTTATGTCAAGGATGGTATTGCCCAGATTGTCTTCCAGGGTTTTTTATAGTTTTGGGTTTTACATTTAAGTCTTAAATACATCTTGAGATGATTTTTGTATACAGTGTAAGTAAGGGGTCCAGGTTCAATGTTCTGCATATGGCTAGCCAGTTCTCCTAACACCATTTATTGAATAGTGTTTTTTTTTTTTCCCCATTGCTTGTATTTGTCACCTTTGTCAAAGATCAGATGGTCATAGATGTGCAACCTTATTTCTGGGCTCTCTAATCTGTTCTATTGGTCCATGTGCCTGTTTTTGTACCAATACCATGCTGTTTTGGCTGCATGTTAGGCTGTAGCCTTGTAGTTTGGTTTGAAGTCAGGTAACATGATTCCTCCAGCCTTGTTCTTTTTGCTTAGGATTGCCTTGGCTATTTGAGCTATATTTTGGTTTCATATAAATTAAAAACATTTTTTTTTCTAGTTCTGTGAAGATTGTCATGGTAGTTTGCTAGGAATAGCACTGAATCTGTAAATTGCCATTTTGGGTACTATTAGCCATTTTAATGATATTCTTTCCACGAGCATGGGCTGTTTCTTCATTTTTCTCTCCTCTGATTTCTTTGAGAAATGTTTTGCAATTCTCATTGTAGAGATCTTTCACCTCTCTGGTTAGCTGTATTCCTAGGTTTTTGTTGTTGTTGTGGCAATTGTGAATGGGATTGGTTTTCTGATTTTGTTCTCAGTTTGTTTGTTGTTGGTATAGTGGAATGCTAGTGATTTTTGTGCATTAATTCTATATCCTGAAACTTTGCTGAAGTTATTTATTGTCTGAAGGAGCTTTTGGGCTGAGACTACTATGTGGTTTTCTAGATAAAAAATCATGTTGACTGCAAACAGATATAGTTTGACTTCCTCTCTTCTTGCTTGAATGGGCTTTATTTTTTTCTCTTGCCTGATTGCTCTGGCAAGTACTTCCAATACTATGTTGAATAGAAGTGGTGAGAGAAGGCATCCTTGTCTTGTGCTGGTTTTTAAGGGGAATACTTCCAGTTTTTGCCTATCAAGCATAATGTTGGCTGTGGGTTTGTCATAGGTGGATCTCATTATTTTGAGGTATGTTCCTTCAAGACCTAATTTATTCAGAGTTTTTAATGTGAAGAGATTTTGAATTGTATCAAAAGCCTTTTCTGCATCTATTGAGATAATCATGTGCTTTTTGTCTTTAGTTTTGTTTAGTGATGAATCACATTTATTGATTTTTATATGTTCAACCAACCTTGCATCCCAGGGATGAAGCCTATTTGATCATGGTGAATTAGATTTTTAATGTGCTGCTGGATTTGGTTTGCAAGTATTTTGTTGAAGAATTTTACATTGATGTTCATCAAGAATATTGACCTGAAGTTTTCTTTTTGTCGTGTCTCTGCCAGCAAGATGATGCTGGGCTCATAGAATGAATTGGGCAGAAGTCCCTCCTCCTCACTTTTTTGGAATGGTTTCAGTAGGAATGGTACCAGCTTTTCTTTGCACATCTGGCAGAATTTGGCTCTAAATCCATCAGGGCCTGGGCTTTTTTTTTTTTTTTTTTTTTTTTTTTGGTTGGTAGTCTATTTATTACTGATTCAATTTAGAAGCTTATTATTGGTCAGTTCAGGGAATCAATTTCTCCCTGGCTCAATCTTGGGAAGGTGTATATGTCCAGAAACTTACCTATCTCTTCTAGGTTTTCTAGTTTGTGTGCATAGAGGTGTTCACAATACTTTCTGATGGTTATTTTTATTTTTATGGGGTCAGTAGTAACATTCCCTTAATTTCTAGTTTTGTTTATTTGGATCTTTTCTCTTCCCTTTTTAGTCTAGCTAGTGGCCCATTTTATTAATTTTATTTTCAGGAAACCAACTCCTGGATTCATTGGTCTTTTGAATTTTTTTTTTTGTATCTCAATTTTCTTCAGTTCAACTCTGACTTTTGTTATTTTTCATCTTCTTCTAGCTTTGTAGTTGATTTGTTTTTGCTTCTCTAGTTTTTTCAGTTGAGAAGTTATTTTGTTAGTTTAAGATCTCTCTAACTTTTTGATGTAGCCATTTAGTGCTATGAATTTCTCTCTTAACATTGCCTTAGCTATGTCCCAGAGATTCTGATATGTTGTATCTTCTCATTATTTTCAAAGAACTTCTTGATATCTGCCTTAATCTCATTATTTACTCCAAAGTCATTCAGGAGCATGTTGTTTAATTTTTATGTAATTGTATGGATTTGAGTGATTTTCATTGTGTTGACATCCATTTTTATTGTCCTGTGGTCTAAGAGTGTGTTTGGTGTGATTTCAGTTCTTTTACATTTGTTGAGGATTGTTTTGTGGTCCACTTATGTGAACCACAAATGCAAGTGATTCGTAGATTTGGTCTCTACATAATGCCATACTTCTTGGAGGATTTGTTCATTCTTTTGAATTCTTTTTTCTTTCTTTTTGTCTGACTGTCTTATTTCAGAGAACAAATCTTTAAGTTCTGAAATTCTTTCCTCTGCTTATTTCGTTCTGCTGTTAATACTTGTGATTGCAGTTTGAAATTCTTGTGTTATTCAGCTCTGTCAGACCTGTTAGGTTCTTTTTTTATACTGGCTATTTTGTTCTTCAACTCCTGTATCACTTTATTGTGATTCTTATTTTCCTTGGATTGGGTTTTGCCATTCTGAATCTCCATGATCTTTGTTCCTATCCATATTCTGATTCTATTTCTGTCATTCCAGCCAGTTCAGCCTGGTTAAGGACTCTTCTTGGAGAACTTGTGAGGTCATTTGGAGGACATTTGACACTCTCTGGAGGCCATTTGAGTTATCAGAAACTGACTTGTCTCTGGTTTCAATGGGGGGTTATGTTAGTAAGGTATTTTTGGTTTTGAAGCTTTGGGGTGTAATCCAGCAGGTGATACACAGGCTTGTTGGTCAGTTGGTAGGCTCTTGCTCAGTTGTGTGCCTTCCCCATGTTTCCTCACAGTTGCAGCCATGTTCCCTCTCAGTGCTCTGAAAGTGTGGGTTTCTCTCCCCCTTGAGTGGTGGCTATCATTCATGACTTGGAACTCCTGGGCTGCCCACTGCAGCTATGGGGTAATCTCAGTGTTTAAATATAAACACTGAGCTTTCCCCAGCTTAGAGGCAACAGAGGAAGAGATCTTAGTAGTAGTTGTGGCCAAGAGTCATTTGCTTGACTCTCGGGGACCCCAGAGAGATGCAGGTCAGCAATTGCTCAGGTCAGTCAGCCTGAGATAGAGGGTCTGTGTTATGGGCCCAAGTCAGGAGTTCCCTATCTGTTGAAAGGTCATGGGAGTGTGTGGGAACCGTGGCAGATGAACTGGCCTCCTCTCCTAGGGTTGACTGCAGCTTGTGGGAGGTGCGGATAAGGCACTTACAGAATTTGCTCTTTCATTAGTTCACAGGCGGCAAGGGCATTTCCACTGCAAAGGCAGTGGCAGAGAGGCTTTCAGCTGCCCCTGAAGGCTCTGTCTAAGGGGTTGCTGAGTTGGTATGGTATATTTTCATTCTCATTTGTCTCAAGGACATTTTAAATTTCCATTTTAATTTACTTATTTACCCACTGGTTGTTGAGAAGCAAATTTTAAAATTTCAACGTATTGGTAAAGTTTATAAAGATTTTCTTGTTGACTTTTAGCCATGTCATTAATGTCACAAAAAATACTTGATATTATCTCTGTCTTCTTAAATTTGTTAAGACTTGTTATGAGGGTTAATATGTGGTTTATTCCGGACAACATTCCATGTGCAGTTAGAAGAATGTGTATTCTGCAGCTGTTAAGATATGATGTTCTGTAAAGTCCTATAGGTTCATTTGGCTTATGGTGCAGTTTAAGTCTTATGCTTAATTGATAATTTTTTGTCTAGATGGTTTGTTTGTCATTGTGAGTGAGATGTTGAAGTCCACTGTTATTTTGTTGTATTGTAATCTATCTATTTATTAGACTTTAGGTCTAATAATATTTACTTTTTATATCTGGGTTTTCTGGTGTTGACTACATACATATATTTATAATTGTTATATCTTCTTATTGAATTGATCCTTTTATCATTATATAATTTTTTTTTTTTACAGTTTTTGACTAAAAGTCTATTTTATCTGATACAAATATGGCTACTTTTATTTGCTTTTTGTTTCCATTTGCATGGTATATATTTTTTTCCAAGCCTCTACTTTTTTTCTGTATCTTTAATAGTGATGTGACTCTCTTCTAGGCAACATATAGTTGACACTTGCTTTAAAAAAAAATTTCAGAAACCTCATATCTTTTAATTGGGTAATTTAATTCATTTGCATTAATGTAAAAATGATTGTTAGATAAAAACTTACTCCTGCTATTTTATTAATTGCTTTCTGGCTGCATTGTAGATTCTTTGTTTCTTTCTTCCTCTTATTTACCTTTGCGACTTGATAATTTTTTTTTTTTTTTGGTGCTAAGCTTTTTTCTTTTCTCTTTCTCAGCAGTGGAGCCATCAGGTCTGGGTGTGTCTCTTATGGCACTCTTTATTATTGATTGAATTTCCTCACTTACTATTGGTCTGCGTAAGTTTTCTATTTCTTCAAAATTTAATATTGATCAGTTATATACTATAATTTCTTTCCTTGTTGTTATCATGGTGCTAACATGATGAGTCTTGTAGCTATAATAGATGATTTTAAGCAGATAGCGACTTAACTTTGATCACATAAAATATCTCTAGAGCTTGTTCCCCATTTATATTTTTGTTGCCCTAACTGTATTTGGCAGCTATTGTTCACAGGCTGCAGTGTAGTGTTAAGATTGTCTTTTGGTTTCATTCAAAAAAAGTTTCTTGTCTATTTTTCTTTTTTATTGTTTTTAGTTTGCACAAATTAAGGGAATAAAGATGTCTTCCCTCAGATATCTTTGTGTGGAAGTCTCCACAATTTCAAAAATTATTTTATTAATAAGGGAAGAGATATATATTTCATGTATTTATTTGAAGTAGGGATACATATATTGTTCTTGCATTTAGATTTATGTTTTGCTTTTCCTTACTAGCTTATAATTTCCCTTTCATTGTAATGGAATGTTTTTTCTTGGGTTACCTTTTTTAGATTTTGGATTTGAAAGAGAATAAGCATCTGTACAACATATTAATATCAGCGCCTTAAATGAGAGTTTGTGTGTTTTTTGAAAAATATTCCGTCTAGTTTTTAAACATGTTTAATCCAGTTTAAATTTCTTTTCTAGGATTTTAAATGAAATATATTTTATTTATTGTAGCTTGGACTTTTAAAATTATATTAGGAATGTGATTTTGAATACTTTTTGGATGAATTATGTTCATCTTTATTCTTCAGAGAGTTGTGCAAGTGAGTTTGGTGTTCCAAATTTTAGACAAAAATTATTGTCATTTCAGATAAAAATTTAAAATAATTGTTGGTATTCTTACAAGTAAAACACACATAATTTATTCCTGTATGTATGTAAGTGAAAATTTTAGAACATTGGCAATATTAAACTCAGACCTGACCTCTAAAGAGATCGTCTATTAAATTTGCTAATACTAGCTCTCCCTAGCTATTAAAACATTTGGACAGAGTGTCGCTGACTTAAGTAATAACGGTGACATTACCTTGTTGCCATCTCAAGTCTATTCTACTCTAAAATGGTAGTCTTTTAATTTTTGTCCTTATTTACCTTCTGTACCAAGCAGATGATGTATGTTTTTCTGTCTTTATGTCTTTGGTGTTGTACATAATCAGTTGTTACCACTTTGTGAATATTTATAATATATTAACCTGGGCACTCGATCTAAAGAGGAAGCATGAGTAGGATGGTTGGCAAAAAGAGTGAGCATACCCACTCGGAACCCACAGACCTGCAAATGTACAACTCAATCATTTAAAGTTTCTGTACTTCAGCTTTGTAATCTCTACAACTGAGAGATCAGATAATCTTTAATATCCATCATTAGGTCTATTATCTATACTTTTGTAGTAATTTTTATGATCTATTCTTGCTGGATATTTACATTAAGGCAGCTGAAGATTGCTTAGGTCCCTGTGAGTCAGAAACAGAGGGATAAATAGAAAATCATTCTTCTGCTATGCTCTTAAAGCATTGTTTATACTCTTAGTTCTCGCCCTATAATTTATATATAAATGATATCCATTGCATATTATTTCATATGCAAAGACCATCTGGTCTGTATAATAGTTGTTTCTGTTTTACCAAATATTGATAAATCATACAGCTTTGTGCTGCCAAATACTTAGGAATCTTTGTCATGGCTTCGTACCAATTTCAAAATGAACATTGAATATAACTATTTAGGGATGAAAGAGTAATAGTAAATAAAACCATATGCTCACTAGTAAAATACATTTTTTTTCAGTAACTCTTAGTAGCATGTTTTAAAGCTTGATCCACTTGCAACAAAGGCAAAGTCCCATTTTCATTTGATTCCTGAAACTATAACTCTTGGGCAGTAAACCCATCTGCATTTATGGTCCAGGCTGAATTTAGCTTGATTGGTATTTAAAATTAATTGTGTAGGTATCAGATGGCCCAAGTTGGCATTTGTCTTGTCACTTGCAAAGGAAAAATCTTCCCCCGCCCCCCGCCCCAGGTTCACAAACAACCACTGAAGAGAGGACAGGAGAGGAGGGGACAGGAGAGGAAAGGAGAGGATAGGAGAGGAGAGGAATCCAAGTGCCTGCATAGAAAGGATTCACAATTAACTGATGATACTAACCTAGCATTGAAGCACTTAATTTTTCTATCAGTGGTATAGCTTTCTTCAGATTTTGTCTTTTGTTTCTACATCATTTGCAAGCCTAGTTTCTTAACTAAAGTGCTATAGCAAGTTCAGATAACCATGGTTTTCCTCTGGAATCATGCTATGAATATATTAATAGCCTGTGTTTTAGAGAAAAACATTGAAAAATCATCTGACTTATTGACTAGAACAGATTTGCAAAATAGGCAATAGATGGTAAAGCAGGGTCATCTAAAATGAGGTTTTTGAAACTAAGCTAAAGAATGTCAAAATTTTTTTCAGTGTAGTAAGTACCAATTCTTCAAAACTGTTCTCAGCTGGACAATGGAAGAATTGGAAGTGGAGGTGGTGAGTCTAGTGCTAGAGCTCTGTGTAGAAAGACATTTGCATTAATCCAGGCGGGGTGATGATCAGGATTTCTGCTTGACAGGTGACTGTGGGAAAGGAAGAGAAGGAGCAAGTGTAAGAACTCCTTTGAAGGAAGAATTCATGACATATAATATAGGTAATGAGACGTCTCTGCAACCATCTTGGCTTCTTCAGCTTTTCACATGCTCAGCAAAGATACACAAAGCTTGTAATAGATTTGCCGACCCCCATTCTCCACAAGTTCCTGAAGGAATTTTGAAGGCAGCGAAGAAAACTTTTAACAATGAAAACTAAAATTTAAGGGGCAATAGTTTTACTTTCATTTCCAGGTAAAAATATGCAAATGGAAATTGAGAGCTGGAATTCACCTTTCAAGGTTCACTGGAGTATGTATTTGCGTAAGGGGAAAGTAACAAAAGTCAATTACTGACACTCAATCTAGGAGAGCTGCAAGACCATCATTTACAAAAGAATGTCAGCCAGGCGTGGTGGCTCACGCCTGCAATCCCAGCACTTTGGGAGGCGAGATCACCTGAGGTCAGGAGTTCAAGATCAGCCTGGCCAACATGGTGAAACCCTGTCTAAAAATACAAAAATTAGCTGGACGTGGTGGCACGTGCCTGTAATCCCAGCTACTTGGAGGCTGAGGCATGAGAATCGCTTGAACCTGGGAGGTGGACGTTGCAGTGATCACACAACTGAGGTCACGCCACTCTACTCTAGTCTGGGGGATAGAATGAGACTCTGTCTCCAGAAAAACAAAGGAATGTAATCCTAGCTACTCGGGAGGCTGAGGCATGAGAATCGCTTGAACCTGGGAGGTGGAGGTTGCAGTGATCACTCAACTGAGATCATGCCACTCTACTCCAGTCTGGGAGATAGAATGAGACTCTGTCTCCAGAAAAACAAAAGAATGCCTTTTTATTTCATTTCATAAAATTCTCGTCTTTTTTCAAAAATAAGATAAAATGAAAAAATAGAATGTACAAATAAGGAAACTTGCTTGGATGTACTCTGAAAAATTGCAGAGCATATTATATGTTTTGCCCCTCCTACTACTTTCTCACTTAGGGAATGGGGTATACTTTTCACAGTAGCCACATGAAGGGACCTGATGTGCAGTGGAAAAAATAAACCTTGGGGTCAAGTTTGAACAGTGAGAGAAAAAGATAGGAGAGACGTTTTTAATGCTTTCAATGGATTAGGGTTTCCGTAAAGCTTGTTTGGAGCTGTATTTTGCAGACAAAACAACTGGCTGATCTTATTGTGCAGCTTTATATTGCTTCCTCTCCCTCCCTGCCTCAGCTCTCCATTACTTTAACTGTCCTAAAACTGTATCATCCTATAAAACACTATCCTTCCTGTTTTAGCAATGTAAGAATCACCTGAAGAGCTTTTAAAATACCCATATCAAGGCTTGCCCTTAGACATTCTGGTTCAGTATGTCTGCAGTGGGGCCCAAGACCTTGCCATTTTTACAAGTTCCAAGGCAATGCAGATGGACCTGTTGGGCAGACCACACTTGAGATACTGCAAACTAGAGCATTAGCATTTAAGCTTATCTTCAGGCTCAGCTTCCATGTTACCTGGCTAAGACAACATTATGAGCAAAAAGATAAATTGGCATGGCAATTACTAAACATTTTACCTATGACTACCTGTGATGAGGTAGAGGACGAAGTTAATTTATTTGGAGAATGATGTCTATTGCATGCAACATATTTAAGAAAGATGATAATTATGATTGTGAAGTAGGTTGGTTCTTTTTTATTGAGGAATAATAATTAAGCCTATTTATTGGGGTACCGTGTGATGTTTTGATAAATGTACATATTATATAATCAAGTCACGGTACTTATATCTATCACCTTAAACATTTATTATTTCTTTTTTGTGAGAACATTCAAAGTCTTCTAGCTATGGGAAAAATACAATGCATTATTGTTAACTATAGTTACCCTACTGTGCAATAAGGTATGAGAACATATTCATCATAACTATAATACTGTATCTGTTGACTAGCCTCTCCCCATATCCTTCTCCCTCTGTTCTCCACAGTCTTTGGTAATCATTATTCTATTCTCAACTTGACTATGGGATCAAATTTTTAGATTCCATATATGAATGAGAACATGGAGTATTTGTCTTTCTGTGTCTGGCTTATTTTACTTATGTCCTCCAGGCTCATCCATGCTGTTGCCAAATTACAAGAATTCATCTTTTTATGGCTAAATATATTCTGTTGTGTGTGTGTGTATATATGTATATACGTATATATGTGTATATATACACATATATATGACATTTCCTCTCTTCACTCATCCATTGATGGGCATTTACATTGGTTTCATATATTTACTATTGTGAATAGTGCTGCACTAAGCATGAAAGTACAGATTTCTCTTCAACATACTGGTTTTATTTCCTTTGGGTATATACCCATAAGATGGGTTGCTGTCTTATATCTAGGTCTATTTTAAAATTTCTGAGGACCCTCCATACTATTTTCTATAATGTTTGTACTAATTTGCATTCCCCAAACTACACAAGAGTTCTTTTTTCATACATCCTCTTCAGCATTTGCTATTTTTAAATTTTTTGATAGTAGTCATTCTAACTGGGGTGAGGTGATATCCCACTGTGGTTTTGATATGCATTTCCCTGATGGTTAGTGATGTTGAGTATTTCTTCGTATAGCTATGAGCCATTTGTATGTCTTATTTGGAGAAAATATGTTCAGGTCTTTTGTTCATTTCATATACAGATAACGATGATGATGATGATTACTGCTTTTGAGTTGTTTGGGTTCCTAAGAAATTCTGAATATTAACTCATTTTTAGATGTATAATTTGCAATTATTTTCCCACATTATCTAGCTTGTCTCTTCATTCTGTTGTTTGCTTTGCTTTGCAGAAGGTTTTAGTGTGATGCAGTCCTTCTGTTTATTTTTGCTTTTGTTGTTTGTACTTTTGACATCTTGTGTAAAATAATCCTTGCCAGACTGATGTCATGTAACATTTTCACTATGTTTTCTTCTAATAGTTTTATAGTTATTGGTCTTACAATTAAGTCTTTAATTCATTTTGCACTGGTTTTTGTACATGATGAGAAATGGGACTGTAGTGTCATTCTTTGCATGTGCATATCCAGTTTCCAAGCATCATCCATCAAAGAAACTGTCCTTTCTCCATTGTATATTCTTAGCACCATTGTTGTAAGTCATTGGGCTGTATAAACGCATGGATTTATTTTAGGGTTCCCTACTTTCTTTCACTGGCTTATGTGTCTGTTTTTATGCCTGTATGATGATGTGTTAGTTACTATACCTTTGTAGTATATGTTAGTATATTTTGAAATCAGGTAGTGTGATGCCTCCAGCTTTGTTTATTCTATTAAAGATTGCTTTGGCTATTTGCAGTATTTTGTGGTTCCATATAAGTTTTAGAATTTTCTTTTTTTTCTATTTCTGTAAAAACTGACAATAGAATTTAATAGAGATTGCATTGAATCTGCAGATATATTTGGGTCGTTACAGATGTTTTAACAATAATAATTCTCCCAGACCATGAACACAAGATGTCTTTCTATTTATTTGCATCCTCTTCAATTTCTTTCATTAATCCTTTATAGTTTTCATGGTGGAGATCTTTCACCTTCTTGGATAAATGTATTCCTAGACATTTTATTTTTTGTAGCTATTGCAAATAAGATTGTTTCTTGATTTCTTTTTCAGGTAGTTTTTTATTAGCTAATAGAAATGCTGCTAATTTTTGCATGTTGATTTTGTATGCTGCCGCTTTACTGTATTTATTAGTTCTGTATTTTTAAGGGTTTTCTATATATAAGATCATGTCTGCAAATAGGGAGAATTTGACTTCTCTCTTCCCATTTTGGATGTCTTTTATTTGTTTATTTTGTTTTATTTATCTTTATGTTATTTTATTTTGTTTATTTATATTTATTTTTTCACTTGTCAATTGTTCTGGCTAGGACTTCCAGTACTATGTTGAATAAAAATGGTGAAAATGAGCATTCTTGTCTTGTTCCAGATTTTAGAGGAAAGGCTTTCAACTTTTCTCTGTTTAGTATAATGTTGGCTGTTGGTCTGTCATATATGACCTTTATTATATTGAGGTAAATTCCTTCTGTGTTTAATTTTTTGAGAGTTTTTATCATGAAGTTCTGTTGAATTTTGTCATATACTTTCTCAGTGTCTGTTGAAATGATCTTATGGTTTTCTTCCTGTTAAGGTGATGTATCACATTTATTGATTTGTATATGTAAGGCCAGCCTTGCATACCTGGGACAAATCCCACTTGATTATTGTAAATGATCTTTTAAATGTGCTATTGAATTCTGATTGCATATAATTTTTTTGAGAATTTTTTGCATCCATATTTATCAGGAATATTGGCCAATAATTTTGTTGTTGTATCCCTGTCTAGTTTTGGTATCAGGATAATACTTTGTTGAATGAGTTTGGAAGAAGTTTTTCGTTTTCAAGTTTTTGGAATATTTTGTGAATAACTAGTATTTGTTACTCTTCAGATGTTTTGTAGGATTTAGCAGTGAAGCCAATCAGATCTTGGAATTTTGATTGACGAGAGACTTTTTTACTACCGCTTCAATCTCTTTACTCATTATTGACCTGTTCAGATTTCCTTTTTTTAAAAATTCTGTCATGGTAGATTATGTGTGTTGAGAGGTTTATCTATTTTTTCCTCAGTTTTACAGTTTGTTGGCACATAACTGCTTAGCATCTTATAATTTTTTGTATTTCTGTGGTATCAGTTGTAATGTCTCCTTTAATGTCCCTGATTTCGTTTGAGTCTTCTCTCTCTTTTTTTTTTTCTTAGTCTAGCTAAAGGTGTTTCAATTTTGTTTTTCTCAAAATATCAACTCTTTTGTTGATCTTTTGTATTCCTTTTTAAGTTTTGATTATTTCTTTTATTCTAGTAATTTTGGGTTTACTTTTTGTTTTCAAGTTTGTTGAGATACAACATTAGGTTGTTTATTTGTGATTTTTGTTGTTGTTGTGTGTTTATTGCTATAAACTTCCCTCTTAGAACTTATTTTTCTGTATCCTATAAGTTTTGGTATGTTGTGTGCTCATTTTTATTTATCTAAAAAATTTTACAGTTTCTCTTTTAGTTTCTTTATTAACCCATTGGTTGTTTAGGAGCGTGTTATTTGATTTTTATGTATTTGTACAGTTTCCGAAGTCCCTCCTATTGTTGATTTCTGTTTTTTCACCATTACAATTCAAAAATACCCTTGTTAGGATTTTGATTTTTTTTTTTTTTTTAATTTTTAAGACTCATTTCATGGCGTAACATATGATCTATTTTGAGGATGCTTCATGTGCAGTTTAGCAAAATGTGAATTCTGCAGCTGTTGGATAGAATGCTCTATAAATGTCTGTTAGGTCAAGTTGGTTCAGAGTGAGTTTTGCAACTGATATTATCTTGCCAATTTTCTGTCTGGATGATGTTGTAAAGTAGGAAGTCTTATGGTATTATTGTATTACTCTATCTCTTCTTTTAGATCTATTTATGTTTGCTTTTATATGATTAGGTGCTTCAGTGTTGGGTGAATGTATATTTATAATTGTGATATACTGTTATTGACCCCTTTATTATTATATTAATTGCCGTGTTTGTCTATTTTTATAGTTTTTGACTTGTAGTTTATTTTATTTAAAGTAAGAATATTTAATCTTGCTTTTTTTTGTTTTCTTTGCACAGAATATTTTTTTCCCATCTGTTCACTTTCAGGTGAAGTGAGTCTCTTGTAGTTAGCATATGAGCGTGGAATTGAATCTTGGCTTTTTAAGAAAGGCCATTTAGCCACTCTATATCTTTTAGTTGAAGAATTTAACTCATTTAGTTCAAAGTAATTGTTGATAGATAGGGAAGGATGTGGTATTGACATATTGTTACTACTTTTATAGGTGTCTTGTAGATTCTTTCTTTTTTACTTACTGTCTTCCTTTGTGGCTAAGTAATTTTCTCTGTATGTTTTGACTTTATGCTTTTTATTTTTAGTGTATCTATTAAATGTATTTGTTTTGTGGTTACCGTGAGGATTATGAAGAACATCTTATAGTTTACTGGCGATTTAAGACTGATTAACAACTTAATTTGTTAAGAAAATGAAACAAAAACACTCGGCCTTAAACACTCTTGCTCCTTGCATTTTGAATTTTTGATGTCTAATTTACATCTTTTTATATTTCTCATCTCTTACCAAGTTATTGTAGCTATTATTATCTATCTCTTAATCTCTCTACTAAAGATATAAGTGGTTTACCATGTTAGGGTATTCTGCATTTGGATACTTACTTTTACTTATGGGTTTTGTACCTTTGGATGATGCTTTTGCATGACACATCAGTGTCCTTTTCTTTCAGTTCAAAGAATTCCCTTTAGCATTTCTTGTAAGGCAGGTCAGGTTGCAACCCATTCCCTTAAATTTTGTCTGGAAATGTATTTATCTCACCTTTATTTCTGAAGTATAGCTTTGCTGGACACAGTATTCTTAGTTGAGAGGTTGCTTTTTTCCTTCAGCATCTTGAGTTTATCATCTCTCTCTTTCCTCGCCTGTAAGGTTTCTGCTGAGAAGTCTGCTGCCATACATATTGGAATTCCCTTATATGTGTCATTTGCTTTTTGTCTCTTGCTACTTTCTGAATTCTCTCTGTCTTTAATCTTCGAGAGTTTGATTATAATATGTCTTAATGTTATCTTATTTGGATTAAATATGATTGGTGACTTTTGACATTTTGTATCTGGATATTTGTATTTCTAAGTTTGGAAAGTTGTCTCATTTCTTTGAATAAGCTATTCACCCTTTTCATTCTCTAGCGCTTTTTAAAAGACAATGACATATAGAATTATGCTTTTTGATGGTGTCCTATAGGTCTTATACATTTTCTTCATTCTCTCTCTTTTTTTATTTTATTCTCCACTGACTGTATTTTGACAAAGTCTATGTTCAAAGTCACAAATTCTTTCTTCTGTTTTATCAGTTCTGCTGTTGACTTTCTCTATTGCATTTTCATTTGGCTTATTGTTCTTTAATGCTTCTGGATTTCTTTTATATTTCAATATCTCTTTTAAATTTCTCTGCTAAATTTCTGAATTGTTTTTCTGTGGTTTTTTTTTGAAGTTCACTGAGTCTCCTTAAAACAACCACTTTGAATACTTTGTATGCCAGTGCATTAATCTGTCTGTCTTTCGTTCAGTTCCTGGTTCTTTATTTTGTCCATTTGGTTAGGCCATCTCTTCTAGGCTTTTCGTATTCCTTGCAAATGTTCATGCTCATGCATTGATGAATCAGGTATGTATTCCAGTCTCTGTGGTCTGAATTTATGACTTTTGTATTTTAATGGACTTGTTTACAAATTCTGAGCTGACTGTCACATTCTATTTAGCACTTAAAGGACCCTAAGTCCAGGTTACAGGTAAGTCTTATGATGTTTCTGCTGCTCATGCAATGTCTTACTAGGATGTGTCCATGGGAGATCAATGGAGGGTACCTGGGCCATGTGGGAGAGCTAGTCAGGTCCTCAAGTCCAGAAGACCTGTGGACCATGCTTCCTGCATCATGGTGCCCCTAAATATCTCTCTGTTGTGGCATCTCTTCTGGCAAGTATAAAGAGTCACTGTCGAATTTTGTGCACTGGCAACTGCTAGCCCTACCTTCCCTCTTCGTGCCTAGCTGGCCTCCGATGGTTCAGCTCTGTCAGTTTTTGCATGCTTCCCATAAGTTAATGCAAAAACTAATCTCTGGCAGAGGGACCCAGGATGGTGAGAAAGCAGAAGCTTGTCTCCAGCTCACTTTTTCTAGTGTAGAAAACCATAAGTACAAGGGGACTTTTTCTACATATGGTACCATAATGGCTCAGGGGAAGTGGTATCATAGTCACAGAGAATCAATCCCCCTATTGTCCAAGTGTATATTTATATGTCTTTGTAGTCCAAGGTGGTTTTACAGCTTTGCTTGTTTGTTCAGATTTCCGTAGGTTTTGTGAAGATAATTTCATTCATGCACAGTTGGAATTGAGGTTTCTGTCAGGAGATGACTGCTGGAGAGCCCCACTTACCATCTTGTTCCATCTAGGTTGCCTCTTTTAAATGACAATGAAGATGCAGCTCCTCCCCAGCCCTTCCCCCACCATACTCAAATTAGGCCAGTTAATTGCCAATTTCAATTGCTCAAAAAGCCAGAGGGTATACTCACAGCATTAAAGATGACTCCATTTCCTCCGGTCATAGCGCCCTATTATACTAAAAATTAGGCTCAGAGTTATCTTATAAAACTAGCAGAGATGAAAAGAAGATTAAATGTACAGCTAAGGGAGGAGAACACCCCTCATATTGTCTTATTCCCAATTTCTGCCTCCAAAGAAAGAAGAAGTAAAAACTAAAAGGCAGAAATGAAATCCACAGGCAGACAGCCCGGCGCGGCACCTTGGGCCTGGTAGTTAAAGATCGACCCCTGACCTAATTGGTTCTGTTATCTACAGATTACAGACATTGTATAGAAATGCAGTGTGAAAATTCCTATCTTGTTTTGTTCCGATCTAATTACCGGTGCACACAACCCCCAGTCACGTACCCCCTGCTGCTCAATCCATCACGACCCTCTCACGTGCACCCCGTTAGAGTTGTGAGCCCTTAAAAGGGATAGGAATTGCTCACTCAGGGAGCTCAGCTCTTGAGACAGAAATCTTGCCGAAGCCCCCGGCCGAATAAACCCCTTCCTTCTTTAACTTGGGGTCTGAGGAGTTTTGTCTGCTGCTCATCCTGCTACACAGCCTCTACAGGCTTTCTATGTCAAAATTAGGTCCTGAAAAGGGAAGATGTTAAGGTGTAACCTCATATGGGATTCAGCCACCACAAAGTAGCCATTTTTACTCTGTTAGAGGATAACAGCTTTCCTTCGCCTGGAGAACATGAAAACATGTTACTAGAAGCAAGTTCCTAACACAATGATACTATCCTTCAGGAAACTTGCCTTCACTGGCCTTCCTTAGATATACAATATTAGAACTGAGAAATTCTGTTTGAGGAAGAAGTAGTGATATGCTGATAGAATTGGAAGATCCATGAACAGAGAATAGGGGATCATATGTAGCAATGGATCCAAAGGCGCTATTAGACTAACAGAGATATAAAATATAAGAATGGATGGGAAAAATTCATTGACATGTGGCTACTCATTCATAATTTAAGATTCAATATTTTGGTAAGAATGTCTAGAACTGATTTTAATTGTTTGCTGAAATGGCTCATTGAATATTGGAATTAATGGCCTATATTTAATAAGTATAAATGTTAGAACTTTCTTGGAAAGTTATTGAAGAAGTGACAGAAGGATCAGGGAAGTGGGACTGTTGGAATGCATTTGTTATATAAGAGCTTAAAAAGTTTTGAAAGTGTCGTTGTAAAATACTGGATTTTTAAGATGATAAAAAAGAAGTTAAATGTATCTTTCTTACATTGAGTACATATTAAAATAATATTTTAAACTTACTGATTTAGATAAAATATACTATTCAATCTATTTCACTTTTTAAAAAAATTTATGTTTTTAATGCAGGTACTAGAAAATTTGAAAATGCCTACGTGGTATTATAATTTATAGAATGGTGCTGGCATAGAACATTGGTTGATATGTGTCATCTCATTTTTAAAACTGATACTACTACTTAACATTGTATTCTGCCTATCCCCTACAATGCCCAACGAATTCACTGTGTCCTGCTTTACATTTTTTAATTTTTTTTTTTTTTTAGATGGAATCTCTCTTTGTTGCCCAGGCTGGAGTGCAGTGGCGCCATCCCAGCTCATTGCAAGCTCCACCTGCTGGGTTCACGCCATTCTCCTGCCTCAGCCTCCCAAGTAGCTGGGACTACAAATGCTGCCACCATGGCTGGCTTTTTTTTTTTTTTTTTTTTTTTTTTTTTTTGTATTTTTACTACAGACGGGGTTTCACCATGGTAGCCAGGATGGTCTCGATCTGCTGACCTCATGATCCTCCCACCTCAGTCTCCCAAAGTGCCGTGAGCCACTGCGCCCAGTCACATTTTTCTAGTTTTAAGAGAACTTTGTCATCTTCTCTCAACTAAAACGTTGATTGAACATTTAGCTTTTGTGAAGATAATTTTATGCATGAACAGTTGGAATTGAGGTTTCTGTCAGGAGATGACTGCTGGAGAGCCCCACTTGATTGGTTCTTTCAAATGGCTTTGAAGATGCAGCTTCTCCCCATCTAAAACTTATTTATGGTGATTATTTTTTATTGTCCAGCTCTTCCCATAAAAATGTAAGCTCCAGAAGGATAGGGAATTTTGTTTTTGTTAGTTGATATACTTCAGTTACCTAGAATAGTGTCTGACACGTAGTAGGCACTCACTAAATAATTGTTAAATCAGAATGCTTTTATAGAAACCCAAACCAAAGCTCATTAGCTACCACCATTTTAAACCTACTTTTCTTATTGAATTCTTCATTTTGATTAATGGCAAACATATCCATTCAACTATCTAAACTGAAATTCTCTGAGTTAATACATGCTTTAATGTAAGGTCTTATTGTTGGTCAGTAAAAACATCCTCTCGATTTACCTCAAGTAATTTTCTAACTCATATTCCTCTCTTTTTGTATCTCATTGCCACTGTCTTCATGTAGGATCTCTTCATCTGACTTTGTACTATGTCATACCTCTAGAGTGATCTGGAAATAATAGATGAGATTCAGATATTTTGGCTGGAAGTCTGGCTTTGTTATTAATTAGTGGTGTGATTGAGTCTCTGTTTTTCCTCATCTGCAAAATGGAGTGACCAATACATCTTCTTCCTCATGGAGTCCTATGAGCATTAAAAATAACTTAAAAAAATGATTAGAAAAGTTCTCAGGACATAGTAAATGTTCAGCAAATATTAAATATTTTTATTTTCAGTCTTTCCTCTTTTCTTTCATCATTCCACTCTTACTGGATTTACTTTTCTAAAGCAGGTTGATCAATGTCAATCTATTAAATATACACAAATTTCATTTTTTAACCATCATTTCCATATTACCTACTCAATTTTTAGCTCAACAATATTACAAATAGGTAGTGAGGCATGTGAGTGGGTATATGTGTGTGTGTGCTGTTATAACAAAGATAAAGCAAAAGAATGGAGTTGCATTATAATGAAAACATAGATAAAGCAAAGATTAGGGAGAGTTGTAGAAAATTTCCTAGAGTATTTGAATAAAAGGTTGGTAGCTTACATATATTGTCTAGATATAACAGACTTCTTCCAATCCTACATTTCATGGAGAACAGGAGGAGGATAAAGAAAATCACATTTGGCCAGGTGCGGTGGCTCAAGCCTGTAATCCCAGCACTTTGGGAGGCCGAGACGGGCGGATCACGAGGTTAGGAGATCGAGACCATCCTGGCTAACACGGTGAAACCCCGTCTCTACTAAAAAATACAAAAAAAAAAAAAAAACTAGCCGGGTGAGGTGGCGGGCGCCTGTAGTCCCAGCTACTCGGGAGGCTGAGGCAGGAGAATGGTGTAAACCCAGGAGGCGGAGCTTGCAGTGAGCTGAGATCCGGCCACTGCACTCCAGCCTGGGCGACAGAGTGAGACTCCGCCTCAAAAAAAAAAAAAGAAAATCACATTTAATTCAAGTGCCTTGCTGACGTCTAGTGGTTATATGTGATATATATGTAGGGAAAGGTGAATGTCATAGTACTTTAGAGAAGAAAAGAATCTTAGAGAATATTTAAATCAACGTTTTTCAGATTAGATGATTTATGAAAATTTATAGCAGCAAACAAATTTCTTGTAGTTTCTTTGGTGTTAACCTAAATAATTTTTATCTTCTTTTCTAAATATTTATAAACATAAAATTAATATACTTATAAGTTCCAATAAAATTATACTACCAAGACAGATTAATAAAATAAATGAAAATTGTATTGAGGACCTCAGATTGATAATACTAATGTGATAAATGACAGATAATTTTAATATATTACATGTGGTTCTTTTGCTAAAATTCAATTTTGTCTCAAACCTGAAAAAGCTGAAAATGATCCTGAATTATTATATATTATTTTTGTCTTTGGCATATTTATATTGACTATACTAATATATGGGAAGGCTCAATTCTCTCACAATTTTATCTAGCACTCCTGTGAAACCAGCATATCAAAACAAAATGCTTGTTTTGATACGTGTTATTCTTCAGTTGGTGGGAAGACATTGTTTACCTTTTATTATTCCACAAACTGTTTTTGCCAGACTATTTCAGTTAATGAGATACTGCTTGGCGTAAATACATATAGAGCTATGAGTTCTCAATTTCATGTTTGTTGTGGGATATGAAGCATCTTATAGATAATGTAAAAATGATGATATTCTTAAAAGAGTAAAACTCTGAGGTAGGAATTGTAAGTCATGAGGAATATGTCCACTGATTACTAAGGGGCCTGAGACTAGTTTTACAAGCACTGTTTGCTCTAACTTCTTTATATTTTAAATTAGAAAACTGAAACCAGAGAAATGAGCTTATATACTTAGGTATCAAATTTAATGCCGATGCTCATAGTAAGACCAAGGTCTTAATTCTTTCAGGACATTGCGTTCTCACTAAATCACTTTGTTTTAGACAGAGAAGGAAAGAGAGGAGGAGCTAAATGGTTTTCTCTGCTTTTGCATCAGATTTTAGGTAAGAGAACAGCATTTTATCTAGCACTTTTAAAATCATGACTTTGTTAAAAGTGGATTATTATTTTTAGTTATTTCTGAAACAGCAAGAACACTGAATTTATCTATGTTGTATCATTCATCTATCATTTTTAATGTAGGTAATTTGGATCAGCAAATGAGCTGAAAACAGATTTTAGGGTATTTAATATTACGAATAATTATCCTGATTATTTTTCTCTAACCCCTTGTCTAAAAGATACCTTTACTTTATTCCTGAGTGGTAGGAAATCATACAGTCTTTTATTATTAAGTATGATGTTAGTTCTAGGTTTTTCCTATAGGCTTGCTTAGAAGTTCATCAATTTTATTTATCTTCTGAAAGGACTAGTTTTTGGTTTCATTGATTTTCTCTATCATTTTTCTGTTTTCTCTTTCTTTGATTTCACACTGCTCTTTTTAATTTACATTGCTTTGGATTTATTTTGCTGTTTATTTTCTGATGTTTATTTCTTATTAAATCTCTTTTAAAAATCATTGACTCTTTAAATAAATGTTATCATGTACTGTATTTTGGAGTTTATAAAATAAGTAAAATTAGAAGATAGAATAACAAAACACAAAAGCCAGGATGAGAGAAATTGAAGCATACTGTTTCAAGATTCTTATTTTATATATATGGCAATTTAATATCACTTGAAAGCCATATTTTGTTTTGTTTTATTTTTATGGCCACTATAGTATACACTAAACACACACACAAATATTCACACCCACTCTCAAAAAATCAAAAATGACTATAGAGAAATGAGAACTAAAAAGGAAAAAGAGTAGACATATCAGGTGGCAGATTTAAACCTAACCGTTATCAATAATTACAATAAAGAAAAATGATCTAAATACTTCAGTTAAATATAAGAGATTGACAAGTTGGATATAAAAGCAGTATTTATCAATGTGCTGCCTATTACCAACACACTTTAACCAGTTAAATAACCTGTTATACAGCAAAAGTAACCAGTTACATAATGAAACATTTAAGTTAAAAGCAAAGGATTGGAAGACATATGTACCAAGCTGGAGTGCCTATAATAACATCAGGCACAGTATAATAGATACCACAGCACAAAGAATAGAGCTGGAATAAAGAGTATTATTTCAACATGGCAAATAGGTCAATAAATGAAAAATAAATAATACTTCCAAATATTTATGCTCCTAAAAAGAGAAATTTAAGATACCTGAGGAAAAATGAGAAATGAGACCACTTACAATTATAGAAGAATTCAGCTTCCCTGTTTTATTATTAGTGAAACAGATAGAAAATCATTCAGATCATAGAGAATTGAACCAACTCTATCAAAAATCTTATGTACTTAATCTCACCTAGTGTATTTTTTATCTCAAACATTGTGTTTTAAACTCTACAAGGGTAATTTTGATATTTATCTTTTCTCTCTCTACTTAATATGCTCATTTCCACTCTGTTTTATTGTACATATGGCTTATCATTACAGTGATTACTTTAATGATCTTGTTTACAGTGTTTTATCTGTAAAATATATAGTCTCAATTGATTAATTGATTTTACTTCTCATTACGGGTTGTATTTTTCAGCTTGATTGGTACAATTTGATTGGATATTAGATATTATGAATTTATCTTTTTTGTGCTGCATATTTTTTATTTCTATAAATATTCTCGGGATTTGTTCAGTGACATGGGTAAGTCACTTTGAAACAGTTGGGTCTTTTGGATATTTCTTTGTTTTTGGAAGAAGAGTAGTGAAGGGCTAACTTTATATGATCACTGAGGAAACTGAGGTTTGAAATGTTTACAACACATAGAAATAATTAATACTTGAGGTGATAAATATACTAAATACCTTGACTTGATCATTATTCATTCTATGCATGTAACAAAATATCCCATGTACTCAATAAATATGTACAAATATTATATACCAGTAAAATATAATGGGTTTATGTGTTAAAAACTTTATACAAATTATTATTTTTATGTATAGAAAGCTATCTTGTTTTTTTTCTTCATGTTGGTGTCAAAATTGATCCAGAGTGATATATGTAGTTGTAGTTTTTTTCATTTTAACTTCAAGAATTCATGCAGCTTACCTCAAACGTGTGAAGAGTCAGATGAAAATCATTGACCTCTGTGTGGGACACAATAGCTGTGGGACATCATGAGGGTAGAATTTTGCTGTGTAAAGGAAGAAGAAATGTTTTAATAGTTGGAACTGACCAAAAACGGGATGAGTTACTCACTATAGAAAATGTTCAATGAAGACATATGAAGATCTATCATACTAATAAAGATTCCTTGATTTTGAGGAAATCATGTGTCTCACAGATTCTCACCAGCTCAATTATTCCCAGATGTCAGAGGAAGGTTAGAGTTTCCTCAACCCTAACTAAAGATTTTCTGATCATTTTAAAGTGGCACATGCTTCAAGTTTAATCTAGAAAAATAGCACAAAAATCCATAGGATCAAAGGTGGCGGCATATGTTTGGCTTAAGTATTCAATGTTAAAATGCTGAAGATTTGCAATTCTATTTCTTTTCTAGACCATTGATAAAATGATTTTCCTATTTTTACAAATGTTCAAAAATAGATTTACCACAAACCATGATAAAATTATTTTAATATTTATGAAATCTTTTTCAATTCAAATGCACTGTGTTGTAGGAGCTTACAATACAAATTCCTTAGTTAATTCATCAGAATACTTGTTGAACACCTTATCATTTGCAAGTACAATGATAAGCACGTGGACCATGTCTTCAAGATGCTCACTGGGAAGTTTTACATCTAAATGAGTAATTATCATGCTGTCTGGTGATCTAAGAAGAGAGGAGTCAACTGTCTACAAAGGACCTCTTAGAGGATATGGTAACTTACGCGATTGTTGAAGAATGAGAAATCATCCTGAAGAACTAATATGGATAAGACCATTTCAGTTGGAAAGAACAACATGTTCAAAATAACTAATTTACATGTTTTGAGAGCTGTATGCAATTTGATAGTGTTGCAGTAAAAATGAGAAAGGAAAACAGTGGAGATGAGGCTGATAGGGCTAGATTATAAGGAGTTTTTTGTGCCATTTTAGTAAAATTAAACTTTATTTTCTAACACAACAGTAAGCCAATGGATTATTTAATCTTACCTTATTACCAAGGTTGTAACAATCAAAACACAAGAAGGATGGGAAGTCAGGTAACAATAAAGTAGTTCTGAGAAAAAGCACAGATACTGCTCAGAACAAGGAAAGAACAGTGACTTAATAAAAGGAGGAAGCTAGGTTCCATGTTTTGAGGTCAGAGAATACAATTTGCCTATTATGACTAAAATTTTGACTACTCTGGCTAGCATGGAAATAGCACATAAAGCATTTCCTTAATTATCCTCAGGTTGAACTAGAGACAGTTTAGGTATAGAAAGGGGAACTATGAAATGCTTTTGATTTTATGAATTTATAGTCTAGAGGGTCAGTTTACTATTTTTTTCAATTTGTATTTTCTTACAGATTACCACGAAAATCATAGAATTTTAAAATCATTTCAAACTTCATAGATATTATACAAAAATCTTGAAAAGATGGGTAATAGGCAATTAGAATTGGCTATATTCAGGAGATATTATATATGGCTTTATATTTGTTTTACTATGCATCACATGAACTGTTACTCCAACTAAAAACAAGATCTGAAATTAATGATAATTATGATGGTTAAATAAAACAGAATATTTTATAATTATTTTTATTTTTATTTTTATTATACTTTAAGTTCTAGGGTACATGTGCATAACGTGCAGGTTTGTTACATATGTATACTTGTGCCATGTTGGTGTGCTGCAGCCATCAACTAGTCAGCACCCATCAATTCATCATTTATATCATGTATAACTCCCCAGTGCAATGCATCCCCCCTCCCCCCTCCCCATGATAGGCCCCAGTGTGTGATGTTCCCCTTCCCGAGTCCAAGTGATCTCATTGTTCAGTTCCCACTTATGAGTGAGAACATGCGGTGTTTGGTTTTCTCTTCTTGTGATAGTTTACTAAGAATGATGGTTTCCAGCTGCATCCATGTCCCTACAAAGGACGCAAACTCATCCTTTTTTATGGCTGCATAGTATTCCATGGTGTATATGTGCCACATTTTCTTAATCCAGTCTGTCACAGATGGACATTTGGGTTGATTCCAAGTCTTTGATATTGTGAATAGTGCCACAATAAACATACGTGTGCATGTGTCTTTGTAGTAGAATAATTTATAATCCTTTGGGTATATACCCAGTAGTGGGATGGCTGGGTCATATGGTACATCTAGTTCTAGATCCTTGAGGAATCGCCATACTGTTTTCCATAATGGTTGAACTAGTTTACAATCCCACCAACAGTGTAAAAGTGTTCCTATTTCTCCACATCCTCTCCAGCACCTGTTGTTTCCTGATTTTTTAATGATTGCTGTTCTAACTGGTGTGAGATGGTATCTCATTGTGGTTTTGATTTGCATTTCTCTGATGGTGAGTGATGATAAGCATTTTTTCATGTGTCTGTTGGCTGTATGAATGTCTTCTTTTGAGAAATGTCTGTTCATATCCTTTGCCCACTTTTTGATGGGGTTGTTTGTTTTTTTCTTGTATATTTATTTGAGTTCTTTGTAGATTCTGGATATTAGCCCTTTGTCGGATGAGTAGATTGCAAAGATTTTCTCCCATTCTGTAGGTTGCCTGTTCACTCTGATGGTAGTTTCTTTTGCTGTGCAGAAGCTCTTTAGTTTAATTAGATCCCATTTGTCAATTTTGGCTTTTGCTGCCGTTGCTTTTGGTGTTTTAGACATGAAGTCCTTGCCCATGCCTATGTCCTGAATGGTACTACCTAGGTTTTCTTCTAGGGTTTTTATGGTATTAGGTCTAACATTTAAGTCTCTAATCCATCTTGAATTAATCTTCGTATAAGGAGTAAGGAAAGGATCCAGTTTCAGCTTTCTACTTATGGCTAGCCAATTTTCCCAGCACCATTTATTAAATAGGGAATCCTTTCCCCATTTCTTGTTTCTCTCAGGTTTGTCAAAGATCAGATTGCTGTAGATGTGTGGTATTATTTCTGAGGATTCTGTTCTGTTCCATTGGTCTATATCTCTGTTTTGGTACCAGTACCATGCTGTTTTGGTTACTGTAGCCTTGTAGTATAGTTTGAAGTCAGGTAGCATGACGCCTCCAGCTTTGTCCTTTTGACTTAGGATTGTCTTGGCAATGCGGGCTCTTTTTTGGTTCCATATGAACTTTAAAGCAGTTTTTTCCAATTCTGTGAAGAAACTCATTGGTAGCTTGATGGGGATGGCATTGAATCTATAAATGACCTTGGGCAGTAGGGCCATTTTCACGATATTGATTCTTCCTATCCATGAGCATGGTATGTTCTTCCATTTGTTTGTGTCCTCTTTGATTTCACTGAGCAGTGGTTTGAAGTTCTCCTTGAAGAGGTCCTTGACATCCCTTGTAAGTTGGATTCCTAGGTATTTTATTCTCTTTGAAACAATTGTGAATGGAAGTTCATTCCTGATTTGGCTCTCTGTTTGTCTGTTACTGGTGTATAAGAATGCTTGTGATTTTTGCACATTAATTTTGTATCCTGAGACTTTGCTGAAGTTGCTTATCAGCTTAACGAGATTTTTGGCTGAGACAATGGGGTTTTCTAGATATACAATCATGTCATCTGCTAACAGGGACAATTTGACTTCTTCTTTTCCTAACTGGATACCCTTGATTTCTTTCTCTTGCCTGATTGCCCTAGCCAGAACTTCCAACAGTATGTTGAATAGGAGTGGTGAGAGAGGGCATCCCTGTCTTGTGCCAGTTTTCAAAGGGAATTTTTCCAGTTTTTGCCCATTCAGTATGATATTAGCTGTGGGTTTGTCATAAATAGCTCTTATTGTTTTGAGGTACGTTCCATCAATACCGAATTTGTTGAGCGTTTTTAGGATAAAGGGCTGTTGAATTTTGTCAAAAGCCTTTTCTGCATCTATTGAGATAATCATGTGGTTCTTGTCTTTGGTTCTGTTTATATGCTGGATTACGTTTATGGATTTCCATATGTTGGACCAGCCTTGCATCCCAGGGATGAAGCCCACTTGATCATGGTGGATAAGCTTTTTGATGTGCTGCTGAATCCGTTTTGCCAGTATTTTATTGAGGATTTTTGCATCGATGTTCATCAGGGATATTGGTCTAAAATTCTCTTTTTTTGTTGTGTCTCTGCCAGGCTTTGCTATCAGGATGATGTTGGCCTCATAAAATGAGTTAGGGAGGATTCCCTCTTTTTCAATTGATTGGAATAGTTTCAGAAGAAATGGCACCAGCTCCTCCTTGTACCTCTGGTAGAATTCAGCTGTGAATCCATCTGGTCCTGGACTTTTTTTGGTGGGTAGGCTATTAATTGTTGCCTCAATTTCAGAGCTTGCTATTGGTCTATTCAGGGATTCAACTTCTTCCTGGTTTAGTCTTGGGAGAGTGTAAGTGTCCAGGAAATTATCCATTTCTTCTAGATTTTCTAGTTGATTTGAGTAGAGGTGTTTATAGTATTTTCTGATGGTAGTTTGTATTTCTGTGGGGTCGGTGGTGATATCCCCTTTATCATTTTTTATTGCATCTATTTGATTCCTCTCTCTTTTCTTCTTTATTAGTCTTGCTAGCGGTCTGTCAATTTTGTTGATCTTTTCAAAAAACCAACTCCTGGATTCATTGATTTTTTTGGAGGGTTTTTTGTGTCTCTATCTCCTTCAGTTCTGTTCTGATCTTAGTTATTTCTTGCCTTCTGCTAGCTTTTGAATGTGTTTGCTCTTGCCTCTCTAGTTCTTTTAATTGTGATGTTAGAGTGTCAATTTTAGATCTTTCCTGCTTTCTCTTGTGGGCATTTAGTGCTATAAATTTCCCCCTACACACTGCTTTAAATGTGTCCCAGAGATTCTGGTATGTTGTATCTTTGTTCTCATTGGTTTCAAAGAACATCTTTATTTCTGCTTTCATTTCGTTATGTACCCAGTAGTCATTCAGGAGCAGGTTGTTCAGTTTCCATGTAGTTGAGCGGTTTTGATTGAGTTTCTTAGTCCTGAGTTCTAGTTTGATTACACTGTGGTCTGAGAGACAGTTTGTTATAATTTCTGTTCTTGTACATTTGCTGAGGAGTGCTTTACTTCCAATTATGTGGTCAATTTTGGAATAAGTGCGATGTGGTGCTGAGAAGAATGTATATTCTGTTGATTTGGGGTGGAGAGTTCTATAGATGTCTATTAGGTCTGCTTGGTGCAGAGATGAGTTCAATTCCTGGATATCCTTGTTAACTTTCTGTCTCGTTGATCTGTCTAATGTTGACAGTGGGGTGTTGAAGTCTCCCATTATTATTGTATGGGAGTTTAAGTCTCTTTGTAAGTCTCTAATGACTTGCTTTATGAATCTGGGTGCTCCTGTATTGGGTGCATATATATTTAGGAGAGTTAGCTCTTCCTGTTGAATTGATCCCTTTACCATTATGTAATGTCCTTCTTTGTCTCTTTTGATCTTTGATGGTTTAAAGTCTGTTTTATCCAAGACTAGGATTGCAACCCCTGCTTTTTTTTGTTCTCCATTTGCTTGGTAGATCTTCCTCCATCCCTTTATTTTGAGCCTATGTATGTCTCTGCATGTGAGATGGGTCTCTTGAATACAGCAGACTGATGGGTCTTGACTCTTTATCCAGTTTGCCAGTCTGTGTCTTTTAATTGGAGCATTTAGTCCATTGACATTTAAGGTTAATATTGTTATGTGTGAACTTGATCCTGCCATTATGATTTTAAACTGGTTATTTTGCTCGTTAGTTGATGCAGTTTCTTCGTAGCCTCGATGGTCTTTACATTTTGGCATGTTTTTGCAATGGCTGGCACCGGTTGTTCCTTTCCATGTTTAGGGCTTCCTTCAGGGTCTCTTGTAAGGCAGGCCTGGTGGTGACAAAATCTCTAAGCATTTGCTTATCTGTAAAGGATTTTATTTCTCCTTCACTTATGAAACTTAGTTTGGCTGGATATGAAATTCTGGGTTTAAAATTCTTTTCTTTAAGAATGTTGAATATTGGCCCCCACTCTCTTCTGGCTTGTAGAGTTTCTGCTGAGAGATCTGCTGTTAGTCTGATGGGCTTCCCTTTGTGGGTAACCCGACCTTTCTCTCTGGCTGCCCTTAAGATTTTTTCCTTCATTTCATCTTTGGTGAATCTAGCAATTATGTGTCTTGGAGTTGCTCTTCTGGAGGAGTATCTTTATGGCGTTCTCTGTATTTCCTGAATTTGAATGTTGGCCTGCCCTACTAGGTTGGGGAAATTCTCCTGGATGATATCCTGAAGAGTGTTTTCCAACTTGGTTCCATTTTCCCCCTCATTTTCAGGCACCCCAATCAGACATAGAGTTGGTCTTTTTACATAATCCCATACTTCTTGCAGGCTTTGTTCATTTCTTTTTCTTCTTTTTTCTTTTGGTTTCTCTTCTCGCTTCATTTCATTCATTTGATCCTCAATCGCTGATACTCTTTCTTCCAGTTGATCGAGTCGGTTACTGAAGCTTGTGTATTTGTCACGTATTTCTCGTGTCATGGTTTTCATCTCTGTCATTTCGTTTATGACCTTCTCTGCATTAATTAGTCTAGCTGTCAATTCTTCCACTCTTTTTTCAAGATTTTTAGTTTCTTTGCGCTGGGTACGTAATTCCTCCTTTAGCTCTGAGAAGTTTGATGGACTGAAGCCTTCTTCTCTCATCTCGTCAAAGTCATTCTCTGACCAGCTTTTATCCGTTGCTGGCGATGGGCTGCGCTCCTTTGCAGGGGGAGATGCGCTCTTATTTTTTGAATTTCCAGCTTTTCTGCCCTGCTTTTTCCCCATCTTTGTGGTTTTATCTGTCTCTGGTCTTTGATGATGGTGACGTACTGATGGAGTTTTGGTATAGGTGTCCTTCCTGTTTGATAGTTTTCCTTCTGACAGTCAGGACCCTCAGCTATAGGTCTGTTGGAGATTGCTTGAGGTCCACTCCAGACCCTGTTTGCCTGGGTATCAGCAGCAGAGGTTGCAGAAGATAGAATATTGCTGAACAGCGAGTGTACCTGTCTAATTCTTACTTTGGAAGCTTCCTCTCAGGGGTGTACTCCACCCTGTGAGGTGTGGGGTGTCAGACTGCCCCTAGTGGGGGATGTCTCCCAGTTAGGCTACTCAGGGGTCAGGGACCCACTTGAGCAGGCAGTCTGTCTGTTCTCAGATCTCATCCTCCGTGTTGGGAGATCCACTGCTCTCTTCAAAGCTGTCAGACAGAGTTGTTCGCGTCTGCACAGGCCTCTGCTGCTTCCCCTGTTGTTTTTTAGCTGTGCCCTGTCCCCAGAGGTGGAGTCTACAGAGACAGGCAGGTTTCCTTGAGCTGCTGTGAGCTCCACCCAGTTCGAGCTTCCCAGTGGCTTTGTTTACCTACTTAAGCCTCAGCAATGGCGGGCGCCCCTCCCCCAGACTTGCTGCTGCCTTGTGGTTAGATCGTGGCAGACTGCTGTGTTAGCAATAAGGGAGGCTCCGTGGGCATGGGACCCTCCCGGCCAGGTGTGGGATATATTCTCCTGGTGTGCCTGTTTGCTTAAAGCGCAGTATTGGGGTGGGAGTTACCCGATTTTCCAGGTGTTGTGTGTCTCAGTTCCCCTGGCTAGGAAAAGGGATTCCCTTCCCCCTCGCGCTTCCCAGGTGAGGCGATGCCTCGCCCTGCTTCAGCTCTCGCTGGTCAGGCTGCAGCAGCTGATCAGCACCGATTGTCCGGCACTCCCTGGTGAGATGACCCCAGTACCTCAGTTGAAAATGCAGAAATCACCTGGTCTTCTGTGTCGCTTGCGCTGGGAGTTGGAGACTGGAGCTGTTCCTATTTGGCCATCTTGCTCCGTGCCCCCCTTTTTTTTTTTTTTCTTTTTTGAGACGGAGTCTCGCTCTGTCACCCAGGCTGGACCGCAGAGGCCAGATCTCAGCTCACTGCAAGCTCTGCCTCCTAGGTTTACGCCATTCTCCTGCCTCAGCCTCCCGGGTAGCTGGGACTACAGGCGCCCGCCACCTCGCCCGAGTAGTTTTTTTTTTTGTATTTTTTTTAGTAGAGACGGTGTTCCACGGTGTTAGCCAGGATAGTCTCGATCTCTTGACCTCGTGATCCGCCCCTCTCGGCCTCCCAAAGTGCTGGGATTACAGGCTGGAGCCACCGTGCCCTGCCTATACAAATTAATATATTACAGAAATAGTACACTAGAAATGAGTTTGTCTTCTTAGTCTAAAAATTTGTTGCTTTCAGTAATTAAAAGTTTAAAAAATTATGGTACAATTATTAGTGGGACAAGAAGTTCTTTAATATTATAATTTAAAGATGGATTTGATGGAAATAAAATAGGTATAAAGTTGTGATCATTCTTTTGACTATACACAGTTTATCAAAAATGAAAACTCCCTTACTGTGAACCATTTAAAATTATCTTTCATCACTTCTGGGAGATGTGCTTTTATTACTAGCAGTAGAAAATAAAATGAAAAACTAATTTAGGTGAAATTATTTTCATAGTAACTCCATTTTAACCAGATAAAACTATCTTTTATAAAGAAAAATTAACATTAATTATGTTATTCTTAATTGCAAAATGTCAAATAAAAATACATGCCATTTTTTGTTGAAGAAAAAGGTTTTCTTTTAATTTGATTTGAGAGAACCAAACATGGATAATTTTAGAACAATAATGCCAATCACAAAACAGTGAACTAGAGGAGGTATATACTAGACATTTATAGCCTTACAATTTTGTTCTTCTGGCAACAACAAATATCGAAGGACATTCCTTCCCTACTAGCCTAGGGTTCTGTGCCAGTACTGGCACAGTTTGGCTCAAGATCCATTTCTCCCTATTCCACTGCTCTGCTTTACGTGCCTGGGAGGCTAATCCCTGCAGGTTGTTAAGTCTCCTTATTAAGATTTATTTATATCTCAAGTTTCCTTATTGAGAGATCTGGTAGGCGTCTGTTCAGTAAGAGTCATTGGATAGAGATTAGAAGGCACCAGGAAGAGAGAGGAAAAGGAAGAGGAGTTTCAGGTGTACCATTTGTGTCTGGAGCCTGAATGGCTCTGGCTTCTCTTGGATAGTATTATTGAAAGAAATGGCAAAAAATGCAATAACTTTTGCACCAACCTAATAGTTATGTAATTCCATCTGCTACCAAGTGACAGCAGCCCCTGCGTTCTTCCCACACTGCCTCACCCATTTATCTCTTCCATCTGGGATTTAGTAATGGCTCCCTGCTCTTGATAATCTCTGAGTTTCTTCCCTGTTCCCTTCTATAATCTGCATAACACATGTATGCATTAAATAATTTCTGTTATAAATTGAAATATTTTCTTAGATTTCAGTTGAATCAGATACTCAGTTGTCTCCTAATTTTTTTTTTCTTCTCCAAACTATATAATGAATGTGATAGTTTATTTTATGTCACTTGACTGGGCTAAGGAACATCAAGATATCCAATAAAACATTATTTTTGGGTGTGTCTCTAAGGATGTTTCTGGAAGAGATTAGCATTTGAATTAGACTGAATATAGATAATAGCTTTCATTATCTAATCTGCTGAGGGCTCAAATAGAACAAAAACATACAGGAAGAGCAAATTTACTCTCTCTTCTTGAGCTGGGATATCCATCTTTTTCAGCTCTTGGACATCAGCGCCCTTGGTTAACAGGACTTTGAATTCAGACTGGGACTTACACCTTTAGCTCCCCTGGTGCTCAGGCCTTTAGACTGGGACTGAATTATACTACTGACTTTACTGGTTATCCAGCTTGCACAGCAAATCATGGGATTTTTTCTGGCTAGGATAATTGCCTGAACCAATTGTCGTCTCTCTCTCTCTCTCTCAGCAAATCATGGGATTTTTTCTGGCTAGGATAATTGCCTGAACCAATTGTCGTGTCTCTCTCTCTCTCTGTCTCTGTCTCTGTCTCTGTCTCTCTCCTCTCTCTCCCTCTCCCCTCCCTCTCCCCCTCTCTGTCAAGAGCTGCATGACAATATTTCAGTCAGTGATAGGCTGCATATATGACAATGGTCTCATAAGAATATAATGAAGCTGAAAAGTTCCTATGGACGAGTGATGTTGTAGCCATCAGAACATCTTAGTGCAATGGATTGCTCATTTATTTATGGTGATGCTGATGTAAACAAACCTGCTGTGTTGCCAGTGGTATGAAAGTATAGCACATACAATTACATACAGTACATCATACTTGATAATGACAATAAATGTCAGTGTTACTGATCTACTATATATTTATAAATGTGAATCCTCAATTACTGAAGCACCATTATATGTACCTCATCCAGTGAAATTAAAATTTCTGCAAAATCAAAAAACTTAATGTTAAATTTCATTCTATATGTTTTGATTCTTAATTGAACCTTTTTAAACCAACACATCATCATTAAAGCATGTTGGAGTGTATTATATGATCAAAAGTTCAAAAATCAGTACGTTTCTATAGTAGAAGACAAATTAAGAAAATAAATTTTGGTGTAAAATTGCAGGTGGTCTTTTCCAAAGATAAAAACTTTATACATTTGCCTATAATGTCCTCTATGAATGTTTTACTTTGTATCAGAATAATTCTATTCTCTTTATTTACATTAAAAAATTTTTTTTCCATAACTTTTGGGGGAACAGGTGGTATTTGGTTACATGAGTAAGTTCTTTAGGGGTGATTTGTGAGATTTTTGTGCACCAATCACCTAAGCAGTATACACTGAATCCAGTTTGTAATCTTTTATCCCTCACCGTCCCCCCATCCTTTCCCCTGGGTCCTCAAAGTTTATTGTATCATTCTTATGCTTTTGCATTCTCATAGCTTAGCTCCCACTTATGAGTGAGAACATATGATGTTTGATTTTCCATTTCTGAGTTACTTCACTTAGAATAATAGTCTCCAGTTTCATACAGGTTACTGTGAATGACATTAATTTGTTCCTTTCTATGACTGAGTAGTATTCCATCATATACCACAATTTCTTTATCCACTCATTGATAGATGGGCATTTGGGCTGCTTCTATAGTTTTGCAATTGTGAATTGTGTTGCTATAAACATGTGTGAAAGTATCCTTTTTTGTATAACAGCTTCTTTTCCTCTGGGTAGATACCCAGTAGTGGGATTGCTAGATCAAATGGTAGTTCTACTTTTAGTTCTTTAAGGAATCTCCACACTGTTTTCCATAGTGGTTGTACTAGTTTAGATTCCCACCAGCAGTGCAGAAGTGTTCCCTTTTCACTACATCTATGCCAACATCTATTTTTTTAAATTTTTTGATTATGGCTTTTTTGCAGGAGTAAGGTGGTATTGCATTGTGGTTTTGATTTGCATTTCTCTGATCATTAGTGATGTTGAGCAGTTTTTCATATGTTTGTTGGCCATTTGTAAATAAAATACTTAGGAATATACCTAACAAAGGAGGTCAAAGACTTCTACAAGGAAAACTACAAAGCACTGCTGAGAGAAATCATAGATGACACAACCAAATAGAAACACATCTCATGCTCATAGATGGGTAGAATCAATATTGTGAAAATGACCACACTGCCAAAAACAATCTATAAATTCAATGCAATTTCTGTCAAAATGCCACCATCATTCACAGAACTAGAAAAAAACGATTCTAAAATTCATATGGAACCAAAAAAAAAGCCCACGTAGCCAAAACAAGGCCAAGCAAAAAGAAGAAATCTAGAGGCATCACATTACCCAACTTCAAACTACATTACAAGGCCATAGTCACAAAAACAGCTTGGTACTGTTATAAAAATAGGCACATAGACCAATAGAACCAAGAACCCAGAAATAAACCGAAATACTTACAGCCAATTGATCTTCAACAAGGCAACCCAAAACATAAAGTGGGAAAAGGACACCCTATTCAACAAATGGTGCTGGTATAATTGGCAAGCCACATGTAGGAGAATGAAACTTGATCCTCATCACTCACCTTATACAAAAATCAACTCAAGATGGATCAAGGACTTCAATATAAGACCTGAAACTATAAAAATTCTGGAAGATAACATTGGAAAAACCCTTCTAGACATTGGCTTAGGCAAAGACTTCATGTTCAAGAACCCAAAAGGAAATGCAACAACAACAAAAATAAACCGGTGGGACTTAATTTAATAAAAGAGCTTCTGTACAGCAAAAGGAACAATCAGCAATGTAGACAACCCACAGAGTGGGAGAAAATCTTGATTATCTATACATCCGATAAAGGACTAATATCTAGAATCTACAAGGAACTCAAACAAATGTGGAAGAAAAAACAAACATCCCATCAAAAAGTGGGCTAAGGACATGAATGGACAATTACTATACCATACTTTTAATTGTCATTTTAGCACATAACCCTTCTGCTTATTAAAAGAAGTTATTTGTAAAACAGCCTCAGGCAGATTCTTCAGAAGGTATTCCAGAAGAAGGCATTATTATCATAAGAGACATTATGTGTTATTGCCCCCAAAAGAGCTTCCAGTGGGACAAGATGTGAAAGTGGAAGACAGTGATACTGATTATTCTCACCCTGTGTAGGCCTAGGCTGATGTGGGTGTTTGTGTGGTAGTTTAAAACAAAAAGTTTCAAAAGTAAAAGAAAAATAAAAATACTTGAAAATAGACAAAAACTTATGGAATAAGGATGTAAAGAAGGAAAATATTTTTATACAGCTATACCAATGTGTTTGTGATTTAAGTGTTATTTTAAAAGAGTCAAAACTTAAAATATTAAAAGTCTTATAAATTTAAAAAGTTACTATAATAGGTTAATTTATTAATGAATAAAAAATGTATTTTTAAAAATATGGTGTATCCTTAGGATACAGTTTTTAAGTCTACAGTAGTGTACAGTAATATCCTAAGCCTTCACATCATTCACTCACCACTCACTGACTCACTCATAGCAATTTCTAGTCCTGCAAGCTCTGTTCATGGCAAGCATCTTATACAGGTGTACCATGAAAAAATATGCTACATATTTGCTGTACCTTTTTAGTTTAGATATGTTTAGACATACAAATACTATGGTGTTACAATTACCTACAGTGTTAATGCTGTACACATCTGTAGTCTTGGAGCAACGGGTTGTACCATATAGTCTAGGTGTGTAGTAGACAAAACCATCTAGGTTTGTGGAAGTGTACTCTGGGATGTTCACACAACAATGAAATTGCCTGACAGTGCATTTCTCAGAAAATATTATTGTTAAGCAAGATAGATAGATAGATAGATAGATAGATAGATAGATAGATAGATATAGATATAGATATATGAATATATATGAATTCAAATAGTATATAAATATATGTTACTTAACATGTAGTATATTTAAATATATTTATTAGTGTATATATATGTTAATAGTTCTGTTTCTCTGAGGAAACTTAATACAATGAAGTAAAAGCAAGATATGATGTCGTTGGAATGGAAAGAGACCATGTCAGTATGTGAGATGAATAGAATTATGATAAGATGGAATTTAAATATAGTGTCTGACATAGGAATCATCTTGCTCTGCCAGAAGGAGGTTATAGGTGACCAGAGAACTCCCTTTCATCTCCAGTGACGATGGCTCCCAAGCTTCCATGATAAGTGCTAGTCTCAGACTGGGAGTGGTAGGTCCGTGAACATTTTATCAGGGCAGAAACCATCTCTTTTTTGATAACTCCCACTGGTGATAGGAGCCTTTAATACCATTACAGCCGAGGGAGACTTAACTTTTGTTCATCCGTGGGATAAGTGTTAGCTTTAATAATCTGTCTTGAACAGTATTACACAGGGCAAATGAGGGCAGCATATGCCCAAAGCCAAGCTGAGATTAGCACTGTGATTCTACTGAAGGAATGCTGGAGACCAAGTCCCAAAAGGAGATCGTGACTGCTGTTAAACGAGAACAAATTACTACTATTTCCATATATAAGGTCTGTCTCTGAGATTTAAAAAAAAAAAAAGGAAAAGAAAGCAATTCAGGCTACTTTTACTACAACTAAAGTTGATGATGGTATTTATTTGTTTGATAATTATGAAAATATGGTTATATTCCATAGAGGTGCTAGGTAAACAAAATGAGAAGAGAATAGTGTAAGAACAAAAGCAGATAAAAACCAGTTCAGCAGTTTCATATTTTCCTCTGCCTGTGGCTTTTTCAGTAAACAGGAAAAACTGAGAGAAGCAAGACATATGTCTAGTGAAACTTTCCATCTTTTAGAGAGAGCCCATATTGTATGGATAAAATTTGTAGAGCTCTTCAATTTCTAGATGTCATGAAGGCAAAATGAGAGAAAAGTGAACAGAATTTTGAGAGTGAGTGGGAAGAATTCAGATTTAGGCATTATCAGGCATCATGTAAGTATCATGTTTTCATCACATGAGAAAACTTGAACAGTTCAGAAAAAAATCATATGGCCTGAAAAAGTAGATGTCTAATGAATGTCTTTTAACTCTGTTGATACACTTGTATAATAAAGCTGAGAATGCATGTAGTATGAGTCTCAGAATAATAATACAGATAGAACAGAGAAAGCAGAACAAGATATATCCTGGCTCACTGCAACCTCCGCCTCCCAGGTTCAAGCGATTCTCTTGTCTCTGACTCCTGAGTAGCTGGGATTACAGGGGTGTACCACCCCCTGCTGGACTAATTTTTGGTATTTTTAGTAGAGACAGGATTTCACCGTGTTAGCTAGGATAGTCTCGATCTCCTGAACTCGTGATTCGCCTGCCTCGGCTTTGAAACATTTAATAAAACATATGTTTGTAATTTTCAGATTGATTTTGTGGTAATATTTTATATACCAAATCATCTGGTTTATTCTACTACTTTGATTTTGTCTGGGTGGAAAGTCTTTGGATGTTCATTAGCCATTCTTTCTAGTGCATTGATTTGCAATATTTTTCCTATTGTCATTGCTTTTATTTACAAAATAGCATATTCTCTTATTATATCATAACCTTGTGTTTTGAGACATCTCAGATAATATATCATACTGTCTTATATACTATTCTACAATACCACAGGGTGAATACATTAAATAAATATATAAAGCTAAAATATTGCTATGATTGATTTAAAATACTTTAAAAAGCTTTGGTTCTAAAAGCTTTAGTATATGGTTATGTAACATCAAAACATAAATATTTTATTGATTCCAAATTGACAAAACTAGAATTTCACAGTTGCCTACAACTTTAAGGTACATTTTAATCCAGTCATTGAATTACCCTTGTAGACATATGAGCTATGGTTTGTAGTTTGTACGGTTTCAATTAAGGTAAAGGTAATTACACTGCTGAAATAAGCTCTCATTCTCCGGATAATTACATCTGGAAAAAAAGGAAAATATCAAAAGCTTGGGTTCCCCTAAAGAAAATTATCAAAACCTTGGGTTCCCCTGGAGATAGTCTTTTCTTAGTATTTTGTTATTCTGGCCTCATGATGGCACCAAAGGGCAGGAAATAATTCTTTTTTGAATTCCAGTTTACTTCCCAAAGTGTAACAAAAATAAATACAATAAGCAAAAAACAGCAGAATTAGAAAACCTTTCAAATAAGGAAGGTTGCAGTGTGGGGGTTGGTCCAATTTTGCGGATGCCCTCCCTGGTATGGATTATTACAATTTTACTTTTCTATACACAAGACATTTGCTCTAGCCTTTTTCTCAAATTATTTAGTCACTTCCCTAGTATCCTTTCTACTAAATTATGTCTTATGTTGCAGAAAGGAAAACATACTGATAAAAAATAGTTTAAAAATAGCTTAATCTAATCATAACCATGAACTTGTGTTTGAATAGCTTTGAAAGACACAGGATTAGCAGATGGTTAATAACAAGACTCCCATAAAAGGACATATGTGAAATACAGAAATGAAAGTTTTTGAAGTGATATCTCACTCATTTTCTAACTTATTATAGAGCAGAAATTTAGAATATAATTTGGCACCATAATAAATCTTAATATGAATGGCAGCGATCTCAGCTGTTGTCTTGTATTTTTCATTGGTAGACAAGACATAGTTAATGTGTGAGTTCAAATGAATATCCCGCTATGTATGAACCTCAGTATATCAAACGTCTGTACTAGGTTTCTGTTACACATTGCAAGGGAATCAAATAAATACTAGATGTGCTCTTTTTTTTTCTTCAAAAATACTTGTAACCTAGTTCTAGTGGGAAAAGGTAAGTGCTTCTAAAAATAATTCACAAGTCAGTAACAATTTGAAGGCCTCAAATGTTAGTACATAAAATAGTACAAGATGTACTTTTGACCAAGAAAAAACTTGAAATGCTGTATCATGGCCTTTTGGCCTCCTAAATGTGAAACAAAAGCACATTTTTAAGATAAGTAAATTATGTTTAGCTACTCAGCTTTTATAACCTGCACTTGATTTCATCAATCTATGTAATATAAAAATTTCTATGTTTACTGTTTCTTCAGTTTTCGTAATCCTTTGGGTTGGTGCAAAGATCACCAAAATAATTTATAAAACAGCTTCTCCTCTGTTCTTTCTAGCTGGGACCATCTCATAATGTTTGTGTACATTCTTGTTGTCTTCTGCCTCTCATCCACAGCGTCTCTCTACTGCCTATGACCAGCCTACATAAGGTGAGGACCTTTCCTGCTTCTTCAATGACCCAGGTGAGCTTACTCAAGTAATATTCTCTGTCTTTATGAAATGGGCATTGTTCCTCCTTTTTGTGTTCTTGCGTCACCACAGTAAAAAGATAATCCATTACTAAAATTTGTGAAAAACAGAATAGTTCTTTGCTGTTGGCTTCTTATTAAATATTGGGTTTGTGAATTTATATATTCTCTCTCCCTTATGATGTTTCAGATACTTGAGGTGTTAGGCTAGAGGGAACAGTTGCCTACAATTTTAAGGTACATTTTATTCTACTCAATGAACTACCTATGTAGACATATGAGCTATGATTTGTAGGCTGAGAAGTAAAACCTTCACCTGATTCTGAACCCCCAAAGTTGAGTCATAGTTGAGGTCTGTACCTCAACTAACTTTTCTCTTTAAAGGAAATTCTTTCTTAATTGAGTACAGTGCCTGGGTGACTAAAAGATGGGCTTTGTGCCTCAATAGTTTGAATATTTTATTTTTAGGGGGTTGTGTTGATATCCATGAAGCTTATTGGTCTTCTCTTTAAAAAGCAATTATTAGTGGAATCAACTTGCCAGACAACCAGAAATGCCTAGAGAGAGATTGATTGATTGATTGATTGATTGATTAATTGATTGATTCTTAGAGTACTCACATAGCCTAGACCCTCACTGTGAGTTTTTGTTTTATTGGAAATAATCTATAGTTTCAGATGATAGTAAAATAGCACAACAAAGAGAAAGTTTACAAACAGAGATAAAAACGAGATTCCTCTTTTAAGTTCATGTTATTTTAATAAGAAATGTTTAAAAGGAAAGTTTGAAGCCTTCTTCGCAGTGTACTTTCCATGCTGAATTTTGGTACAGACATTGAGCTATGCTCTTGCCATCTATTCATTTCATTACATGTTTTTAACAAATATATTTCGAATTCAAAGCCCCTTTTTAGGAGATGTTGGAGACACAATTCATAAGCATGAATTAACAGTGATAGAAGTGTGATTGCATTTGATTGAATTGCAGAGCAAGCAATGCACTTAACACTAGTCATTAAAAAGGCACATGGAAAGAAGGTGAAGTATCTGTTAGTCTAGAATACATGGGAAATTTTTCAAGGATTCACCCAGAACAGAGGCAAGGACTTTGAATGACCTTTTTCTGCTCATCTGCTTTAAATTATTTCCATTGTCTTCAGCACACTTCTAATAATGACACTAATTCAAGAAATTTCTAAACCTATAAAAGACTAATGTAGATATAGATATGAGTCCTGTAATTTTATTATAATTACTTTAACTTTATCTGCTCTGGAAATAGAAAGTTTTGCCTGTATTTCATTAAAATTAAGTTACATGATTTAAAAAATTGATGATAGATATGGTTCTTAAAATTCACTTGAGTAGATTTTCATCCATTGTGCGCAAAATCATAACACAGATTTTGAAATTTGAAACTGTAATACTTTAATATTATTAATCGAATTGGTGCCCATCTCTAGAGGAAGAAACCAAGGAAGAGATCAAAGAGGAAAGAAGTTAACCACTTATACCTGTTTGAAGGTTGATGCTAGACTAAAATCTAGGACTTCCAGGATATTTTTGAGCATTTTTTGTTTAGGTTCCACTTTTGTCCACATTTTTTTCCTTAGAGAAGTAAAGCCAACATATGTTTGCTAGATAGAGAGAAGGGTATCCTCAGTTCAGAGACGTAAAGTCTAATTTTGTGTGACACAAAGTATATGAATTATTTTTTCATCTTAAATTTATCTTCTTCAAAGAAGTAAAGTGCTAAGATATTCTGGGTTTCTTATTGTTTAGCAGTCTTTATTGTTATCTGTTACAAAAGTGAAAAAATAGCATACATTTAATAAATCTATAGTAAATAATAAATCTATAATAAAAATCTATAATTAATAATTTATTGATATGTTTTTATTAAAGTCCTGAATAAATATTGTTTTACTTCAATTCTCCAGGATATTTATATAAGCAAAGTAAATTTATATAAAAATGCACATATATGCATATGGGTATGTGTGTGTCTATATATATATAGTGCACACAAAAATACATATTTACATATGCATCTACTATTACTATATATATAAAACTTCTTTTATTAATCTAATATTCTTAAAGTAGTTAGGGTGTTAATATTTCTAAGGTCCTCAAAACAGTATCTGGCATACAATAAGCATTACATGTTTCCTTTTAGCTACGATGACATAGTCGATAATCTAACTAAATTTTAGATCCATAAAAGAAAAGTAAAAAAACATAGGTTTATTTCACTTTAAAAATAAAAATTTGTGTTCAATACAAAATGATAAAAATCTCTATTATGGCTTCAACATTTCTGAAAGCATTACATCTCTACCAGTCAGTAAATAATAAGTGCTAAATGAGTGGTATGGAAAATAAGTCTTGTGGAAGTTTAAAAGAAGGAAAGATTGCTTCCAGATGAAACAGTCAGGGAATGCTTTACAAGAGTCAGGATTTAAGCTGTGTTATGAAAAATGGGCAGGATTTACATTTGGAGAAGCCGAGTAGGGAGGACTGTGTTGAGAGGTCTTATAATAGGAGTAAAAAGTAAAAACAGAGCTAAATTTTCAATTTTCTCTGCCTTGGGTTTGATAAAATAAGGTTAATATATTTAAGCATGAAGCCAAGAGGGAAATGTCCTTTCTCTCTTTCATTGACTTTTGAACTCTCTTCCACTATCACTGTATAATTTTTAAAAAATAAGTGTCCCTTGACAATATCTTTTCTATTATATTTTATTGGATAATGATATAATCACATTTGTTGCTTGGGAAATAATATATTTCTATAATTATGACACTATGTTATATTTACAATGTGAAATAAAAGCAAGTGAGTGTGTGTTGTGTTGATGTGGTATGTGTGGTGTGTGTCATTCTACGAAAGCTGGGTTTCTCTAGTTCATAAAGAAACCAGACAGCTGTATTTCGTCTTCTCTTCTCTCTTCTCTCTCCTCTCTTCTCTCTTCTCTTCTCCTTTCTCTTCTTTCTTTTTTTACCCGAGTAGGAAGAAAGGCATTTTCTCTTCTCAAGCAAAATACTGATTGAAATATAGCCGGGCATTGGAAGTTGCAGAGCATACCATGTCTAATAAACTTCATGGAAATCTGGTCACAAGAGGTGGTTCTGGATTTAGTTGTTTCCGCAGAAAAAAAGCTCTGTTCTTGATCTTCCAACAGCCATGTCTCCTATATCATCTTAACTGGCAAGGGACACATTCTTGCATACTCTCCTATGTGCTGGCTAATAAAGTTCTTTGGCAATTTAATCATTAGTAAGACGTATTATGAAAAAATCTTTGGAAAATGAAATTGCAAGTGAGTATCTGCTGGGGAAAAAAAATACAATGCTTTAAATACATATCCAAGTTGAAAATAAATGATTTGGGGATTTTCTGCTGTTTAGTATTATTTGCACCAATGAGCCCCTCTATTCCTTCTTGTAACCAAATGTTGACTTAGTTTGTCTGCTAGAAGTCTACTCCAGCTGTAAAGAGATGAAATAATTATGGTAGATTCAAGTTAATTGTCAATATAAATCCCTGACTCAGTTATGTATAAATACAAAGTATTTTATTTCCTGTTTTATTTGGTAAAAGTTTTTATGAAATATCCTAAGGTGAATTTTAGGTTAATATATAAAAATAATTATCAAATACCAAATATGGTGAAAATTATCTGCATTTCATTTTCTCTAAATAATGTAGCCTCATCTGTTAATATAGTTCAATCTATAATATTTATTACACCCTCTTTGTGAGTAAAATCCTATGATCACATCACCTTAGGAGTTATTTAGATGTGATTAAAGCTTAGAATTTCAGCTGGACAAGCCAACAATGTTTGTGGCTCCACTTTGCACCTTAAAACTTGCATTTGCACCTGCAAAAGGCTGAAATGAATAATAAGTCAGCACATGTGTCTTCCATTATTCATTATTTTATGAGCAGATGTGGGTGATGTGGGCAAAGAGCTAGATGCATCTTTAATTGAGAAAACCTGTGGAAAAGTTATCCTTAAATCTCTCCTAGGGAATTGACTTAGAACACTATGCACCATGAATTGGAAACTACGAATCAGACCCAAATGTTGACCAGACAACCCAAGCCTGAACACAGGCTGTCAAAAGTGAACATTATAAACATTAATCTCAGATTTTTTTCTATCAAATTTCTCTATAAATAGTACTGTGTCCACTAGGTTTTTTAAAATGTTCACTCTAAAGTGATATAAACCATCAGGAATAAAGACATAACACCCAGTTAAATTTATTTGGAGAAAAATAAATTGGATCCTAATCTTATTTTTTCATGCTGTACTCACACAGAAAGAATTTCAAATTGTGCAACTTAGTTTTTTTTTTTTTTAATTTACATTTAACTGTTATCTTTGAATATTTAGTCTATAGAAGTAACTTGTCAAGTTCCTACTGTTGAGGAGTGAAGGTAAGAGTGAACAAGACACAGACCCTGAAACAAATAAAAGTGAAGTCTATAGATTTGACTATTCTAGAGCCTATACTAATAATATAGTTCTTTGTTAAATCAAAATTTCTTCTGTTTTTAGCATAAAATTGAAAATTAGATTGTTGTATAAAAACGAATGCTAAGACAAAACAATTAAAAATAACTATAGCTACAGTAATTTGTTAATGGTAACACAGTAGTAAAACGATGTATATTGTAACTGCCAATAAAATAAAATATGGGCAGAGGAAAAGTTAAAGTTTCCAAAGTTTTTAAATATGGTTAACATTAAGTTGGTATCAGCTTAAAATAGACTTTTATGACTACAAGATGTTTTACTTAAGTCCCATTATAACCACGAAAAAGACTTGTAGTAGATACACAAAATAGAAAGGAAAAGGAATAAAAGAATACCATTATAAAAATTATCAAATCACAAAACAAGATAGCAAGAGAAAAAGAAAAAAACGAAGAAACTATAAAATAGTTGGAAAATAATGAATAAATGGCAGTACATCCTTATCCATCATAATTACTTAAAATGTAAATGGATTCAAATGACATAGAATGGTTGAATGGATTAAAAAAAATGAGATCCAATGGTATGCCACCTACAAGAGACTCACTCTAGCTTTAAGGGCACACATAGGTTGAATGTGAAGGCACTAGAAAAGATATTCCATGCAAATAGTAATCAAAAGAGAAAGGAGTAGCTGGATTTATATCATACAAAACAGATTTTAAGTCAAAAGCTATCACAAGAGACAAATAAGGTCATTATATAATGATAAAGGGATCAATTTATCAAAAGGCTATAACAAATAGAAATATACATGTACCCAATATCAGAGCACCTAAATGCATAAAGCAAATATTGCCAGAACTGAAGGGAGAAAGAGGTAGCAATACAATAATCATAGGGAACTTTAATACCCCACTTTCAATGATATATTGATCATCCAGAAAAATAAATCAGAAAATATCAGACTTGAATGACAGTAGAGATCAAATGGACCTAACAGACATATATAGAACATTCTATTCAATAGCAGCAGCGATGTGTGTGTGTGTGTGTATATATATATATATATATATATATATTTATATTTGAAGCTGTCACAGAACATTCTCTAGAATACATGATGTGTTAAGCCACAAAAAGTCTTAATAAATTCAAGAAAATTGAAATCATATCAAGTATCTTTTCTGACCATGGTGGTATGGATCTAGAAATTAACCAAGGTGGAAAATTAGAAAATTCACAAATACATGGAAATTAAACAACACGTTCTCAAATAGTCAATGAGTCAGAGAAGAAATCAAAAGGGAAATAAAACACATATTGCTGACAAACTACCAAAACTTATAAAATGCAGCAAAGGTAATTCTAAGAGGAAAATTTATAGTGGTAGTTGTTTACATTAATTTGTTTTTGATTTTGTTTTTGTTTTTAGAGATAGGATCTCACTTTGTTGCCCAGGCTGGAGTGGAGTGGTGCAATCACAGCTAACTGTAACCTTGAATCCTTGGGTTCAGATGATCTTCCCAAATTAGTCTCCCAAGTAGGTAGGATTACAGGCATGGAACACCATACCTATTATTTTATTTTATTTTTTGTAGAAATTGGGTTGCCCAGGCTAGTCTCCCACTCCTGGCGTCAAAGAATCCTTCTGTCTTGGCCTTGCAAAGTGCTGGATTTGCAGGTGTGAGCCACTATGCCCAACCCCAAATCTTTCTTTACTGCTAACTTGACACCCCAGAACAATAAAAGAAGCAGAACAAACTAAGCACACAGATAGAAGAAAGGAAATAATAAAGATTAGAATAGAAATAAATAAGGACTATAAAAGATCAATAATACTAAGAGTTTGCTTTGTGAAAAGATAAAGATGACAAGACTGAATTAAAAAGAAAGAGAAAGTATGACCAGACTAATAACTAATAAGGAGATTTAATTAGTAGTCAAAAACTACCCAACAAAAAGTGCTCAGCACCTGAAGAATTCACAAGAAAATTCTTCCAAACAATTAAAGGAGAATTAATGCTGATTCTTGTCCAACTTTTTCGAAAAAATTGAAGAGCAGAGAATACTTTCAAACTCATTTTATGAGGTCACCATTACCCTAATACCAAAGTCAGACAAGAATACTATAAGAAACAAAACATACAGGCCAATATCTCTGATAAATATAGATCCAAAAATCCTCAAGAAAATACCAGGAAACCAAATTCAACAGCATATTTAAAAGATCAGCCATCATGGTCAAGTTAGACTGATCCCTGAAATGCAAGGATGCATAATTGACATATGCAAGTCAATAAATGTGATATGCCACATTAACAGAATAAAAATTATATGATCATTTTAATAGATGCAAAACAAACATTTGACAAAATTTAACATGATTTCATCATAAAAATACTTAATAATGTATAGAACATACATGTCATTACATGCCTCAACATAATAAAGACCATATATGACAAGCTCACAGATAACATCATATTCAATGGTAAAAATTTGAAAGTATTTTTCTAAGATCAGATAGAAGAGAAGACGACAAGGGTGCTCATTTTTAACTTTCCTATTCAATATAGTATTGTAGGTTCCAGTCAGAAAATTAGTCAAGAAAAATAAATAAAATACATTCGAATTGAAAGGTAAAATGGTCTCTGTTTGCAGATATCATGAGGAAGAAAGCCTAAAACCCTACCAACAAACTGTTTGAACTAATTAATCAATGCAGTGAAGTTCCAGAATACAAAAGCAACATTCAAAATCACTAGAGTTTCCACACACTAACAATAAAGTATACAAAGAAGAAAATAAGAAAATAATCCCATTTACAATAGCATCAAAAGGAGTAATATACTTAGGAATAAATTTAAGGAAGAAGGTGAAAGATCTGTACAATAAAACTATAAAACATTGATGAAAGGAACTGGAAAAACGCTAACATAAAGATATTGCAAGTTCATTGATTTGAAGAATTAATGTTATTAACATGTCCATACTACCTGATGTGATTTATGGATTCAATGTAATCCCTATCAAAATTACAATGATATTCTTCATATAAATAGAATAACAACTCTAAAATTCATATGGAACCATAAAAGACCCCAAATAGCCAAAGCTGTCTTGAGCAAGAAGAACAAAGCTGGTTGTAGTACACTAACTAATATCAAAAGATGCTATAAAGCTATAGTAGTTAAAACAGCATGATAATGGCATAAAACAGCCACATAGACCAGTGGAACAGAATAGAATGCCTAGAAATAAATTCACACATTTATGATCAATTGTTTTCCAGTAAAAAATGCTAGAAACACATAAGAAAGGAAAATCTCTTTAAAAATTAGGAGGGGAAAACTGGATATCCATATGCAGGAGATAAAATCTGTATCTCACATCAGATATGATTAGTTTGACAAGACAGCCATAACAAAGTACCACAAAGTGTGTGGCTTAAACAACAGACATTTAGTGTCTAATGGCTCAGGAAGTTTGAGATCAAGCTGGCAGCAGTGTCACGCTTCCTCTGAAGGTGCTAGGAAAGGATCTGCTTTTAGGCTTTTCTCCTAGTTTCTGATAGTTCTTTGGTTTGTGGCAGCAGAACTCTAATCTTCACTGAGCATTTTCCCTGTGTGCATGTCTATCCCAACGTCCCTATTTTTTTTTCTCTTTATAAAGACAGCAGTCATATCAGACTATGGTGCACCCCAATTACTTCATTTTATCATCATCCCTCTGTAAAGACCCTATCTCTAAATGCAGTCAGATTTGAGGTATTTGGGGTTAGGACTCCAACATCTCTTTTCATGAGACAAAATTCAACCCATAATAATGTACAAAAATCAATTCAAAATAGATTAAATAATTAAATGTAAGACCTAAACTCTAAAATTACTAAAGGAAACATAGAAAAAAAGTGTCTTGACATTGGTCTGGGCAATGAGTTTTTGGGTGTGACCCCAAATGCACAAGCAAAAACAAATGAAAAATAGACAAATAGAATTGCATCAAACAAAGAAGCTTCTGCGCAGCAAAAGAAGCTACAAAGTGAAGACACAACCTATGAAATGGAAGAAAATACTTGCAAATCATACACCTGGCAAGAGGTTGATATCAAACAATATATTGAATTCAAACAATAGCAAGAAAGCAAAGAATCCAGTTAAAAAAATGGGCAAAGGAAATGAATAAACATTCCTCAATTGAAGACATATGAATGTCCAACAAGTATATGAAAAAGTTAACGCTACTAATGACCAGATAAATAGGAATAAAAAACACAATAAGGTATCAACTGATACTTTTTAGAATGCCTAATATCAAAAAGTCAAAAGATAACAAGTATTGATGAGGATGTAGAGAAAAGGGAATGTGTGCACACTGTTTTGGGGCATGTAAATTGGTATAGCTATTATGAAAAACAGTATGGAGGTTCCTCAAAAGTTAAAAATGGGATATGATGCAGCAATCTTCTGGTTATGTATCTAAAAGAATTGAAATGTATCTCGAAGAGATAGTTGCACTGTCATGTTCATTGTAGCATTATTCACAACAGCCAAGATACGAAATCAACGTAAGTGTTCATCAGTGATGAATGGATAAAAATGCTGTACACACGCACACCCACCCACACACTTAGGAATTCTATTTATCCTTTTAAGAAAGAGAAATCTTGTCATTCAAGACAACATAGATAAACCTAGAGGACATTATATCTAGTGGAATACCCCAGGCCAAGAAAGACAAATACTGCATAATCTTACCTATGTGTGGAATCTAAAAATGTTGATTTCTTAGAGGCAGAGAGTAGTGTGGTGGTTACCAGGGATTGGGACATGGGGCAAGGAGGGAGATGTTGGTCAAAGCATACAAAGTTTCAGTTATGTAGGATGAATAAATTTGGAGATCTATTATAGATCTCCAAACTAAAGTTAATAATACTGTGTCTACTTAAAATTTAAAGTAGATCTGAAATGTTCTCACCATACATACAAAAGAAAAGGTAAACATATAAGGTGATTAATATGTTAATTAGCTTGATTAAAAATAAATATAATTATTTCATAATGTCGTGTGTATTAAAACATGTTGTATACCTTGACTATATTATATTTTTACTTGCTAATTATACCTTAATAAAGCTGGAAAAAATTGAATTAAATCTATACATTAGGAGAAATTTATTATCTTTATTGAGTTTTCTTATATATGAATATTTGTGTCTCCACATCTATTTAGGTCTTCTTTAAGGCTTTAATAAATTTTCAGTATTTTTGTTAAGCCTAAAACAACTAATGTTATGCCTAAAACCTTCCCTTTTTGGTGTTGAGTATTGGGTAGAGAACACGGAATTGGATATTAAGAAATAATTCCCTAAGAAATTTACTATTTAATGAAGGAGACCAAGGACACAATTATAATACAGAATAATTAGTGTGCAAAGTAGTGAGAACCAATAGAAAAAGCACCTATATCAGCACTGGGGAGCTGTTAGACCTGAAAGGTAAGTTCGTGTCCGCCATGTTTGGAGAAAGCATGGAAGACAGATCTAGGCGAAGAAAGAAGCATGCGAAAGATACAAATATGAGAAAATATGATGCCTTATAGAAACAGCATGAACAGTTGCCATACACAGCACACACAGAGAGAGAGAGAGAGAAATAGGAGTGGAGATGAAGTTGGAGAGCTAATAATTATAGCTAATATTGCTTACTATGTGTCGGACAGTATTCTAAGAAAATTCAAAATTCATCTCATCTAGTCCACATCATAATCACATGAAGAAATCCCCCCATTTAAAAAAATAAGAATTCTGAGGCCTAAGATAAATTAAGTGCTTGCCCAGCATCACCAGGAAGTAGATGATGCAATTCAAACCTAGGCTCCAGGCTTTATGCTTTTAATCACTGCACTGTGTGGCTTTGTGGAGGAACAAGTTGAGACATTTTTAGGGGTACAAACCCCTAAACTTATCTAGATAGAATTTAGCAATCTTTGAGGAGTTTTAGGTCTTGAATTTTAGCAAAGTTAAAAAAAAATAGCTGAATAAAAAATTGGAGGGGAATGCTTCCGCAATCAGGAAAAAGAGCTAAGGGCAATGTTTGTATAGATGCTCCTTAAGTTATGATGGTGTTAATTAAGTCCCAGTAAATCTATCATAAGTTGAAAATATCATAAATTGAAAATGCACTTAATAAAGTACATTTAACCTACCAACCATCATAGGTTAGCCTACTCTATCTTAAACATGATGAAAACAGCTATATTAGCCTATTTGGGGGCTAAATCATCTAACACAAAGCCTATTTTTTCAATAAAATGTTAAATTTCTCATATAATTTATTGAATGTCGTACTGAAAGTGAAAAACAGAATGGTTGTATAGGTACTCAAAATACGGTTTCTACTGACTGTGTATTTCTTTTGTACCATCATAAAGTCAAAAAGTCATAAGTGGAAGTACCATAAGTCGAGGAATACCTGTATTCTAGAAAAAGACAGAAGTGTAAAGAAGATAGGGCACAAGGATGAAGAAAACTGCAAATTTTCAAGTGATTTTAAGGAGGCAAAGGGCAACATCAATATAACTTCTTGAGGGAAATGTTTGGGAGAATGAGTTGAAGTGGCTGAATTCTTGGCTTCCAACTTAAACATTTTGATAGATGATAGCGCAACTGATTGCAAAAGCAACAGCTCAAGCGTTATGTCCTCTTGGAGGCCGTCCCTGAGCCTGCTGCCTCCACAGCTGCCTTAACTCACATGGAGTTAAGAAATAAGTACCTGTTTTCTAGGTTTTTTATAACACTCTGAGGATACCAGGTTCATCCTAGTCATCATGTTGCATGGTTTTTCCCATTTGACTCAGGCTCTTTGAAGTCATCTTTTGCACCAGTATCTCCAAACGCTAACAGAATCAGAGGTTCATTTAAATATTTGTTGAATGAGTACAATTACTCATACAAGTGGTAGGGAAGAATAGGGATAAAGAAACACCAGAAAGTAACTTTTATGACATATGTGCTACCTTAGGGGAAAAATAATTTAGAAATATGGGGAATATTTTATCAATTATTTCTCATAAAACATGAGATTTAGGAAAACAATAATTTGAGAAAAGATGACTGGCTACAAATATTATTTTAATAAGCAAAATGTGCTTCTTTGGGCCATAGTTTAAAATACTGCAAGAAGGAATCTTTTCCCGAGGGTGACCTGCGTCTTTTATATTTATCAAGATATTACGTTATGAAGATGCCTTCAGTATGAAAATTCAGTGGCCTGTGTGGGGGGAAAGAAGGCTTGGCTAAATCTACAAAAAGTACTTTTATGGAAAACAATAAGAATGACGTGATAAGGGGATAAAAATGGCGGAAGTACCCAGCACAAAATAATTACAAATGGGGGCAGGAGCAGTGGGACTGCTTATGGTATGGAAATCCAAAGCCTGGATCAGAAACCAAGGGAGATTTCACTGGAGGCAACACAAGTACAGCTCGTATGAATCACTGTGAGCCTAATGATGCACCACTCATCATTGTCCCTCCCATTCCTTGTGTTGTCTGTGCTTAAGACTTTAAGAATTCTTTTTACCCAGAAGTGGGGCAATATCACTGACCAAACTTTTAGTTCATAGCTCTACATGTGACTGGTATCTTACTCAACCTTCTCATCTCTCATCCTTTAATACCTAATTTCCCACCTGTATCATTGAATATATATATCTATGTTTATCCTGTTCATCTAATTATGTATTTATCTGTGAGTGCCTTTATTGATGGAGGCAGTTTCTTAGTGGTTGTATATTACTTCTTTCTACCTTCTTGACACTTCACAAGGAGTCTTGTGCATAAAAGACATTCAAAAAGTGTTAAATATGTGACAGAAAATGTATGTCATATGATAATTTTACAGTCATTTTATAAGGAGGATGGATTGAGAAAACAAATGGGAGGATCTATTATATGCTGTCCTTTTGTCAACTTGGAGACTTATAAATGATGACTGTAGGATGCAGTGTATTAGAGGAGATAAATTAATCCACATTTGAAGCAAACGAAAGACATTTTTAAGGGCCAAGGTGGAAGTGAAGAATGTCAGAGGAAGGAGAAAGAGAAACAGAAAGGCAGAATTTGAAAGGGATAGGAGCTGATGCTGTGGACCTACCTTGGAAAGAAAACAAATTTTGAAGTAAAGTTTTGTGCTCTGAGATATAAAAAGCCCTTCTATGAACTCTTTTAATTTTTAGTCAAAAAGCACTCCATTCCTTAGAAGGATTCAGTTATTTGCTTATATTATTATTATTATTATTAGTGTGGTAGGGAATGAGATAGGCTAAGTCCTGGGCTTGGAGACAAGGACAGAAACTTCCATGGGTTGCAGCTGTATTCACATTAGGCAGGCAGGTAAGGAGACAGATACAGGAATAGAACCCAGTCTTCCAGGGAGAAGAGCCAATTAGCCCTGAATGGTCGCTCCCTGCCTTTAAACAAAGAGTCTACTAGGGTTGAGAATAAAAGGAAAGAAAATTGGCATTTTCAAACTATGGTAGTATGCCAGTGTACCCAGACAGAATAAATGCACGATGCCAATCCCAAAGAGAGAGATGAGGCTTAGCAGTAGAGTGGAGAGCCACATAATTCTGTTTCTGCATTCTAAACTCTGTGAGGATCAGAGTTTCTGATCCTCTTTCCATCTGATCCTTCTTTCCCCATATTCTCTGTTCTCTTCCTAAACATTGATCAGTTTATCTCAAAATATAAAGTTTGAGATATTATAATATTAAATATACGTAAAATTTAAAAATACAGGTACTTAGATTATAATGGACATTCAAATAACATTTACGCCTCTTTCTGTATCTTTGTTCAGGTAGCTGTTGAAATTTTTATTCAATTGTAAATAGAAAACTAGAAGGAGTGATGTGACCTACTCTTAACCTAATTTTTAAAACAGAAAAAATTGTTTTTTAATAAGAGTAATGGGGTTTTTGTGAGAAGGGTCTTGTCACCTTAGAGTTCTCAGTTATTGGTGAATGGAATGCTGGACAGAATTAGACATGTGTCCAAAATGCTATAAAAGGAAAAGTGTAAATTCTGCAGAGATTAGGAGCTCCCAGACAATGCCAGCCTGGAAATTTGGTCATAGTCCTAGATGATGCTGAAGATAATAATAAAATACCCTATTGTTCTTTGGCTATCTCTTTAAAATTGTCACCTCTCCCTGTTCTCACTTGTCTTTTAGCTTCCAGGGTGGTAGAAGTTTGTCTCGGTTTCCTGTAACCTATTTCAATAACACTGTGTAGCTATAGCCTAGAAAATAACACAAAGTGTGGTTTTGTTCCCTTCACCTTCGCCACCGCCAAAAAAGATCATCATTGCTGAAATTCCTCAGCATTAGCAGCCTCTTCGCTCATCACAGGAGGTAACCATTGTCAAAGATTAGGGCGCAATCACAAGGTCAGGACATGTCTGTACCACTTTAATGGTTCTTTTATCTCTTCCTCCTAGGCCTAATAGGATAAGAAACTAGATTGAACTCTATAGAGCTCATCCTATCTACACAGTTTCTTTCAGGAAACTGCTTTATTCCTATTTCCAGACAGCCAGAGTTGTGTAAGATGTTTAGACTTTAGTCATATAGTCTCTAAAACTTCCACCACAACAGATTTGACGCCACTGCTTGACCCACTACAGTGGGGGATGAGTTAAGAAGGTTGGGAGGCTCCCCAAATGCATATTAGACTGTAAAATTACATTGATCCTAATGATAAAGAAAATGGGGAAGGTAATATACAGAGATAGATATAGCTAGATAGAGAGCAATCCAATAAGACATCATTTTGAAAGAATTGGTGGAAAAGATCGTCTGGATGACATTTAGCTAAGGATGTTCTTTACAGTAACACAGAACAATGTAAGATACATCAAGGATGCTTAGATCTGCAGTGAAAAAAATATATGGACAATAAAAATGCTTTTTAATTTCTTTTTTTGTTATTTTGTTCAATGAATGAAGAATATTAAGGCATGACTACTCACTGAAACAAAAGTTGTAATGCAAAGAGTTCAAGAAAGTAGTTCTACTCAACCATTTATATTTTGCTTCATGTCAAAAGGAAATATTTTTAGAATCTTATTTTAGAGTAAGCATTCATAAGAAACCATGATTGAATGAAAAGAGTAAAGTGACTACTTAGCAGCTCTTCCAACTCACAACAATGGAGCTCAGTTACTGGGAGAACTTGCAAATGTGTTTGAAATGTTCTCAGTGATCTCTAAGGATTCAGGGGAACTAGAAAGAAATATGGGAATATAGGAAACAGGTACTTGTTACCACCTTTATTAAAGAAAAATTGGGGGTTATAATATATAAATCAATAAACATGTCTTCAGTACCAGGCACATTCTAGAATGGCTTATCTTATAGGTAATTTGCAAAAATATGAATGATTTAGAATAATGCTAGCCTGAGTTCATCATATACTACAGGTTAACCTCAATATTTTGATAAATTAGAACAAATTCAGGAAATGTATAAACATAGTCTTTGTATTTTTACAAGAAATCAGTATAATTTTTCCATTATGTCCTTTGAAAGAAAATAGAGGAATAAAGGCTCTGGACTAGACAAAAACGTTTGATAAATTTGCATTCTGTTACATAAAATGGACTTGGTCATGGGTCTCTTGGAGTCAGGGAGTATTCATCTTGGTGTGCCAGCATGCAGCACCTAGTAAATACTCAGAAATATTAATATCTGACTGAGTGAAGAAATGAATATTGAATAAATTCATTAAATAGTTTGTTATATAAGTACTTTTGGGTAAGGACAGTGCTAAAAGAAACATTGCAAAGTGGCTTTCGTTCAGGTTCCCTGGATATTTCTGTCCAAATGCCTGCTGACAACGATGAGGTTGGCTCTGAATCTATCTTTTATTTAGAAACACACTAATGATTATTATCAGTGAGACTGAGACATTTGTGTCAATATTGTGGGTAATTATAAGTCATAGAAAGTAGAAGCTAAGTGATTGACATGTTCTTTTTAAATTTTTTGAATATGTCCAGATTTTTGTAGATGTATCTTACATTATAAAAATTCTGAAAGTATTGGAACCATAGTCTTTAGAATTGCAGTTATTTTCTGTATGTGATACGGTGAATAACTTGAAGTTGTGTATTTAATGAGCTTGAAATACTTTAACTTAATATATCCCATTTCATTTTGCAATGAGCAAGGAAACTTTGACCTCACAATGAATGGATCAGAGTTGGCAAGGATTGTGCGTGGTAGTTTTGTGATGCAGATTTCAGCTAATGGACCATGTAATTAAGATGACCAATTGCTAATGCAGTTGGAGAAATTCCAAGAACTCTGATATGAAGCCTACCAATTACAGTACATTTCCCACTACTATCCAAGGGGATTAATAATTCTTTTCATCGTATTTATTGAAATTCTTCAACAAATTTAAGAATATTTTAATTCATAATGGAATAAATAGTATATCTACTTGTACAGCAAAGTACAGGAAATGAGAGAGGCATAGCTCATCTCTAAGTATCTATAATAGTTCTATCTGTACTTCTTTATGTAATAGAACTTTCGTAATTATATTTTACCTCACTGATATTGAGTGTATATAAATGAATTCACAACATATTGATCTTTTTTGTCAAGGATTAATAATCCAAATAGAGGTGAAAGGCAAGGAATAAAATACATGGATGAGTCCATTCTTTTAAGATACACAGTGTCAGTAAGTGATAAAGAAGATTCTATATAATTATAGCATTTTTCTCTGTCCTTTATTTTCATTGCTAGATTTTCTGTAGGTGCTCAATAAATGTTTATAGAACTGGATTGAATCATCAATAACACAGTCTTCGTAAAATATTATTTTGAAAGGTATAACTCCAGTATTGACCTAAAATATAAGTAATTTAAATCATATAATTTATCTTTGAATCTCTAGTGCTAAGCATAGTATGTAATTTTAAGTCAATGTATGTTAATTGGAAGAATGCATGAATAAATCCTTTACTTTTCAATTAGCTCTAATTACAAGTTATTTGTTTCGATAATGTTGTATTACTCTAAAAGAAGACTGAAGCACTTGTAGAGGAATGTCAACATTTATAATACTTGAGTAGTCAGAACTAGGCTGATTGTTTTATATTAATCTTTATATTTTTATTTATGCTTAAAACATTGAGAAATCAGCAAATATTTAGTTTGTCTTATTTTTGTGTTTTTTTCTTCAATCTAAATTGTTCTATAACATTTATTAAATTAGTATTTTTTGTGTTCATATAGTACTAAGTGGTGGGAATATAACTGCATATAAAGACATACAGTTTTCTTTCTTTCAGTGTCTTCCCTTGCAAACATATAAACATAAGCTAAGCTAAAAAAAAACCACATTTTTAAATGCATAGCTGAGTAATCAAGACAATAAAGGAAATCTCTCAACAACACAGAAGGAATTAAAAGCTGAAATCAATATTTCAAAGCAACATGAAATCTGAGGCTTTTCTTTGGGCATGGGGAGGATACAACAACCTGGAATTTCAGGGACTAGCTAAATGAGGTTTAGGTTATTAGGCCTATGGAAGAAGAGAAATGAGATCTGAGAATTGTAATTAAATCTTCCTTCTCCAAAAGTGTATACCCTCAGTGAAAGAGCAGGCTGGAAAAATCCAGTGGCAAGGAAAGCAAACAGACATTAAAATCTGGATTTTTTGCCAGTAGCTAGAGATGACAGGGCATGTGACTCTTAAGAATATATGTCCTAGGCTTGCTTGCCTCACACCAGTTTGGGGCTTTCATTTATACTAGCTGAGTGGTCAGGAAAACTGGAAGCTGAGATATTAAGTAACAGGGGTCTCCGTTTGTTGGCATATTCTGTCTGCAGCAGAAGCCTTTCTGGAGGGAATCATTCTTAGCCTAGGTTCTTTGTATTCTTCCACAGATGAAATGCAATCAAATATGAGTGTATAACTACAAGAAATATCAAATACATGCAGTAAAAAAGCCAATAGGGAACAATTTAAACCCCCATCAGATTGAAATCATTGCTTATAGAATATAAATGAAAAAGAATAAAATGCTTAGAGAGTTCAATATATATTCAAAAAAGTGGACAAAGATTAAGAGGGTATATAAAGTAACCAAATAAGCCAGGCATGGTAGCACACACCTGTGGTCTCGGCTACTTGAGAAGCTGAGACAGGAAGGATTTCTTGATCCCAGGAGTTTGAGGCTGCAGTGAGCTATAGTTGGGCCACCACACTCCAACCTGGTGACAGAGTGAGACCCTGTGTCTGAAAAATTAAGTAAAAAATAAGAGATAAACAAGTAGAATTTGAAAAGGAAACATTGAAAATTTGGATTAATCAGGGTGGGCAAGGCTATGTTGCGGCAAAAAGCCACCCCAGCAACAAAAGTTCTTTGTACTCCCTTAAAGCCTGCTAAGAGTCAGGTGACTCCCCTTGGCAATTGTCCTCTATGCAGCAATGTAGGCATCTAAGCTAAATGAACCTCACAGCTCTGCCATCTCAACATAAGGTCCTCCTCTTGGCTAAAGCTAAGGTATGATTGAAGGGTAGCAAACAGGCTCATCTGAGGTTCCTCTTCAAAGTAGAGGAAAAGTAGGTTCCTCTTCAAAGAAGACAGAAGCACTTGTAAAGGAATGTCAACATTTATAATACTTAGGTAGTCAGAACTAGGCTGACCATCACTGTTCAAAACCCAACATACAGCATCATTATCAAGAAGACTGAAAAATGTGTGGGAACACAGAGAACAATTTTCTTCTGTAGAGTTGTAGAATTAAAAACTATAGTAATTCAAATCAAAATCTCCATGGATGAGTTAAATAGAAAATATAGCATAAAAGATAAACTATAAACTAAAAAAAATTAATGATAAATTACTATGCAATAATTAATAACATAAGTGCAGCACATAGATGCTAGGATGTAGAAACTTTTTAAAAGACAGCTTAAGTGGCAAAAAAGAACAAGAAGAACTAACATGTATCTAACTGGATTCTAAAAGGAGAGCAGAGAAGAATAGGGAATATACAATGTTTACAACTTTTTGGAAATTCCTAAGAAGTAAAAATTCAGACTCTAAAACCACCACATAAGCTCAACATAATAAATATATAGAAATCCAGGGCCGGGCGGGGTGGCTCAAGCCTGTAATCCCAGCACTTTGGGAGGCCGAGATGGGCAGATCACGAGGTCAGGAGATCCAGACCATCCTGGCTAACACGTTGAAATGCCGTCTCTACTAAAAAAAAAAAAATACAAAAAACTAGCCGGGCCAGGTGGCGGGCGCCTGTAGTCCCGACTGCTCGGGAGGCTGCGGCAGGAGAATGGCGTAAACCCGGGAGGCAGAGCTTGCAGTGAGCTGAGATCCGGCCACTGCAGTCCGGTCTGGGAGACAGAGCCAGACTCCGTCTCAAAAAAAAAAAAAAAAAAAAAAAAAAATCCATATGTAGTCACCACATGGTGAAGCCACAGAACACAGACATAGCCACCAGAGGTAAAATAAATATCATCTACAAAGCAGCGAATCAGGCTGCAAATGAACTTCTCAACATCAAAAGGCAATGAGAAAATGCAAGTTGTAGAAGCAGTATCTGTTGACAAAGAATTGCATATCTCACACGACAGTTTTCCAAAAGAGGGTGAAACAAAGATATTTCAAGCAAATGAGATGCTAAGAGACCTTACCTCACACAAAAATCTAATTTATGAGACAAAAAATAAGAATAAAACACTGGGAAAAATGACAATTATTTCAATAAGCATATGAAATATTAAAACATATAGACCAATACAAATATGAAAATATTTTCAACTTCATTAATAACCAGAAAAAAACACATTTTATTTCTAACCAGTTGACAAAAATTAACAAGTCTCATCAAACCAAGTATTGGTGGAAGGGCATTTAGTCTTATACTCTTTATATGATAATTGGTTTCTGTAAAATTACTTTGGGAAAAGATTTGTTGTTGTTTAATAATGTTGAAACGTGAAATCCAGTTATTCTGTGTAATCCTTGCACATGTATCCCAGAAGAAATAAATGGATATATCCATATTGTTTGGCAAAAAAACCTAGAAATAACCTAAATATCTAAATATCCATTGATAAAACAATACATACAATTATATATATAATTTACAAATGTGTTGTATGTAAAAATTATATATATAAAATTATGTGTGCATTATATATAATTACATGCATACACATGTGCAGATATAATGGTATGCTGTGCAACATTGAAAATAAATTATACAAAGTCCAATAACATAAACCTAAGCACTGTTTGTTAATAGCTACCCAACAATAAAGGGCTGGAGGGGACGATGCATTGAGTTGAGAGGTGTGACGAGAACTTCGATAATGCTAGTAATGTATTTCTCAAACTGAATGATAGGATGATTTATTTTTCACATAGCACATTTAATAATATATCCTTTTTATATGTAAAATATTTATATTCAAAGTACAAAAATTACACTGTTTTTCCTCTTATGTGTAGAAGTTTACATTAAGTAATGTAAATTTCAACATTGACAAATACTATTGAGAAATGTACATGGGGTTACTATTTAGAATAGGAATATGCGACTTCAAAACATTTTTATTTTATAATATGTGCTTGTTTGTTACATGGTTATTAAAGGTGAAATGGTGAGGTTTGAGCTGCTAGTGTACTTATTACTGAAATATTGAACATTGTACCCAACAGTATGATGAGCAAGGTCTCTCAACCACCTTCAAAATGTCCATACCCTAAATTCTGAAACCTCTGAATATGTTATGTTACGTTGAAAAAGGGACTTTGAAGTTGTGATTAAGGTCACTGATCTTGATGTGGTAGCTATTTCTCTAGATTATATGAGGCGGCTGAACTAATTATTCTCTAGATTATATGAGGGGGTCGATCTAATTATAATACCCTTAAAAGCAGAGACTCTCCTAATTGAAGTCAGAGAGAGATGAAGGGCCGAAGAAAACACAGGAGAGATGAGACATGAGAGGTACTTGATCAGTGGTTACTACCTTTGAAGGCAAATGTCCACAAGTCAAGGAATGATGTAGCATTTAGGAGCAGAGAATAATCCCAGGCCATCAGTCATCAGGGAAATAAGAACTTCGGTCCTACAATTGCAGGGAACTGAATTCTTTTAAGAGCCTCCCTGAGTCTAGAAGAAGATTCTCCCTTAGACCTGTGATAAAGGAACAGCCCTGCTCACACCACGATTTTGGCCTTGTATCAATCTAAACAGAGACTCGGCCAAGCCCATCTGACTGTTGACCTATAGCAACTATGAGATACATATGTATTGCTGTAAGCCATTAAGTTTGTGGTAATTTATTATACCAGCAATATAAATGGATGTAGTAATAAACATGAAAACCCACAAATAAATACATAATTAATTATTGTGGTAACTAGTTAATGGAAAAAAACAGCACACTATGAAACAGGAAAATAGGGCAACCTGCTTGAAGACACTCTGGACATAGAACAAAGGATGAACTTTCTCCATATTCCATTTTTCTTCACTGCACTTATCCCTATAATGTCAGCATAGTATTCACTTTGAAAAAATATATAGCACATCTACTAAGTGCAAAGCAATGCAGTAGGTACACAGAGATGGTATAGATGAGGTCAGAGGATACCTCACCTTAAAAAGTCACAAGCACAGGTTGGCAAGCCATGGTCTGGGAACCAGATCTGGTCTGCCATCTGCTTTTGTATGGCTTGCAAACTAAGAAGTATTTTACCGTTTAAGATGGTTGAAAACAAAATCAAAAGAAGAATTATATTGTGTGGCATGTAAAAAGTCTATGAAATGCAAAGTTCAGTGTCCATAAATAAAGTTTAAATAGAACACAGCCACATTCATTCATTTGTGTGCCATTTATGCTTGCTTACATATGAAAATGGCCAGATTAAATAGCTGGTTAAGTGACCAAATGACTGACAAAGGCTAAAATATTCACTGCCTAGTCCTTCCTAGAAAAAGGAGGCCAACTCCAGATCTAGAATGCAGATAAGTTAAGCATATAAATGTTCACGAGAATATGTACAATTGAATAAATGCCATGTAGAGCAATTGCATTTGCTTATGCAGATCAGGAAAGACTACATGAAGCAGCTGACACTGAGATGACTTTTCAAGGAAATGGAGGTAAGATTAGGCCTCTCAGAAGTAAGAAGAGATTCCTTGACAGGCCATGTGCCAACAGAATTATTTGGCTGAAGATTTTCCTCATTAGGTATTTTTCAAATTCTCTTGTAAAAAATTTGAAAAAGAGAAGTCTGGCTTTTTTTTTTTTTTTTTTTGCTTGATTCCTTAAAGTCTTAAGGATAGAAACTCTGATACTAATTTCATGATTTAAATTGTTTCGTATAATGAATTTCTGCTAAAGATGAACCTCTTGCTATCTAGAACTCTTAAATTGTACTGTACCTCCACATTGCCATCATTTTTGTAGCACCTTTATTTTTGTTTCTCAATGATTAAATTAAGTTACACTTTTAGAATGGATTTATTATTATCTCCATTATGATATGTGTGTCTCCACTGCCCCCTTCTCCCTTTCACTTGCTGGAATTACTATCACCACCAAATTCTACCCCCACCCCTATGTCTGCTCAGAGGCTGCTTTGCTTAAAGCCACATCTCACAATCTTTATGAGAAACTCAACTCTGCTTCACAGATGCACTTTTTACCTCACAAATTTACTCTTCAAATTCTTCACATTTTTGGGTTTGTATTAGCTAATATATTTACTAATGTTTTAGCTGTTTATTGATGGAGTTGAATCTCAAATTGTTTTTATTAGCTCCAAATACTATGATAGTTATTAACACTAGAATTAATAGTTGGTTTGTTTCACGGCTCAGTTGCTACAATTGTAGGCTCATCAATGAAAAGTTATCAAAGCTTTTATGGTGGGAGATCCTGACTTCCGTTCTCCAGCCTTGGTCAAGTAAGTGAATGGTAATACAAACGGTTTGCTTTTCATTTTTTTTTGGAGATCGCAGCTACATTTAAAGTAAGTAGCTTTCTTGATAAAACCCTCTAAAATTAGAAAGTTGTAGAAATATATGGTAATATGTATCCTAATAATTCAACTTATCATGGCAACACACAATTAAAACTTTCCTTTGGGACTAACAAGCAAGAATCACAGTCATTTCTAAGGAAGTCAATATATAATGAGAAGAATAATTCAAGTAAATAGGACTGAGTTTCATAAAGAAATGGAAAATAAAAGCAAAAATTTTTTAACAAGGAAATTAATTATTACTGCATTTGATGACTTTACAGTTTTTATGGTCTTATTAGATCCTTTTTTAGATCCTTTTTTTAATTCCAATTACAGCAGTATTATTATTTTTATTTGGCAGGGAAAGAAGTATTGAATTTCTTTCATAGAACCACCACACAAAAAATTACCCTTTTCTAGAATAAGCATAATTTTTAATCAAAGTTTATTTTAAATGGAATGTATAATACCATTGATATTACATTCCATTAATATATTGGAAACATTTTGAACAAGGTTAATCAAAGAAGTGTTTTCTTTTTATATTTTTGTATCTATATCAACACTCATATTGACATATTTATATCCTCTGTATCTTATTATCTTATATATACTTTATAAAATCCTGTAGTAAGACAAATAAGTCTAAGTTTTATACAATCTAAAATAATGAATCCCAGCTCATGTAAACAACATGTCTTCTGTGCTCACTGTTATAACTAAATTGTATATAGATCATTTACTATATTTCATTGATTCTAAGATGTCTATTTCTTTTTATTACATTTAGTATCTCTGAAATAAGAATGAATCTTACAGTGGATGACCTATGATATTCAATTGCTAGCATTTTTTTCTTTCTAGGTGGATCAAAATATAATGTACTAATATACTTTTCACAATTGATATTGACAGATTCAAAGAAATATTCAGTATTAAGACCACATTTCAGAGTGTAGCACAGTTTGACAGAAAGTGCTTTTCACCCTGTAATAATGGATTTCCTCTTTGAAAAAAATTTTTTAGCTAGTTTAGGCCAAAGAGCTAGTTTTTCCAAACCACCTTAAAGGTTACTGTATTGGTTTGCTAGGGCTGCCTTAACAAAGTACCATAAACTAAGGGGCTTAAACAACAGAAATGTATTGTCTCACTGTTCTGAAAGTTAGAGAAGTCAAAGATCCAGGTATCAGCAGGACAATGATCCCTCTGAGGTGCTAGGGCAGGATCTGTTCCAGGTCTTTCTCCGGGCTTTTGGTATCTCCTTGGATAGTGGCAGCATAACTCCAGTCTTCACAAGGGGTTCTCACTGTATGCATGTCTGTCTCTTCACATGGCATTCTTTTTATAAGGATACCAGTCATTTGGGATTTCAGGCCCACCCTACGCTAGTATAAACTCAACAAATTACATCCACAATGCCCTATTTTCAACCTATTTTATAAGGTTACATTCTGGGGTACTGGAGTTGAGACCTCCACATATGAATTTTGAGGGACATAACTCGACCCATAACAGTGATTGCATTCTGGTCAATGAAATGTAAGCAAATGTGTTAGCTTCTAGAAGCCTTTATTAACAGGCAATTGTTATGTATTCCTCACTAATCTTTGATTCTCTCTCCATCTTGCTACCTGGCATCTGAGAACAAAACGACACTTCAAGTATGTCAGAGAAGCGATCAGGATGAAGTGTCAGTTCCTAAGAACCATAGAGAGTACAGCTGCCACACCAGCTTTGAGTTTAGGTCATGATTGTTACAAAGCCAAACTTAATTTGACTTGATATATGAGCTTTTCCAACATCACTTACGATCTTAACTGTACCACTTACTGTCTGTGGGCCATTTACATATCTCTTCTAAGGCTCATTTTCCCATTTGTAAAAGAACAATAATCATATCTACTTCACCGTTGGTATAAAAAGTTCTACTATATGCACAGTACCCAGCGTAGAACTGACACATTAGAGTTTGCTGTTGTTGTAAATATGATGACTTCCATTCAAGTAGAATGGAATAAATGCTTATTGAAGACCTTTTAATTCTGTTTTTATTATTTTATTTAAAAATATTGTATTTAAAAGGGACAGATGTTACCAACTTGCAATAGTATTTGTTCATTCATTTTTTTTATTCAACAAACATTCAGCACTTTCCAAGCACCAGATACTATATTAGGCAATAGAGATGGTCCTGTGAATATAATCAAAATAGTTCTAGCTTCTGCCCCCATGAGGCTTACACTCAAGTTGGATATGAAAGACTGCAGAAGAAAAGTAATCAGTAATGTTGGTGATGGTTATGCACATGACCTCATTTATCTTGAAATGTGCTAAAATGGCAGAATTGTGGAGCTGCAAGAGAAAAAGTACCCTGCGTGATAGAATCAACCTAGAACATGCATGTGGTGACAAACAAAGATGTCAGATCCCTTGTCACTCGTAATGAGAGTGGCTTGCAAGCACATCTCAGGTTCAAACTAGTGCACTTCAGTGTGAATTTGTTCTGACTGTTTATGATCATATTAATATCACTTCTAATGAAAAAGTCAGTGAAACACAAGATGCTGTCAGCACCTGTAACTAGATGTTGCAAAATTTAGTTTAAAAAAGGTTTTTAAAAATTATTACTGACAGTAACAATTTTAGAAATTATGACTTTTCATGTGGGTTTTATTGTGAATTATGTTCCATCAGTGCTGTATATAAGTAGTTGCTAGACCATCTTTAAAGAGAGTTGCTGTCTCTAGCTTCAAAGCTCATTATTTTCGCAATTTGCCTTTTCCTTCTAGTAGAGATTTTTCTCTTGTATTTTTGTGTTTTCCCCACGGGCGTACTCTTTTAAATAGATTGCTCTGCTCATATCATATGTTCTGCCTTTGGAATTGGCATTATTATGTTTGGCCCTTTAATGGAGGAATTATTGTAAGTAAAGAAGGTTTCACCTTGATACAACTAAACCATGTCTTTGACCATTTTGCAATGAGTAATATGTAGTTAGAGTGTCATTTATTAAATGTTGTAACTCCAAATAATACATTTTCATAAAAATATATTTTATAAAGAATTATTCAAATGGTCAATATTAAATTACTTAATAGTTAAAAGTGAAATTGGTTCATCTTTTGAATAATGTTATTGGAGAAACTGAAAAGTAGAAAAAATAAGCTCGAGTGATTTGGTAACAGCCTATTGGGAGACTGGACACCTGTAGCTTTATTGATATGTAGTTTCTAAAAGTAAAAAAAGTACAATGCAATAAAACAACTCCTGTGCTAACATTTACATCTTCTCCAGTGTATTCAAGACCAGTGTTCATTATCTGGGTTGGGCTCTGCTCTTCTCAAACTTCTTCAAAGTTACACAGTTTGATTGTCAGTCCAAATACTTAGAGAATGTTTATAGGTGTACCATACCAGTTATCAATAGCTAAACTTGTTTACCAAGATAGAGAACATTTACACAACATAAAAGTATATATTTTTCTATTTAGCTGAAGGATTCTTATGATTCATAGCTACTGGCAATGAATTTATTTTAAAAATTAGTCGATGATTGATGTAGCCCTTGTGTTAGGACTATGGCCACTGTTCTATTATTGTTTATTTGGAATTACATGACCTGTGATCACCAACAGCAAAAATCTGTATGCTAATTTCCTAGCCTACAGTGACGTTCAGCTGTGCTTACTTTCCTTTCAGTATAAGGAATGTCTAAAATATTTTCTGACTCTTTGTGCCTAGCGGGAAAAAAAGTAAAATAATTTTAGGGTTATTGTTTGTGTTAGAGTATTAAACTATTTGCCAAGTCTGACTTATAATGACAAAATTCTATTGAATTTTAGTACCTCTTTTGATCTTCATTCAAAACAGAAGTCATTTCTGAACCTACATGCAACCTGAGTAAGCACTCATGGGTACATTTGAGCCATTGAAGCATTCCTGGTTATTGACCCTTGGAATGGCTGCACTAATGCCCTATGGTATGGAGACCTCAATTTATTTCTAACCTTACTCATAGTAATAACTGGACTTAATTTAGTGCTTTAATCACATTATTTTACTTTGTAAAAATTAATATTTTCCTCATTGTTAAAAAGAAAATTGCAAACATTTAACATTCTCACAGATTGATGTTAAACTATTGGTAGATGGAATTTGGAGAGAACGAAGTAGACCAGATGTTTTCATAACATTTTTCCTTTTCAAACATTGTCATGTATCGCCCAAGGCATTTAATGAAGTCATCAAATTGCAGTCAATAACTTAAAATATGTTGGAAGAGTGAGTGTTTTGGGGTTTTCTGGCTCATCTTAAGGACTAGATGTTCTAAGAGCTGGAGTAGTAAAGCTCACACAAGGTAGATTCAGATTGGCCTGGGCTCAGCTACTCAAGAGTTTTACTGAAATTGTAATATTAGGATCTTTACCTACCCTCTATGAGCCTAAGTTTATTTACACAGTAATGATGATGGAAAGGAGCAAAAGCACAGTCTTTATTTATTTTTTCTTTTTCTTTTTTTTTGGAAACAGTGAAACACTATCCCGATTCCCCTCACTACATGGGATAATTACTTAACCTTTGCAGGCCCCACTTTATTCATCTTTAAATTGATTCTAAAGATAGTGCCTTTTTCTCAATGTGTTATTGTAAGAAATAAATGAGTTTCTCCAGGTGAAACATTTGGAATGCCACAGGGAATGCGATAAATGCTCAATAAAAGTTGACATTTTAGTTATAGTTGTCATGTGTTGTATATGAAAAAGTCGAGAGTTTGGTTTGAGAAGTAAAGCAAGGTATAGATTGTGAAGGGATTATTTTCCTGTTGTGGGAATGACATAAACATTTGCATTTTAGAGAGATATACTGATTGTGTGGACAAGGCTTATTTATGTAAAAGGAGGGCTTACCCTGGAAGGCATGGTGCAAGGTTCACAACTAAGATGGAACAAGTAAAAATTATATATAAGAAGAGGAATTGATGTATTTTATGTCATTTTGCAGGTAGGACTAACATCATTTGACAACTAAATATGTAGAGAGGAAGTAAGTTGATAACCCTTTTGTACCTTGAGCAATAAAGTCTTATAATGATTGTCAAATATGATAAAGGTAGATGATGGTCCTATTAACAGACATGAGAAAAGCAAGAAAAGGTTTGGAAAGACAAGAATGATGAAAGTAATTTTAGAAATTATCTGTGCTATGCTGAGGACCAATATACAATGACAGTGGAAAAAGTGGTAAAAGTTATTTGGGAAATAGTTAAATACATCTTTTTGGGAATTAATGAAGAAGTTTGAAGAATCGGACAAAGCCTGATTTCCTACCAAACACCGTGATGATATAATTGTTCCTTTGAAGAATGTAAGACACACTTGGGGAAAGTAGGAAGAAAAAATACTTAAATTTATTCTAAATATGACAAATTAAATTAAATAGCTCATTTCTTAATACTCTTCTAAAGAGAGATGGGCTACTTGAATTGTGTGATTATTGAAACAAGTGATTACTGAGAATTGAGGTCTGTATAAAGGGCAAAATACTACAATGAAAAGAGAAAAGGGTACTACGTATCTGGGAGAAAGGATAAATACAAGATAAAAACAAAACATTTTGCCTCATTTGCACCATATTTAGAGTTGACCTCTAATCCAAGGGTTCAGATACTGTTGATTTTTCCAAAGAAACTGGTTTTTAGAGGTTCTTTCATTCACTCAGTAAATACCTATCAAGGAACTACTATGTTCTGAGCACTTCTAGAAGCTTAAGATGCAGTGATAAACAAGAGAGTTAAAGGAATCTGCCTCAAAGAATCTACATGGTCCTTGGAGGAGAAAGAAAATGTAATCTAAAAGTTAATGAATTAGATAAATACAATAAGTTCTGACTGCGATAGGTAAAAATAAAGGAAATTAACAATGAAACATGATAGACAGTAATGAAGACCTTACCTTGGATATTCAAGGAAAACCTTATCTGATGAAATATAAAATGTGTTTGCATATTTTGCTTTGATTGTTAGAAGAGACCTGAGATAGTTACCTGGACAGAGATTTTTCAATTAAGAGAAATTTGCTTTTTTCAGAATGAGACACTGGAACATGCTTTTTAAAAAACAATAAGTAAAATGAGACATACTAGAGCATTCTTACTTTTTTTGGAAAATAGTCAAGTACAGAAGAAGAAATTGATGATGTAGAACAAAGGAGATAGTTTCAAATGGGAAGTCTGGTTGGCAATCTGGGATGGGATCCTGAGCACCAAAAGAGAACAAGACCTTTTTTAGGAATTAGACATTTCTTCCTTTCAAGAGGAGGGAGGCTGAGTACACAGTATGGAAGCAGGCAGGTTAATAGTTTTGTTGATAGGCAGATAAAGGACCCCCTTTCTGTTTTCTCCTTTTTCTTTTTCTGTGTTTTTGGTTTTATTCCCACCCATCTAGGAAGTGAAACATTTGAATTTTTCACCATGAGGTGCTAAATGAGGAAGATATTCCCAAACTTCCAATGCACTTAGTTAAAGCTTTTCCCATGAGTAGGAAATTCGTTCTAATATCAATGCTGACACACTGAGTAGAGTTTGTATTTTTATTTCCAAGTTTAAAGAAAAATGTTTTGAATACACTATTAGTTCTATAAGAAGGAATACGCCCAACACTTAACAATTTCATGAATCATTGGGCTATGCTGTTGCACATCAAGGAATTTTTTAAGATTATATCTAAAGCATTGCTATTGTAGCATTCTAGTCATGTTTATATGTCTGTAAGGAAACTGTATATTTTTATAAACAAAATTTCCTTAACATATCAAAAGAAAACAGAAAATTGCTTTAAAAAGAGCACAAAATGCAAAGTTAGCGAAAATTTTCTATACTGAAAAAAGAGCAGTTGTTGGAAATGTTAATCTCATCTTTACCTAAGTACAAAATTTTGATGTACTAGAAAAACAAACTCAAAATGCAGTGAAATCCTATTTCGACTTAATATGATAACTATTCTGAGAGGTCTGCATCTCACAGGTGATTTAAGTGAATTATGATGTTAATTAATCTAGCAATCATAATTCAGTATACTGGTGAGTGCTTAAACCCTGTTTTCTACATACAGCACAGAACTTGAATGGTTTTGTTGTTATTATTGTTAGCTGTTGATTTCTCACTCTCTTTAGGACTCAGGTAACTGGACATGTACCTATACCATAATTTTTTACTCTTTGTAAACTCTACGCACATAACATTTTGCATATCAAAGTTCAACTATTGCCATGTAAAAATCTAATAAAACACAGCATTAATTAAAACTTTAACTTTCTAATTTCCGTCCCATAATTTAATCATCAGCCCATGTTAGATTTCCTCTCATTGATTCATGTCTCACTCAGCTACTAATCTATTAATTAAACAAACATTTGCTGAAATCAAATATGGTAGCATTAGACATATAGAAGAGAATAAGACAGCAGAGCCTTTGGACCTTATGAACCTATAGTTTATTGGATAAAATGGACATTTAATAATTTCAAGCATGATCAATGATAAAAAACTGGGAAACACAAGGTTCTGGAGAAGTACAAAGCTAGCCTGGGTTTCACACACAAGAAGAAACATGGAAACAATCAAATAGAAACGTGGACATTGTCTGTCCAACCAATCCTTGACCTTACTTTTCAAACATCACTTCTCAAATAGTTGACTGGGAAAAACTCTTGTATAATTTCGGAGAATTCTGGTATTCTGTATACTTGGCCTGTATAGATTAATAACTTAAGTTCATAAAATAAAAATTATCCTCATTTATATATAATTACAGCATATTTAGTTCAGTCTGATAATGAAACTTTACCCACCGTTGTCCAAACATCTTGAATCTAGAAATAGCTATGGATCTCCAAACAAATCATTTCTAATTTTCATGTGGTAAATGTAATGACAACTTGAGGACTAGCTCCTACATAAATAATGTCAGAAGATATATCAGTGTTTCTAATTTATACTCTTCTTTTTCATTTGGCAGATAAACATTTTCAATGGAGATGATGAAATCAGTGCAGACAAGGCTGCTTTCATTTAGAAAGTTGAATGAAAAACATACTTCTTAACTAGTGGATTGGCAAACAGACTCAAAGATTTTTAAAAATCTGGCTGTTGTCTGACTGATTTAAATATGTGAAAGTATTGAATTTAGAAGGCTTACTTTTAAACTATTTTAAAACAGGAAATTATTGTATGAGAAGGCTTCATAGCCTTCCTTTAATCAATATCAAGAGATATAAAACTTTTTCACTGTTCCACGTCACAAGAAAATTTTTCATGTGACCCTTCCTAAATGACTAGAATTGTATGAAACTGTTCCACATTTTAATGAACCAATGTGGATAGCAGCATCTGTGTATAACACATTATATAAGAAATCATTTTGAAATGTATGCAAAGAAGAACTCAGTTTACCAAATCAGAGTACTGCTGATTTTCTGGTTTATTTACTAAAAATAAATTTTTAAGGCGTTGCAAAAAATTAAATAAGCAAATTCAGATGAATTTTTAATTTATTTCAAACAATAGAGAGCTCAGTTCTTTTACCTATCATATGTTACTAGTTATTACTTGTCGGTATAGTAAGATTTATATATGCGATAACTTAAATCTTTGTAAATTAGAAAAATATGTATGCACATATGCATATATGTTATGTATATATATTATTTGTTATATATAATCTTATTCAGGATAGTCACAAAGATCAGAACTTATGCATTTAATAAAAAATATAAATTAATTTATTGATAGTATCAAATAATGTTAGAGCTGTTAATAGCAGATAGAAAAATGTAGTCTGAAATTGCTGGTTAGAAACAAACCAAGAGAAGGCATGACATGTCAAAGATGATGTGAAGAAGAGATATAAATTGGGACTAGAATGTAGGCCATGTTATCCATCCATCCATCCATCCTTCCAATCCATAGCCATTTATTGAGAGTCTGCTATGTGTTGAGCATTTTTTATGGAACTTAAAGAAATGAAAATGCACGTATATTACAGTTCCCAGTCCCTTGCTTTACATGCTATTATTTAGGAATATCTACTTAAATAGGTATCCCTATTTCAACGCTTTGCCTTCTTCAGAAAAACATTAAAATATATTAGAGAGTAAGTGGGAAAACCAGGAGGTTTGGAAGATTAGTTTGGGAAATCTATCAAGAAATAGAACAAAAAGTCAAATAGAAAAAAGAGAAAATTGAAAAACCCATGCAAGACATGCAATATCTGCATAATACAATTTTCAGAAAGAGGGAGCAGAGAAAAGGTAGAGGGAGAAATCATGAAAATAGTTTTCTCAGGACAAAGGACATAAATTTCTTTACATAAAGGGCCCACTAAGCACACAAGATAATGGATTAAATTAAACATAACATGGTAAAGTTAAGAATACCACTTAGGAGCAAAGATATGGTTCTAATTGTTCACAAAAAAAGAGGGAAATAAATAATAAACATGTATTGAGAATTATAATTACTTTAGAATTTTGAATATCAACTCTGGAACCTAGATTGATGAATTCATATGTTCAACATTTTCAAGGAAAATGAGATTCTATGTCTGTGCAAACTTAATAAAGATATTGGAGAGATAAAGGATCTTAAACATTTTGCTTTTCACACGCCATTTCCAGGAAGCAACTGTAATATATTCTTCACAAATATGAAGTATAAAACCAAAAATAAGAAACATGTGGGACAAAGAAAGTAAGAGATTCAACCCTGAGAAAGGTTAAGGGAACCCCCCAGGTGCTATTAAAGGCAGAAAGCAACCTGAGGGTTGTGCCCCAAGCACAGAGAGACCCAGCCCAGATTTCAACAAGTTCATGAATGTGTCAATCCATATAGTTTAAAACCTCACTACATAACATCCTTTCCCCTGGATGAGCAGATCAGCACAGTAAAAGTGAATGGATCTCACTTTAATTGATGAGATGTAAAGACGGTACCGTTTGGATGAGACCATGAGGAGACAATAAAGGTCACACTAAAGCTGACTTCTACCTTTTGAGTCTCATTTTAGCAAGAGACTTTGTATTCCTGCAGAGTACAATTCAGAAAAAAACCGCAAATTTACTCTAATCAAAGAAAGCAGCCTCTATATGACACATGCTCATATATGCCTAAACTACCCTGGAAACATAAAAGCTTGTAGCGGTGACTGATGCTAGGAAAGGGAATTGGGTGTCTAAAGCAAAAAGAATGTAGGAGAATTACTTTTAATTCAGCAGTTACTTTTGAATTTTATTCCAAAGGCATGTATTATCCAGACAAATGATGAAAATAAAAAGATGGAAATAAAATGCACCACCCCCTAGAGTGTTTAGTCTTCTTAAATGTCTATTTGAGGTATTCAGAAGCTCATCAGCTCCACAAAGACTCTTCAGAAATGGAGTGATGCTAGTCCAGTGTGTCTGAGCCTAAACATCCCCTGAAGCCAGAACAGGCACCTACGCTTTATTTATTTATCATCAGAAAATGAGCTCAGAAGAAGAGGCCTAAACATACCTAAATGTAATAAAGAACAACAACAACTACAAAAGGTAAAGAAAAAAAATTGCTTAACAAAATTAATTGGAATGAATGAAGAGGATGGTGGTAGAAGAAACTATGTGTGCACCGAAACCATTTAAAATGCTGGAATAATTTACATACATATACATTTCAAAATATGTATGAATTTTAAGACAGTGGAATAGATTTAATTTTCGCAGGAAACACAAAGCTCTGCTAATGGGTTTCATTTTTGAAAGTGCTTATGTTTTTGTTTAGGAATTAATGCAAAATTCACCACCTTTTTATTTCCCTTATGCTAAAAAAGGATAGAGGATCTTTTTTAACTAAAGAAAACCAGCAAAAATGTGACAACTTGTAATTAAGCTTAATCGTACATATCAGCAAAAAGTCATGACTCATGGTTCATCTATTTATCTTGATACCTTAGGGCTTATCTATTTATCTTGCTGGTCATCTTGCTCCATGATGATGTTCATCTATGACTTGAGGTTTGTCTATTTATCTTGCTGCGACATTGTAACATTGAAGTTGCAACATCAATATTAATATTGTCCAAGTGTGCTCTTGAAATGGCCCCTAAACAAATAGCAAGTCTGTGTCTATAACTTCATCCTCTATAATGTTTCAAATTTTACACTATATAAGAGTAGATATTAAATGCTCATGTCCACAGAATATATTTCTAAAGTTAGAATGACATAGAGAAGATTAAAATGGTGTTTACACCAGGATGCCGTGAAAATTTGTAAAGTCTTCAATATTTTTATATAAAAATTAGGAGAATTTCTTGCTAGCAAACCAGTTCCACAAGGACTACTAAAGAGGTTCCTTTAGATGTAAATAAAAGGACACTATACAATAAACTGAATACATATAAAGAAATGAAGAGCACTGTTGAAGGTAACTATATAGGTAAAAGTTAAAAACAGTATAAATGTACTTTTTGTTTGTGATACTTTTTTCTCCTCTCTGATTTAAAAGACAAGTCTATAAAATGTTTGTAATACTTTTTTCTCTTCTCTGATTTAAAGACAAATTTACAAAGCAGCAATTATAAATCTGTGTTTTTGAGTATATGATGTATATAGATGTAGTTTTTATGACAATACAAGCACCAAGGCAGCTGATGGAATAAAACTTCTTAGAAGTGAGTGTTTTTAAATATCATTGATATTAGTTTGGAATTAATAATAATTAGTGTGAGTTAAGATGTTAATTTTAATCCTTATCTCAGAAATATAGTTAATGGATAAGAATTTAGAAGTGGATACTAGAAAATAACTATCTTACAACAAAGAAAGCAGAGATAGAGGAAGAGGAATAAAAAAAGATACAAGCCATATAGAAAATAGCCAAATGTCAGACATAAATTCTAAATGATTAATAATACATTTACTGTAATAGAATTAAACATTTCAATCTAAAGGCAGAAATTTTAAAATGGATTGAAGAATATACAAATATATGCTTTCTACAGTGATACACTTTAGATTCTAGGACACATGTGGAATACAAAAGGGTGGAAATAGATATGCCATTAGAACAGTTAAAATAAAATGGAAGTGGCTAAGCAAATATCAGACAACATATACTTTAAGGTGAAAATTTTTATTAAAGGCAAATTTTAATAATGGTGAAATGATTGACCCAACAAGAATATATAAGAATTATAAACATATATGCCCCTAACAACAGAACCTCAAAATACATGAAGAAAAAATGGACATGATTGAAAGGAAAAATTAACAGGTCTTCAATAGTAGATGAATATTTCAGTACTTCACTTTCAATAACAGAACAACTAGACAAAAATTGCAAAAGAAAATGAAGGGCTTGAACAATACTATAAGCCAACTAGACCTAACAGACATCTATAGAACACTAACCAACAGCAGTAGAAAAAGCATTCTTTTCAAGCTTACATGAAACATTATCCAGGATAGAACACATGCCAGGTCATATAATGAACTTTAATAAATGTAAAAGGATATAAGCAATATAAAGTATACTCCCTAGCAACAATGAAATTAAATTAGAATTTATTAACAGAAAACAATTGTGAAACTCACAAAAATGTGGACACAGTTTACTCCTAAATAAACAATGGGTCACATCTGAAAATTCAAGTGGAATTAGTAATACTTTGAGATAAATGAAAACAAAAACATATCAAAACTCATGGGATACAATAAAGCAATATTTATAGCTATAAACATCTTTATTAAAAGGAATATCTGAAATCAATAACATAATATTCTGCCCTAAGAAACTAAAGATGAGAAACCCAAAGCAATCGGAAAAAAACTAATAACAATGACCAGAATGAAAACAAATGAAATAGAAAATAAAAAAGCAATAAAAAAAAAAAATGGAAGCCAAAATTGGTTCTTTGAAAAAGTCAGCAAAATTAACAATAACATTGTATTAGAGGCTCCAGCCAGGAATATTAGACAAGAAAAATAAGAGGCCTTCAGATTGAAAATCCAGAAATAAAACTATTAACAGATAATATGATCTTGCATGTAGAAAATTCTAAATAATCCACAATCTATTAAAGTTTATGAACCTATTTGACAAGATTGCAAAATGTAATGTATAAAAATCAATTATACTTCTATTCACTTGCAATGAACAATCTAAGATGTAGGAGAAAAAGTATATTTACAATAGCCTTAGAAAGAATAAAATAATTAGAAATAAATTGAACAAACGAAGTGCAAGATTTGTTTACTGGAAACTAAATAACATCAGAAGAAATTGAAGACCTAAATTAGTGAAAAAACAGCCTACCTGTGTTCATGAATTGGAAGACAATGCTGTTTGGCTAGTAATACTTGCCAATTGATCTACAGATTCGATACAATTCCTAATATAATACCAGTTGCCTTTGTTGCATGTATTGACAAGTTGATCTGAATGTTCGTATGGAAATGCAAGGAACCTGGAATAGTTAAAATATGTAATCTTAAAAAAGAAGTCCAAATCTAGAGAAGTTACACTTCCCAATTTCAAAACTTACTACAAAGCAACAGTAATCAAAATAGTTTAATATTGGTATAACAGTAGATACATATGTCGGTGGAATAGAATTCAGAGCCCATAGATAAACCAATACATCTATGATCAATTTGATTATCAGGAAGGTTGCCAATACAATTTAATGCAGGAAAGAATCATCTTTTCAACAAATGGTTCTGCAGTGACTGATAGCCACATGCAAAAGAATTTGATGCTTACCACCCATGTTCTACAAAAATTAATGTAAAATGGGTCACAGATTTAAATATAAGTATATATACACATATATATTAGAAGAAAACATAGGCATAAGTCTTCATAACCTTGGGTTAAGCAACAGTTTCTTAAATATGACACCAAAAGCATAATCAACAATAGAAAAAAATAGATAAATTGAACTTCATTACAATTCAAACTTTTTGTGCTTCAAAGCGCACCATTAAGAAAGTGAAAAGACAGGCCGGGCGCGGTGGCTCAAGCCTGTAATCCCAGCACTTTGGGAGGCCGAGACGGGCGGATCACGAGGTCAGGAGATCGAGACTATCCTGGCTAACCCGGTGAAACCCCGTCTCTACTGAAAAAATAAAAAAAAACTAGCCGGGCGAGGTGGCGGGCGCCTGTAGTCCCAGCTACTGGGGAGGCTGAGGCAGGAGAATGGCGTAAACCCGGGAGGTGGAGCTTGCAGTGAGCTGAGATCCGGCCACTGCACTCCAGCCTGGGCGACAGAGCGAGACTCCATCTCAAAAAAAAAAAAAAAAAAAAAAAAAAAAAAAAAAAAAAAAAAAAAGAAGGAAAGTGAAAAGACAATAAATAGGATGGGAGAAGATACCTGCAATTCATATACCATATATCTGATATCAATGAGTAGAATTAAGAATATAAAATAATTTGTATAATGCTACAATAAAAAGACAACCCAATTTAAAACTAGGCATCAGAATTTGAACAAGAATCGCTCCAAAAATATATGGTACAAATGGCTAATATGCACTTGAGAAGGTGTGTGACATTATTAGTCATTAGGAAAATAAACATCAAAACTACAATAATATACCACTTCACAAATTGTATTTGCAGTCTTGTTTATATGCTGATTCTAAAATTCTTATGAAATGGCTCAAGATAAACAATAATCAGTGTTGGTGAGGAATGAGGACTGCATAAAATGGAACCCTCATATAATGCATGCGAACACTTTGCAAAGCAGTTTGACAGTTACTCAAAAAATTAAGCAGACTTATATAACTCAAAAATTCCATTCTTAGGTATATACTAAGAGAACTGAAAACATATCTACATAAAATCTTGCACACAAATATTCATAGAAACATTACTTATTATAGTCAACAAGTGGAACCAAACCAAATTTCCATCAATGGATGAATGTATAAATGTGAGGTATATTCATACAAGAGAGGGTAATTCAGCCATGTAAAACATTCAAAGACAGATACATGCTATAACATAGATGAACATTAAAAACCTTGGCTAAGTGAATAAAGCCAGACATGAAAAACCACATATGGTATAATTCAATTTATATAAAAGATCCAGAATAGGCAAATCCCTAGAGACATTGATTGGTTGTCGCACAGGATTGGGGAGAAAGAGGGTTTAGGGAGTGACTGGTAATGAGTCTGGGGTTTCTTTTTGTAGTGATGAGTGTACTCTGAAATTAGACTGTGATGATGTTCACACAACTTTGTAAATATGCTAAAAGAATCACTGAATTGTATACTACAAACAAGTGAATTTTATTGTATGTGAAGTATGTCTCAATAAAAATAGTTAAATATTCCACTAATTAAAATTAGTGTATGATGATTAATTTCTCATTTTAGGTAGTGATTATTGAATATAATATAAAATATACAGTTTTCTGTAGCAATGATGCTTTACAACAGTTACTATTTTAGTTTAAAATGGGAGTCAGAGTACTCTTTTAAAGAAGCATTTTCCAAACTGTAGGAGTCAGAATAGTTTATATCCATGAGGTTTAGACATTATTATTTATTTTACCCAATTAAAATATAACTTTCTTAACACCTAAATTAAGGTAGATATTTTAAAATTATTTTCAGAGAGGATGTTTGTAGTTCAAATTATTTGGCTGTATTTCACTAGCATTATTATAAGATGTTCAACCATTGGCTGGGCTCCAGTAGCATCCTCAGTTCCTTTATTCTATTGGGATACTTATTGGAAAGCTACTGTTTCCTTATATTCCAAAGATAAATTAAGTAGAGAAATAAGTAATAAAAATTTTAAAAAATACCTTCTTGCACCTGTGGTCCCAGGTACTCAGGAGGCTGTGACAGGAGGATCACTTGAACCCAGGGTTCGAGGCTTCAGTGAGCTATGATTGGGGCTCCTGTACTCCAGCCTGGGTGACAGAATGATATCCTATCTCTAAAAATAAACAAGCACAAACGTAAAAATCTCTTCTTTATTCTCCATCGATGTTAGTTCTCTTCTCTTAACAATTACTTTCTGGAAGTGATTTTATGTTTCTTGGACTGTTTATGTGTGTATCCACAGGAGAGCAGAGCAAACTGCCCCTTCTTGAACGCATTCATGCTTTTTCCATTTATAGAAATATTTTCCTGTGTCACTCAGAATTTATCCATTCTCCTAGATATGCATTTTTCCTGTGCATTTGAGCATCATAGGAAGATAAATTCTATTCTTGATAATGGTAGCCTGGTCATTGAGTCACAGAAAGCTATTAATCCTGCAATTTTTGATTGGTGAGTAAGTTCTGCGGAGGTAGAATTTTATGTTGTAAGTTTAAGATTTTTTTCTAGATGCAAATTACTTCGTCCTTGCAATAGAAATTGACCAGTGATGTGTGCTGCTGACTTTTCATAACCAATGTATATATAATCCATTAAGTTATTACATATAATATTGGTCAGAAGAGCATCCTGTAAAATTTGAACTCCCTTTTATTTTAATTGTATGGCGTGGAAACAACTTTTGTTGCCCTCTAGTGGTGGAATTTGTAAACTGCATATTTAGATGTCTGGGACAGCATATTTTCAAGGTGTGAAGTAGGTTACTCAACTCCATGTGTAAAGCTAAAGAGTAGATAGGAAATATTCAGTTATCGAAACCGATTAATGATGCCAATAATTTGATTGTAAAAGTTTTTAAAAATATAACACATTTATTTATTTATTTTTTTTTTTTTGGTCACATAATCGTATTTCATGGGAAGGAAATCGAAATCTTTGTTTCCTTCAGAATAAAAGAACAATAAAGATTTTCTTCATTTGGACCAATTTCTTTTTTCTGAATATATAAACATACATTGGGGTTTGACATCTCAAAAATATTTCAAAATATTTTACCATCCAAAAATATTGTTTAAATTTCAAATTATAATTTAATTCTACCTAAAAATAGGTATATAGATTGATATATAGTCACTTAAGTGTTGTATACTATAGTTTCAGACAATTCCCTCCTTCATATCTTTTTCTTCCCTTCAACAAATATATGTTGACTGTCTAGTACAAGTCAGGGAGTTCTATGTGAAATTGTAATGTTGGTAAAGCTTGATTTTGACTTTGCAGAATGGATTGCAGCCTGTGTGGTGATACATTTTCCCCAGGTGTGTGAAAGATGGTGGGTGGGAAGAGGCTAGGCTTGTCACTGTGGGACCCAAATTTTCTTTGCCAACTGCCAACTTTCAGTATTAGAAAAATATTTCCTTTGTTAGAAAGGGTTTTGAGTTGATAAAATGCAAGTATTTCTATTAAAATGCAAGTAGTTTTGAAGTGTGTGAAATATAGGACATTATGTGTTTTTCTGAGTTGGTGTGAGTTGAATTTCATCGGTGCAAACTGGAGTCTCCCTGGTGTGTGTGTGTGTGTGTGTGCGTGTGTGTGTTTGTGTGTGTGTATGTGTGTGTCTGGGCATGTGAAGGCATGACTGTGTGTGTAAATCTATTGAGGATACAAAAAAGACCCTGGATGGAAACAGCAGTGCTATAGAGAAGGGGGGACGAGTATAAAAGACAAACTTCACCTACTTAGTTTCTCCTTGCCTAGGGGTAGTCTTATTTTCTAGCATTTTTTCATGATCTATTTACTAAATGTCCAGTGTCCCTAGGTGCCTCTGTGAGTCTTAACAAACCTCTCAGTAGCCCATGTGTGGGAGGTGGAACCTTGACATTTTGCCCATCCAGGTTTCCTTCCTCTGAGAGTTTTTCTCTGAGCTATGTGATGGGTAGATTTCTGGTGAAACTCTGTACTCACTGTTAACAAGAAATGACTGACTTAATGATTCAAACAAATAAAGAATATCTTGACTCAAGTGTGAGGCACCTCTAGGCTTCATGTAACAGAGATACTTTAAGACAGGAAGATCTTTCAGTATCCGTTAAGATCATAGTACAATACTATTGAGTAATTTGAAGTCTAACCTTGTTCAAATGTGGGAAGATATATCTTGGGTTGTATCATTGTCTGCTTATCCCCTTACACACATATCAAATCACTTAAAGTTTGAAAACGTAATACTAGAAAAAAGTCTGTATTTAAGGTATGCATGTTATTATCTTTATTTCCCCCGGCATGTAGTATAGGTATACCTTAGAGATACTGTGGGTTTGGTTCCAGACCATGACAATAAAACATATATCACAATAAAACAAGTCACAGACATTTTTTTTTTTTTTGGTTTCCCAGTGCCTATAAAAGTTATATTTGAAAGGGTGTGGTGGCTTATGCCTGTAATCCCAGCACTTTGGGAGGCCTAGGCAGGTGAATCACAAGGTCAAGAGATCAAGACAATCCTGAACAACATGGTGAAACCCTGTCTCTACTAAAAATACAAAAATTAGCTTGGTGTGGTGGTGTACCTGTAATCCTAGCTACTCAGGAGGCTGAGGCAGGAGAATCGCTTGACCCCAGAGGTGGAGGTTTCAGTGAACCAAGATCACGCCACTGCGCTCCAACCTGACAACAGAGTGAGACTCCATCTCAAAATAAAATTATATTTATACTATACTGTTGTCTATTAAGTTTGCAATAGCATTATGTCTAAAAAAAAACCTTAATTAAAATATTGCTAAAAGACACAACACTCACTGAGTAGTAATCTTCTTGCTGGTGGAAGATCTTGCCTTAGTGTTGATGGCTACTGACTGATCAGGGTGTTGACTATGGTGATTTCTTAAAATATACCAACAATAAAGTTTGGCACATTGATTGACTCTTTGTTTCACAAATTATTGTCGTATAGCATGCAATGCCATTTAATAACATTTTACCCAGAGTAGAATTTTCTTCAAAATTGGAGGCAATCCTCTCAAACTCTGCTGCTGCTTTATCAACTAAGTGTGTGGAATATACTTAAATTATTTGTTCTCGTTTTGACAATGTTCATAGCATCTTCATAGGAGGAAATTCTATCTTAACAAACCACTTTCTTTGCTCATGTGTAACAAGAAACTCTTCATCCATTCAAGTTTGATCATAAAATTGCAGCAATTCAGTTACATCCTCAGGCTCCACTTTGGATTCTAGTTCTCTTGCTATTTCTTCCACATCTGCAGCTACCTTCTTCACTGCAGTCTTTAATGCCTCAGTCATCATGAGGGTTGAAATCAACTTCCAAAATCTATTTAATGTTGATGTTTTAAACTCTTCTCATGAAGCACAAATGTCTAGAATGGTGAGTCTTTTTCAGAAGTTTTCAAATTTATTTTGCCTAGATCAATCAGAGAAATCACTATCTATGGCAGCTGTAGTGTTATAAAATGTATTTCTTAAATAATAAGACTTGAAAGTGGAAATTACTCCTTGATTCATAAGCTGCAAAATGAATGTCGTGTTAGCATAAAAACAACATTACTCTTTGTGTACATCTCTATCAGAGCTCTTGGATTACTCAGCACATTGTCAGTGAGCAGTATCTTTTGAAAGTAATCCTTTTCTTCTGATCAGTATGTCAACAGTGAGCTTAAAATATTTGGAAATCTGTGTTGTAAGCAGATGTGTTGCCATCTAGGCTTTATTATTCCATTTATATAGCATAGGCAGAGTAGATTAGATTTAGTATAATTCTTAAGAGGCCTAGGATTTTTTAAATGGTAAATGAACATTTGGCTTCAGTTTAAAGTCATCAGCTGCATAAGCCTCTAACAAAAAGTCAACCTATCTTTGAAACTTTGAGACCAGGCCTTGACTTTTCCTCTGGCTGAGACAGTTCTAGATGGCCTCTTCTTCCATTATAAAACTGTTAAGTCTACATTGAAAATCTGTTGTTTAGTGTAGCCACTTTCATTAATGATTTTAGCTAGATCTTCCGGATAGCTTTCTGTAGTGTCTATATCAACACTTGAGGCTTTACTTTGTACTTTTTATGTTATAGAGATGGCTCCTTTCCTTACACCTCAAGAACCAGCTTCTGCTAACATGAAACTTTTCTTCTGCTGCATTTTTAAAAATTCTCTCGGTGTGTATAGAATTTAAGAGAGTTTAGGACTTGCTCTGGATTAGGCTTTAGCTTAAGGGAATGTTGTGGCTGGTTTGATTTTTCCACCTAGACCACTAAAAATTTCTCCATATCAGAAATAAGACAGTTTCACTTTATCATCATTCGTGTGTTCACTGGATTAGTGCTTTTAATCTCCTTCAAGAACTTTTACTTTATATTCACAAATAACTTGGGTATTTGGTTAAAAGTTGCCTAGTTTTGGGCCTGTCTTGGCTTTTGGCATGCCTTCCTCACTAAACCTAATCATTCCAGGCTTTTGATTTAAAGAGAGAGATGTGCAACTCTTCCTTTCCCTTAGACACTCAGAGAACACTGTGGAGTTATCAATTGTCCTAATTTCAATATTGTTGTGTCTCACGGAATAGAGAAGCCTGGGGAGAGGGAGAGAAATAAGGGAATGACTGGTTACTGGAGCAATCAGAATACATATGACACTTGTCAATTAAATTCACTGTCCTATATGGGCATGATTCATGGTGCCCCTTTCGTTACAATAGTAACATCAAAGATCACTGTTCATAGATCACCATAACAGATATAATGATAATGAAAAAGTTTGAAATATTACAAAAATTGCCAAAATGTCACACAGAGACACATGTGCACATGCTGTTGGGATAATTGCATCAAATGAATTTGCCCAAGGCAGGGTTGTCACACACATTCAATTTGTAAAGAACACAATTATCTATGAAACACAATTGATACAGTTTGGCTGTATCCCCACCCAAATCTCATCTTGGACTGTAGCTCCCCACAATTCCCACATGTCATGAGAGGAATCCAGTGGGAGGTAATTGAATCATGGGGGCAGGTCTCTTCCCTGCTGTTCTCATAATAGTAAATAAATATCAGGAGATCTGATGGTTTTATAAAGAGGAGTTCCCCTGCACAAGCACTCTCTTCTCTGCCACCATGTAGGATGTGACTTGTTCCTCCTTGCCTTCTGCGATGATTGTGAGGCCTTCCATCTCTGTGGAACTGAGTCAATTAAACCTATTTTCTCTATAATTTACCCAGTTTTGGGTATGTCTTTATCAGCAGTATGGAAACAGATTAATACAACAATAAAGTGTGGCACAATAAAGGAAAGCTCAATAAAAGGAGGTCTGTTTGTATTTGTTAAATATTCTCTTCATAAATAATAAAAATTTAAAAGATATTTTATTTACCAGAGTACCTCAAATTTTTACCTTTTGCTTTAGTGTAGGGATTGATAATGAACAACTCAGAAACTATTGTCCCATGTTAATTTTTCTTATTTGAGAATTGCTGAGAGTAGGATTTAGATGGAAAAAGTCCCAAAGAGAACTGTAAGTAGAGTAAGGGCATTTACATTGTTCTTCCTCATAGTTTCATGTGTTGGTTTTCATTGTCTAACTTTGAAAAGCTGCCTGAGGCTGCTGAGAATCTACCACAAGGATCACACACAGCTCTACTGGTTCCAGCCTCATCCAAAGATGGAGCAGAAGCCAGGACGGCTGTTCAGGCTCACTCCTGGTCTTTGGCATACTCAGGGCAGCGACTTTTCTCCACCAGCCTCACCCTTTGACTCTTTATAATAATGAAAACTCAGTCAGGTCCTGCAAATGGCCAAAGTAACCATTCAAAACCTAAGTATTTTTACCATGGAGAGAAATCTCTGCTGCTGGTGATAGATCCCAGCAGTAGATTAGATTGGGCTATACCCCACAGGTAGAAAGCCCACCATTTAGGGAGGAGCCGCTTTGAATATGGATCAAATAATTAGAAAATTGACTCCTAGATCACTAGACAAGAGTCCACTCATCTGTCTTAGGCATCCCACTCTAGATATGAATGGGGAGAGAGTAGAAAAGGCTTAAAGAAGTAGTAAAATTATGCATGTAAGATTGAATTCATATACACATTTCATAATTATGAAATTTAATTTTCACAGTTATTTCAGATGACAGACAGCTTAAGCTGAAACCCCTTTTAACAAAACTCATGAAGAAAGTAACAATTTTGTAAGCCAACTTGTTTATTCTGTGAGTGACTTGGCTGCAAGAGTAGACTAAACTGTCCTTTTAACCACACTGTTTGTACTCTTAAAGATCAGGGAGTTGCCATCTCTGAAACCAGAAAAGGGAGTTAGGGAAGTTGAAAGAGACAAAGGATCTAAATGTGATATCTTTGCAAAATCTCAAAGGTCAGGTGGCAGGTGCATTTCCAATGGCTTTAAGGAGGGAAGATAAGGTGTGGTTTAATGGTCTACCTGGAAATTCAAATTCTAGTCTGTGCAGTGTGAAGACTTTTCCACATTAGGTAAATCACTGATGAGTCATTCCCCAGCACATAGTCAGTGGCTTTCCAATTTTGGTTTTATTTTGTACTCCTAGCAAGGTATTACTTATGAAGGATTTTACAATTGCTAGATTCAATTTTGGGTCAAGGCTTTGATTTTTGTACTGATACCAAATACCAAACCTTGGAAAACAGAGAAAGAAGAAATTGGTGAATTTTTACTCAATTCAAGAATTCCCCATTTTTTTCAATTAGTATAATAGTTCTGATTGTTTTGTAAGAAAAAATAGAAAACGAATCATTATGAGCCTGAATGAATACTTTGTATCTTATCTATTCTATTAAAACTAAAAGACGAGCTAAACATTTTAGGTATTAAAATATACATTTTTGAATGAAATTTGTTGTAACACTTCCCTTAATTATAAATTTAAATGGAACCCAGCCCACAAGTATTTGTTTATAATCAATAGATTGGGCAATAGCTTTTGGGATAATTCATTTTGTAATCTGAGATTTCTAATGCTACCTCCATTTTCTACCTTCACTTTTCTAATGTGTCATTATTAATTTATATATAATAGATTTGTTTCTGTAATTTTTTTATGGTCAATCATATACTGAACAACACTAATTTTGAAAGCAACTGTGTGGAAATGGGGAGATAACAGTGAATTTATGTGAATAATACTGGTTTCTTATCTTAAAGTAACTTTTGATCTCATTGGAAAGATGTGCCATATACAATAATCTCAGGAATAAATTAAATAAATGGGTCTGAAAGCAGAGGTTCCCAAAAATGGATAGAGAATGGAGGATATGAGTTACAAAAATCCTGTGTTGAATCCTGGCACTAATGACTTGGATAACTCATTATACTTTTTCATGACAGTGTTGTCAATGCAAACACAATGGGAGAATACCCAATAATTGCCAAAATAGATTGTATCAGTCTCACACTGCTAATAAAGATATACCTGAGACCCAGTAATTTTTAAAGGAAAGAGGTTTAATTGACTAATTGTTCCACATCACTGGGAAGATCTCACAATCATGGCAGGAGGTGAATGAGGAGTAAAATTACATCGTACTTGGTAGCAGGCAAGAGAGTGTGTGCAGGAGAACTCCCCTTTATAAAACCATCAGATCTTCTGATATATGATACTTATCATGAGAACAGTGTGGGAAAGACCCTCCCCCATGATTCAATTACCTCCCACTGGGTCCCTCCCATAACACATGGGAATTATGGGAGCTACATTCAAAATAAGATTTGGGTAGGGACAAAGCCAAACTGTATCATTCCACTGCTGGCCCCTCCCAAATCTCATGTCCTTACATTTCAAAATGAATCATGCCTTCCCACAGTCCCCCAAAGTCAAACTCATTTCAACATTAACTCAAAATTTACAGTCCAAAGTCTCATCTGAGACAAAGCAAGTCTCATCTGCCTATGAGCCTTGCTTCCTACTTTTCTGGTTTCAGAGATGGGAAAGGAAGCCTTGCTTCCTAACTCCCTTTTCTGGTTTCAGAGATGGCAACTCCCTGATCTGTAAGAGTACAAACAGTGTGGTTAAAAGGACAGTTTAGTCTACTCTTGCAGCCAAGTCACTCACAGAATAAACAAGTTGGCTTACAAAATTGTTACTTTCTTCATGAGTTTTGTTAAAAGGGGTTTCAGCTTAAGCTGTCTGTCATCTGAAATAACTGTGAAAATTAAATTTCATAATTATGAAATGTGTATATGAATTCAATGTGTATATGAAGTTAATTACTTCCTAGATACAATGGGGGAGTGGGGGGAAATGCAGCCATTCTAAATACAGGCCTCATGCAAGTCCAAAATCCAGTGAGGAAGTAAAATCTTAAAGCTCAAAAATGATCTTCTTTGACTCCATGTCTCACATCCAGGTCACCTTGTTGCAAGAGACGGGGTTGTATGGCCTTAGGCAACTCTGCCTCTGTGGCTTTGCAGGGTACAGCTCCTCTCCTGACTGCTTTCATGGACTAGTGTTGAGTGTTGGCAGCTTTTCCAGGTGCACAATGTAAGCTGTCAGTGGATCTACCACTTTGGGGTCTGGAGGACTGTGGCCCTCTTCTCACAGCTCCACTAGGCAGTGCTCCAGTGGGGACTCTGAGGGATTTGTACCCCACATTTACCTGCTGCACTGCCCTGGCAGAGGCTCTCCATGAGGGCTCCGCCCCTGCAGCCCACCTCTGCCTGGACATCCAGGCATTCTCATATAACCTCTGAGATACATCCAAGGCAGAGGTTCCCAAACCTCAGTTCGTGACCTCTGTGCACCTGCAGGCTCAACACCATGTTGAAGCTTCCAAGCTGTAGGGCTTGCACCTTCTGAAGCCATGGCCTGAGCTGTGCCTTGGCCCCTTTTAGCCATGGCTGGAGCAACTTGGAAGCAACCAAGTCCCTAAGCTACACAGGGATCCTGGATCCAGCTTAGGAGACCATTTTTTCCTCCTAGGCCTCTGAGCCTGTGATGGGAGAGGCTGCTGTAAAGGTCTCTGACAAGCTCTGGAGACAGTTTCCCCATTGCCTTGATGGGGAAATTCAGCTCCTTGTTATGTATGCAAATTTCTACCATAGGTTGACTTTGTCCCCAGAAAATTGGTTTTTATTTTCTATTGCATCATCAGGCTGCAAATTTTCCAAACTTTCATAGTCTGCTTCCCTTTTTACCATAAGTTCCAATTCCAAACCATATCTTTGGAAGTACATACAACTGAATGCTTTTAACAGTACCCAGACCACTGCTTAGAAGCTTTGCTGCTTAGAAATTTCTTCTACCAGATACCCTAAATGACACCTCACAAGTTTAAAGTTGCACAGATCTCTAGGGCAGGGGCAAAATGCTGCCAGTCTCTTTGTTAAAGCATAAAAAGAGCGACCTTTGCTCCTGTTCCCAGGAAGTTTCTCATCTCCATCTGAGATCACCTTAGTCTGGACTTCATTTTCCATATCACCATTAGCATTTTGGTCAAATCCATTCAACAAATCTCTAGAAAGTTCCAAACTTTCCCACATTTTCTTGTCTTCTGAACCCTCCAAACTGTTCTATCATCTGCCTGTTACCCAGTTCCAAAGTTGCTTCCACATTTTCGGGTATCTTTACAGCAGCACCTGTTCTCATGCTGCTAATAAAGATATACTCACGATTGGGTAATTTTTAAAGAATTAGGGTTTAATTGACTCACAGTTCCACACAACTTGGAAAGCCTCACAATCACGGTGGAGGGCAAATGAGGAGCAAAGTCACATCTTACATGCGGCTGGCAAGATAGAGTGTGCAAGGGAACTCCCCTTTATAAAAGCATCAGATCTCATGAGATGTATTCGCTATCATGAGAAAGCACAGGAAAGAACTGCTTCTATGATTCAATTGCCTCCCATTGGGTCCCTCTCATGACATGTGGGAATTATGGGAGCTACAATTCAAGATGAGATTTGGGTGAGGAAACAGCCAAACCACATCATAGATTTAACTTAATTTCAGCATAGATGGTTATTTCTAGGCTTTGAATATATGATAATTTAAATGTTGACTAAACAGTACATTTATTTTAATACTAAAAGTGAAAAAAATTCGTAGTAAAAGTCTATACTGGTTTTCAGAAAAAAAGCATATATTTTTGTATTAGATTGATATTACTCCATTTGCCCCAGACCAAGCATAGGCCATCATTCTTTGTTGTCTTCTTCTAGGTAAGGTTTAAAATGCTTTTTATTGTTCTTGTCTATTTTACCATTCACAGACCTCCGGTCAGTCTGGGTTACAGAGTTCCAGACTTAGAGATGTGAGACAGAAATATAATTAGAATTATTGGCTAGAAAAGAAGACTTCTAGCTTAAGAAAGACTTTATTCTTTCATAGAGCTCAGAAGAACAAATTTCAAATCTATCTGCATTTACAAAAAATGTTTTAGTATGGAAATTTCCAAATATCTACAGAATTAGAAAGAAGTAGAAATGTTCATCAGTCAGTCTCTTTAATATCAACTACTGACCAAATGACAAATTTATTTTCTTTATACCCTATGTTACCATTACCGTAAGTCCAGAAATTTTGAAGCATATTCCAAACTTCTTTCACCCGGTAAAAGTTTTAGTATGTATATTTCTATATTGTTAAGAAATCATTTTTTAAAAACATAGCCACAATGTCAATATCACACACCCCCAAATAACAATAATTCTTTAAAATCAATAAATATTCAGGCATTTCACATCTTCTTGATGGTCTTATAAATGTACTTTAATTTTCTTAACCATTTTAATACAAATTCAAATACAATATCTTTTAAACTATAAAATGAAAAAAATTCCATCTGTTTTTATTTTTGTTGCAATTTTTTATTTGTTGAATTCAAAACAGTCATCCTGTAGAATCCTGGTTGGATTATGCTGATTGCTTCTCCTTCATGCTTGTACATTTACCATGTTTCTTTTGACCTATATATGCTGTCAATTGGTCAAAAAATCTATAGGGTTGACCAGATTCAGGTTTAGTTTTTTTGGCATCACTTTGTAGGTGATGTTGATTAATTCCAAAGGAGTTTTCGAGCATCTGGTTGTCTGATTGTGATGTCACAGCCATTAATGATCAATGCCTAGATCCATAACCTATTAAAGAATGCCAAGATATATTCTACTAATCGTATTACTCTTCTTCCTTTATTAGCTAGAATGTTGTTCTTAAGTATTTGGCTTCTCTGAGTTTCAGTGCAAATAGGAAAGGCTGGGTGATTGCTTCTTTTAAAAGAAAAGAACGCTTTAGAAAAAAAGATTTATCTGTTTACACACACAAAAAAAGACTTTAAAGCTTTTCCCCAAGATGATCAATTGTTTCATTTCTTTTATTTTTTAAATGAGGTTATTATAATTATCAGTGCTGAAACTGTCTCATCTTAGAAACTTAGTTTCTAAACAGGTGGCCCCTGAGTCTTTTTAAGACGTTCACAGTAGATTTTGGTCATCTTCTAAGCTTTCTGGAAGCATCTTGTCCATTTCATATTCTGGATTTAAAATTAGCTATTTCTCCAAGGAGACATCATCCATTGTGTTTATTCAAACTTGGGTTTCTTTTGGTTTAACCATTCAAGAAGTGATTTTTTTAAAAAACAGATTATTTACTGAGTTCTTTCAACTTTCTTTTTAAATCTTCCTGTTCTTCAATCATTTATTGCTGAATTTTTCTAATTCTGTTTTATTATTTTTTAAATTTTTAATTGACACATAACAATTGTACTTATTTATGATGTACAATGTGATATTTTGATAGTTGTGCACATTGCATGATGATCAAATCAGGGTAATTAGATATCCATCACTTCAGAAATTTACTAAATCTTTGTGGTGGGAACATTCAAAATCCTTTCTTCTAGCTATTTTGAGATATACAGTATCATACTGTAAACTACAGTCACTCTACTATACAATAGAACACCAGATATTACTCTTTTTGGTAATTGTAACTTTGTACCCTTTGACCAACCTCTCCTTTATGCCCTCTCTACCTTCTTTTCCTAGTCTCTGGTAACTGTTATATTCTCTACTTTTATGAGATCAACTGTTTTTAGATTCCACATATGAGTGAAATCATACAATATTTCACTTAATGTAATGTCCTCCAGATTTATTCAAGCTATTCCAAATAGGATTTCATTGTCTCTCTCTCTCTCTCTTTTTTTTTTTTTTTTTTTTTTTTTTTGAGACGGAATCTCACTCTGTCACCAGGCTGGAGTGCAGTGGCACAATCTCGGCTCACTGCAACCTCTGCCTCCCGGGTTCAAGCCATTCTCCTGCCTCAGCCTTCCGAGTAGCTGGGACTACAGGCAGTACCACCACGCCCAGCTAATTTTTGTATTTTTAGTAGAGACGGGGTTTCACCATGTTGGTCAGGATGGTCTTGATCTCCTGACCTCATGATCCACCCACCTCAGCCTCCCAAAGTGTTGGGGGTATAGGCGTGAGCCACAGCATCCCACCTCTTTCTCTTTCATGACTGAATAGTATTCCATTCTGTATATATGCCACATATTCTGTATCCATTATACGTTGTTGGACACTAAGTTTGATTCTGTTTCTTGGCTATTGTGAATAATGCTGCAATCAATTTAGGAGTGCAGATATCTCTTTGACATACTGATTTCATTTCCTTTGTATATATACTCAGTAGTGGGATTGCTAGATCATATGATACCCCTATTTTTAATTTTATGAGCAACCTCTATATTATCTTTCACAATGGTTGCACTAATTTCTACTCCTTTCAACAGTGATGTTTACATTAGCTATATCACTGTTTAAGTTCCTATATCCTGTTTTGAATATTAGGTAACAGACTTTGTCTCTTTTGTGAGCATGTCTTTCGACGTGATTCAGTATCTATTAGGACTTTCTTCCTATGCTTATTTTCCTTTATTTCCCCACTACTAAATTTCTATAGAATTCAACTGGACTACTTTTCTGTTGCCCACTTTTAAAAATTTAATTTAATTTAATTTAATTTATTTTTTGAGATGGAGTTTAGCTCTTGTTGCCCAGGCTGGAGTGTAATGATGCGGTATCAACTCCTGCTGACACTGCATAAGTGCACTTGCACCCAGAGAAAGAGAGAGCCAGAGCTGTGTCCACCTTGCAGATGGACAGAGGAGAGCCAGGACACAGCTCGGCTTGCTCATGCCCAGAGAGGGAAGAGTTAAGCTACCGACCCTGAAGGAAGAGCCGGCTGCTCTGCTGTGTGTGGGAGCGGCCAGAGCAAGCAGTTGAGAGAGAGCAGTGTTAGAGAGCTGCTGATGAGAGAGCTGCTGAATAAAACCATATTTCGTTTGCCTGCGGCCCCCTGAAGTGTTCTTTCAGCTATTAGCCACTCATTCACCCACTCCCCTCAGACCTCAGCTGGGGCTGGAACCTAACAGTACTCTGTATAAACTTTTATATTTTCAAAGAAATTTTGACCTCATCTCTATCTGCTATACAACGAACATACTATAGCAACAAACAAACAAACAAACAAACAAACTTTCTCTGGGAAATCTGTTATTCTTACTATGTGAAATCCTGTGTACCCAGCACAATTAAGAAGTATTAAGAAAAAAAACATTTGATCAAAGTTTGAATAGCATCCTTCCTTCTCTAAAACTGAAAATGAGAATCCTGCTGATTCCTAGAGGGTTATTTTCTTCAATAACAAGAGCTGGCTGAGGCCATTTCTTGCCAGTGGAATCTGTACATAGTGGCTCATGTCTGACTGACCTCAGTTCTTTATTCACATTATCCTGGGTGAATGTGATGGATGAGAGAGCCCTCGTGGTTTGGCCCACCAATATTGTTTCTGATGAAGGTTAACAGCATTGGCCACTCTAAATCTTACACAGCAAATTGCTGACATCTGGTGTTTCCTCTCAAGTTTAACAGATATTCTACTTTAATTCCAGTGTTTACACAATATAAAAACAAAGACATTAAGCTTATGAAAGCATTTTATATCCATAACACTACTCTAGAGAACTGTTTAACATTTCTGAATGATTGCATTAAATAAGTCTAAGTAAACTAGTAGTTATAAAGCTATTGGTTGCTTTAGAAATAGTGGTCACTGATAAGCTCAAAATTGTTTCTTATTAATAGCAGCAAAAATTTGCTCCTAATTCTCTTAGGGGAAGGTTGTTCCTTTGTTTGACACTGATTCACCTTAGAAATTTACAGTAACCTTTACTGGCTCTTTTTTTTTTTCTTTGCATTCGATGCACCATTGTAGTTCTGTCCTCATATCATCTGGGTATCTGTTCCTGCCACTGTCACCTGGAACCTGGGACAAGAGAAACAAAAAAGAAAGGTAAACAATCATTAAGGATTATAGCATACAACAGAATCCTTTTATCTACTGTTCTTAAGAAATAATAATTATAATTGCTTATAACCCATTCAGTGGGAACTTGGGAAAATTTTGGAAGTCTCTGTGTTTCACACAGTTATTTCAGGAAGGGGATGGTCTCTGGTAACTCTAGGTTCTTCTCACGTTGAATGGGGAAACTTTCTATATTGAAGTAGTCATCTTTTTCCTGAGCATTTTCTATTTTCTCTTATTGGAGACTTGTAAACGCATACTAGACAATGTAGGAAAAAGAGGGGATGCAGAGGTCATGAGAAGAAATAGAAATAGAAGGAGTCTTGGTTTGTAAAGCACACAAGACAGATAATATTCTCTGATTCCATTTGGTTCCCACCCCCACCTCCTTTAAGGAATACATCAGCATTCTGACTGGTCTATGCATCCGCTAATTGGATAGAACACTGTAACTGTATTGGCATTTTTAAGAAGCATTGATGGTCACTCCGGAAACGGTGGTTAGAGCTTCTGCAGCTGAAGTGCTCAGGAAAGAAACAAATATACTTAATATAATATGCTTAATCTGTTTGTCCTAATTAACATTTATTCCTTGCAAGAGGTTGATTTCTGCTTTGACAGAGAGTAATGTAACTCTTGTGTCCTCCAAATAATAAAGCCAGGATTAAAATATTTCAACTTTTCATCCTTCGAAGAAACACATGAAATTTGAAGTTCTTTCTAATTGCTTCTGTTTAGAAATCCTGAAGACCATTAGCTGAGCTAGTTAAAGCACAGAGTTAATGAGTGTCATTTTCTTTCTTTTCCTACCACAGCATGAAGCCCTACCCAAAGTGTGTACCGTTTTCCATATGACAGGCAGGTAAAAAAGTGCAAATCTGTCACTACTAAGCTGTAAGACAGCTACAAGTATTTCTCTTCAAAGTTAACATTGATGAGAGTCTTTGTGGAAAACAATTTCCTTTTTTCTTGGTAGAGTTATAATTCTACCAAATTGCATTTGCAAGTTGCTTTTACCTTCGTTTCCACTGCTATAAAATAATTTTATAGTGAATATCAGCATTTTTGTGGTCTTTTAATAACGTGCAATGTTTACAATAAGAAATAAAAGATTTTAATGCTATTTTTCAAGAAGCATTTTCTACAGGCAGGATTCACTCCCAACTAGGGGGAACTAATGTGCCTCTAAGATCTGAGGAATCAGCTGAAACAAATTGTACCATAAAATGTTAAATTTTTCTTTCCTACCGGCTTCTTAAAGAAACTTGATTATTCTTCTTGTCAGAAATTACTATATGGTAGCCATTTGCAGAAGTAACTCTAGGGTAGGTGTCTGGTGGCCTGGTCACTTCTGATAAAATACCTGTTGTTTTCAGGGGCTTACACAGATTTTCTTTAAATGAATATATTTGGTAAACTTTACTTAGAAGTTAATCTAAAAATAGGTTTAAAACCTACTTGTGAAACGATCATATCAAATAATTATTGGTCACTTCTTTTTCTGATTGATATCTCTTTTTGCCGAACAAAATTCTGCACTTAGAGCAATTAATACCGCCAATCTTACTTCTTTGATTATTTCACAAAGGCATATCTTGAGGAAAGAGCTCATTCTTTCATTAAATGAACTGCAGTCCATGAAATAAAACGTTATTAAAATTAGGTCAGCTCCTAATGCCAGTGTGATGCAAGTCAGTATCCCCCTTCATTCGACTTCCTGGCAGGATAGGACCAACAGTAAGTATGGTGTGGCTTATTAAGGGCTCTACCTCAAGAGGGTTCCATTAGGTTGCTTTGAGGAATTTATTTATTTATTTATTTTATTTTGAGACTGAGTTTCACTCCAGTTGCCCAGGCTGGAGTGTAATGGCATGATCTCGGCTCACTGCAACCTCAGCCTCCCAGGTTCAAGTGATTCTCCTGCCTCAGCCTTCCAAGTAGCTGGGATTACAGGCACCTGCCACCATGCCCAGCTAATTTTTTGTATTTTTATTAGAGATGGGGTTTTGCCACGTTGGCCAGGCTAGTCTCGAACTCCTGGCCTCAGGTGATCTTCCTGCCTCAGCCTCCCAAAGTGCTGGGATTACAGGTGTGAGCCACTGCGCCTGCATGAGGAATTTTACTTTAACACTCTCTTATACCATATTCTGTAAAACGACATAAATCTTTTTCTGATTATAAAATAATTAAGCTTTTCCCTTGGCTTACCTTCTCCTTTTCATCAGGTGTCTCCTCTCGATTCTCTGCCTTTATCTGAGTTCCAGAGCAGCAGCATTATACAGCAGTGAGACTGATAATTTTTGAAGTCGGACAAATACAGGCTTTCATCCTGCCTTCATCACTTACAATTTAACCCCTGGTATATTCCTAACACAGCTGGCTGTTACTGACATTTTGCTTCTAATTTTCCCAGGGTTATTTGCATTGTAACAGAGGATCATGTTTTGAATGGGAGTGAGTGGAAAGGAAGAGCAGGAATACATATTTTTAGGTAGATCTGAAATACAGGTCATACTCCATGTAAGTAACACTGCCTGAATATTGTCAGTAGAGTAAGAGAGGGAGGCAAACAAATACATTTTTCACAAAAAGTATTCTTTAGAAGTGTAGAGTTTGCAGGAGAGCCTCATTGCAAAGAAATTGTATTTGTTTTCCTAAAACAAGACGTTTTGTTGGAAAAGTAATTTTGAATACCTACTTTTTATTAATCTACCATGTTGGATACCTTCTGTATTTCCATGTCCTATCTACACTTGATACTATGAACACTACATAAAAGAGGATGCTTAGTCTCAAAGGTAATGAGTAAGAGAATTCCAGACCCTTTGTGGGGTCCATTCTACCCCAGACTTCCAATGCTTGGGCTGTTCATAGACTAGGTGCTTGGGAAGCAAGAATCAATAAATAACTCTTTCAAGAGGCTTTTGACATATATTAGATAATAGGATAGTATAGCTCCTATATGGTTTGGATCTTTTGTTTTCTTCAAATCTCATATTGAAATGTGATCCCCAATGCTAGAGGTGTGGCCTGGTGGGAGGTGTTTCGGTCTTGGGGCTGATAACTCATGTGTGGCTTGGTGCCCTCTCCAGGGGGAATGACTGAGTCTCACTCTAGTCATTTACATAAGATCTTATTGTTTAAAAGCACTTAGAACCACCTCCTCCCTTTCTTGCTCCCTCTCACTGTGTGACATGCTGACTCCCTGTTTGCCTTTTACGAGGATTATAAGCATCTTAATGCTCTCACCGGAAGCTGAACAGATGTGGGTGACATGCTTGCACAACCTGCAGAAACTTGAGCCAAATAAAACTCTTCTCTTTATAAATTACACAGTCTCAGTTATTTCTTTATAGCATTGCGAAATGGATAAACACAACTCCTGACATACAGACAAGAGCACTTCATCTAAAGTAGAGACAGAGCATATGCTCATCTAATATTATTTAAATTACCTTTATATTACCTTTTTGAATCAGCCTGCCCAAATTTTTTGGTATTTTCCTCTTTCCTAGTTTCCTTTACTTGTACCTCTTTTCTTTTTCTCTTTTCCCATCTGAAATGTCTATGGTCTCAAAAGTAATTACTTCTTGAAGAAAGTTTTCATGGATACTAAATGCTACCTAATGGAAGCCATAAGCATGGGGTCTTCTAGCAGTTAGAGTGGAATAATACATATGCTAGGTTGAATCAAGTGGGAGAGAAGGTTAATCATTCTTTTAAATTGGCAGTGTTACTGGAGGTGGATTAATATGCTTTTTGAATCCCTTATGTGCTGTAAAGCTCCTCAATCACAATCACTGTGCTCATAGTTTAGGTTTTGAATTAAAGGTGTCTCTTGCGGTCAGCTGGTCCAACTCCCTTAATCTCTCTGGCCATATTAGGTGATAGATTTCTCATTTTAATACATAATCTATTTCAGAGGCAGTATTGATTTAACCAGGACTCTAACGTGGCCACCTTGAAAATGGAAGAAACTCTCTGCTGATGATTACTCTTAACTCTTTTCACTGTGAATGTAGTGCTTGACCTATGTAGTGTGGAAACACTGAGAAAAGTAGAATGTTCTCATGTGCCTGTGGAGCACGGAGCACTCTCAGCTTGTCAGCTCTGTGGCAGATCAGGCTTTGACCAGCTACCGAAGTACAAAATGTGTAATTGGCACCAGCCAGCCTCTCCATTGCACAGGATCCCTATTTAAATTTGACAACCAGAACATTGTACAATTTGAAATTTCTTTACATCTGTTTTTCTTTTGTTTCTTCTTTGAGAACGAAAGCTTTGAGAAGCTTGTTTAATAATTTAGACCTTTGATGGTGAGGCTTAACATGATCTATCAAGTCAGTCACCAAACATTGACAAATGTTTACCACTCCCCCAGGTGCTATGCTAAGGACTCAGAGGCATCTCAGAGAGTGGCCCTGCACACTGACTGCATTTACCATAAGAGCTTCATAGCACTTTTTCTACATGTAATCAAAGCTCAGGTAAAGGCAAAACATTGATTTGAGTTTGAAGTAAACATAGCTGACTTGGGTGATACCTTCAGTTCTAAGAATAATTTTGTCCCGAGTAGAAATTTTCCCATGGAACCAAATCCTGTCGTTGTTCTGTTCACTTAATATTTGATCATGATAATCCTAACCTCTTTCAACTTTAGCGAGGAAACCAACATAAGTCACTAGTTATGCTTGTCCATGGTCCATAGGTAATGGCATGATACGATTGAAGATGAGAGCCAAGAGTGGAAAAGGCAGTTCTGAATACATTAAATAAGAAATTTTTAAGAAAATAAGTAGAAAAGTTTGGTGCAGTGTGGAGGAAAGAGCTAGCAGAAGTTTTTTTAATAGGCAAGGAGTTTTTTTTTTTTTTTGAAGATTATGTTTAGCAATTATATACAAGATAAAATTATAAATGAAGCAACTATATATATATGAAGGCCAGTAAGAACACTAACTTTGTAGAATGCTGATCTTGTGTTTTATTTTTGAGACAAGATCTGGCTCTGTCAGCCAGGCTGGAGAATAGTGGTGTGATCTTTGTTGTTGGTTCACTGCAACCTCTGCCTCCTGGGCTCAAGCCATCCTGTGACCTTAGCCTTTTGAGTAGCTGGGACTACAGGCAACAGCCACGATGCCTGGTTAATTGTTGCATTTTTTGTAGAGACGGGATTTTGCTATGTTGCACAGACTGATCTCAAACTCATGAGCTCAAGAGATCCTTGGTATTTTGATGGCACATTCTATAATAACAGAAGTTAAATTAGGAAAGGAAAAATAATCTGAAGTCATTTAAATTAATGGTTTGCAAATTATGAGTTTACAAGGTACCTGAATTCAATTAGACAAGATTTGTTGAGCACCTACTATGTGGCAAGCACTGTTTATGTGTCAGGGTTAGCAGGATAAACAGAGCTCAGAGAACTCCAAAGGTACTGTAAGAGCTACATAAACAATTAGTTAGAAGTGAATAGGGGTATTCTATTTAATGCATAATACAAACATAACTCTGCAAAACAGAGGAGGAAGCAGAAAACTCTGCTGAGAGATATGGAACAGGACATCAGTATTAAGGAGATCTTAAAATTGCATTTTGAATGTGAGTAGGAATTTTCCAGCGAAGAAAAGGTCAAGGGCATATCAACCAGAAGGGACAATCTGGAAGTGAGAAACACACACACACACACACACAAGATTACAAAAGAGATTTTTTTCAACTATAGCATAGGGTTTATGCTTCTGCTTGGTGGAAAAGAAAGCATCAAAAGTAGGTTGAATTGGAAGTATAATAAGGTTTTGTATTTTCTATGAAAATAGTAGGTATTTTTCAACAAAATCGGTTACTTATGAATATTATAAAATAGAAGCTGTTGAGTAACGTGTAAAAGAACACTAAAGCAAGTGATACCAAATGTATGGCTTATGGGTCAAAATTTTTAAAATTTGTTTTCCATGTTAGACAATATTACAATTCTTTAACATTTTTTTTCCTGAAGCAAGGCCATTTAGTGAAAATGTATGGTTTTTTTTTTTTTTTTTTTTTTTTTTTTTTTTTTTATCTTGGGAAGTTTTGCTTTAACTTTTACTCTGTTTAAAATACAAAAGCTAATCATTATGAAGTTTGGATGCCTGAAGTACCTGCTCATATTCTTTCTTTAACATGATAGGGCTAAAGGGAAGGGTTGTATAAGTTTGCAAAGTAGAAAAATTTATCCCTTATATTTGTCATTCCCATATATAGACCATAAAATGGACCAATTTCAGGCTCATTGCATAAAAATCATTTGAGTAAATTGTTATACCTCATTGCCACAGATTCTGATTAAGCAGCTATCAGAAGATACCCAGAAATACGTATATTGAATTGGAATGATAGGATGATTATAGTGCACACATAGCTTTTGGAAACCATAGTTCTATGGTCTGTCAAGAATGCAGAGGGATCATGAATGCTATGAAGGAGGTTTAGGAAAAGATTCCTGTTAGTTGAGATCAACAAGAGGGTGAACTTTTGGAGTTCAGAAGATAATTCAAAGTTCCAATTGAAATTATTTCTATTTATCCATTCATTCATTCCCCTAGTCCCTTAACAAATATTTTTTAGAAATCTAATATGTTCCACACATGGTACTGAATTGTGGTAATACAGTAATAAATAAGATACCTTCCTTGCCCTTAGAACTGAGATCATCCATAAAGGGCAGAAGAGAGTTAAAAAGCAACATATTTACCTATTGGGCAACAAAGAGTGCCCAGTGGGAGAGAATGATAAAGAATGTCCAAAGGTAGGAGGAAAACGTAGTAGATAAAAATGTGTTATTGTTGTTATGATGAGAGACTTTTGAGATGGAAAGTTTGAACAATAACATTAAATGTTGCAGAAAGTTGACATATGACAAACAATATTCATTATGTTTAGCTACAAAGTAGTTGTAGGCATGCAATTCCAATGGATATAAGAGGAAAATAGCAAGATTGCAGTGAGTTATGAGGTATATACAAGGAGAAAAAATATGGACAATGAGAATAAATGAAACTTTTGGTAAGTTCTGCTGTAAATTTGGGAAGAGAGAAAAAAGTTGCAGAAGGATGAATTCTCATCAAGCATGACCACTTTTTAATGGGAGAGAGGGGTGGGTTTTCACATGTTCATATACCAAAGTGACATTGCCAATAAAGGAAAGGTTTAAAGATAGAAGTGAGAGGAGAAAATAAATGAAAAAAACTAACAAAGGGAGAACAGATATTAGCAAATTATATAGAAAAGTTGTCCTTGTACATAAAGATAATTAGTGGTGATGATTTTGCCTTATGGCATATGTCTTCTCTGTTAAATGAGAGTTTGGTGGGAGGTGGTGTCACCTGAAAAGTCTATAGTCATGAAATACCCTACATGCTCACCTACATTTCTCATCCTCCATTGCTGTTAGACTGCTGTTCTTTGATTAATTCTGGCCAATGACAAATGTGAAAAATGATATTGTCACTTCTGAGTTGAGGCCAATGGAAACCATTGTCCTTCTTCCATCTGTCTGGTCCCCTACCACAGAGATATTAGAGGCCGTGTATTCCAGATGGCATGGCTCTACAATGAATCAGAACCACCTGATGTGTAATGGGCTTTACTTAGCAGAGTAATAACTTTTTCTTATTTTCTACTGAGAGTCTTGAGTTAAATAGATCCTCTCCTGTGGGAACTGGAAGAGAGTGGTGAAGACAAAAGTAGGGAAATGAAAGGAGAGAGACAGAGAGTTGCTGGGAACCTGTGAAAGGTGCCAGGCAGTTGAAGAAATAAATATATTAAGTGGTATGCTAAGAAACTGGAGTAAGAGAGACTGAGTGTGTAGGAGATGAGAAGAAGACCATCTGTATACAATACCAAGAATTAAGGAGTACATAGAGAAACAATGTAAAAAAAAAGAATGGTCAGAAATTCAGGTGGTATGTCAGAAGAAATTACGTTTACCATGAGATGTACAGAAATGTAATTTTTTAAAAAAAACTCACTTAATAGATTCATTTGTTTCCAAAAGGGTTATACAAATGGAAAAGAAACTTTTTGATTTGATGAACAAATCAAATCAACATTAAAGGAGCCATTTCAGTAGAGTCGTGGGAGCAGATGCATTGTTATAGCAAGGAAATTATGAATACCATATGAGGAAAGTTTGACTTCACTTCTAAGAAATGCCAATTAAGCAGTACAGACGGCATTTCCAGGAAAGAGCTATTGAAAGAAAACGTTATTTTTAAATTTTTTTTAGTTAAGGAAACTTGGATAATTTTTAGGCCAAAGAATAGTTAGTAAGGTGACACTAAAGATTGAGAAAATTATCTTAGGAAATCATTATGGCTTGAATTGTGTCCATCAAATTCATATATTTAAGGCCTCACTCCCAGTGTGACTGTGTTTGCAGAAAGAAGCTTTAGGGAGGTAATTATGGTTACATGAGGTCACATGAGTGGGACGCTAATCCAGTATTAGGATTAGGGTCTAATAGTGTCTGTATAAGAGGAATAGACACCTGAGGTCTCTCTCCCGCTGTGCACATACAGAGGAAAGGCCTCCTGAGTACACAGTGAGAATGCAGTCATCGCCAAGCCAGGAAGAGAAACCACACCAGAAACCAACCCTGATGGCACCTTGAGCTCTGATTTCTAGACTTTAAAACTGTAAGAAAATTAATGTTGTTTAAATCACCTACTCTCTGTTGTTTTGTTATAGCAGCCCAAGCTGACTAATACAGACCTTTATGTACATACAATGTAGTATATAAAGAAAAAAAACAGAGACTGTATCTTGAACAAAAGTGCATCAACATGTGATATTTACAACTTTATGCATTTTGTCAGGGAGATGTGAAAAAGAGGCAGTCACACAGCACTTCTGCAAGTGGACTTTTCTCATCCTTATAAAAGTGACCTAGAGGGTGGAGGATAGATTTTGAGAGAAGCAAGATGAAGTTCTCTCTTTGAAACAGTATTACAATAGCAACCACTGAAAGGCACACCACTAAAATACTTTCTTCACAACAGTCATAGGAGATAATCTGCAAAATGTTCTATCATTATAAAAGGGAGTATAGATAAATATCAATAAAAAATTTAAAGTTTACTTGAACATTACTTTTTTCATTTTTTTCATGTGTGATTTTTTTAACAAAGATTTTAATTTTAGCATTCATATTCTGAGGAAAAGCTTGTTTGGCATTTTGAAAACAAATTGCTTCAAAAAATAACATTTAAACATTTTGAAACCATAGTTTAGACTCATTTTACTTATTTGAAAATTATATTTTTAATTATAATTGGAAAGTGTCATGTTAAACTTTATTATTTCCCATGGCTTTCTAAACACCATGTTTATATTTTGCTTCGGTGTATTTCACCTGAACATAGTTTCAAGTTTCCACAACGTCTTTGGTTTCTTATACTCCTACTATCTATCATTACCAAAGCGACTGAGTAACTAATACTATTTTTCTCATATTAGATTCACCTTGGATGATAATTAAACTCCACATATCAGGAAATTTAATAGATATTCCAGTTCTGGAAGCTTAATTGGATTTTCCCTCTTTCAAACGTATTTTATTCTGGAGAGAGTGCTTTCTGTTTGAAGCCTTCTTGCCTCAAAAGAAAGGGTTCTTTTCTCTTTGAATATTTTTTCTACTAGAAGGTTTGGTGCCCCAGGGCTGACCCACCTAAGGTCCCCATTGTTAACACCTGTATTATAGCTACTGGTTTGGGGTTTCTTTTCATATTTAACAGGCATGCCGTACTGCTTTCATGTATTTTTTTCTTTTTCTTCTCCATCCTAAGATCATCCTGCTCTGCTCCTCTGCTTTTTCCCTAAGTCTCCTTTGACCACCTAATGTGGCCTGTTAAGTCTACATAGCGGTGCTACAGGGATAGTAAAAGTGGACCTACTCATGGTGCACGTGTTCTTCAGAGAATTTCTCTTTCCAAGTAAATACTTCTTCCCTTTGGGTAGTATTCCATCTTTTCCTCTTTAGATCTTAAAAATATATTCCATGAGGCCTGTCATTTAAACCTGCTCCTGGGACAGATTACAAACTATAAAAGCTCCAGGAAGAAAATTTGAAATACAAGGTAGCGTATAGAAAGACACAAAGCAAGTGACAGAAAAACTCCAAGGGTTTGAATGTTCAGTAAAAAAACACTAAAAGATTCTTTCTTTTTAGCATATCTTTTGATCTTAAAATTCAAACTGTATCTCTCACCTAATAAGACATTTTGAAAAGAAATTGCAGGGCTTACTGGTTTGGGCTAAGGTGGGGAAGAGTCATGGGAGTGGGCCTGACCACAGTACCATCGTGATTTTAATCGTAGCTAAAATGCAAAATAAGGTCAGTCACAGAAAATGCAGCACTCTCTGCATAATAAGAAGGCAAGTTATCTCTTACTAACTATTTTGCAAGCTATAAATAGTATTTTCATAAGAGGAGACTTTATAAGTAATGTCCCTATTTCAGTGTTTTTCTACCTCTGCTACTTTTTGGAAAATTTCAAAAATGAAAAAGACAATTAAAGTTGAACAGAATAGGAAATATCTTTCCATATTTTTTAAAAAATAACTTGGCCATCAAAAACCGATTGTTCAAGCTTTCTTTAGACTTTGTTCCAAATTAAGATACACAGAAATGTGTGGCATGGTATATTGAAAGAGCATAAGCTTTGGATATGGAAAGATTTGACTTTAATTTCTGGTTTATCTACCATAAATGATATAATCTGAGTCTCAAATTTTTGTCTGAAAAATTGGGAAAATTATTATACAGAACCAATAAGAAATTTATAGAAAATGATATAAAGTACTTATAGTACAGTACATCTGGCTAATAAAGCAATTGTTCCTTTAATATTTTTGAGGGTCTATTATCTAGGAACTATGGTAGGGTTGCATTTTTAAAATCAGAAAATAAGTTCTGAATTGCTAAAAATATTTCTCTATTACATGCTAAAATGGCTTTAATAAGCAGAGCAAGTATAGGTTTGTTAGAATATTTTAATTGTCCTTTGAAGAACAGAAAAATATTGACTACAAAAGATCATGAGGCAACATCTTTCTTTTGTCTTTGCTTTTTAATTACTTACTTCATCATTAACCATTTCAAGATTTTGTTAAGGAGTTTGAGGTATATTTATGTATGGTTGAACAAAAGGTCAAAGACAGGAGGAATAAAAGTATAGAATATAAAAATACTATAATGTCATGCAAGGATTATTTATTTTGATATTTTGAGCTCTGAAGATAATCATTATACTTTTTAAGACAAGAAGCAACTAATTTAAAAATAACTGGAAACGTAAATACTTGTGATAATAATTGTTTGAATTATAAAAAATATAAAAAATAATATTCTCAGCAATAAAATTAGAATTATTCCAAAGAATATTACTGCTCTGAGAAATACATTCACAAGAAAAAAACAAATCTCAATAAAAGTTAAATAAAGAAATTTAGACATTTATGATTTTAAAACATACTACTGAAACAAGCAATTTAAATGTCAGACTAGCTAGCTGTACGGGGAACATATAAATGATCCACAGTGTAAGTGTATTTCTCAGAATAACACAAAATGAATCCAACTCAATGACAAAATAAAATAACAACTGAAATTGTATGAATTTTAAACATACCAAGGAAAGGCAGTATAATATATATAAAGTAATTTGTAACTGAAAGTGGTATAATATTCTTGACGATAAAACTATACAGATATGTTAAAGAGCACTGTTATGTTTGCTGTTTGCTAAATTATGTAAATAAGTATTTTATAGCATTTTCTATTTATTTAAAAAATAAACAGGCAGAATACAGAAAATGATTGTACAACACAGAAGCCATCTCTTTCGTAGTTGTTCTACTTTTAAAAAATCTATTATGTGCTGGGTATTGCACAGAATTAGACTGCCAACAGATATTCATACATAAAAGGTCCTGAAAATCAGATCCTGTTCTTAACCATCTACCTCGTTCAAAGGACAAAGCAAGGCTGAGGGGGATTTTATGTATGGCTTATTATAAGGGTTTGTCTCAAAGTCCCGGTAAGAATGCCAAAGAGCGTGACTGGACTAGTGTATGGATTTCTTTTGTCTAGAGGATTTTGATTGGAGGGACCCAGAAAAAGCCTGGCCAAAAGTCCCACTCTGTCTTGATTTACCTTAAAGGCCAAAATTTAATTTTTACTCTATTTAAGTTGGGGGTCTGGGAGTGGAAAGAGACAGAAATAGAAAGTTAGCTGAATATTTTCCCATTTGTCCACAAAGAAGTTGGATTCCAGGCCTCTTTAATTATCTACTTTTTATATAATATCTAGGAATTGCATAAGTGTAAAAGAACTCAGCTGCATGGCTAAACTAAATGTTCTTGCCTTAATAAAATATAGCAGTACATCCTTTTCAGATTGAGACAAGAAGGGACTAAGGGAGATTACTTTGGAAGATACTTTGAAAAGTTAACAGGTAAATTTATAATTTCTGTTTACAGATGAGAAAGGCAATATAGTTTATAATTTCCATTTGCCACTCTCCTGTAGCAAATCTTCATACAAGTTTTGATTCTTAGCTTCTTATCCCAGACTTTCTTTTATATCCAAGATACAAAAAAACCTGTTTACCTTTCTTGTGGAGATAGAATATATTGTTATAAATAGAAATTCTTGGAGGTTTTACTCAAAAGATATGCATTGAATTTATACATTGGGTCATATAGTGTTTTAGGCCTGGGATGATGTTGGGAGTCAGTTATCCATGGGTTCCTTGTGTTTCTGCATATCTTGCAAGCAGATGTATTGGAAGATTTTGTTCTAGGCTGGATGCAGTCGCTCACACCTGTAATCCCAGCACTTTGGGAGGCCAAGGTGGGCTGATCACGAGGTCAGGAGATCGAGACCATCCTGGCTAACGCGGGGAAACCCTGTCTCTACTAAAAATACAAAAAATTAGCCAGATGTTGTAGTACACGCCTATATCCTAGCTACTGGGGAAGCTGAAGCAGGAGCATCACTTGAACACAGGAGGCGAAAGTTGCAGTGAGCTGAGATTGCACCACTGCACTCCAGCCTGGGCAACAGAGTGAGACCCCGTCTCAAAAAAAAAAAAAAAAAAAAGATTTTGTTTCAGACTGTATTTTCAGAGATATTTGTATAGTAAGTAGCTTTGGAAGGTGGATAGTGCCTTCCCGCAGAACAAAAGGAAGGTTTGTTGTATAGGAACAATAATGTTTCCCCCAGGGCAAAGGACAGGTTTGTTTGTAGCCCATTGCAAAATATTTGAGTTCTTAATTTGGGGGTTTCTTATTGCAGTGGTTAATATTGAATGTCAACTTGATTGGATTGAAGGATGCAAAGTATTGTTCCTGGGTGCGTCTGTGAAGGTGTTGCCAAAGAAGATTAACATTTGAGTCAGTGGACTGAAAGAGGCAGCCCCACTCTCAAGCTGGGTGGGTACCATCTAATCAGCTGCCAGTGCAGCTACAATAAAGCAGGCAGAATAAGTTGCAAGGACCAGACTTGCTGAGCCTTCGGCCTTCATGTTCCTTACATGCTGGATTTTTCCTGCCCTCAAACATCAGACTCAAGTTCTTTAGCTTTTGGACTTTTGGACTTCTACCAGTGCTTTGTCAGGGGCCCTCAGGCCTTCGGCCACAGACTGAAGGCTGCACTATCGCCTTCCCTACTTGAGAGGTTTTGAGACTCGGACTGGCTTCCTTGCTCCACAGCTTGCAGATGGCCTATTATGTGACTTCAGCTTGTAATCTTGTGAATCAATATTGCTTATTAAACTTCCCTTCATATATACATCTATCCTATTAGTGCTGTCCCTCTAGAAAACCCTGACTAGTACCCTCATCTGTGATGCAAATTCACCATGTACATCGTACCTACCTGGGTTGCAATGCATTATTCTTGTGGGACCTGAGAGTCAAGGGGAATTGATACAAACATTAGCTTATGCTTCTTGCTGTGCAGTGATTGATAGAGTCCATTGTCACTGAACCAGAAGTCTGTGTCTTCTGCCAGCATCCATAAAACTGTTAAAGGCTAATTTGATAGGGAGCAGATTGTGTAAAGTCATAGACCTTTCATAATTCCTAACAGATGGAAGAGTAAACAAGACAAACAATACTTATGTTCCTATAGTTTAAATTCTAATTGGAAGTGAACAATAAGCAATTAAATAATCAGTATTTTCATTTCAGATGAGAACTTAAAAAAAGTACTCTGATAACTGCTGTGAAAAAATAAAGCATTGGGAGCTTCACTTCTGGAATGGCAGAGTAAAGTCTTCCAAACATCCATTTCTCCATAGAAATAATGAGAACACTGGCAAAAACTGTCAAAATTATTACGTTCAGAACTCCAGAAACTCAAGTCTTGCAACAATCCAAGGAACTATAACCGCCGCCCCGCCCCACCCCCCTACCAAATGGTTGAATGTTTATCAGAATAGCAAACCTTGTGGAGCTTTAACTTGCCCTAACTCTCCCAACTCCTTTCCCCACCTTGTTGGTAGTCCTGAAGGTCAATAGCCTCATGACTACTATACCTGTGAAAACCAACAATGTAGCAGCCACTGGAAGGAACAGGATGGGTTTGGATCTCCCCAAAAGCCCCCTACAAATAAAATTATCGTGATTTGACTTCCTGGCAGGTCTCTGTAAAGGCCTAATCAGGTTGGTTTCTATTTGACCTGGCAGAGATTTTACTCTGTCCACATAGTCCTACTCATAGAACAGTTTTCAAAAACAATCAGTGGCAATTGTTTAACATCAATGTGTCTGAGATAATACTACCAGTTTAGGCTAAGAAGAAGCTCACCAAAAAACCTAAAAGAAAAAAAAAAAAAACAAAAAACAAACAAACAAAAAAACAGAGTATAAGATGTCAAAAGGGGCTTTGAAAAGCTCCAACAAATTTCTGGAAAACCAGAAGTCCACACGCATGTGTAAGATTGTGCATACCAAGACTGTGTGCATACTCAGGAAAGGCCCAGAAGGTCCTAAACTCTCATTAAAGATGACCTGAGGTTCTTCAGAAGCAGCAAGTGAAGGCAAAGGCAGAGTTATAAAATGTCTTCCTGAGTTTTAAAGGGGTGCCCTGATACATATACAGAGACTTTTGCAAGAACTTTGGAGCCTTAATGCTTTAAGGTATTTTAAAAAGTCTTTGTCCAATTACTATATGACTATTAAGCTAAATGAACTGTGACTTCAGTGGCTGCATAATAAAATAATGCAGACATTGCAGAATTACCTCAGGAAAATCACTACACAAATACCAGATACAAAAATAAATGCTGGGGGAAGATTTCTGGTTTCCAGATATGACACATTATTTTAATGAAAATTTATTGTTTTCAACACAAATTATGAGATATGTAAAAAAAAAGTATATTATACAAACTATATTTTGTCAGTAACAAAGGATATCAATCAAAGCCTCTATTAAAACTATGTTTGAAGAAAATCTATAGGAAACCATATCAAAAGAACCAAGAAATGTGGAGAACAACTTATGACCAGATAGAGAATATCTGTATACAGCCCTCTCTAGTCTTTCTGTCTTACTCAAGAAGGGAAAAACTGAGAAGCACTAATGAACTCATAGCCTGGGACATGGTCTTACCAAAAGCCTGAGACCTAATCATGGTGCTATAGAACACTTCCCTTTCCCTACATTCTACCACCACATCAGTAATGCTCCTATATAATAACAGAGAGACACAAGTTAAAGAACCACATTTCTCAGACCTTGTTTAAGAAGTCATTAGAGAAACCAAAAGATAAAAAGAGAAACAGAACCAAGGAAACCAGAGGAAATGTTAGCCTCTAACACTCATAGCTACAGCAAACAATAAGCACTAAATAACTCCTACTCAGATAAACATAAAACATCATACTAAGGACCTATTTACCTCTGTTCCTTTTGCTTAGCACATCAAGACCAGCTTTTTATAAAAAAAAAAAAAATACAAAATTTATTGAAATACAGAAAAACACAGTATGATGAAACCAAGCAAGCATCAGAACCAGACCTACATATGACATAAATGAGATGGAATTATTAGACTGGAAATTTAATGCAATTATGATTAATATGCTAAGAAGTCTAAGGGAAAAAGCAGAAAACATATAAGAACAAATAGATCACATAAAGAAGAGCAGTAGGAACTCTAAAAAAGAATCAAAAAGAAATGCTAGAAATAAACACTGTAAAAAAAAGTATGTATTTGATGAGTTCATCAATAGGCTAGACAACTGAAGAAAGAATCAGTGCGTTTGAAGAACTTTTAGAACTTCGATGCAAAGAGAAAAAAGAATGAAAATAACCTAGGAAATGTAAAAACTGTGGGATAATTACAAAAGGTGCAACATATCTGTAATAGAAATATCCAAAGTTGGAAAACAACACACAAACAGAAAAAATGTTTGAGGGGATAATGACGAAGAATTTCCCAAAATTAACAGACACCAAAACACAATTTCAGGAAATTCAGAGAAGAGAAAGCAGGATAAATACCAAAACATTTGCACCTAGGCACATTATTATCAAACTGAATAAAATTAAAAACAAGAGAAAATCGAGAAAATCTTGAAAGAAGCTATAGGGGAAAGAATTTCTTACCTTTTTTGTGATTAAAAAGTTAAGAATTACTTTAAATATCTATTAAGGAACCGTGCAAGCAAAAACTCACGGAATGACAGAAAAGCACGACATGATGAGACCAAGCAAGCATCAGAACCAGACTAGATATGACAGAAATGATAGAATTATTAGAATGGAAATTTAATGCAATTATGATGAGGAGAGTGAAATATTTAAAATACCGAAATGGAAAACTAACAACCTAGAATTTGGGAACCAGAAAAATTATCCTTCAAAAGTGAGGGAGAAATAAATACTTTCTCAGTAAAATGAAAAGGAATTTGATGGAATTTGTGGCTGATAGACCTGCCTTGCAAGAAATGTTAAAAGAAGTTATTTGGAAAGAAGAAAATGATAGAAGTCCAAAACTTAAATCTACATAAAGAAAGGAAAACCATTAGAGAAAAATTAGTGAAGTCATGTTGATAGCTTGAAATCAGCCATGATGGACGTGTGTTCATGGAGGCAATTGTCAAATATTACAAAAAAGAGACTCAGAGCTACAATCCTCTGTCCCTGCTGAAATGTTTGTTGAAGATTTACCAGCACCCACATGATACAAAGCTTATTCCTCTTTTCTTCTGTTTTTCAGGTGATTATCTTTCAAAGTAATACATACAAGAGCAATAATTTTATCTCTCTGTCTGATTTTATCAGTCTTGTTAGTGGGACTACATCTCCAAATTATAGCAATAGAAAACGCATTGCCGTATTTACAATTCAGGAATTAGTTTCCGTTTTTTTTTCCTTCTTCTTAAGTTTGAGTATGGTATTGTTGTTAAAATTGTTATTATTGTTTCTTCTTCTCCTCCTGTTCTAACTCCTCCTCCTTGTGATGATGATGAATATGATTATTTTTTCTCCAACAGATAGTAGTTTAGGAAGATACTGTATTAGGACTGTCAGCTATATAACTTCTTAAAACAGAATTTCTGCCTATAGGTTTTTAAACATTTAATTAAAGTAAAAATGCTCTCACATTGTACAAACATCAGAAACTATTAAAAATGTAGTAAATGGATTCCACTTTTGTTCCTACCTCTACCCACTTAGTTTCTATCCTCTCCCTCAAAAGGTAACTCTAGTCATTACTTATTTTTGTATTCTACAGTCATTACTTTTTAAATGTATGTACAAACCAATGTTAATATATTTTTTCTTTCTTTTTAACACAAATTCTAAATACTATATTGGATACCACATACTTTATTTCTTTCACTTACTGTATCTCAAGATATTTCCATATCTGTACATAGTGCATTTGTTCAGTGTGTGTTACAAGTGCATGGTATTCAGTTGTGTGGGTAAACCATAACCTACCCCTGTGTGTTTTTCTTCTCAGTGAATGTACACTCTTTCCTTTTGCTATATAGTTAAACACCTTAATGTCATACTTGACTTCTCCCTTTCAAACACCACATTCAATCTTTAACAGCTCTTGTTGGCTCTACCTTGCAAACACATTCAACATGTACTCACTTCTCACTAGTTTCACCACTTCCACTCTATCCCACACTATCACTATATTGTAAGAATAAAGTATCCAGTCCTGCCTTGACATCTCTGAGTCTCACCGGGCCCCGAAGGCTTAAATGTGAGTTCCTCTGATCTTCTTGTATATGCCCCACACCCAGTGGGAAAGGTCCCCACCCAGCTATTTCCTGTATCAGTCAAACCAGCTGCACCCCCAACTGAATCTCAGTCTAGTGGGTTTTACTTCCTTGCCAGTCTACAAAGTTATTCAAACAAACTGATCATATCCTCCAGAAAAACACAGGATGCATATCACCCACTTGTTAGTGCAAAGCCCACCTCCCACAGCCCCTGTTGTAGGTTCCTGAGTGCAAGCTCCATGTGGCCCTGCATGGTGTGTGGTGTGTTCCTCTCCTGGGCTGTATCTGTTACTAATAAACTGCCTTAACTGTCATGTGTTTGGCCATTTCATACTATTTAGGGTAAGTAATCCATCCTTCACCAATGAGGTGAGTAGGAGGTGGTCAGAATAATTGTCATTCATTATTGTTTTTGCTGCCACAGACATTCCCCCACTACCCTACTATCTGCTTTCAACATCACAATCAGTTTGTTGAAACATGAGTAACATTTTGAAAGTCTTCTGGTATAATCCGTCCAATGGCTACTCCTTTCACATAAGGTAAAAACCAAAGTCCTCACAGAGGCCAAAGTCCTACACATTCTAGCTATGATATTTTGCATTGATTCCCTCACCTAACACTTCCTTTCATCCAGTCTGCTCCAGACACACTTGCCCTCTTGCTGTTCCTTTCTGATATGTTCCCACAAAGTGACATACCAAAGATGGGCTGGTGGAAGCAGACTACCTCATTTAATAGAAATTACAGTAATTTTTTTTTAGAACTTAGACCAACCCATTTTTTTCATGAAGTATTTTATCACTGATATTGTTTACAATTGTCAGTGCATGGAGATAATAGGATTTTAATCAATTTTATTACTGTTGTACAGTTTTCTATAGACAATGCACACTTGATCACCTGCAACCATGGTGAACTTCTCCCACCAACCTGTGACATGCTTCCGTTTCTATAGTAGAGTGTTGGCACTGGCTCTTCCCTTTACCTAAAATGTTTTTTATTTTCCTTTGAGTCTCACACACCTTGTATTTTCACTTCTTTCAGGCAGTGGCTATGATGTCATTCTCTCAATAATTTCCCCATGACTATCTACTTAAAATGACTATCTTGGTCCTGTTCTCTGTGTGATTGACTTTAAATAAGAGAGATTTTAAATTCAGAATAGAATGTTTGGTAAATATGTTTTGTCTCTTAAGATACAATTTTGTTTCAGATTATAGCCCTGTTTTATACCCACTTCTGAGAAATCATAAAAGACAAGAATTTTTGGAAAGCATTTGGGTAAAATCCTAATAGCTGTCAATTTAATTACATACTTAGAGATACAAATTAACTTTCAGAGCTTTAACTCTAGAAATAAAGCTGGGATGAGAATTTCTGATGGAAATTAAGTTGTACTTTGCTGCTCATCCAGAATACCTAGAATGTATTGACATTAATGATGATAATAATAATTGCTTGACAACTTACCATAGGCTAGCACTCTCTCTCTCTCTCTCTCTCTCTCTCTCTCTCTACACACACACACACACACACACACACACACACACACACACACACACGTTATTTGTTATAATAATCCGATGACATTGGAATTGTTACATCCCTTAAACAGATGAGAAACATGAGGCAACAGTTCTTAAGTAAGTTGACCATGGTCACTAGGCTGGTGAATGTCAGGGTTTTAGCTGAGGTCTACCTCTGTCAAAAGCCCATGCCCTTAATTAGAGCACTGTGCATCCCCTCTGTGGAAGGGATCATGCCATAGGAACATATGTAAGCATCAATTAATAATATCAGAACATTAGTTTTGAATAAATGAGAACACATCTAGACTCAGTTTAAGGAGGAAAAACAAAATACAAAATCCTTTTTTCATAGATTTGGTTTAGCAGTGCAGGGGGGTCTGTAAACCACAGTCTATTGATGCTATGACCTACAAACATTAGCAGCTTGACAGGTAGAAATACAACTCCTGATCTAATGTTAATGTAGTAAATTTAAATGCTACTGAACATTACATTGGTAACTGTAAACCAAAGGTCTGCAGTCATTTGCATGAAATGTATAAATAAGGGTTTTGATATGTATAAATATATAAATAAAGGTTTGTTGTCGCAGGCATAAATTCAGTTTACTCTTTCTAAAAGGCAGAACTTGGCTATGAACATTAAAGATGACTTGTATGACCATGTTAATCTTTCTACCTCATATTTCAGTTTTTATGGGAACTTTATTACTTAATAATATATCTCCAAGCTCTCCTTTTGTAGCCCTGCTGCCCATTACTTGCCTAAACTACACTCTGTCATTACTTATAGCAGTTTTATGCCTCATATACTACACAGCCTGTGATGGCTGTCTTCCTAATAAATTCTTCATCACTTTCAATATAATCATCTGCATTGCAGCTTCATTAATATCCTTTCATTCAAAGATCCAGGTAGGCAACATCCCGCTGAGGAAAAGGCTTTAAAAAATTTAATTAGGACACAGAAACCTGTTTCTGGGCTTTAGTCAATGTCATGAAAAAAATGTTGTTACTTATATAATAGTGGTAGCTTTTGAATAATAGATTAATTAGGAACATCCTTATATGGAGAAATGGTGTATTCATGACATGATTTTCACTGCAACAATAAAATGTAAAAACTCAATACTCAATCAAGTTTAAACCTGTGTTACCTTGATGTGTGCAGGTTACTGTGACTCAAAAACATTCACTACAGTGTGGTTCAAAGATTATTTCATTGCACTCCTGCCAGAACCTCTACATTTAAAATAAGCCCACATATCTGTGGCTTTATCTACATACTTAATGTAGGTAACCCTCTCAAACATTTTACCTTGTAGCCCAGATACCTTGATTCATTGCAGTCATTGTTTGGGACAGAATTCATCAGCTAGATTGTATTCAAACTGAAAGCCAGCACTCCCTTTTCCTTCACTTTAAAGTAATATTTTGTTTGGGGAGGGTTCCAATGCTACCATAATCTGGTAGACAAATATTTTGAAATTATTGACTCTCAGAGATGAAAAGGGTGAACATACGTTTGACTCTAAATTAGAAACATATTGAGATAAAGGAAATTCCATAGAAAACAAACTTAGGATTGGGTAGGTAGTGGCAAGGTTCATGTGATAGTAATTGGGGGGGAATCCTAAACTGTCTAAATAATAAAGGAAAATTAATCATTTTCATAAAAGAAATCAATGCATTTGATAGATACATACTGAATTCTCATGTCTGTTTAAGAGTTGAATTGGTAATGCAAACTCCATTTAGGTTTTGTGAGATATAAATAAGGTTTAGATAAGAATATTAGCCAATTAGGCTAGCATGGGACAACAACAGTCAATTATTTGATATGTAACTTATAGCATATGTACATACTAAGATACCCTATAGCAATGAGAATGAAAAAATTCTCTACCCTAAAATATAAATGAAGATCACAAACGTTACTGACTAAAAAAAACTGGATCTATAAAAGCAGAAATGTTATATTGTTATATTTATATAAAGTTCAAATAACAGGCAAAACTGATCAAATTCCCCAAACGCAGCTCCTGGAATCTACTTATTTCAAAACCAATAGTTATGCCTTTTGTAAAATGTCATATAAATAAAACCACATTGTATATAGTTTTCTGTATCTGACTTCTTTCATTTAGTGTAATGCTTTTGTAGTTTAATCCATATTGTTGCATACATCAGTAGTTTGATTTTACTTATTGCTCAGTTATTTCTTTGCTGAGATTCTCATTGTAGGGATGTATGATGATTTATTTATCTATTTACCTACAAATGGTTGTTTGGCTTCTTTCTAGCTTTTGGTCATTATGAATAAACCTTCTATAACCATTTTTGTAGAGGTTTTATGTGGATTTGTGTTTTTAATTCTCTTGAGTAAGCATCCAGAACAGCGATTGCTTGATCTTATGGTAAATATATGTTTAACTTTGGAAGAAACTGCCAAACCTCTTTTGCAATGTGTCAAACTTGCTCTACCATTTTGCATTCTGACCAGAAATGTATGTGAGTTTCAGTTGCACTGAATTTCACAGCAACTGTGTTTACTTGACAGTATTATTATCTATGTCTTTTTAATGTCTGTGGGGTCAGTAGTGATGCCTCACTTTCATTCCTAGTGTTGGTAATTGGTGTCGTTCTCTTTCTCTCTTTGCCCCCTCTTTGTCTTTTGCAGGTCAGCCTTTCCAGGCTTTACCTATTTCTAATTTTTTCAACAAATACTTAGCCTTTTATTTTATGAATTTTATTGATTGATTTATTAGTTTTCTCTCTCTCATTGACTTGTAATTTCATCTTTATTATGTTCTTCTTACTTTAGGTTTAATTTGCTTTTGTAAAATTTCTAAACATTAGTGATTTTTTTCCTGAGGTCTTTCTGTTACTGATTTCTGGTTTTGTCTTCCTGTTTAATACTTTTATGATCATAAAGTCTACTTATTTTAGTTCAATTATTCTACATTTTGTTTTATGGCTGAGAATATAACTTGTCTTAGTCAATGTTCCACGTAATATGTTGTACTTAGGTAGTTGTTTTATAAATGTCAATTGGGTCAGTTTGATTGATAGTGATGTTCAGATGTTCTATACCCTTACGGATATTTTTGCGTAGTTCTTTTGTTAGATGTATATACAATTACATTTTTTTTTTTGAGACGGAGTCTCTCTCTGTTGCCTGGGCTGGAGTGCAGTGGCATGATCTTGGCTCAATGCAAGCTCCGCCTCCCGGGTTCACACCATTCTCCTGCCTCAGCCTCTCAAGTAGCTGGGACTACAGGTGCCTGCCATGATTCCCAGCTAATTTTTTGTATTTTTAGTAGAGACGGGGTTTCACCATGTTAGCCAGCATGGTCTCGATCTCCTGACCTCATGATCCGCCTGCCTCAGCCTCCCAAAGTGCTGGGATTATAGGCGTGAGCCACCATGCCTGGCACAATTAAGATTTTTATGTGTTTCTGATTAATTCTCCCTTTTATCGTGTTGTAATATTCATATTTATACCTGGTAACATTTCTGGTTTTGAAGTTTATTTTGTCTTATACAAATGTAACTATTCTAGCTATAATTTCTGATATATATTTTGATATATACATATTTCCTTTTATAGGTAATGTATATATTTATATTTACATTTCATATATTGTAGTCAGCAATGATTTGGGGCTTGACAATTTCTGCCTTTAAGTTGAGGTGCTTTAAACATTGTATTTAATGAAATTATTGATATGGTTCAATTTTAGCCTATCATCTTGCTATTTACTTTTTGTATCTTCTATCTGTTACTTTCCTCCACGCTTTCCCTTCTTTATTTTGAATTAATTAAGCATTTTAATTCTATTTTATCTTCACCACTGGCTCATTATTATTTAATTTATTTTTTTGTGGTCTTTCCAGGGCTTATAATACATAGTTTTAACTTATTTGATAATATCTTTAAATAATTTGCTACTTCATGTATAGTTTAAGAGTGTATTTGCATTTCCCTCATTCTATCTATTATACTATTTTGCCAGACATGTTACTTCTAAATATGTTGGAAATGTTGCAATAGATGGTTAGCAGTTTAGCTTTCTACAGTAAATGATCTTTATACTTTTTAAAAATTAAAAAAATTACTATTACTATTTAATTAATTGATTCATACATACAACTTTTAGTATTATTTTTGTTTGTGTAGATTCAACGTTCCACTTGGTATCTCAGTTATTTTACCTAAGGAAAATTTTTAATATATTTTGTATACCAAGTCTACACATAATAATGTTTTTCAGATTTTATGTGTTTGAAAATATTTTATTTTGCTCTAATTTTTTAAGAATATTTTTTAGTGGGTATAGTATCCTTGATTGAATATTAGTTTGTTTTCTTTCAGTATTTTAAAACATTATTATATTGTCTTCAGGTTTGCATGGTTTCTAACATGAACTCTGCTTCACTTTTACCTTTGTTTATTTTATATAAATGTTTTTACTGTTAGTCTGTGTTTTATCTTAGTCTGTATGTGCTGCTATAACAAAATACCTTAAACTAAGTAGCTTATAAGCAACAGATATTTATTTTTCACAGTTCTAGAGGCTGAGATATCTAAGAACAAGGACACGGCAGATTCTATGTCCAGTGAAGACCTGCTTCATAATTCATATACAGCCAAATTTTGCCATTACCTCACATGGTAGAAGGTGTGAGGCATCTCTCTGGGGCCTCAGAAATTCCACTCATGGTGGCTCCATCCTTTGATCTAATAATCTCCCAAAGATCCCACCCCTAAATATCCTGACATCAAAGATTATGTTTCAGCATATGAATTTAGGGAAGACACAAACTTTCAGAGCATAGCTTTGCCTCTATGTTTTTCTTGACCTTTGATTTGACTTTGGTGTGTGTGTGTGTGTCCTACTTTGGGTTCTCAGAGCTTCTTTCATGTTGGTGTCTTTCATTAGTTTTAAAAAATTTACAGCATTATCTGTTTAATGCTTCTGTTCCATTTTCTCTCTCGTCCCATGGAACTCTAATTTCTGTGTCAGATCATTTGGTTTTGTCCCAGAGCCCTTGAATTCATTCTCATTCTCTCTCTCTCTCTCTCTCTCTCTCTCAACCCCTCCATTAATTTGTCTCTTCCTTTTACCCTTTGATTAATTACTGTTGTCATATTTTCAAGTTCATTGATTCTTTATTGTGTTCACTTTTCTCATGTCTGGCAAAAGGATAATTCATCTCTGACTTTTAATAATTTTCTAGCATTTTTATTCTCCATTTAAGATTTTTATAGTTCAACTTTCTGCTGAAACTCCTCATCGCTTTATGCTTGTTCACATTTCCTAACAGAGCCTTTAATAATAGTATTTTAAAGTCAGTAATTATTGTTATTAATAATTATACCTAATGCCTTGTTTTTCTTTTTTATTTTTTTGAAAAAAAATTATTGTACTAACATGATATAACATAGAATTTGGTAATTATAGCTATTTTAATGTCCCTGTCTGATAGTTTCAACATCTGGCTGTTGCTGCATCTGGCCTTGTTGATTGTCTTATATCCAGACAATGGGTTATTTTAAACAAATTATGTATGTTTTTCAATTTTAATTGATTGTCAGACATTGTACGTAGAATAATTGTGAGAACTGAAGTAAATATTGTTTATAACCAAAAATGGGCAAGCTACTTCTTTCAAGCCCTTTGAATCTGCATTTGATTCAATCTGCTTATAGTCAAGCTTGATTTGAGTTTTGTTGTTGCTATTATTACCCGGCATCTACTACAGGCTTCAAATTCCCTCAGCAGCAGGTTGCTGTTATCTCATATTTTGGGTGGACCCATCGATGCTGAAGGGTTTCTCTCAGTGTTCCTGCTCTATCTTCTGCTTTCAGTTGAAGAGTATCTACTGCTTTCATTGAAGAGTGTCTGCCCATATTCCTCCCCTCTCCCGCTGCTGGAGTGCTACTGCTCCTCTCTTGGACTTGGAATGCTGGTCAGTGGAGAAGGGCTTCGCAGTTCACCTTGTCCAGTCTTTCATAGGCCATGCCTGTGGGCCTAGGCCTCTCGGGGATAGTCCTTTACAGAGTTCCTTACTCTTCCTTCTCCCATCCTTTGCAGCATCTCTGATCCGTGGGTGCCTTGCGTGAGAGAGAGTTTTCGCCCCTTTTCTCAGTGGTAGCAAAACCTGCTTTGTAATGTTTCAGAACCCTGAGCCTAAGGGGTTGTTTGCCCCTGTTCTAGTAACATATACATACACTTTCTATTTCTACCTTTCCCCAGAAGCAGTGAATTTATGCTTGATTCCTGAGGATGAGAAGATTTTTCTTCCTTTCCCCAAAATGTGGTGTAGATTTTTGCTGCTACCATTCCTTACGGCCCAAGAAATAATAGGATTTATTGCTCTTCCCTCAGTCAATGAAGCCTTTTTGGTTCTGTAGGAAGGTTCAGGGAAGAAGGGGATGTCTGATTGTCTTCCAGCGGTAGCTGATAACCTTCTGCATGCCTGTTGAGAATTTTCAAAAGTTATTATTTATAATATTACATTCTTTACTTTTAAATGGTTTGTCATGAAGGTATTCATAGTTCATTATTTCTTTGAAAACTGCCTTTTTAAATTAATATTGTAGTTGGAGAGACATTATCTCATTATATACTTATGTGTATATTTATTTACTTTTTATCTATTTTAATGACTAAATACATTTAATGACAAAATACATTTTAATGACAAAATAACATTTTGTGTATCTTATAATTTCTGCAAGGAATAAATTTTGCTTTTACTGATACTTTATATTGTATTTTTGTCTTTTTTTCCTGTAATTTCTGTTATCATTATTACTTTTGTCTGTCTACTTCTATAAATTGGTGGTGTACTTTTTTAATTCCTTAAGTTGGATGCATTGTTCATATTTCATTTTTTCTAGTGTAATTATTTTCTAGTGTATTATTTTAGAGTATATTGTTTTCTTGTATTCTTTCTTTCTTTCTCTTTTAGGGTGTATTTCCAGTGTATTATTTTTTCTGGTGTAATTATAGGTTGTTGCAAAAGTAATTGCAAAGGTAAAGTAGATTGTTTAAAGTAATTAAAAACCTTTAATGGCAAAAACCACAATACTTTTGCAACAACCTATATAGGAATATATGCTTATTTAAGTATATAAGATTATAATTGACTTCAAAGTACCATGTTAATTGCCAACACAAGTTTTTTTTTTAGTTTTTTATCCTTTTTTTTAAGAAAAAACAAAGGATAAAATACAATATACATACTGTAAGTTACACAACTTTTAAGAGTATTGTATTCCCTCAAATCAATTTATAAAAATTGATATTTTAGGTTCTGCTTCCAAAAAGCTCAAATTAACACAGTTAATATTTAAAGTTAATTGACATCCCTCCAAAGCAATGCAATGACTTTGAATACTTTCATTCCTACAATTTTCCTTTGACTTAAATTGTCCAATATTTAGGTCTACCTTATTTCATGAGCCCCCACCTGCAAAATTGTAGTTACCATCTTATGCAATGAGTGTATAAGGCTCTTGTAAATCTCAAGATTTCCGTGGAGGTTTACCAATTTTTTGTTTACTATAATTTTTTACTATCATAACTTCCTTTACAAATGTTTTCCTCTATAAGTTTTGTCTTTAAACACTCTTAACCTTTCTTATTGATAAACTTTCTTAGATTTTACTTCCCTGAAAATGTCTTTATTTGACATTCTTTCTTTTTTTTTGGTTGAAGGTTTGTACTTCTTTATTATTATTATTATACTTTATGTTCTAGGGTACATGTGCACAACGTGCAGGTTTGTTACATATGTATACATGCGCCATGTTGGTGTGCTGCACCCATTAACTCATCATTTACATCAGGTATATCTCCTAATGCTCTCCCTCCCCCCTTCCCCCACCCCATGACAGGCCGCAGTGTGTGATGTTCCCCTTCCTGTGTCCAAGTGATCTCATTGTTCAATTCCCACCTATGAGTGAGAACATGTGGTGTTTGGTTTTCTCTTCTTGTGATAGTTTGCTGAGAATGATGATTTCCAGCTGCATCCATGTCCCTACAGAGGACATAAACTCATCCTTTTTTATGGATGTATAGTATTCCATGGTGTATATGTGCCACATTTTCTTAATCCAGTCTGTCATTGATGGACATTTGGGTTGTTTCCAAGTCTTTGGTATTGTGAATATTGCCACAATAAACACACATGTGCATGTGTCTTTAAAGCAGCATCATTTATAATCCTTTGGGTATACACCCGGTAATGGGATGGCTGGGTCAAATGGTATTTCTAGTTCTAGATCCTTTAGGAATCGCCACACTGTTTTCCACAATATTTGAACTAGTTTATAGTTCCACCAACAGTGTAAAAGTGTTCCTATTTCTCCATATCCTCTCCGGCACCTGTTGTTTCCTGACTTTTTAATGATTGCCATTCTAACTGGTGTGAGATGGTATCTCCTTGTGGTTTTGATTTGCATTTCTCTGGTGACCAGTGATGATGAGCATTTTTTCATGTGTCTGTTGGCTGCACAAATGTTTTCTTTTGAGAAGTGTCTGTTCGTATCCTTTGCCCACTTTTTGATGGGGTTGTTTGTTTTTTAATGATAGTCCTGATACCAGTGGGTTAGGGGAGGTCCCCAAATGCCAATGGCACCTCGACCCTGGCCAGTGTCCAGGCTCTTGACACCATCACAAGAAGGAATTCAGGCATTAGTCAGAAAATAGTGAAAATATAGGCATTCTTGCAAAGTGAAAAGTACATACTCAAGACAGGGAAGTGCAGGTGTACTCAAGAGAAAGAGTTGCACAACGGAGTTTGGGGCTTCTACCTTTATGGGCCACTGTAACCAAGGTGTGGAGCATTCATGAAGATTCCCAGAAAAAAGTGAAGATTTCTCAGAAGTGTGGTGCAACTCAGTTTTACACCAAATATGAGTGTTCCTGTAACTGCCATGGAGCTGTGGGTGTGTGATTTAGGATATTAATGAGCATATAATGAGGTTCTAGGTGAAAGTTCGGTCAAATCCAGCACCAAGTTGGGTTCAGTCAGTCCTAGCCAGCTTGGCCCACACACTGTTTTTCAGGTTCTTATCAGTCTGTAGCTTATGCAGCTGTTTCAACATGTTCCTTTTTGCATGTCATGTAAAACTGCTGCGTGGAATTTTCCATTATCCTGCCACCACCATGAATTACTCCTGTCTCAGTTCCCCTGAGTGGATTAAAAGATTTTCTTAAAATTTATCCTTTCTCTATATTTTGAAGATATTTTGTATTGCGTGGTAACTTTCATTGTTGTTGTTAAGATGCTATTGTCATTATTTATGGGTAATCTGGTCATTTTAGACTCTTTTTAAAGCTTCTTTTTTTTTTTTATCTTTTCTGCCCTTATATCCATATGGCTGAATGAAATTCTTTTCTGTTGAGGATTTACTAGGTTTCCTGAATGGAACGATCCCTATCTTTTGTCATTTCTGAAAAATTCTCAACCATTATCTGCTTTACATTTAGCACAATCTTCCTTCTCTATTCTCTTGTCTGAAACTTCTGTTAAACCTCAACTCTTTCATTCTATTCTCCATATATTTAAACCTCTGAATTTTCCCCCATCTTGTTGTCTAGTCTTTGTGATTTCTTTAATTTTACTACACCTGAATTATGCTTCTGGTTCAGTAATTTTCTCTTATGCTTTGTATAATCTATTAAACCCATCAGGATTTAATTTGATTCATTGTATTTTTGGGTTCCAGAAATGTGATTAGTTTTAAAATTGGCCTGATCTTTATGTCAGTGCTCATTCACAAATTTGTTTACTTTGTGCGAGGTACTTGGTAGGCACTTGGAATACTTTAGTGGAAAATAAAAACAGACAAAACAAGATCCTTGCCCATTGGATACATTGTGTGACAAGATAAGGAAAAAGACAGAATCAATTGAAGGTAAGAACTGTATGAAAAAAGAAAACACACAATAAAGCATGAGCACAGTGCAAGGTATTGGTAGTGCTGTGGTGGGAAGATGGTTGTCATTTGGAAAAGAGTGGTCAGGGAAGGTGTAATTAAGAAAGTGAAATTTGAACAAGACGTTAAAGGTATGAGAAAGTAAAGATGTAGATAGCTGGGTGAAAGATCCAAGCGGAAGTGTTAGCCAATGCGGTTACTAAAGTTGGTGCAAGGAAAGCAAAGGGACGACTGGAGCATATATGTGAGGAGGGAAAAACGGTGGGAGAGGTAATTGCTGCCAGATCAGTTAGGGCTATGCAGGCCATTGTGAGGACTTCAGCTTTGTTCTGAGTGAGAGGGAGGCCATGACAGGGATTATGCAGAGACATCACCAGATCTCATACATTATATTAAAATGATCACTCAGTACTCTGCTCTCAGAATAGACAGTAGCAGGTCAAGAGTAGATATATATCTTATGCTTGGCTCATGTTTCTGTTTGTGTGTTTTACTCTGAAAACATTTTAGACATACGTATTTTGTATTCTTTAACAAACTGATATCTGAAATTACTCTTGCTGTAGCCATACTGATTATTGATTTGTTAACTCTTGCTTATACTGCTTTTCTTTTTTCCTGGTTTGTAATTTGGGGTTATAAACTCATCGCAGGGAGGAAGACTTTACCTATGGACGTATTAGGATATATACATTAGCCTGTGTCCCCCCTGTGGGGGAAGCAGCCATCGCCTAACCTGTTGCCCCTCTTCAAGATTACCCAATCAGTACCCTGGACCAAGACATTCCTTTATATGGAAGCAAGGTGCTGGTCCATCGTTTCACCTCAGGCTCTTCTTCCTTATTAGGAGAAAAATTTTCTCTGCTCTGTGTACACAGTGAACTTCCCTGTATTGCTTAAGTGGTCATAGGGTATCTGGCCAGCCCCATCAGTATATCTGCCTCCTTTGGGAAGAAAACAGGGTCTTTGCACTGAGACGGGTACATGGAGTCCATTGCCATGCCTCAGCTATTGTAAGGGACCCGCTGACTATGGGAGACCAATGCATACTACAAATGCTGGCTTTGCTGCATCTCTTTCTTTGTGAGTAAAGCACTGTTTCAACCAGTGTCCTGTGTACTGAGTCCTCACTGGTGATTCTGAACCTGCAGGGAATGCAGGGGGGCCTTGTGTCTGTGTGCTTCTACTTCTAGTGATTAGCATTCTTATGATCTGTGCCATCTGCGACGTGGTGGGAGTCTTCATTTGGAACTGGGAGCTGGGTCTTCACACAGCTACCCTTTGGTAACGATTTATATGCACAGCTCAATGCCCTCTAGTAAAGATTTATTTTTTTTTGCAGCTCACATGTGGCCTAGCAAATTATTAATCCAGGACAAATTAAATTTGTTGGTTTAGGGTTGTTTAAATCACACTGGTAGTATGTTATCTTGCCTTGCTGTAAAGCAAAAGCAATTTTTCTATTCCCTGCTTTCTCTAAGGGTCCTGATTGTATATGGGAGTCTACATTCTGGATTCACTCTTTGAATAGGCTCAAGACTTTGTTTTCTGGGCCTTAGGCTTTTTAATGTTCAAGTCCATTGATTTCAGGAGTCAACAAGTACCCCCAGGAAACACATAAGTAGAGCTTCAGTCTCCTACTCTTGTTTCCATTTTAATTTATTCGCAGCAGATTTTATTTTTCTACAGCTTAGCAATGGTTTTTAAAGGTTTTTGTTTTTTTATTTTTTGCTCTATTTTATTCTTATTATTATGAAGAGGTCTTTTAAGACTTTTAGTCTGCTATATTGGAAAAAACCTATCATAAAAGTTATGTTAAAGAGTAACTGAATATATGATAAACACTTTTTTTTTTTTTTTTTTTTTTTTTTTTTTTTTTTTTGAGACAGAGTCTCACCCTGTCTCCCAGGCTGGAGTGTAATGGCACAATCTCGACTTACCACAACCTCCACCTCCTGGGGTCAAGCGATTCTCCTGCCTCAGCCTCCCAAGGGCTGGGATTACAGGCACCCACCACGACGCCTGGCTAATTTTTGTATTTTTAGTAGAGACGGGGTTTTGCCTTGTTGGTCAGGCTGGTCTCAAACTCCTGACCTCAGGTGATCTGCCTGCCTTGGCCTCCCAAACTGCTGGGAATACAGGCATGAGCCACCATGCCTGGCCCAATAAACATATTTTAAACAATAAAATTTAAGTGAACAAAACCCAAATACTACAGATATAAATGATGAAGTAAAAAAAATGATTAGAAATATGTTTTTATTTATAGAATACAAAAATGAAAACATTTATATAAATTCATCAAAATAAAATATAAAAGGGTAAAGAAGAAATATGCAATAACATATACGGAATAAAGCCTGAAGTATTAAAACTTTGCAAAGAAAAATAATATTACTTTACTTTGGAAAATCATTGCTATAAGATAATGTTACATATTAAAATAGTTTCTTCTATAAACATGCCTACATTTTCTTCTAAATTTGTTATTTAAGATATATATACTAGAGTTAGACTGTGTGAGTTTAACTCCCTGCTTTATGATATTTCTCTGTGTGTGACCTTTAAAGTATACTTAATTATTGTGCAGTTCAGTCTCCTCATAGGAAAATAAATTATTACAATAGCAGATTCATATTTTAGGAGGATAAATGACATGATATAATGAAAGAAATCAGTCAATTTGTAGTATATATTATTAGTAAAAATTCAGTAAATGTTAACTATTGGTTTGATTATTAGTTTAGAAGAGGAGAAATAATTTAATATTGGCAACAAAGTCCAGGCATCCACACTGCTCTGTGGAATTAGACACACTTGTACCAGATCTAAAACATGAACTGGCTTTCTGCTGTGATCTCCTGGTTGCACAGGTACTGCTGGTAGGTTCCTGAGGTTTACTAACAGTGGCAGACAGTCCAATAGGGAAACCTTAATGGAAGTAATACAACTTTCTCTCAAAATTCTGACAGGACTGAAAGTCTTGAGAATGTTATAAAATCTTTTTTTCCTTGTAGTCCTGGTATTCTGTTAGTCTTCCATGCTAGGTCAAAGCCAGTAGGATAGTTGTTTGCTCAGAGGAGAACTTCATATATTCTTTGGCAAAGCATTCAAAAAGTGCATATTACAATGACCTCTAGTTGAACTAATGCTACTCCATGGTTAGTCAGCCGTGTTCATTGATTCTTTCATTCATTACATTGCATGATCGTTTCTGTGGGCCCTGCAATTATGATGCTAAGTCCTTATATGTGCCTAATATTTTAGTGGCCCTTTCTTCACAGTTAGTTATGGAAACAAACACTCAGGCTTTGTTCTCTTTTCAGGACCTAATTGTATCTATTCATTGATTCTCCTTTTACTGTATACTAGCTTTTAGATTTCTGACATTACAATAACATGGCCCTTTGAACTGTATTGGGGTTATATTCTGCCTCAAAAGCAATGACTTGCTCTAGATTACATTTCCACAGAAGAGCCATCCAACCAATGAACAATGCTATTAAGAAAAATTAAAGAAAAAACAAATAAAGCAAAATAACAAGTCTATGTTTTCAAAATTCACATATTTTTTTTTTTTTTTCTGGTAGTTAATGGAAAACAATGTGTTTAAATTCAGTTGTCACATGCTGTGGAGATCTTCTCATGATGTAATTGTTAATGGAAGCTTCAACAGTTAAGAAATAAAAGTAAAACTTTATTAAGAAATTAAATATCATTAAGAAGTAGAAGCCACAATTCTAGGGTGAAAAAACTTTAAAATACACTATGATGCAAAAAATTGAACTGTCTACTTTTTGATTACAATTATATTTGGACATGAGCTGCTTCAGGTTAAATTGGAGTCTATAATGTATGCCTTTTGGGAATCTATATAAAATTATATGAGAATTGGCTATAATTGTTAAGAAAAAGTAAAAAGTTTATTGAAAATGCAAGTTTAATGCTTTTTAATACACTGGCAGTTTCTCCTTAGAAACAAAACATCCTCATCCAAAAAAACCACTTCCTTTTTCAGTTGTCTCCCTAGACAGTTCTTGTTCTTAGCAATGGAACGTGTGAAGAAGATTGGTTACCCTTGTGTTTCCCATTTCCATTTCATAACCTCCCACTCCTTACTTAATTATCTCCAATCCGGCATCTTTTCATATCACTTCAGCAGAAGAATTCTGGCTCAGACAACCAGTGACTTCCAGATCACTTATTCCTTGGGCCATTTTTTCAGGTCTCACATTCTATAACCTCTTGGCAGCATTTAACATCATTGACATCCTTTCTTCTTGAAAGATTCTTTATTTGGCTTCTATGACAACAAACTCTGTATTTTTCTCCTTCTCCTGACAATTCCTTCTATCTCTTCTCTAGCTCCTTGACAGATTCATCTTTTTTATAAATCCAGAAGTGTATGGAGTTCCTCAAGATAGAAGACTCTACATTTATACTCTCAGCCTATATCTCTTATTTGAACTCCAGACCCATGCATTCCATGAGCGCCTCGAAATCTTCTCTTAAATACTCAAAGGCACTTCAAGCTCATTATATTCAAAATGCATCCTTAATTTTTCACCACCACCAAACTGATTCTTTTCTGTTGACCCTAAACTTGGTGAATGGCTCACACTCCATTTTGTCACCAAAGTTCAAGAACAAGGATTTATCCCTAATACCTTGCTCTCCCTCATATCACTTCTCTAATTTATTTGTAAGTCCTTTTAATTTTACTTTGTAACTAGCTATCACATGTGATAAATTTTCTGCATCATCACCAGTACCTCAATAATCCAAGCTGCCAATAACCTTTCCTAAATAGATACATGATTTATCTGTGGAAGTACCCCCCACAATTCCTAAAAAAGTTTAGGAATTGACTGGCTGTCAGATGTGCAAGTGTGGTTTCTGAATGTGGCTGTAGCTCAATGACTTTCAGAAGTGTAAGCCCTGGAGTGAGGCTGTTGCTGAAAAGTGTTGCAGATTGATTGTCATTCAGTGGTGTGGTTATTGAAATAATTGCATGGTTACAGGTGAATTAGGACAGATTGAAGGCCAGATCTGGTAGTTCATAACTCAGTATGGGAATTTAGCCAAAGGGTAGTCAGTCTTTTCCTTTCTTGAATTTGGAGGATAGGAAGATTTTGCTTTTATCCTGATGATTTTTTTTCTGCCTCATGTCAGCTGCGCATGCTAATGTTTCTTTTTGGAATGTTTTTCCTGCCAGTGCCTCGTTTTATTCATGAACAAGTTTCTTGAGAAATGAGAAGGCTTATTCCTTATGGTCATGGAATTGATGCTAACTCTGAATCGTTTCAATTGTTTCTCTTTCAAGTGGAAAAATCTAACAGAACCTGGAGTCCTGCTTCCATCTTACTGTTCTGTACTGTATTGCATGGCTCATTCTCTCCCTGAAAGGAAAACTGGTGATTTATTAGCTTTTAAATTCTTATAATGGAATTAGGCAAGGGATAAAGAGACTGGAATAGAAGTTTAGTCAGGTCACCTATAGTGGCTGACACAAAAGGTAAAACAGATAATAGAGCCACAGAGATTTTCCACAGGAAGATGAAAGATAATAAATCTTGTTATTATGACTTATATTACATCAGGTAGGATGGTGGCTGCTGATGTGTTTTATATATGTGTGTGTGTGTGTGTGTGTGTGTGTGTGTGTGTATGTGTATGTCCTCATTAAAACTAATGTTGAAATTTGACTCCCAGTGTGGTGGTGCTGGGAGGTGGGGCCTAGTGGGAGGTGTTTTCGCCATGGGGGCAGATTCCCCATGAGATGGCTTGCTACCATTCTTCTGGTAGTGAGTCAGTTGTTGAGGAGAGACTATGCTAGTTCCCATAGGAATGGATTACTTCCCACAGGAATGGGTTTTTATAAAGAGTATACTGCTCTGGTTTTGTCTCTTAGCACAGGCTTACTTCTCCATTGGCCTTCTCCACCATGTTAAAGTACAGCACAAAAACCCTCAACAGAAACCAGAGCCCTGTCCTTGAACATCCCAGCCTGAAGAACTGTAAATGAAATTAGCCTCTTTTCTTTATAACTTCCCTTACTTCAATATCCTGTTATAGCAACAGTAAATGCACTAAGACATTGCATGAGTGAGATATTAGCTGATCACATTTGTCATGACATGAAGTTATCACAGGCAGAATTAATTTTTATTCTATATATCATAGATAAGTCTAAGCTATACCTCTTAAACTGGGATTAAACAAACAAATATTTTTCCTCAGAAATCTCAAACACTCAAAAATCACTTATTACTCTATGTAATTTAGCAGAATCTAGTAACCAAAATGTGACAGTGAAGTTACTGAGCATTTACAATGTATAGGACACAGCTCCATAAGCTTTATAAGTTTTTAACTCTCTAAATCCTCAGAAGCAGCTTATGAGGCCTATACTATTGTTATTCTCTTATAAGGATGAGTAAACTTGAACAAAGAAGTTAATTAATCTGTCCAAAGTCACATAGCTAGTAAGTAGTGAAGTCAGAATTTGAATACAGTTACGTAGTGGACAGTGATATTACAGATGTATGAAAATAAAAAAAAAAAAGTGTAATGTGCCTAGGTAGCAAAAGACTACAGACAGTTACACAGAATTTCTTACAGCCCTGGATGGCCCATATGCTTCAGAAAGCTTTAGTGACTATAAATGTCACAGAGTTAACTGAGGGAAAACAGACTCAGAGTGCAGCCTAAAAGGGGCTTTGCAGATAGCAACCTGGAACAACACAGCATTGATTAGTTGACTGATACCTGGGGTGTGGATACACACACAGACATCTTAGAAAATACCTTTGTAACAGATAACACTGAGGATAAAACACATCTGTTCCAACAACTTGACATTTTATTTGTCCCTCTAGAATGCCAGTGTAACAGAAATGGTGGGAAGAAAGAATACTGAGATAGCTGAGTTAAAGTTTTTGATATTTGAGAGGTATGAGGTTGTAAAATAAAATTAAGATTATTTAGAAAACCTAGGAAGAATTTTTTTATTTCTTACACACAAACATTTAGGGATTGAGCTTTGTACATGCTATAAAGGTTTGTACATTTGTGTATCTTATACTAAGATAAAATTCATAGCTTTTCTTTGACTCTCAAAACAGTATGTGGCTATCTCAAAGGTTAAGATGCTCAACTATGAATTTTTCTAAACATAGGTATTTACAGATATTAATCATTTGAAAGAAGGGCAAATAAACAATTTTACAACCATAGTAGTGATTTTTTTGGCCTAGATGAAAGGAAGATAAGAGGATGAGATCATAGAGCTAAGGCAGGACATTTTTTATCCTAAAGAAAAGAAGGCAAGAGAAAGATTATGAAAGCAAGTGCCTGTTAGATGTCATTTCATAGAGAAGAAAATGCTCTAGGTCAGCACTGTGCAAAAGGAATATAACATAAGCCACATTGTAAGTTTTAAATTTTGTAGCAGGCACATTAAAAAAATAGTTAAAAATAGTTAAAATTAATTTAGATAATTTTATTTTATTTAACATAATGCATATTTATTTAAACATATAATAAATATGCAAATATTAATGACTTTTTATTTTGTTTTACAGTACTAAGTCTTCGAAATTTGTTACATATTTTACAATTACAACATATCTCAAATTAAGTACAAAATTTTCACTGAAGCTTTTCATCTATATTTAGATTTTGTGAAGTATATAGTTGAAAGCATGGATGTCCACACCCAAGTTGAGGCAAGCCTATCTAAATATTTTGTAATAACTGAATAGAATGTTAACTTTCCCATCTAAAATATAATTGATAAAAATTAAGTAAAATTAAAAATTTATTCAGCGTCTGTAACTAAATTTGAATTTCTCAATAGCCACATATAGTCAATGGCAACTGAAAAACACAGATACAGGGTATTTCCACCATTGCAAATTGGCTCCTAGTCACTCATTAAGTAGTTTTGTTACATTATCTTGTTAGCTTGTTCTATCTCTGATCTTTTGTTCGTAATTTTCTCTCTCCATATGACAATATTCCAAACCCCATTCTCCCCCAATTTTTCTCATTTTCAATTAGGAACATATTTTATTTTTCCTAGTCAGTTAGAAAGGTCTTTAAAAAAAAAAAAAAAAAGAGTCAGCTTGGTCTGGCTTCATCTTCCCAAATACAAAAAACAAAAACAACAACCAAAAAAACACCTATACTATGAATGAGTAACGTGAAGCTAATGCATATTTTGTAGCTTATACGGATTCACCTAAATTGAATGTGGTATGCAAGAGGAACTATTTATGTTCATTTACATATTTTTGCAGTTGAGAATATCTTGTTTGGAATAGTTTGTGTACCAAAATCATTTTAATAAATTATCAGCACATAACACAAAAGAACATAAATAATTTTCATTTGTGTAGTATCCTATGGTACTAAATTTGGGACCTCCAGTGTTAGGTGCATATATGTTTAGGATTGTGATATTTTCCTGTTGGACAAGGCTTTTTATCATTATATAATATCTCTCTTTGTCTTTTTTAATTGTTGTTGGTTTAAAGCTTGTTTTGTCTGATATAAGAATAGCTAGCCCTGGTCGCTTTTGGTGTCCATTTGCATGAAATGCCTTTTTCAACCCCTTTACTTTATGTGAGTTCTCATGCATTAGGTGAGTCTCTTGAAGGCAGCAGATAGTTGGTTGATGAAGTCTTACCCATTTTGCAGTTCTATATCTTTTAAGTGGAGAATTTAGGCCATTTACATTCAACGTTAGTATTGAGATGTGAAGTACCATTTCATTCGTCATGTTATTTGTTGCCTGTGCACTTTGTTTTTTTTTTGTTTGTTTGTTTGTTTTTGCTTTTTAAATTTTATTTTTGCCTTATAGGTCCTGTGAGATTTATGCCTTAAAGAGAGGTTCTGTTTTGATGTGTTTCCAGAATTTGTTCTGAGAGTTAGAGCTCCTTCTAGCAGTTCTCTTAGTGGTGGCTTTATAGTGGTGAATTTTCTCAGCATTTGTTTGCCTGAAAAAGACTGTATTTTTCTTTCATATATTAGGCTTAGTTTCACTGGATACAAAATTCTTGTCTGATAATTGTTTTATTTGAGGAGGCTGAAGATACAGCTTTGATCCCTTCTAACCTGTAGGGTTTCTGCTGATAAATCTGCTGTTAATCTGATAGGTTTTCCTTTATAGGTTAGCTGGTGCTTGCGTCTCATACTGTATCCAGAATTGGTGGGCTCTTGGTCTTGCTGACTTCAAGAATGAAGCCATGGACCCTCACAGTGAGTGTTACAGTTCTTAAACATGGTGTGTCTGGAGTTTGTTCCTTCAGATGTTCAGATGTGTCCAGAGTTTCTTCCTTCTGGTGGGTTTGTGGTCTCATTGGCTTCAAGGGTGAAGCTGCAGTCTTTGACAGTGAGTGTTACAGCTCATAGAGGCAGCGCATCCGGCATTGTTCATTCCTCCTCATGGGCTTATGGTCTTACTGGCTTCAGGAGTGAAGCTGCAGACCTTTGCGGTGAGTATTACAGTTCATAGAGGCAGTGCATCCAGAGTTGTTCATTCCTCCCGGTGGGCTTGTGGTCTCACTGGCTTTAGCAGTGAAGCAGCAGACCTTTGTGGTGAGTGTTACAGCTCATAAAGGTGGTGTGAACCCAAAGAGTAAGAAGCAGCAATATTTATTGTGAAGAGTGAAAGAACAAAGCTTCCTCAGTGTGAAAGGGGACCCGAGCAGGTTGCTGCTGCTGGCTCAGGTGGCCAGCTTTTATTCCCTTATTTGGCCCCGCCTATATCCTGCTGATTGGTCCATTTTACAGAGCACTAATTCGTCCATTTTAAAGAGTGCTCATTGGTCCGTTTTACAGAGTGCTGATTGTCCTGTTTTTAAACCTTTAGCTACACACAGAGTGCTCATTGGTGCATTTACAATCCTTTAGCTAGACAGAGTAGTTTGACAAGTTCCCACCCAACCCAGAAGGCCAGCCAACTTAACCTCTCAACAGGACACTTCAACTGCTGTTGGGAATTTGGTTGATGAGCACTCTAGCTACTTCTTGCTAGTTAGGGTCAAAGAAGGGGCCCTGCAGTTGTAGTGTCCTCCAGAGGGGAACTCTTTAGGCCAATGGAAGGGCCAGTGGGTCAGTCCAGGTGTCCTCAGTAGAAGTTGTTAGTTGAACTTATTTGGGTTTCCATTTGTAAGACCATCTGTAGCTTGATGGCCTCAATTCTAGAGGAAACAAATTTGACCAGAAGGTTAAAAATACAGGGCCCAAAGGCAAGTAACAGCAAGATGGCTGCCATGGGACCTAGAAAGGGTAGGAGCCATGTTGCCCAACTCCAGAGGTTGGTGTAAGAGTTTGAAACGCGTTGTCTGATTTCAGAAGCCTTTTCCTGTAAACGCCAGGCGGCATCTCGTACTATCTCTGACTGATTAGTGTAAAAGTAACACTCTTTCCTAAGAAGATGCAAAGTCCTCTTCTCTCAGCAGTGAGGAGGTCTAGGCCTTGGCGGTTTTGGAGAGTCACTGCTGCCAAAGAGTCTATTTGTGATTGTAGAGTAAGGATAGATTTCGTTATTTCTTGCAAACTGTCTGAGAAATCCTTTGAGAGTGTTTGGTAGTAGGATAATGCATGTTACACTGTTAACTTTTAGCAAACTTTAGTTGAAAACGCTTAAGTTTGGGATTTTAATTTTTCTTTGCTATTGACAAAACCTTGTTCAGTCCATATTAGAAATGGTATAGATGGCTGCTTCCTGATTCTGTACGTACTTTAAGGTTTGGCTGAATGCAAACAACTCGCACGTTTGAACAGACCAGTTATTAGGCAACTTTCTTAACTCTGCTTATACAAGAGTGTCCTTATCACTTACTGAATAACCATTGTGTCTTTTTCCTTAATTGTCTGGGAGGAGCCATCTATCATCCTGTTCTGAAGGGAGTTCTTCCTATGTCTTGTTGGACCTTTGCATGGTAATTAAGATTTAGATCCCCTGTTAGGAAACCTGCTGGGTTTAGGATTTTTGATAGGAAGGCTATGGGTTGTCAGTGGCCTCAGTGCTTTCAGGCTATGCCCTTGTTTGCACTGACAACAAGGTGGTATTGGAGTGTTGTAGGGTCACAGAGAAGACCTTCAATTATCAATTATAGGTTTTAAATTTACCCTGGCTTTTAAAGGAATAGGGTACACTGTTTTTTCTTTACTATTTCTCTTTCTCTTTGATTTCTTCTTTGTCTCTGTCTTTCTGACTCCTACTTTGTCTGTCTCTTCCTCTCTCTCTTTGACTTTCTGTGTCTGTCCTTCTCTGACTCCTTCTTTATCTCTCTCTTCCTCTCTCTGTCTCTGTCTCTCTTTCTGTCTCTTTCTCTCTTTCCTTTCTGCTGGTCTTATGCTGCTGTTCTCCCCTCTCCTTCCCCTTTTGATGGCATTGGCAGTGTAAGACTGAAACCTCCTTGGTTTTTTCACTGCAAGCAATAACTCCATGGTTTCCCTGTGGTGTTTAATGGGAGTTTCCCCAGAGGTTAGGAACTCCCTTTCTTTCCATATTGCAGCATGGGCATGTAGGATTAGATAAGCATACTTGCTATCTGTATACACATTTATTCTTTTTCCCTTTCGCAGTTCTAAGACTCGGGTAAGTGCCACTAGTTCTCCTAACTGGGTGCTCGTCCCTGGGGGAAGAGGCTTACTTTCAAGTACGGTTATATCACTAACTATGGCATAACCTGCCCTTTGTATCCCATTCCCCACAAATGAACTTCCATCAGTCTACAGGTTAAGGTCAGGATTAGCTAAGGGGACTTCTAAGAGATCATCTTGGGTTGCATAAATCTGGACTAAAACCTGTTGGCAGTCATGCCTGACCAGCTCTCCATCCTCTGGGAGAAAAGTGGCAGGGCTGAGGGCTGCACACGTATGCACTTGAAGCACTGGTCCCTCACGGAGTAGCACCTGGTATCTAAGCAGGCAGTTGTCTGATAGCCATAAACTTCCTTTGGCACCTGGTATGCCATTTACATCATGAGTAGTCCAGACAGTGAGATCCTTTCCTTGTATTATTTTGATAGCCTCTGACACTAAGACAGTCACCGCTGAAACTACCCATAAATAGTGAGGCCAGTCTTTTGCTACTACATCGGTTTCCTTACTTAGGGAAGCCACTGGTTATGGGATTTTCCCACGAGTCTGAGTAAGGACTCCAATAGCTATCCCTGCTCTCTCTGTGATGTATAAAGAGAAGTTTTGTCCTGTGGGAAGGCTTAAAGCTGGAGATTATACTAGGGCCTGCTTTAAGGTTTTGAACACTGTTTCTGCCCCTGGTTCCCATTCTACTAGATGAATATTTGCCCTCTGGGTCTCCTTGGTTAGAGTATACAGGGGCCTGGCTATCTTGCTATCTTGCTGTATCTGGAGATCCATAGTCGGCAAAAGCCAGTGATTCCAAGGAACCCCCACAACTGTTTTAATGTCTTAGGGTGAGGATAAGCCAGTATAGGCTCTATTCATTCCTTGCTAAGGGCCCTGGTCCCTCTGGCTAAGATTAGGCCTAGGTATTTGACCTGCTGTAGGCAAAACTGGACCTTCGACCTAGATGCCTTGTACCCTTGATTAAGTTCAAGAGATCTACAGTAGTCTGCTGGCAAGAGGCTTCTGAACTGGTAGCCAAAAGTAAATCATCCACATACTGAAGGACTAGAGTGCCTGGACTTGAGAAGTGGCCTAGATCTTGGGCCAGTGCCTGACCAAACACAGGAGGGATATCCCTAAACCCTTTGGGCAAGACCGTCCACATAAGTTGGAATGTGTGGTCTGTGGGATCCTCAAAGGCAAAGAGAAGCTGGGAGTCAGAATGCAGAGAAACACAGAAGAAGGCATCCTTGAGGTGCAGAACAGTGAACCATTCTGCTTCCTCTGGTATATGAGAGAGCAGGGTATAGGGGTTGGGTACAATTGGATATAAAGGAATTACTGCCTCATTGATGAGTCTAAGATCTTGCACTAGTCTCCACTGACAGTTCTATTTTTGTACTCCTAGAATTGGGTGTTGAAGGGACTGTTGCATTTCCTTACTAAGCCTTGAGCTTTTAAATTTTTAACAATATCCTGTAATCCTTTATGAGCTTCAGGCCTTAAGAGATATTGCCTTTGATAAGGAAAAGTGGGGTCTTTTAGCTTGATTTGGACTGGGTGGGCATTTTTTGCCCTTCTGAATTGTTCTTCCAATGCCCAGACTTCAGGGTTGATTCCCTCCTCAAGTAGGGGACAACAAATGGGTAACTTTTTCCCCATATTCAGGTAGATAATAGCTCCAGCTTTGGCTAATATATCCCTCCCTCATAAGGGTGTGGGACTTTCAGGTGTAACAAGAAAGGCATGTGAAAAGAGCAAAGTCTCCCAATTACAACTGAGGAGGTGGGAGAAATACCTGGTTATAGGCTATCCCAGGATTCTCGGATACTAACGTACCTTGAGGACAGTCGTCCAGGACAGGAGATTAGCACTGAGAAGACCACGCCAGTGTCCAGGAGGAAGTCAATTTCCTCCTGGATGAAATTGTTTAACCTCAATGGTTAAACATACCTGGGTCGAAGTGAGGGTGATGACATGAGCTGGCGCTTGCCCCAGACACCCTCAATCCTGCTGGATCATCCGGTTGGGGGCTTCTGACCCAGAGAACCTTTCTCCTCTGTGCCAGTGCACCTTCCACTGATTGCCTCAGCATAGTGGACATGGAGGAGGGGGCGCCTTTCTCATTGGACAATCTTTTTTAAAGTGTGCTTGTCAACCACACTGATAATAAGCCCTAGCGGGTGATTGGTCTGCTCCATTTTCTGTCCTTTCTGAACCACCAAGGTTTGTTTGTCTGAGGTCCATGACCAGGGCTGTGGCCTTTCTCTGATCTCACCTTTCCTTCTGGCCCTATTCCTCTTGGTCCTTATTATAGAACACCAAGCTTGCCAAATTTAACAATGCCTCCAGATTTGTTCAGGACCTAGGGCTTGCTTTTGGAGCTCTCTCCTGATATCTGTGGCTGATTCGGTAATAAACTTATCTTTTAGAATCAATTGATCCTCGAGTGATTCGGGTGACAGGGGAGTATATTTTCTTAAGGCTGCCCATAGCTGCTTGAGGAAGGCAGAAGGATTTTCTTCCTTTCCCTGAGTTATGGTGGACATAATTGAATAATTCATGGGCTTTTTCCTAATTCTCCTTAGTCCTTCTAGAACACAGGTCAGAAGATGTTTACGACTCCAGTCCCCATGATCTGAGTCAAGGTCCCAGTGGGGATCCATCCTGGGTACAGCTAGCTGACTGGTAGGGAATTTGTCCCTTTCTTCAGCTGTCATTCTATCATTTACTTGACTAAGATACTAGGTATCTCCAAACTCTCGGGCTGCAGTCAAAGCTGCATCCTTTTCATTAAAGGCCAGGATTTGATCGAACAATAGCATCACATCTCTTCAAGCGAGATAGAAGGTTTGCCCTACACACTGTAGGAAATCTATGTACTTATCAGGGTCATCTTAAAACTTCTCCAGATCTGCCTTGATCTGCTTTAAATCAGAGAGGGAGAAGGGAACATGTGCCTGGGTTGGGCCAAATTCCCTTCTCCCTACAGCTTGAAGGGACATAACCAATAGCCTGGGGGTTTTTGTGGTGCCTTGGAGATTTCTTTGCTTATTTCCTTCTGGGTGGGGGAGATTAGAGGAGGATTATCATTAATAGGAAGGGGAGCTATAGGGAGGCTAGGATATCGGGGTAAGCTGAAAGATCCTCCTGTGGGATGTAAATTGCAAGTTTTGCATAGTTGTGTATTCTCCTTCAATGGAAAGAAAACTTGGACATAAAGTATTTCACTCCATTTGCCTTCCCTCTTACAGAAAAGGTCAAGCTGCAGGATAGTATTGTAATATGTACTTCCCTCAGGTGGCCATTTTTCCCCATCAGAGAGAGAATATTGAGGCCAGGCCATAGTGCAGAAAAAAATGAGCTGCCTCTTTTTCAGGGTTTGCTGGTCAAATTGGCTCCAATGGCTTAGAATGCATTTCAAGAGTGAGCCCGTTGATGCTTGACTGTTTACCATCTGAAAGACAAAACAGCTGCAGTTTTGGTTTGTTTTGTTTCTTCTCTTGGCCAAGAACCCACAACAGTCCTGTACCCTGCTGATTGGAATAGTTGCACTCACCGATGCAGCAGCAAAAACAATCCCTGCCCAAGAATCTGTGACAGTCCCTGGACCCTGCTGATCGGAATAGTTGTGCTCACCGACATAGCAGCAGAAACACTAGTTTTCCTCCCAGACCACAAGGAGGACCGAGGAAGTCAGATTTAGTGGCCCTCACTAATGCATTCTCGAAAACCTACACCCTTGCCTGCCCTCCTAGACCACAAAGAGGACAGAGAAAAACCGGATTTAGTGGTCCTTACCAACACATTCTCCAAAACTTGTTAGAGTCCAAGTATTCTCCTGTTAGTATTAGGACTTTTCTCATGTCCTATAAAGATGTTATACCCCCAAAATGAAGTGGAAGGTCATACCCTAGGGAGAGAAGGGATCTCCAGAGTTGGAAGAGTGACACTTTTTGTCCTCACTTATATAAATAGGAAGGATACAATTGCTGAGGTTCCCCATATCCTAGCTTCAGGAATAGCTTTTTTTATGCCTGTTAGTCTGTGGAGGGATCCTAAAATTCCAGATAGTCCCCCCTATGATGGGGCTCTCGGCAAAAATTATGTCTTTCTGATTTGTGAGCCCATGTGCCTAAAGAAGGGAATAGAGTCCTGGAGTTTATACTAGAAATCATTCTTATAGGAGAAACTAGAAAAGCACCAGAGAGTGTTTTTTTAGAAGCGGAACTAGCCTTGGAGAAGAGAGGTGAAAGGAAGTTTGTCTGACAGGCATTAGGACCCAGGAGGCAAGGGTCAGGATAGGTAGGATAGATGGGCGAGTCTTGCTTGGGCGACATGACTTTGAGAGTTCTGCTCATTTCCGCAGGATCAACCAACTTGTTGGGACCCCAGAGCTGAATGGCTTTCCTCTCTGTTGACCCTTGGCTCAGCCCAGAAGTACAGAAGAAGTGGAAGCTGGTTCCAGGCAAACCAATGCTCCCAACTCTGAAGAGTCAATGGTTGTTAGCCCTTTCCCAGAAAGCCTGACACCCGTGTCTTTAGTTCGGTGTCAGCTCTAGTCACTTTTAATTGGCTGACAGGTGCCTGGTATTTAGCCCCTGAATTCTAAGGAAAAATAGGACAGAATAGCAAGTGAAAGGGGTCTGATGGTACTCACCACTCGGTGATAGGTGATAGTCTCACCGCTTGATAATAGGTGATGGTCCCATCTGGGTCACCAAAATGTGTCTGGACTGGTGGGTTTTGGTCTTGCTGACTTCAAGAATGAAGCTGCGGACCCTTGAAGTAAGTGTTACAGTTCTTAAAGAGTGTGTTTCCAGAGTTTGTTCCTTCAGATGTTCAGATGTGTCTGGAGTTTCTTCTTTCTGGTGGGTTTGTGTTCTCTCTGGCTTCAGGAGTGAAGCTGTAGACCTTCACGGTGAGTGTTACAGCTCATAGAGGTGGCACATCCAGAGTTGTTCCTTTCTCCTGGTGGGCTTGTGATCTTGCTGGCTTCAGGAGTGAAGCTGCAGACCTTTGTGGTGAGTGTTACAGCTCATAAAGGTGGTGCAGACCCAAAAAGTGAGCAGCAGCAAGATTTATTGTGAAGAAAAAAAGCTTCCACAGCATGGAAGGGGACCTAAGTGAGTTGCTGTTGCTGACTCCTGCGGCCAGCCTTTAGTCCCTTATTTGGCCCCACCCACACCCTGCTGATTGGTCCATTTTACAGAGTGCTCATTGTTCCGTTTTACAGATGACTGATTGGTCCATTTTTAGACCTTTAGCTAGACACAGAGTGCTGATTGCATTTACAATCCTTTAGCTAGACAGAAAAGTTCTCCAAGTCCCCACTTGATTAGCTAGATACAGAGTGCTGATTGGTGCATTTGCAAACCTTTAGCTAGATACAGAGTGCTGATTGGTGCATTTACAATCCTTTAGTTAGACAGAAAAGTTCTCCAAGTCCCCACCTCACCCAGAAGCCCAGCCAGCTTCACCTCTCAATAGCTCCTAAGATTCTTTTCTTCATCTTGATTTTAGATAACTTGATGACAATGTGCCTAGGCAATGATCTTTTTGCAGTGAATTTCCCAGTTGTTCTTTGTGCTTCTTGTATTTGGATGTCTAGGTCTCTGAAAAGGCTGGGGAAGTTTTACTCAGTTATGCCCCACAAAATGTTTTCCAAACATCTAGATTTCTCTTCTTTCTCAGGAACACCAATTATTCTTAGGTTTGGTTGTTTAACATAATCCCAGACTTCTTGGAGGCTTTGTTCATCTTTTCTTATTTGTCTTTTTCGGATTGGGTTAATTCAACCTTGTCTTCGAGCTCTGAATTTCTTTCTTCTACTTGTTCAATTCTGTTGCTCAGACTTTCCAGAGCATTTTGCATTTCCATAAGTGTGTCAAATGTTTCCTGAAGTTTTGATTGTTTTTTCTTTATGCTATCTATTTCTTGAATATTTTCCCTTTCACTTCTTGTATAGCTTTTTGGATTTCCTTTTTAAGTACAGAAGAAAAAGAATGTGTTCTTGAATAAAGTGCTATTTTAAACACATTCTCTTCCTTCTGTACTTAAGAATTTTGATGTTGCTTAGTTTTTGGACTTCTGTGAGTGTTTTATCAACCTGACTTAATTTTTTTCAGCTCTATTTGAAAATAGTCAAAATAAATATTCTTTTTCTGGACTGAAAGGAAGCTTCTCTAGTTTTTAAAATTTCCTTCATCATACTAGTTGTAACTCCTCAAAGAAACGGAACCAATCGGATATAGATAGATGGGTAGATAGATGTATAGATAAATAGAGATAGAGTTATATTTATTATAGGAACTGATTAAGGCAATTATGAAGGCTGAGAAGTCCCACAATATTCAGACTGTAAGCTGAAGAACCAGGAATTCCAGTGATATAATTCATTACTAGTCTGGTGGCTAGAAAACTAGGAGCACAGAGGTCTAAGGTTGAAGAAGATGGATATCACAGCTCAAACAAAGAGTGAATTCACCTTTTGTCTCCCTTTTTGTTCTATTCAAGCCCTGAACAGATTGGATAATGCTCACCCACACGGATGAGGGGCAGATGCTATTTACTCAGTTGATTTCAGTGCTAATCTTTTCCAGAAACACCATCACAGACACACCCAGAAATAATGTTTTACCAGCTATGTGGGCATTCTTGAGCCCAGTCAAGTTGCCACATGAAATTTACCATCATACCTACCTGTCCACCTCTCCCCACCCCTACTTTAATTTTAATCCAATAATAAATGAGACAATCTCATTTTTAGAGCCCTTCAATAAAAAAATTATTATTGTACTTCATAAGCTTTTTGATATTTAACAGGTCTCAAGAAAGATGTTTTGGCAAAAGCCATACTTACACAAAGAAGATGTGGGTTTTAGACTGATTTTGGCCTTTGTTACCTGTGGGGTCACATACTTTCACAATAAAGGACAAAACAATGCTACTGTGTCTTTCCCATAGGATTGCTGTATAAATCGTTTGTGAATTCTAAGATTATTGAGATGATTATGCTTATTAATATCTTATTCTATAATAATATTTTCCAATTTTAAAAAGAATTGCATTTATAGACATAAATGACTTATGTGGCTTTTAAAATTCTCAAGAAAATATTTTTAGATATATACCATTCTAATGACTTACATTGATTAGAGAATATAAGTCTGCATTTAAAAATGTAAGTTTATAGTTACTTAAATAAGCCAACTAATAATAATATCTAAGGAGCCTGGATGAGTAAAGGCTCTTTAACTCATAGTCAAATGCAAAGTACGGCTTATATTGTTGTTAGGGAAATTTCTCCAGGGTGATTGTTTTAATTACTTTTATTGGAATAACAGTAGCTAATAAAGCAATCCAGATTGTTACCAAGCTCAGTAGGAGAGAAAATAATAGGATGTCTTCACATCTTATGACTAGAAATCATGTCCTCAGTTACTTTGTTTCTTCCTCTTTCACTGTGGTGTGAAAAGTAGAAAGAAAGCTCCCCTCTGCAGGGGAAGTTTTATAGAGATGGTAACCTGGTTATACTCTGCCTTTTAGGAATCCTTGCAGAGTTGGGAGCAGCACATTTCTCACCATATATATATATGGTAATTTTGAGTGTGGATTTAGATTAACTTTGATTCCCAGACATTGTTTGAAAAACTTGAGGAAGGAGGAAAAAGAATCAGATGGTGACGGAACTCATGTGGCTGACTGAGGTGGCTAAGATGGCACCCTTCTGGTTGTGTGATGCTTCAGAAATATTCCTTTGTACAGTCAGCAGGAAAAGAGTGTGATGCTTCAGAGAGACTTTTTTTTGTACAGTCAGCAGGGAAAGAGAGTCTTTTTTGTATTTTAAATAACAACAACAATACAGTCTTCTTTTATCAATAGTATATTATAAAATCATAAGCTCATTTAAAAAATTCAGCAGAATAGTCTTCTTTCTTTTTTCTTCCTTTATATCTAGCTTTTGATTATTAGAAAACTCAAAGGGGGCCATGTGCTTTTGAACCACAGTGCAGGGAGGGACAGGGGAAGGAGTATTTTGAGACTGTTGGATACAGTATTTTATTAGAAAAAGGGCCAGTGTACCAGATTAAATTTTCCATTTCCAAACTTTAGAGATTTATTTCTCCAAACAGTTCATCAGGTAGGAAATTTGCTAGCAGGGCTCACTAAGAGAGAAAGGGTTTTTTTTTTTTTTTTCTAATATTTCAGAAAAAAAGTGTGAATTTTCTGAGTGTAAAAATATAACACTTCACAAGATATGGGATTTCAAAAGTTCTTCATTATCTTTCAATATCTCCTGTAGAGGGTATTTCCTTGTACTGAATCAGAGTAATAACCAGGATTCAATACATCTATCTGTTGAAATTTGGTATTTCAGTGTTTTCATTTTGTTTTTGAAATCCTTGACTTTAGAACTTTCTGGATGTGTGTTTCTGAGATTTTGTGTACTGCACATGTGTAAGTATCTATTAGTTATACAGAGAGCAAAATAATGCCTTTTAGCAAATCTAAAAATAATGCCTCAGAAGGAGTTGAAATTTAAAAACAAGTATATTTTAGAAAGGATAATTTGTATAAATGGGTAGAGAAGGAAAAAAAAAGAAATATAAAAGCAACCAGCTACCAATGAAATGTGTTAAGTTCCCTCATTTAAAGGTATACAACAATATAACAATATTGAAAAGTGTATTGTCTATACTAGGATATATATGGTGATATTAGGTTTAGGGCTTATTTGTTGTACTGATGGGCTTCCAAAATAACTAAATCTATCTGTTATCAATGTTATGTTATTCTAAGTAGTCTTTAACTTTCCTGGTTAGTTGAATAACAGGACATTTTGGCTACAACAGAAGTCAGCAGTTCACACAGCAACAGCTGGGGGCTGGGGCAGGATTAAATGTCTCTGATTTAAACTGAAATTAGAGACTGCAGTCCTGGCATTGAAATGATGTCTTTCCCATACTGGTCACCTTCCCCCCACCATCCCTATACTCAAATATTTGCAAAAACCTCAAGAAAGTCATGTGTGATCAGTCCCATCAATTCTCAGTAAGATGGAGATTCTGACTCCTTCTTGAGGTTGCTTTCTAAAGCCACTGTCCACTGTGCCAGACTATAGGAAACTTGATATTGTTTTGTCTCAATACTAGTTGAGTATGTGGGCTACCTCACTGTCAATCAAACCAAAACAGCACAGCTATTCTCACTGCTGCCCAAAGGGAGAAGCCTGCAACCTTGTTCAGAATTCTTCTCCAATATCGTTTTATCCGTGGTATCTTTTCTGACCACTCTGTGTAGAGTAGCACTCTTTTTTATAGTGCCGATAGCATCACATATACCATTTTTTTGTTTGTTTCTTTTCCTGTTCTCCCCTCCCTGCACCCACAACTTTATTTGTCAGTTTCTAGAGACTAGGAGCGTCATTTTTTTTGTTTACTGCTCTATATCTCAGTGTCTGCCTATATATCTCTGACTCATGGCAGAAACTCAAAAAATATTTACTGAGTGAATGATGAATTAATTTCCAGATTTCTTCTTGTAAATAATATATAAGTTAAGATATTTTTGTAGCAATTCTAGTTGGAAATTTCAGAGGATTTTTTAAGGACACATTTCTAGGTTTTTCACACAGATTTACAATTTATTTTCCTATATTTTTGGGGGGTTTCAACTCTCCCCACTAGTGAATATGAATGCTATTTTTCTGATCCTGTCCTGGTACTGGATATAGCATTGTTTTTAGCTATCCAACTTAATAATACAAAAATGTTATCTGATCTTAATTAGCAATTACTTGATTATTCATGTTTTAAATATTCCAGCCAATATAATGTAAGTATCTCATACAAAACCAAAAATACATTCTTTCCTTTCTTCAAATGAGTAATACCTAGTTATTTCAATACAACTTACAATGTCTTTAGGGAAGGTCTATTACTTTTAATATTATAATTTCATGCTGACATTGTACAAATTTAGAACATTTGCTTCTTGAAATACTGAGAATATAGTCTCAAGAATCCTTCCTACTAATAACACATCAAAGTGTCAAATAAAATAAATGTTCTTTTATATAAATAGTTTAAATAGCTGTGATTCCAAAACTTTAAGGAAAATGCCTAGGGATCAGAATTAAAACTACAAAGAAAAGTTCAGGCCATAATACTAAGTAAGTACTAAAACCACATTTGTACCAAAGGCATTTGACTACACCAGAAATTTAAAGGCTTGAGTTTTAGGTTTTCAAAGCTGTGTAGGGCAAGTAGTCTCTTTCTGTTCTCAGAACTGAGTATTTTGTCAATGCGAAAAAGTACTGTGTATGGGGTGCTGCTCAGAGTGCATCCTTACACTGAAGATAGCATCATGAGTTCTCAAGGGAAGTCCCCTCCTTGCTTCCAAGACTGGATTTTCAACAAGCCATTTTACTTTTCTATGAGGCCAGCAGCTTTTGAATGATTGCTTCAGTCATTTTATATGAAACTTTCAGAGATAATGGCGATACGATTTTCCCTTTAGCCATTCATTCTCTTATGAATTTCTCTGTGAAGTGGGTTGCTGAGTTTAATATAATGATGGGTGGAAGACCATGACAATCCATGCTGATGGAGTAAGGGAGAACAAGGAAAGAAGATCCAGTTCCACAGTTGACATTTATTCTCAGTCTGAGATTCTTCTTAACTGTACCAGTATGAAGAAAATTAAACTATTTAAAATAAAATAAAATTCTTGTAGGCATTACTGTAAGTATAAATTTTGTAAATTATTTTTTCTTTTAGGTTATCTGAGTCTTTACTGGAATGTAAATTTCATGTGAGCATTTACTTTTTCCGTTCTATTCACTATGGAATTCCTGGGTGTCAGAGGAGTATTATGGCAGATAGTAACTGATTAATGGAATAAGGAAAAAACATATTATTTCTGCATGATGAAAGATGTCTAGTATAACCCATCTGTTACCAGATAGCGAGCCAGTTACAGAACTTTGGAGGAGTTAGGAGCTGAGGAGGAGTTACAGAACATTAGGAGCTGCTACGTAATGTTCTCACATTCTGATCCCATTCTAAGTGGTGCATCACATACCTCTTCCCTCACACTGTCTTCTCACCAATATTCTGCTTGCTTTTCCTAAATAACTGGTACAGTCCCCACATCCCAGGATTCTAATCTCAGTTGTCCTCCTTCTGGGAAGAATGAGCACCATTGGGATGATTTCTATTACCATTCTCTTAGGTGGTCTCACGGGCACTATCCTCATGAGGGTATAGGAAAAGTTTTACCCAGAACTGAGAGAAAAGTTTTTAAAAGTATTGTTAAACATACAGTAACACTTTATTGTATGGTCATGCTTTTGCTCCTTGTTTAAATATTTTTCAACTGAGTGCAGTGGCTCACACCTGTAATCCCAACACTTTGGGAAGCAGAGGTGGGTGGATCACTTGAGGCCAGGAGTTCGAGACCAGCCTGGCCAACATAGTAAAATCCCGCCTCTACAAAAATACAAAAATTAGCCAGGGATGGTGTCACATGCCTGTAGTCCCAGCTATTCGGGAGACTGAGGCAGAAAACTCACGGGAACCCAGGAGGTGGAGGTTGCAGTGTGCCAAGATCGTGACACTGTACTCCAGCCTGGGTGACAGAGCAAGACAACCAATAACTATAACAATAACAAACCCAAAACTTTCTTTATTATAATGGCTAAAATATATTTACTATATGTCTTCCTTAAGAATTTTTAAATGTTTTAAAAAGAATATATAAATCCCTAATCTACATAGCTAATTTGTTGAGTCTTTTCTTTTCCGATTTAATAATTCTCATAGCGAATATTTTTGCAGCTCCATTTATTATCACCCCTTTCACACTGATGCGACATGCTGCCTTTTTTACATATAAAAGTCCCATACCTATGTGGATCCTCTTCTAAGTTCCCTATTTCATATATATAATACACACACACACACACACATATATACACACATATATATACACATATACACACACACACATATATATATGTGTGTGTGTATATATATATCCCCTTGTTCAGTATTGCACAGTACCAATTGCTATTGCTATCACTGTGGCTTCACAATAAGTCCTTTTATCTGTTTAGGGCAAGTCGCCTGTCCTTCAGAAACATTGTGGCTCTACTTGCCCCTTATTCTTCCACATGTATTTTAAAATATTCTTGCTAAATTCAACAAACTTTTTTTTTCAGATTACAGTGGTGTTTTTTTGAGACTATAGATTCATTTGGAAACAATGTATTCATAACATTGTCTTCTTACTCAAAAAATGAATATAAGATTAATATATGAAAACCAGTTGCATCTCTGTCCTAACAGCAAACAACTGAATATGTAATTGTCAGGAAGACAGTATTTCAATAGAATAAATAAAAATCAGTATGAATTTTATTTTCTAAAAGTCTCCCTGAATACCTTGAAAATGTATTCTCGGTTATTGAGTCTTCAAAAGTGTTTTTTTTTTTTTTAATTGAAAAATGTTAGACTGAGTTCCAGATAGTCTAAGATTGACTGTTCTTTCTGAAGGCTTCTAGATATTTCTTAAATATGTGCTAGCATTAAATTTTGCTATGGAGAATCTGAGACTAATAATTTTTTTTTGAATAATTTGACCATTTTGCTCAGATGCCCAAAGAATTTTCTTCACTTGGAAATCTAGTGATATTAGAATATGGATTATTCTTGATCATCCTATTAATGTTTATGGTCTTTTAATACACAGGTCAAAGTCTTTATTTCCCCAAATTTTATATTATTATTAATATTTATAATCTGTTCTGATAATATGGATATATCAATTTAAGAGAGACAAGTGTCAAATTATCTCAATCTGACAGAAAATACTGTTTTGTAGACCTCATTTTTTAGTGATAATTTAACTGATATTAAAATGTAGGTTCACAATTCTTTTACCTCAATACTTCAAATACGATTCGTTGTAGTCTGCCGACTATTTTTGTTTTTTTAAAAAAGTAAATGTGGTCTACAGGCACTTTTTCTGCAATGTTAGCAACGTCATCTTCATTGACACTATTATCACAATCACCTCGAATCAGAACCATTTTGCCTATTTCACCAATGCCCAATGAATGAACAATTACATCCTCATTATTGATTTTAAAATCTTCTTATATCCACTTCTTCCAGCCTACTGATGGACTCTGATGGTATATATTTTTTACATATATAAGGAGATCAGACATCATTTTTTTTTTCTCAGTTGACACACAGAACCCTTTAGAGTCATCACTTTGTTTATCATTATCACTGGTCACAGTAACAGGTTGGAGGTTGTGCCAGGCATGCATGCATAACTAACTGTGTCTTTAGAAACTGTTCCAAGCATTGACAACAGCAACATTGCATGCATCAGGCTAAACTCCTTTTGAAAAATGTCCACGCCCATGCCTTTATTCACTGCTGCTAGGATGCTGTTCAATGAAGTGTTTTTATATTTACTGCTCATTGATCAAAGTATACCCTCGTCACATGGCTGTTAATAAAGTCACATTTGGGGGAAGGTACATGACATAACAATTATTTTTGATGAGAATTTCAGCTGAAGGATGAGCAGACCATTTGCCAAGGAATTACACAATATTGCAGTTGTCATCCTGTTCAACTTACCTGCAGGGAGCATGAACCAAGCTGCTGGTACAAAGTGTTTGTGAAACCAATCAGAAAAGATGTTTCTGGTGATCCATGCTTTTTCATTAGCATAGTAATGGACTGGTAAGAGACACATTTTTTTAGGATAGCAAGGATGCAAGTTCTTGCCTATCACAGCAAGTTTACACTTTACACATACTTGATGCATTAGCACATCCCAGGACAGTTATTCTATCCCTGGTATAAGCCCCTTGTAGGGGATCTCTCATCAGCCACAGTCAGTGTCTTTCTGGGGCAATAAGGTCAAAGTAGTGATGTTTCATCATGCTATAAACTTGTTCTGGCATCAGAATATCACCAGGGATGACTTTGGCAAAGTTGTCAAAGAATTTCACCACAGCTTCATGATCAGCAGATACTTTATCATTATAAGTTGTTAACAATTTAAGGTTGTGTATTTTCTTAAATTTCTGCAGTCAGCCTGTTTCATATTCACAGTTCCCTTAAATTTTAAGTTCTTTGTGATAGAACTTTTGTTTAATGACCAGCATATCACTAAGTGGCATGTGTTCACTGTGACGCTGATGGATCCACCTTTTCAATACACTATGAAGATCTTCATTTTTAGCTTTATGTAATATTTTCCTATTTTTAAATTAACTTACGATGATCACTCTCAACTCAGAACTCTAACAGTTTATTCTTCTGTTATTTCATGTTATACATGGTGGTTATTCCAACACCATACTCCTCTATAAGATGTTTCACACTTAAACCACTGTCTAGTTTCTCCAACAGCTTGACTTTCTGTGCCATAAACATAAATACTTTCTCTTTTTCTTATCATTGTTACTTATAGGGGTATCTGTAGAACTTTTTGACATTTTTCAATAGCACCTTTATATCACAGAGCAGAGAATAAGCAAAACAAACATAGTGAAAAAACGTGCATAAGTCTTGGCACCACATGGGACGTGGTGGGACACCTGCCATTGGCACTTCGGCTGGCACATGGATCATTTTATTACCCTTTGTGGGAAAATATTGGCAGGCGTGGAAAAGATATATTGCAGATTCAGTGGTCTGGGAAGGCATTTTTTTCCTTGAGGATGCTGAATAATCTGTGTGTTGTGCATCTGCATTTTGACTGTGACATGTCACATGAGATCAGATGTGGAATTTTCCACTTGTGGCATTGTGTCAGCACTCATCAGATTTTGGAGCATTTCAGATTTTGAATTTTTGGATTAGGGATGCCACATCTGTATTTTCTTTCCAAATACACTCCTCCTCCATTTTATTCTTCTGGTTAATGACACTCACAATGCAAATGGTCACTCAAGCTAGACATAGGGTAGTGATTCTCCACTCTGCCCCTCAAACTCTTACCCATTTTTACACTGTACAACCTGTTACTCCTCATATATGATTGCTTTCTCTAGATTGTCTTTATTTCTCATCTAGATCTTTGGTATTGCCTTTAATTTTGATCTATATGTCTTGCTGTCATTTTCATTCAGCTTCATGATTTATCATACCTAATCCTTAAGTATATTTTATAGCTTAGAAAATAAAGTTCAAAATGTTACAAATGCTATTCATGATTCTTTCTGTTCTGGGTCTTTTCTCACTTCTGCCGTTATGTCCGTTCTTTTTTAATACTAAAATTCTAACAGTCACCCTCTTTGCTGATCCTACTGATAGTAATATATTTTTCTTCTAGTTCTCCAGAACTTTATTATTGCTCAAAGCCCATTTTGTTTCCTAGTCAGGTTGAGAAATGTATTTAATTGTGTTTTAGGTTAAAGCATTTGAGTATAATGAAGTTCTAGTTCTCTATTTCTACTTAACTAACCCTGCTTATTCTTAGTGCCTTGAAATAGCAATCATTTATTTTGATCAATTATCTTCAGTTTGGGCTGGGCTTAGAGCAGTCTGCCTCTGTTCCCTCAGTGGTTACCATTCACAGGACCTATCTGCAGGCTGCTTGGGCTTCTTCACTATATAGTAACAGGATTTAGGACACATTGTAAAGGGTCACTGTTACAGCCAGTTTGGGAAAATACAGTCATCCATACATAGCTAAAAATCTAGGCAAATTAATAAATGCAAGTAAATGGTTTCTAAATATATTAAAGCTTTTAATTTAAAAAATAAAGTTATAAAACTTTTTTCAATTATTGTAAGCTATTGACATGGTTCCAGCTTTAATAAAATATTTTGTAAAGTAATACAGTTATTACTTACATTTCCTGGCTTTTATCATTTCAGTTTTAGTGGTTGCATTAATGGTTTATGTAGAGAGTTTGAAAACAGAGCAGCCATTAATATTAGATAAGTTGTAATTTAATTGGTAAATGATAAAATGATAATGACTTGTAGGAATGTCCTAATTTTGATATTACTAATAAAATATATGATTGTGAATAATAGTTATTTTATTTTCCAATGATAATTTATAATAGGAAAATATTGAAATAAAAATATTGAAAAAAAATTGAAAGAAATAAATGGTCTTAAATAATAATATAAGATCTTTTCTTTCCTGCCTTGAATTAAATTTTTCTCTTGGATTTCTTAAAAAACTTAGAACCAGCTTTCAACCCAGCAATCCCATTACTGGATGTATATTCAAAAGAAAATATATTGTTCTACCAAAAAGACACAGGCACTTGTATGTTCATTACATCACTATTCACAATAACATTGACATGGAATCAATCTAGGTGCTTGTCAATGGTGAACTGATTAAAGAATACGTGGTATGTATACTTTATGGAATATTGCACTGCCATAAAAAAGAATAAAATCATGTCCTTTGCAGCAACATAGATGCAACTGGAGGCCATTATCCTAAGCAAATTAGCCCAGAAACAGAAAACCAAATATCACATGTTGTCACTTATAAGCGGGAGCTAAACATTCGGTACTCATGGGCATAAAGATGGGAGTAATAGACACTGGAGAATAATGGAGGAGGATGAAGGGAGGAGAGCAAGTGTTGAAAAAACTAACAGTTGGGTACTATGCTTACTATCTGGGTGATGGGATCAATCATACTGCAAATCCTGCATCCCGTGCAGTATATCCACATAACAAACCTGAACATGTGGCCTGAATCTAAAATAAAAGTTGAAAATATACAAGTAAACAAATAATGACTGATGAAGATGCCTCAAAAATTTTTTCCTTCTTATTTTTCTTTACATCTTCCTCCCTCTATCCCTTCTCTTCTTCCTATGCTCTCTTTCCTCTATTCTTTATTTCTGTATTCCTATTTTTCTTGCTTCTGTAATTTTCATTTTATTGATTAGAAACACCTCCACCACCAACAACAAAAAACCTAGTTTTATAGCTATTTTATGACATGACTATAGTTTATCATGGCAGATTTTTTTCAATGAATAAAATAAGGTAAAATATTTTCAAGTTTATGGTTGCTACAGGAAGTTCTCTTGGAAAGTTTTGAAGAGGAAAGATTACTTTTAACTATCCTGTGGGGACTCTAAATTTAGTTATACATATGATTTTTTCCCTCAAATCAAGAAGAGTAGCAAGATAATGCTAAAGTAAAATTCAATTTTGCTTCATTTTAAGTGAATCTAATATGTAAATTTGGAAGATAATATGATTATACTCCTTTATGAAAAACAATGTACCACATGTTCACTTACCTTTCTGTATATGTTCAATCCTTTTATCAATTTTATATGTTGTAAGGGAGTTATTTCATTATAAATTTTATGTGTGTTTTTGTATGTGGACTATTTCTATCTTTGAAACTTCATGGTATTTATGATATTATCAATGTAAAATATGTCTGATTTTTATCCCTGTACAAAAGATGACAGAAACAGCTGTGGAAGCTTAACTTTTTAACGAAATTTTGCATTTTACATGTTCCCCTTCAGTTATCAATTACAGATGCATAGCATGTGAAATTCAAATACGTATATGCTGGACATGTTGTACCAACTCTGATGTCTGAAACAACAATAAGGAGGTATACTGGTCTGGACCATTCTAGGTCCTCATGAAAACAAAAATAGAATGAACAAATTCTGGGCACATATTTACATGATACAGATTTATAACAGAGCCGCAGTGCATGCTGTCACAAAGGTATGCAGGATATCAGTTACTGTGTCCAGGATAAATATCCTCGTAGAGCTCTGTGGGCCTGAAACATGAATTAAATGCCATTTGTAGCATTTTGATGAGACATGCTAGAGTCTGTACTTCGTTCTCTCCTTTACTGCAAGCGTTTTAATACCTTTCACTGCATTTATGGTTAAAGATGGTTACCATGATTTTGAATGTGTATGTTGGTGTTTGTATATGTTTCCACGTTGTGTGATGTCTAGACTAACAATGTATGAGTTATTTGAGAAATACATGTTTAAAATATTGTAATTATTTCTATATGTGTAATTTTTCCTAGTTTTATGAGAGGTGAAAATATGTGTATGGATGGTAAGAAGTTAAATTGTAGTGATATTAAAATTCACAGGAATTTTTTTTTGCACATACTCTATCATTTAATTATTTTTTGCCCCATCGAGGGATCTTGTATTAATCATAGTGATTAGTGCTTAGTGATGTATCCCTATTTTTGACATGTAAGCTTACAAACACTATATATATTGGCACTACTAAGGGCAATAGCTTCTTAGTCTCTTAAGTCATTATGGAATCAGTTCATTAGACAGCCAATAAATGTTTTCTACCTCTAATATATGTAAGGCTTTATGCTATATTTTGTTTAGAAGTTTATTATTATTATTATTATTATTATTATTATTATACTTTAAGTTCTAGGGTACATGTGCATAACGTGCAGGTTTGTTACATATATATACTTGTGCCATGTTGGTGTGCTGCACCCATCAACTCATCATTTACATCAGGTATAACTCCCAGTGCAATCCCTCCCCCCTCGCCCCTTCCCGTGATAGGCCCCAGTGTGTGATGTTCCCCTTCCTGAGTCCAAGTGATCTCATTGTTCAGTTCCCACCTATGAGTGAGAACATGAGGTGTTTGGTTTTCTGTTCTTACGATAGTTTGCTGAGAATGATGGTTTCCAGCTGCATCCATGTCCCTACAAAGGACTCAAACTCATCCTTTTTTATGGCTGCATAGTATCCATGGGTAGTATGCCATTTAGTGTGCTGCACCCATCAACTCGTCAGCACCCATCAATTCATCATTTATATCATGTATAACTCCCCAATGCAATCCCTCCCTCCTCCCCCCTCCCCCCTCCCCATGATAGACCCCAGTGTGTGATGTTCCCCTTCCCGAGTCCAAGTGATCTCATTGTTCAGTTCCCACCTATGAGTGAGAACATGCGGTGTTTGGTTTTCTCTTCTTGTGATAGTTTGCTAAGAATGATGGTTTCCAGCTGCATCCATGTCCCTACAAAGGACGCAAACTCATCCTTTTTTATGGCTGCATAGTATTCCATGGTGTATATGTGCCACATTTTCTTAATCCAGTCTGTCACAGACGGACATTTGGGTTGATTCCAAGTCTTTGCTATTGTGAATAGTGCCGCAATAAACATACGTGTACATGTGTCTTTGTAGTAGAATAATTTATAATCCTTTGGGTATATACCCAGTAGTGGGATGGCTGGGTCATATGGTACATCTAGTTCTAGATCCTTGAGGAATTGCCATACTGTTTTCCATAATGGTTGAACTAGTTTACAATCCCACCAACAGTGTAAAAGTGTTCCTATTTCTCCACATCCTCTCCAACACCTGTTGTTTCCTGACTTCTTAATGATTGCCATTCTAACTGGTGTGAGATGGTATCTCATTGTGGTTTTGATTTGCATTTCTCTGATGGCCAGTGATGATGAGCATTTTTTCATGTGTCTGTTGGCTGTATGAATATCTTCTTTTGAGAAATGTCTGTTCATATCCTTTCCCCACTTTTTGATGGGGTTGTTTGTTTTTTTCTCGTATATTTGTTTGAGTTCTTTGTAGATTCTGGATATTAGCCCTTTGTCAGATGAGTAGGTTGCAAAAATTTTCTCCCATTCTGTAGGTTGCCTGTTCACTCTGATGGTAGTTTCTTTTGCTGTGCAAAAGCTCTTTAGTTTAATTAGATCCCATTTGTCAATTATGGCTTTTGCTGCCGTTGCTTTTGGTGTTTTAGACATGAAGTCCTTGCCCATGCCTATGTCCTGAATGGTACTACCTAGATTTTCTTCTAGGGTTTTTATGGTATTAGGTCTAACATTTAAGTCTCTAATCCATCTTGAATTAATCTTCGTATAAGGGGTAAGGAAAGGATCCAGTTTCAGCTTTCTACTTATGGCTAGCCAATTTTCCCAGCACCATTTATTAAATAGGGAATCATTTCCCCATTTCTTGTTTCTCTCAGGTTTGTCAAAGATCAGATGGCTGTAGATGTGCGGTATTATTTCTGAGGACTCTGTTCTGTTCCATTGGTCTATATCTCTGTTTTGGTACCAGTACCATGCTGTTTTGGTTACTGTAGCCTTGTAGTATAGTTTGAAGTCAGGTAGCGTGACGCCTCCAGCTTTGTCCTTTTGACTTAGGATTGTCTTGGCAATGCGGGCTCTTTTTTGGTTCCATATGAACTTTAAAGCAGTTTTTTCCAATTCCGTGAAGAAAGTCATTGGTAGCTTGATGGGGATGGCATTGAATCTATAAATAACCTTGGGCAGTATGGCCATTTTCACGATATTGATTCTTCCTATCCATGAGCATGGTATGTTCTTCCATTTGCTTGTGTCCTCTTTTATTTCACTGAGCAGTGGTTTGTAGTTCTCCTTGAAGAGGTCCTTTACATCCCTTGTAAGCTGGATTCCTAGGTATTTTATTCTCTTTGAAGCAATTGTGAATGGAAGTTCATTCCTGATTTGGCTCTCTGCTTGTCTGTTGCTGGTGTATAAGAATGCTTGTGATTTTTGCACATTAATTTTGTATCCTGAGACTTTGCTGAAGTTACTTATCAGCTTAAGGAGATTTTGGGCTGAGATGATGGGGTTTTCTAAATATACAATCATGTCATCTGCAAACAGGGACAATTTGACTTCTTCTTTTCCTAACTGGATACCCTTGATTTCTTTCTCTTGCCTGTGTCACAGATGGACATTTGGGTTGATTCCAGGTCTTTGCTATTGTGAATAGTGCCACAATAAACATACGTGTGCATGTGTCTTTATAGAAGCATGATTTATAATCCTTTGGGTATATACCCAGTAATGGGATGGCTGGGTCATATGGTACTTCTAGTTCTAGCTCCTTGAGGAATCACCATACTGTTTTCCATAATGGTTGAACTAGTTTACAATCCCACCAACAGTGTAAAAGTGTCCCTATTTCTCCACATCCTCTCCAGCACCTGTTGTTTCTTGACTTTTTAATGATTGCCATTCTAACTGGTGTGAGATGGTATCTCATTGTGGTTTTGATTTGCATCTCTCTGATGGCGAGTGATGATGAGCATTTTTTCATGTGTCTGTTGGCTATATGCATGTCTTCTTTTGAGAAATGTTAGAAGTTTTAAAACGGTAGCTGAAGTTTTCCCTCTGTGGACAGATGTTGGGCTAACCCTGATGATAATTTACCTTTGTTTCAGTAATGTTGTATTTGTTTCAGCAATTTGCTACATTGGAATTGAAATAAATATACCTCTCTTTTAAGTCACATCATGCATGTACCTTATGCTTTCTTCAATTTGTTCCATTCAATGCATGATAGAATTGAGATCATGTTCTTTGCAGGGACATAGATGGAGCTGGAGGCCATTATCCTTAGCAAACTAACACTCAAACAGAAAACCAAATACTGTATATTCTCATGTATTAGTGGGAGCTAAATGATGAGAACCCATGGACACATAGAAGGGAACAACACACACTGGGGCCTATCGGAGGGAGGAGTTTGGAAGGAGGGAGTAGAACAGGAAAAAATAACTGATGGGTATTAAGCTTAATACCTGGATGATGAAATAACCTACAGTACAATAAACCCCCATTACACAAATTTACCTATGTAACAAATCTGCACTTGTACCGCTGAACTTAAAATAAAAGTTTTAAAAGAAGAATTTGGTAGAAAGAAGTAAAAGCACACATGTGAATCTCACGTTATGCTTTGTCTTTGTCTCAACACCTAGTGGTAAAAACTAGAGGAAGTCCTCCATGTTCCTTATATCATATTCCCATGGAGGAGGGACTTTAGTGAGAACACTTGTGGTTTAGCTTTCTACCAATCTCCATTTCTTCCTAAGGAAGGAAGAATAACCTAATTTATTAGAAAATCTGAAAGAAGAGATAGATGTGCATAGCTCAGCTCTCCTGGGCTTCACTATTCTAAGCCAGAATGCACAGGGAGGGTGTATTCTATTCTATGCTTCTGCATGTGGGCAGCCTCATAAATGTTCAGATGTAGTTTACTGAACTTGAGTATTTGTATATAGAATCTAATGTTCTATAGCAAACCCATATTATGACAGTAACCATCTGTTATCGTAATCTTATTCACAAGTAAACATTTATTGAATGATTATTTGCCAGGTTATATATAAAGTTAAAAAAAAGATGTTTTCATCATCTAATTACATTCTGCTAAAGGATACAGAGAAGTAGACAACCATCTACCTATGAAGGAGGGCTTGAGAGGGAGGCTCCCAAATCAAATTTTGCCACAAGCCCAATTATTAAATAATTTCATTTATAATTTTACCTTTTTTGGCTTTCAGAACTTAATGAGAACCTTAAACATGCTATTTAGAGTATATATTATATAGTATATGAATAGCATATTAGTATATACTGTATATAGTGTATTAGTATATAGTATATACTATATAGCATATTTAACACACTGTTCAATTACCAAAGACCACACAAAAGCCTTGCCACGCTGATGTTCATCATTTATGTTGGCATGCAATATCTACAAGAACCCTTATTCCTTACACTCTTCCAGGCCTTAGGGACATCAAATGAGTACACATTAATTCATTTGCCTAATTCTGTATGTCTTCTCTGATCCATACTCCTTTTCTGTTTGGCCTATCTCTGCTTTTTATATCAGCCTCTTACTCCTAATAGCACAACTGTATACATAGCTAGTGATTTTGCAATGATATAGTATATAGTTTATAAAATGCATAGTCTACTGAAATCAATTTAAAAATGGGATCTTACCCTACCAATGAATCATAAAGTATTGCATCCATTGTGTTCTTTGTGTGTGTGTGTGTGTGTGTGTGTGTGTGTGTGTGTGTACATGATGAACATACATAGATTTTGTGTTTCCAAAAACCTTCTTATTAACTGTCATGTTGGTAATTGTTAGACTCAGTTGTCATGTATAACTTATTCTGATACTTTTTTTTCCTTTTGAAGGACTAGAAAATTTTTCTTGGAAGTAAAATCTTGAGTTGTTTCAAAGTTAGTTCTGGGGTAACCCTTACTTTACCCAGGAGATGTAGCAGGTTGGAGATCAACAGTCCATATAATGCGACTCATCCATGTTGAATGTATATGACACAGAGTCCATTCTCATCTTATTGTTTACTGAGATCTTTCACTGAGTTTAACAAGTCTTCATTTTTGCTCTTTATAGTTTGGAGATCAAAGAGATTTGGTTTAATTTATAACATTAACTTGCATACATCTTTGAATTATTTTGCCCACTTTGCAGTCTCCTCTCATTACAGAAAAGCAGCTCCTTTTAATAATAGTCTCAGTTTTCATAATCATGGATTTTGAGGTTTTATATATAGATTTAGTCTATTTTCAATAAAGCTGGCAAAGAGATTTTATGTGACTTTGTTATCTACAACCCCATAACTCTTTAACTTTTATGAATGAAATGATTACTATAAAGTTTTGAGAAATCAGCTCTGTTCTAAAATGAAGTTAAGGTTCCTAAGTCAATAACCTATGTGGCAAACTTGAACTGTATCTAACTTGCAGTAGAATGTTATAACTAAATATTGAAAGAAATGAAGTTTTCAGTTGTGATACACCCTAAACACTCAATAAACATTGGTAACTGGAAGCAGTTGAGTGCAGTGGTTAACTATTACTTGAATTTTAGCTCTGGCATTAACTAGATATTGGACAAGTCATTTAACCTCCATGAAACTGGGGTTGTTCAGATGTTCTAAAACTGGTGATAATAAAATTTCAAGAGATAATTATCTGACTTAATTTAATGTACTCAAAGTATTTGGCATTCAATTTGTCCTGAATATTTGGAGCTACATGACAAATGTTCAGTGGTATTGATGATGATGATGGGGGATATGATAATGAAGGTGACGTTGATTGAAGCAGAAAGAAATATATTGGAAATGTTTCTGAGCTGCGCTGTTTAGTGCTCAGGCTGAAATTAATCTTCTTTCCCCCATATTGACAAGCGGGGATGCTTGTCCGTCTAGTAAGATCTCATGTGATTCGAGATGGAGAAATTTCTCTTCTGTGGCTCTAGATGTATGGCAAATCCAGAGCTGAGAGCAGAGATAGAAGGTTATTTAGAAGCATATATTCTAGTATGAATAAGGAGAGTCAAGTCATGAGAAAATGGAGTATGGGGGAGGCAAAGAGGAAACAAGTATCAACGTCACCAAATGAGGCAAAGAGTATGAGTATAACGGAAACAAACAGCAAAGTATTAGATTGCTTCTCCAGAATTTGTATTTGTACTTATTTGTAAGTGTGGAATGTACTTCCAGTTAAAAATTGAGGGTTCCAACTTATAAGAATATTATATTGTTAAGACTTGAAGACATGAAGGCATGCCTACTACAGTGCCTGGTATATGGTAACTAATAGCAAATAATACATATTTACAGATTAAGTATTAACAAAATATTTGAAAGTAGAGAATATGATACAGAGAAGACAGAAGTTTTGGTTATAACTAGAAATAAGATAAAAAAACTATTAACCAATATATTCCAATGTGCTGATATTTAGTTTGTTTTTTTCTTTCTTTTTAAAAATTATTTTGTAAAATTTTTATTGAGAATTTTTATTGCTAATTTGGTTTTTAATTTCAATGTATTTTCTTTTTACAGTTTATTTTTAAATTTGCTTCATGTTTTACCTTGATTTATTTATACTCTACAGTTGTTTGAATAGCATTATCTTATGGAGACACTAAATTACTGATGGCAAAGTAAAACGGGAATTTTCAACTTGTTTCAGTTTGTTGCTGGTTGAATCTTTTAAACTTGATTGGCTTATGTAACAGAGACCATAAGATGACTATGAATGATCCCTGCCTTCTGATATTTATATTCATACGTAATTATATCTCCTTGACTATGGAAGGGGACTGTGACTTTCTTCTAACCAATGGAATTTAGCAAACGCATGTCATTTCCACAATTTTGTTATGTTATATAAGACTGTGTCGTCCTAGCAAATTTCTTCTTACTTTCCTTTGATATTTAAGGAAGCAAACTGCCATGTTGTGAAATAACAGTGGAAATGTCAGGTAGCAGAAAACCATGTGTGGGCTCTGTGACATGACAGTGGTCTCAGACTGATATCAGTGAAGAAGCTGGGGCATTCAGTAATACAGCTGCAAGAAAATGAGTTCTGCCAACAGCACTTCCCTCCTAGCCAAACCTTCAGAAGAGAATACAGCTCAGCTGATACTTTGCAGCCTTCTGAGACACTGAGCTGAAGACTCACTAAGACATGTCCAGAATCATGATCTGTAGCAATTATGAGATGATAACTTAAAGTTGCAGAATTCAAGCTAATTTATTATGCAGCATAGAATACAAATATGCCCATTTCATTAAACTTATTTCCCATTTTATATATAGAAAATTTTCTTAGATAATAGTTTTACGTATTACTTCTCTTACATTATTTTGTTTTTCCTTTTTCAAAGTCTCTAATTGTGGTTAATTTGGATCTTTTTTACTTCTCTTATTTTAATCATTTTTTCTTTTGACCACATTTACTTAGTTCTTATTTTATTTTTATTTTCATGGTAGTTTTCTCATTTTAATTCTGTACGCTTTATTGAATTTACTTTCAAATCTAATGTTTATAGATAACTTATAGTTTAATCTTCATTTCTGACGTTTTTTAATCTCAAGACCAATTATCTCTGATTTCATTACTTCTTTTCATTTTATCTATTTATATTATTAGTTTTTAAATGTTTGATTCAAGATTTTTAAATATATTCCCAGATGTTTATTTAATGACACTTGACTCTATTACAGAGTTGAATTTCTTCTTCATCATCATTCAATTCCTAAGGAGAATTTTAAAATTAGCCAAATTGTTTGGATTCTCATCTCCTATACAATAGTTTATTCAAAATGTGTTTTGACTATATTAATTTAATTGAACATGCTTTTAGCTCATCTAATGCCATAAAAATTCAGAAATAACTTGAATTTTAAAAGTATAGTATAATGTAGTTCCTTATTGCTCTTGAAGAAACTTCTTTTTCACTGCTGGGCAATGTGATTGGTTTGGTGTCAAATAAAGATTATTGATTACATTCTCATGAACTGTTTCTATCAATGCGAAGAATTATTTTGATGTACACCTTTGTTAAAAAAAGAAAAACAGATTCCTTTGGCATGAAATGTCATGAAAAACAGTGAATAAAAAACTAACAGTAAGAACTAGAGTACCCCTGGGAATAGGAACTTCTGTTTATTGGCCATGACTTGAATTTAGAAAAATGGATAGGGAGAGTGACTCAGTGGAAAATATCTTTGTCAAGCATATCTTCTTTGCCTAATTTAAACGTTAACTTTCCCTAGACTACTTTTATTTTCTCGCGAATCCTGATTCTAGCCTTCATGCTTTTCCAAGAATAGAAATATTGTTTTTCAATAAAAGACCTCTGTTTTAAAACAAGAACAATGAGAGTCAAAATTTAATCTATGGATAAAGACAACATGGTATGTGTATACCATTGAATACAGCTCAGCTATTAAACAAACAAAAAAGTATTTTGCAGCCACATGGATGGAACTGGAGACCATTATCCTTTGTAAAGTTACACAGAAACAGAGAGCCAAATACTCCATATTCTCACTTATAACTTGGGACTAAACCATTGGTACATGTGGATATAGAGAGTGGAATAATGGACACTGGAGACTACCACAGGTAAGGGAGTGGGAGGGGGGTGAGGGGTGAAGAATTACTTATTGGGTACAGTGGTCACTACTAGGGGGATGTGAACACTAAAAGCCCAGACTCCACCACTATGAAATAAATACATGTAAGAAACCTGCCTTTGTATCCCCAAAATATGTATTTAAAAATAAAAGCATTTTTTTTTTTTTTTTTCAAAACAGTCATAGATCATAACTTCAACAGTTTGTTAACTGGCATGGTATGGAAGAATGTGTTTATCAGTCTCACAATCTTGGTATTGGCTAAGATTACTTCTAACTAAAGACTTAATACTAAAATTACTTTTTATTTAACTATATTATGCATTAAAATTACTTAAGAGGGAATTTCAAGATTTTATTGCGTTTCTATTTGAACATTAAATAGCAATTTTATGAAGAAAAAGTTTGACAAATATTCGCAACTATAATTGGATTCAAGACCTTTGTTCAATTCATTTACTATTAATATATTTATCATGCTTTCTGAACAATGTAAACTTAATTCATAAAAATTTGGTGTTCCTATCATTCTTAATGTTAAAAGAATGTTAATAAAAGAAAAATTCCTATTGTTTCATATTTGACATTTAATTCTTAGGTTTTTAAAATAATTTCCACTCATTTTGGAGAATAGTTGCACATTTTTCATCTTTCTTCTCCTGTTTGGAGCTTTTACTTTTGTGTCCTGTCTTATTCTTTCAATTTCAGCTCCTATGAATTGAAGTTGGTTTGGGGGATGGCTGCAAAATATAAAAAGAAATTTAGTGTTTTTCCAGATTACTTACAGAATTGAAAGCCCTATCGAGAACTCAAATTTAGATAGTGAATATGGTAATAATTTGTAGATAGATAGATCAGTTTTTATGTGTATGTATGTGTGTGTGTGTATATATACACACATAATTTCAGAATTAATAGACAGCAACAAAACTGTTTACTATCCATGAAAATTATTTTTCTGCTTAGTGGCTTTATATTGTGGGTAACTATCTATCTTCATAGGATTTTTCTATTCCTCACTGTTTGGAATGCTGTAGAAGATTATTTTTAATGGTAAGATATGTAAAAAATTTGGTTTTTCTTTCCTGAACTTGTGTTTCCTGGACAAAATATATATATTTTTTATTTTGCATGCAGTCAAAATTATCTTAAAGCTAGAGTCCATTTTCGTGAAATATTCATTTTATTTTCCTGAAGGGACTGAATGAAATATGCACTTCAGGAATTGTTAAGGGAAAAAGAGAAAAAAAAAAAAAAAAAAAACAGAAGGGAAACAGATATTGTTGTCATTTCTAGTAAACTACAGAAAAATATATATAACTATTTTTTGTTGAAGCCCATATAACCATTATGGAACTTCACTGACCTACAACCAACTACTTCAAATAATATATATAAACAGCATGCAGCAATACTTTAGCTTGTCATTTTTAATTTCTATACTTGTGCGTTTATATCTTAGCAAAGTCTCAGCTCACTAGCACACTGAGCTATGTAGTGGATATAATCTGAATCAAAGCACAATTGCAAAAATATCAAACATGATCAAAAAGAGAAAATCACTACAAAGGAGAATTCACCACGGTAACTCTTTGCAGTTCCCAACTCAGAGGCCTAGTAGCCTCATCAAAGATACAAGAGATGGAAAAGGCCCATTAGGTCATCAAACCTATCCCCTCACCAAAGAAAGAAAATGAATTCAAGCAACCCTATCTGCTGGCTTCAAACCAAATTCAAGATAGAAAGACCCTGCTGCTGCTCTTGACACATTATTTCATGACACTGGATGTCATTTATACAAAAAACTGAAATGAATTGTCTGCCCCCAGCATCCTAGAATGATAGAATAGACTTTGAGAGCTGGAAGGTACCTGAGCCCAGCCTCCTCATTTTGTAGAAAAGTACCCTAAGGACCTGAGAGGTTAAATGACTAGCTCAAATCCACAAAGCCACTCACAGCTGGACTAGTATTAAAACCAAAGTTTCCAGACATAACTAAACTGCTATTTCTAGCAAGTAATTCTTGTTTGAAAAAATATTGTGGTAACAGCCTATTCCATACATTATATTTAACACATTTGGATTTGACTTATTTTTTATGACCTAATTTTTAAAATTCTAACTTTGAAGTGGTCAAATCTAGGTTTTCACATTCAGAACACTAACTTTCACAGTTGATATTGACTCCAATAACAGATTTCCATTGTATGCCAAATTCCTTCTTTTCTGCTTGGCCCAAAGCAATGAACAAAAATATAATAGCTTCATTGGTTGACCATACATGTGAAGGGAATGAAGATAGTACAGTATCTAGATTTAAAAATTTACCAACACATTACCCCACCCTCTACTCCAAAAAAAATTGGAAAAATTATATTGTGATAAATTTAAACATTTTACCAATGGATAAATGGGAAAAATAGATGGCCTTGGAAGAGCTCTGGCATTTACTGAGGAGATCTCTTGCCAGACTTGTTTTAGAATGAGGTCCAAAATCAGATGCCTGCAGTGCCCAGGCAGGTGAGAAGAGTGAGCTCAGCTGAGCTAGGGGCCATCAAGCTCTGAACCCAAGAGAGTAGTGGCTACTACTTGGTCTTAGAGGACAGATGACTGGTGGTAATGCAGGTCCAATATTGTAAGACCTCATAGTTTCAAGAGAAACTGGAATTTGTAATTTTTATGAGAATTTTTCCTGATTTTTGAAACACCATTCTGGTTAAATAAAGCAATTCTGCAGGCCAGATAAAGTCAATAGATTTCATAGTGTCATAAGCATTTGCATACTATACTGTACCATTATAACAGGAATACTACATGTTTTCATGAAAGTGGAGAAAACTAAAGTCAGAGTTTAACAATTAATTATATAATTAATAGTTAATAATTAACCAATAAAGGAACTACTGGGTTCTAGGATTCTTTAAACCAGTGTATGATCTATGGCACTTTTATGCAAGATCTCAAAGTAGAAAAAAAAAGGTTTTGATTCACACTATTGTCTTATTTCTTTAGAATTTATTATTTCTTTTAAAAAACATTTTCTAACTATAGCTAGGGGTTTTAGCTAGTAGATTTGAATTTTTAAAAAAGAATCTTAAAATATGTGACATGAACATAGAGATAAATTCCTGTTATTTTGAACAATCATATTATCCATTTAATAAGAATTTTATGTTTTAAGTAGTTTAAACATTATTCTTCATAATGAGGAACACATCTGGAGTTTTAGGGTTTATTAGCTTCTTTGAAGTTCAGAGCCCATAGCCATTAGCATCACTGGGTAGGCTTTTTAAACACAATTTGTTGTAAAACGTTCATATTATTCAAAGCAGTCTACAATCTCTATCAACACACTTATGACAGTTTTCACAAAAATAGAAAAAAAGTCTTAAAATTTATATGAAATGCAAAAGACTCAGAGAGCCAAAGCAATCTTAAGGAAAAATAACGAAGCTGGAGGCATCACAATACCTGACTTCAAACTATACAGTAAATCTATAGTACCAAACAGCATGGTAGTGGCATAAAATCAGACACAGACCAATGGAAATGAATTCATGCATTTATGGCCAATTGATTTTTCATAAATGCACCAAGAAAATACATTGGGGAAGTAACAGTCTGTTAAATAAATGGTCCTGGGAAAACTGGATATTTACATGCAGAAGAGTGAAACTAGCCTCCTACCTCTCACCACATTAAAAAAAATCAACTGAAAATTGATGAAAGACCTAAATGTAAGACCCAAAAGTATAAAACCACTAGAAGAAAACAGGGAAAACGTCTCATGAGATTGGATTAGGCACACATTTTTTCAAATAAGACAGCAAAAACACAGCCAAGGAAAGCAAAAAAAAAAAAAAAAAAAAAAAAAAAAGACAAGTGGAATTACATCAAACCAAAAAGCCCCTGCACAGCAAATAAAACAATCACTAAAGAGGCAACCTACACAATGATGAAAAATATTTTCAAATTATGTATCTGACAAGAGGTTAATATCCAGAATATATAAGAAACTCAAAAAACTAAAGAGTAAAAAATAAAATTAAAAATTGGACAAAAGATCTGAATAGATATTTTTCAAAAGCAGACATTCAAATGGCCAACAAACACATAAAAATATGCTCAATATCACTACAAAAAATGTAGATGAAATTACAGTGAGATATCACCTCATCCTGGTTAGAATGGCTATTATCAAAAAGACAAAAAAATAACAAATGCCTGAGGAGGATGTGGAGAAAGAGGAACTTACCCACTTTTGATGGGATGTATATTAGTATAGTCATTATGGAAAACAGAAGGTTCCTCCAGAAACTGAAAATAGAACCACCATATAATCAGTTATCCCACTACTGGATATACATCTGAAGGAAATGAAATCAGTATTTGGAAGTGATGCTTGCACTCGTGTTCACGTCAATGCTATTCATAATAGCCAAGATATGGAATCAATCTCAGTATCCATCTGTAGATGAATGGATAAAGAAAATGTGGTCTCTCTTTATATAATAAAATACTATTTGGCCATAAAACAGAAGGAAATCAGATAGACCTATAGGACATTGTGTAAGGTGAAATAAGCCAGGCATAGAAAGAAAAACACTGCACAAACCTCACTCATAAATGAAATATAAAAATGTTGATCTCATAGAAGTAGAGATTAGAGAATAGCGGCAACCAGAGACTGGGGAGGGTGGTGGGGTGGGGGGAATGGGAGAGACTGGTCAATGGGAGCAAAGTTACATTTAAACAGGAAGAATAAATTCTGGTGTTCTGTTATACAGTAGGAAATGTACTGTATATTTCAAAATAGCCAGAAGAAATGATTTTGAATTTTTGTCACCACAAAAAAATGATCAATGTTTAGAATTATGGATATGCTAACTACCATGATTTGGTTGTTATACAATGTATGCATGCTTTGTATATCACACTGTACTCCATTATTTTGTACAATTATTAGGTATCAATTATAAATTTAAAAAAATAGAGCTAAGAGTTCAGCCTAGGTGATCTCAGTGGCAAGAACCTGCTCTCTAAAACAGACATCTAAATGGTTATGAAGAAAGGCAGACATGTCATTGGATACCTCTATGCTTAGATTTCTGTTGGAATTGAAATAAGTACATCTTAGGCGTGTTTATTTTTAACAAATGCTACGTTTGTTGTGTAAGAAGTATAATTCCAAGATTTGAAATTGCATTGCCCCTTCACTCCCCCCCTCCCCGCCCCCACACACATAGCTGGACTCCACTCTCAAAATTTTTAATTCAGTCAGACCTGGGGTGGGGGGTAGGGTGCTTGATAATCTGCATTTCTAAATTCTCAAAAAATTCTGACACTGCTGATCTGAGTATAACATTTTGAAAACCATGGTTTTAGAGGATTGGTACATTTCAAGGTATAATATTTGTAGAGTCAATCAGATTCTTCTTGCAATGTCAATAAGCTATAGAGAGGGTACATGCTGGGAATTGTTGGTTCAGAAATTATCTACAAGCATCTGTTCAACTAGCTGATCAAGATTAACTATTTTTAGAATAATCTCAGTAATCTCTAACATTTCTATAAGGGTTACTTTGTACCAGGTTGTGCTCTATTTACCTGACACACTCATTCAATCTTCGTAACATTCCTGTGATTACAATCCCCATTTTACTGATAAGGCAAACTGAGGCACAGAAAAGTAAAGTTGTCCTAGTTATGCAAGCCTGTAAGTGGTGACATTGGGATTTAAATCCAGGGAGTATGGCTCCTGACCCCAAGTGCATAACCACTACACTATACGACCTCTCAAGATAATGACTTCTTTCTAACATTCGTCTCTATTTGTTTGGGTTTATTCCATGAGCCCAGTCTTATATCTGCTTAAAAAGTATAGCATAAACTATATTTTCAGATAAGTATTTACTAGGCAGTCTATTATTTAGCACATGTATTCAAATCAGAGGTGTTAAATAAATCTGATAATAGGTGCTAAAAGCCAACTGAGTACAAATAAATATCCCCAGTGCCCATTTCTTCACTGAGTTGCATTTTGTGACTGGAAAATGAGCATAGTTTATGTTCCAATCAGGACAACCACATAAGTTTATTTTTGCACAAAACATTTTTGGAAAATAGGTTTTATCATTGCATCAACATTCATTATGGTAATTCTCCTTAAATACCCCTTTACAATGCTGCTGGCTCCTTTATTTCCTTAACTGAGGTTTCCAGAGGGTGTGTGTGTGGTCTTGTGTTTTTCTTTAAATCTTCCATTTTTTTCTTTCTCAAACTTTTTTTCTTTTTTTGTTCCATAAATGTTACTACAACTATGTTTGCCCAAGAATTAGACAAAAAGTACTGCCTTGGTCTATTCACATGATTGCTTTAGTGTGTTTGAAGCAGTATTTTGGAGCCAGACGTAATCACATTCTGCAGTTCCTCACCTTATTAACTGACAGAGCACTGTTCCTATTAGACAATTGATCCTGGGCAGATGAAGCCATTAAAAACAGTACTGATTAGCTGAAGAGAGGTGACAGCAATGCAGGCTGCCTCACTTCCTTTTATGCTTAGGGTAGTTGATGTTCCAGACAAATAATAATTGATATGCAGTCTGCCTTAATTGTGGTTGTTAACAGCCAGTATTATAATGACAGGCTGACAATTTCTGTCTAGCCTATTGTATGTTTACTTCAGAATCCAGGAACCACTGGGTAATCTTTTTGGTTAATCTGAACTTCATAGAATGCATTTTATTATGTCCCTGAAATACGAGCTCCACAGCTAATCCCAATTTTTGAGTTATTTGGTACTTATTTCCAGGTATTGGATGTTTAACCTAGATGAGCAGAGCAAGGTGCCCAAAACCATGTGGATATATAGCACAGCATATTTGGGTAAGGAACAGCTAGACAGCTAGGCTGGAGAATAACACACACACATACACACACACACACACACACACACACACACACACACACACACACACGCAGAGAGAGAGAGGGAGACACATGAAAGAGAGAGAGACACCTTATTGTGCCTACTGTGTTTTATCCCAAAGCAAGAACTTTTTGGTGTAGATTCTAATTTGACTCGATCAGTTGTAGTATAATACAAAGCTAGGTTAGGCTATATAAGACTAAAGAAAAAATTATTTCATTCCTTTTATTTGTATTCATAACAAACATTATATCATAACTATATGAATTGAAATTTGTCTTGAGCTTGAGATATAATTAGCAAATATCTGATAAAATCTCAATATTGCTGTCCGTTTTCACATTATATGTCCTTTGCAAGACCCAGGCTTCCATTAACTGATAAAACATTAAATTAATTGTCTCAAAGGACAGTTGTTCCTCAGCATTAAACTATTACAAAACATGTTCCGACTACCAACCTTCTTGTTCTGAGTGACTGGTATTCCCAAAAGGCCTTCCTCAGCCTTTCCACAGAGGGCATACATAGAAATTATGGCCTTTGTATGTATCAGTTGAGTCAAAGAAGAGGATGCTTGGAATAAGGGAGACTTGCCTGGAAGTCCAGGCCTTTCTATGACCACAAGAGTGGAAGGAATTGGCATGCATTATCTTAGCACATCTGTAGCTTTTCCTACTGTGCCATACTGGTTAGGCAGTTCTGAAGGAAAGTGCATTGTGGCAATAATTGGAGTTGACTGAATCACAAAAATAGTCTCCCCTACCTCACAAAAACCAACAAACATACACATATATACACACACACACACACACACACTTTCCCTCCAAGTCATTCAGAACAAGTATTCCTGCTACAAACCATCCTCCATGATTTCTCATCACTTTTAGATTATCAAACAACTTCTCTTCTGGTAATAAGTAAGCAGTATGTTTTGCTTTTGTAAAATTACTACTTCCATCTCGGTGTGCTGGTGCATGCCTATAGTCCCAGCTACTTGGGAGGCTAAGTCGGGAGGATCACTTGTGCCCAGGAATTTGAGGTGGTAGTGAGCTACAGTTGCACCACTGCATTCCAGACTGGGTGACAGAGAGCCTGACTCAGAAATAAAATAATAAAATAAAATAAAATAAAATAAATAAAATTAAATAAAATAAATAAAAATCAAAGAAAAAAATACTGCTTTCCCATCTCTCATTTTTGTCTTGCTACTGGTTGTTACATCCTTTGCTGAGTTATAACTGCCCGTTGGTTGTTCAAAGACATTACATCTTCAAGACTCTTCTCAGCTGTGCATTTTCTGTGCTACTGTAAATATACCTTGTCTTCAAACAAACTTAAAAAAAAATTGCTTATTATCAAATCCTTTTCTTTTATTAGCAGCAAATTACAGATGTCCAGTTTAAAAAGTCCCTAGTGATTTTTCTGTGGAAGTGAGGGGTTTGGGGGTGTCAGGCAGTGGGGGGTAATAATATAAAAGCCAACATTATGTGTTGTGATAATTCTACTAACACCAGCAGAAACATATAAGTTCCTTTATTTTTTACTTCAATATGTTCACATGCACATTTTATAAACATTTTATTTAGTAACAGTTATAGATTTACAGAAAAAATGCAAAGATAGTATGGAATGTTCCCTTATATCTAACACTCAATTTTCCCTTTCATTGACAGTTTGCATTAGTAAGGTATTCTTATTATAATTAAGAAACTAAAATTGATTTGTTATTATTAAATAAAATTCAGGCTGCATACTGTGGCTCAGGGTTGTAATCCCAACACTTTGAGAGGTTGAGGCAGGTGTCTCTTGGGACCAGGAGGTCTACACAACAAAGCAACAACCCTCTCTTTAAAAAAATTAAATAAAAAATAAAATTAAACAATGTCTATACTTTATTCATATTTCATTGGCTTTAACCTAATAGCTTCTTACTGTCCCAGGGTTCCATAAAGGATTTCATGTTATATTTAGCACTCATTTTCTCCTGGGCTCCTCTTGGCTATGATATTTTTTCACACTTCCCTTGTTTTTTATTACTGTGACAGTTTTGGGGAATACTGGTCAGATATTTTGTAGAATGTCTCTCAGCTGGGATTTGCCTAGTGTTTTCCTCATGATTAGACTGGGAATTATGTTTGGGGGAACAAGACCACACAGGTAAAATGCCCTTCTCATCAAATCATATCAAGGGTATATACTATTAACAAGATTTTATCACTGTTGATATTGACCTTGATCACCTGGCTGAGGTAAGGTTTGTCAGGCTTCTCTACTGTAAACTTATTCTTTCCTCTTTTTCCCTACTCTAATCTTTGGAGAACAGTCACTATGCATAGCCACACTTAAGGATTGAGGAGTTATCCTTCTAAGAGGATTATCTACATAAAACATTTAGAATTTGTTTATTCTCCCTCACTTACTATTTATTTATGTAAGCATGGACTCATGACCATTTACTTTACACTTTGGGTTATAATCCAATATTATGTTATGTAGTTGCTCAAATTGTTTCAGTTTTGGCTATTGGGACCTCTTTTGGTTAGCTCTCATGTCATTTTAGGATATCCCTGCATGGTAAGATTTTAAAAACCCACTTTCTTCTTTTTTTTTTAATTTTACTTTAAGTTCTGGGATACATGTGCAGAACGCGTAGGTTTGTTACATAGGTATACATGTGCCATGGTGATTTGTTGCACCTATCAACCCATCATCTAGGTTTTAAGCCCCACATGCATTAGGTATTTGTCCTAATGCTCTCCCTCCCCTTGCCCCACAGCTCCCAAAAGGCCCCCTTGTGTGATGTTCCTCTCCACATGCGTTCTCATTGTTCAACTCCTACTTAATGAGTGAGAACATGTGGTGTTTGGTTTTCTGTTCCTGTGTTAATTTGCTGAGAATGATGATTTCCAGCTTTTTCCATGTCCCTGCAAAGGACATAAACTTGTTCTTTTTTATGGCTGCATAGTATTCCATGGTGTATATGTGCCACATTTTCTTTATCTAGTCTATCACTGGTGGACATTTGGGTTGGTTCCAAGTCTTTGCTGTTGTAAATAGTGTTGCAGTAAACATACATATGCTCATGTCTTTATAGTAGAATGATTTATAATCCTTTACCACTAATGGTATTGCTGGGTCAAATGGTATTTCTGGTTCTAGATCCTTGAGGAATCACCACACTGTCTTCCACAATGGTTGAACTAATATACACTCCCACCAATAGTATAAAAGCATTCCTATTTCTCCACAGCCTTGCCAGCATTTGTTGTTTCTTGACTTTTTAATGATCACCATTCTAACTGGTGTGAGATGGTGTCTCATTGGGGTTTTGATTTGCATCTCTCTAATGACCAGTGATGATGAGCTTTTTTTCATATGTTTTCTGGCTGCATAAAGGTCTTCTTTTGAGAAGTGTCTGTTCATATCCTTCACCCATTTTTTGATGGGGTTGTTTGTTTCTTCCCTTGTCAATTTGTTTAAGTTCCTTGTTAATTCTGGCACAATCCACTTTCTTGTAATTATAATTTCTTATAACTTTCTCTAATTAAATACAAGATGCTCCTGGCTCTTGCCTATTCTACTAGTAGAATCATTGCCTATTCTATCCTAGAATCTGCAATTTCTCCAAGTCACCTTGGTGGGTTTTACTGGAGAATAGCATTAAATATCAATTGCTGGGTACTTGTTATGCTCATGGCTACTGGAGTGGCATTTCTTTTAGGCCCTCTCAGCTGACAGAGCACATAATTGTGTAGGCATACACTAACCTATATATACACTAACATGTTTATATGTACATATCTATAAATATTTCTATATGAAACCATCTGTATTAAGATACACATGAGTTCACACTGATGTCTCTATAATCCATGAAGTGGTACAATGTTGACATTCTCACCTGGTATTAAAGACTCCCCAAAGGAGTTACTGGACTCCAAGTACAAAGTCAACTCACATTTAATTATCATTCTTGCTGCATAGTTCTTAAAGTCTCCCCTTTGCACAAATCATTTTCACTTCACCTAAGAAAATAATTTCTTTCTCTTGGATTTCTAGGCCACTTCAGCGAGACTCCATCATTTCCTTTGCTTCCATATTTATATACAAATTATTTGAGAAAACAGTAATAATACTCCAAGCTCATACCTTCCTGAAAACATACTTATTACACACTTTAAGTGTTATGGCCTTGGATGGTAAATGCATTTTAAAATGTATTATTTGCACATCTATTAGACATATTTGAGTATACATGTATTTGTTGTTTGTTTTATACGTACACAGCTATATGGAAGTAAACAGTCAAATATTAATTGAGAACCAATCATGGGTATCATTGTCATAGAATTATAATATTTCAGTGTTGAAAAGAATATTAGAAACCATCTATTCTCTTCCTTTTCTTATGCATTTATCCTTTTAATAATATCCCCTATTCACACACTGCTGAAATACCTCAAGTTTTTTTTAATAAGCATCCCCCAAAAAGCTCCTTCTCTTGTAACTTTCTGTAGTAAACCCTATTATCTTGTGCCATAACATATACTGGATATTTTAATAATTGCACCATCATCTATAAATGTAGACATTTCTCAAATGTTTAGATGTAGTTACATAAATGTCTTTATTGGTCAGCTTGTTGTCAACAAGTGAATTGAATATATTTTCATTTTCACAGTTCAAAAGTTGTTACAAAATTAAAATGAAGACATGCTTTAGTTATTCTTTCCCAGGTTGTTGTTTTTATTTCTTTTGAGCAAAAAATGATAATGAAGAAAATAGCATCTAAGAGAAACCATGAAGACCAAAGTCCACAGAAAGTTGCCAAAGACAAAAATGAATCCCAAAAAAAAGTCAAAAGTCTAAGATCTCCTGATCCAAAAAATCTGGAAATAATTAAAATGTATTTCAATGGAAGTTCAATCCAGGCCATTTCACTGAATTAATAAAGCAAGAAATGTAGCAAGAATATCAGCATTCAGATATCATATAGAACATATAAATTAAGTTTGCAAGTCCTAAAGTATCCATTTATAAGAAGAGAGAAATGCACTAAGGAAAGAATAAAGATGGGTTTTCAGGCGGAAATAAGCTGATGGTCATTTATTGAGGCAGTACTCATCTATAGGACGAAAAGCTAACTAGAAAAAAATTCAGTTTCACTTCATTTGTTCACAATACAGAATTTACTGAACTGATGCTAGAAAAAAGCTGAGGACACAAACAGCCATGAAGTTGATTATTTTCCTTATTCAATCCTCCCCTCTATCTGATCCCTAGTGACAAATGGCTTGAGTTTGAGAAAGTTCAGAGAATCTACTGACGGTTCTTTATGCATTAATTTCTGAGACATTCTTCTGCCCTGTTGGGAAACAGGTATACTAAAAGAATTTCAAACTAAGAATGATAAGAACTGTGTTTTAATATTGATCTTTTAATCTATGAAGTATTTAGTTAATCACCTGACCTTCCTGAATCTCATAATGATGGAAAATAAACCATGATCTACAAACATGTATTAGACACCAACTATTCGCTGGGCATTGTGCTATGTTCAGGTGTTAGAAAGGTAAATAGGAATCATTCTCCCCTCAAGCTTTCCTATCTAGTATTCATGTTAATCATGCAAACAAATGACTATACTGCCATGTGACAAACATTATTTATACATGTTCTAGGCAGAGTAATACAATCTATAGAAAAATGGAAAATTAAACATGACATGTTTGTGAAATTTCAAATAGTTTATGGTATTTGAAACTTGGATTGTATGACAGGAGTTTAAGAAATGATATTTATCCTAAACCATTTGGAACTTATCCTATAGCCAATGGGTAGCTAATACAGAATTTGATTAAAATTGCATTGTGGCAATATAGTAGTGCTAAAGAGGATGGAATTTGGAGTAGGAGGGTTGAAATCCTGAAAGAAGGTTGTAGAGAGTCTATTTCCACAGTTCAGATAAAGGTAGTTGGGTTAAAAAAAGGGAGATGATGTACTGAGAGATGTTAGAACTTCTTCATGAAGGATTTTAAAGATTCTGTGAGGTGATAGAAGCAAAGGGGACTTTTAAGATGTGAATCATTTTATGAGGAAAACCTAATACAAGGTCCTAATTTTAAACTCTCATATTGCATAGTATTAAACAGGAACATATAACTGGCTAGTTTGAATTTCTGGTGATGCTGTCACGTCTTTTCTCTGCTAAAAATCCATGTTTGAGTTTACCAAAAAAAAAATTTCTGTAAGTCAAAAAATCATTTTCTGGATGACAATTTCACTTTCCTCTCTTAACGTCAGTTTGCCAGGATGGGTTTGATTGCCTGATCTTGGGGTTAATGTCTACCCTGTGGATGCCTGGATGTGTGTGTAAGGGGTTGCCAAATTCCTATGACTCGTCCATACAATTGAATTGATTGGCGTTTTATCCAAAGCAGAATATTCAGTCTTCTCAAACTGAATTAAGAGGTCAAATTCACCCTCAGTTTAGTGTCACGTCTTGACAACCACAGAGAGAATTGGATACTCTTTATTCTCTATTCATAGTGCTTTGAAGTTACCTTTCTGTATATTTCATTCTTTATTTATTCACCGAGTATTTATTGACAACCTGCAATGTGTCAACACTGTGTAAAGCACTAGACACATAGTAGTAAAGCAAGTACACATAGTCCTTCCTCTCTTACACCTTATAGTCTTAGATCCAGCTTATTTGTCTTTCTTTAAAGTAGAGACAAGGGCTTAAATTCTTATTGGAGGCTCTAACAATATTTCACACATTTTGACTTGAAAAAAAAACACACGCCCCAAAGTAAAGTAGTAAAACACTCTCTTAGATCTTCGTTCCTCAAACATATATTCAGGTCAGATCAGATTGTTTTGCATCTCTCGTTAAACTAAGCATGTGTGTGTGGCCAACCTAGAGCACCTTTTTTCTTTTCCAAAAGTAGCCCTTGATTTTGCTCTGTTTTGTCTTGAAAGACCTTTCTCATTTTGATTAGTTTTACTTTATTCTATCATGAGAGGAAAAAAAATGACTTGCATAAATAAACTTAAACTAAAATAAAATAATGAAAGAATATTTTTGAACCTAAAATAATTAACCATCTGACCCTGTGGGAAACACACTGCATTCTTTGCTTTTGTTGAGAGGAAAACATAAATTATTCACTAAAGAATTAAAAACACTTTCATTGTTGTCAGCCTCTAATTTATTTCCCTCCAATTACTCCTGGCTATTCAGTTGAGGTTGAAAAACTTCTGAGCATTTATCTATATCACTAGAACTGATTTTATGAAAGTCAAAATGTAACAAAGTATAATATAAATTTTAATGAATAAATTTCTTAAAACTTGATTTTAAAATAAAAAAGCAATTGAAGGAAAAGTATGGTAAATCAGTTGGAGTTACACAAATAATTCTTTTCTGTGCCTATTTTAAGTAGATATTGCCCAGTGAAAAATATTTGTGGGGTTGTTTTCTATTTTTAGAATAAATTAGGAAGGTTCTTTGTAGGTATTCCTGTAAATTATTTACAGACATGTGTACTGAAAATTTTAAATGCCGAAGTGCCTAGTAAAACATTCACTCATTCATTTATAAAACTTTTATTGTATTCTTGTTATGTATCAAACACTGTCATCTGAGTTATGGAATGATATTTTAGAAAAAAAAATTGCTTGTATTGTCAAGGAATTCTATTTAGTAAGAGAGTCAAAATATGCACACACATAACTATAAAATAAAGCAGGAATGTTTCTGACAAGCATGAAAAAATAATGCTCTGCATCGAGCCTGTTTAAAAAATCTTGTAATTATGAAATATTTAAAACATATCGATTATTTTAGTGAATAATAAACATTCATGTTTATTTTGATTTAACAAATGTTGACATTGTGACTTATTTACCACTTGTCCTTTTATTTTTTAAAAAAATACAATGCTGCATAAACCATTAAAGCTCATCCCTATTCCATGCTGCTTCCATCTTTCTCCCTAAGGTAACTCCTTTCCTGAGGTTGATAAGTCATCTCTCCCACCATTTTTTATGTATTCATTATATATCATACTCCAACAAAATGTGGTTCTATATATTTTTTAATTTAACATGAATACTATGTTTTTGTATTGTTTGGATAATTTTTCCTATATTATTATTCCTTCAATCCAATGTTCATTCTTCCCAAAGTTTTGCATTTGACATAAATCCACTTTTAATAAACTGCACTGATTCTGTTCAATGAGGTCTATTCCTGTTGTCTGCATCTAGTAACCTGACTGACACAGCTTACTAATAGGTACCATTTATTGAGATTTTCACCTTGTGCCAAATGCTGTTCTCAACTTTTGCAAGTAATAAACCATTTAGTTCTCATAGCAAATCTCTAAGTTAGATAGTATTGTCACTGCTATTTTGGTGAAGAGGGCCCTAACAGAAGCACCTTGCTTAAAGTTGCATAATTAGTAAGTTATTGAGTTGCTTTTGAACTTAGTATGTATAGTTTCAGAACCCAGGATGCCCACTTCACATTTGCTATTGTGACCTGCCAATTCACATCTTTTGCTCTATTATTATATTGGCATATCTGTAATTTTCTTATTTATATGAGATTATTTCTGAAGAAATTAATCTTATAACAACTATTGTTGTTAAAATATATTTTTCCAATATGAGAATCATCTTCTATATTTGTTTCAGTGACTTTTATTGTACAGAACATTATGTTTTTTAAATAATAAATAATGTCAGTTATTTTCTTTCGTATTAGGGATTTTTGTGACTTGTTCAGGAAATATTACTGTATTTTTTTATACAAATGCATAAAGTCTTAATATTTTTATGGAAACACATAAACATATTCTTTACATTTTCTTCAAAAGTTTTGTCAACATTCATGTTTTTATATCTTTATCTGTAACTTATTTTTACACAGAGGTAAGGTTCTAATTGCCTTTCAATGTCAGTAGATAACTGAATAGTGATGAATAATTTATTTATGGGTTCTGTGTTCAAGTACAGTAGTAAATCAACATGTCACTGAATCAACATCATCTTATTTTAATGATTACTGCAAAATATATTCTGATATTTGAAAAGGCAAATTCTCTCTACTTATTATTTTTTCATAGAAATTGTCATATAAAATTTATTTTAGCCTTTTAATCTTCTTTAAAATATTAAGGATAAAATTTCACATTTTTTTCCCTAAGAACTCTATACCATTTTATTAGACTTATTACTAAGTACACTTTTGTTATTGTTGTTCCCATTGTGAATTGTATACATTGTATTATTATATTTTGTCTGATCGAGTTTTAATGATGTGCAAGAAACTTCTTATTTTGTGAATCATAAATCCATGAAATTGCCAACAGCTTTTTAATTCCAACAGACTGCCTGTAGATTCTTTTCATGTTCAGCAGGAAGAATGATATTGATGGAAGAAAATGGCACTTTTCCTGCCTTTCTATTTCTAATAATATTTTTCTCCTGGATTTATTGCATTTGTAGGAATTGAAAAATATTTTAAATATTTATTGAATATTTATTGCATTGTGTAGGAAGTGAAAAATATTTGACTGACCTAAAGGAATATTTCTAACATCATCATTAATATGCCTTTTTACTGTTTTTTTTTTTTCTTTAAGTTTTGTGTAGGGGTTAGGTTGTTCTTTATCAGTGCAAACATTTTTTACCCTTATGTTTTAATTCTTTTAACAAAAATGACTTTTAAAAATTATCAAAACCACCTTCTCAACATTTTATACCAAGCACACAAAAAAGTTAAATCTACATCTAGACATATTGGTGTATACCTAGAGATTGGATACATCTAGAAGTCAGAGATCACCAAAGGCAAATAGAAATTTGTAAGTCAGCCTGAGAGGAAAAGTTAGATTGCCCACTTAAGAATGACCAATAAAAACAGCAATTCACAAGATAAAAGTATGATATCTTAGGCTGGGCATGATGGCTCACGCTAGTAATCCTAGCACTTTGGGGGGCCAAGATGGGAGGATCAGTTGAGGCCAGGAGGTTGAGACCAGCCTGGTCAACATAGCGAGACCACCTCTCTATAAAAAAATTTTTTTAAAAATGACATCTTTATGGGACTATGAGAATAAAACACAATATAGATTCAGTGTAACAAAATAGACCCTCATGAAAAGAAGGCAAATTATCTCAAAAGAATAGTTTGTAATAGATCTTAAGTAAAGTAATATCTAAATAATATGTATAGGTTGAAGGAAAATGATCCCAGAAGACGAATTTGGGATGCAAAATAAATATAGCACAGAGAAATTATTAAAATACTGTATAAAGATAAGCTGAAATTCTTTTCGGTGTAAGAACAATGTTTATAATAATATACAGTAATAATCATCATTGGTACTTGGAAAGGTTAAATGTATAAAAATAAAGAAAAATAGCCTAATATATTTGGATGGAAAAATCAAGGTTAAGAATTCTAAAAAGTTATTTGGAAAGAAGGTTGAGATATAACGTTATATTTTGATATATATACATTATACATTTTAAAGAATAATCACTATTACAAAAGAACAAATGAGTGAACACCCAAGCCAATAGAGGGAAAATTTTGAGTATCAACAACAGATTTCAAATAGCAAACTATTGGTTATGTAAAATATAAAAGACAATATTTTTTGAAACTCTAGGAAGGAGTGGGGCCAATAAAAAAATAATTGATGAAATACATAATTTGTAATAAAATTTAAGTATATCATTCCATATAATATAGTTAAACAAATTGACATATAAACATGTTATCAAACACATTAAAAATAAATAAAACAAGATGAGGCTTTGCTTTAGATGATAATGTGTCATAAAGTGAAAAGTATAGTTAATGTGACCTACTGCAGTAACTTAAAACAAATATGCAAAAGTTTATCATTCCTTTTTCCCCTGCCATCCATTTCCTTCTGAACCAAGTCAGTTTTATGTCTGCTAGGTTGCACAGGAGAAGGTAAGCATGTCAGTGTCTGAAACAATTCAGAAGGGGTGTGGTGAGGTAATGAAACTGTCCCTGTGGGAGTTTACTTAGCACAGGCTATTAAGGCCCAAACATAGGAAGCAAGGTTGCCATGCAGTATTTGTGGGTGTGGGGTTGTGTAGTAGCAAAGCTCTGATGTCTCATGCCAGTTGGTTTCTCTAACAGAGAAGGATGTCCGTGAGCAGAAACCAACTGACATAAGACATCAGAGCTCCCTTAGGGTGGGAAGGAATGCAGGAATGCCTCACTTGATTTCTCAGGGTAAGGCTGATGCCTCTTGGGAGAGTCAAATTTGCTTTGTCCTAGGGTGAAGGAGACAAAAGAGACATGACCACTTAAAGACAATGTGAAAATCTTAGCATTCTGGGGACATTTAGTGAAACTTGGGTGGAGTCTGAGGATTTGCTGGTGGTGAGCAATATAAACTTTTCTGCTTGTATGGTATAGTAGTTACATAGGAGGATGTCCCTGATTATAGCAAAGGGACACTAAATTATTACAAAGTGAATGAGTACCTAGTTGGCTACTTAACCTCAAAACCGTTCAGGAAAAAACAAAAATTATATGTATGTACTATACTTGTAGTAATTCTGTAAAGTACAAAAATGTATGAAATCAGGACCATCTCTAGGCTACGTGACTCATTTATGAGTTTTTATCCAGATTTTAGGCAGTATCTCCCATAGTGCCTTGACTAGCAGAGGTTTGGGGGATTTCAGCCCCCAACATCTCATTTGCTTCTATCCTTTTGTGTAGTTTACAAATTGTATAATCATATGTGTCAGCCCTGCATTCAAAAGAATGTTTTATGTGGAATTTTTTATGCAGAAATAAAGATCTACAGTAATTTATTTGAAAGAGAATATTATTTCTAAAATCACTTCAAATTTTTTCACTTACCTTTGAGACTTTGGTTTATTTAAACGAGATTCTCAAATGTTAAAACAGACAATACAAATTATGCTGAACTCATTTATCTTCAAACAATGTTTGTAGAAAAGAAAAGTGCCTATTAGAAATATTAACAGTATTCTGTTTGCTACCCCTCTCATTTAGAATACATTTAATTATAAATATAAATTATATATATCATTTAGAAACAATGTGTTTAATAATTTAAGGATTAACTATGAGTCAAAATAATTTGTTTAGTCTAGCAATAAATTAATTGAAAGTTGTTCAGAGAAGTGTACACAACACACAATAAATATTTATTATGTCTTGAATGAGACAAAGAATATAAAAGAAGTTAACAGTTTGGCAAACATTTGTGCATTAAAAGCTTTTATTATTTGCTTAGGCATGGAGTTAATTTGAGATAAAATAATTAAAACCTAACACAAACTCTATTTCTGAATTTGTATTTTTAGATGCTAGCTATGGGATGATTTTATCATGAAATTAAGTATGAATTAGACGAGCTCAAAGTTCCTTATTACTTACACTCTCAATAGGCCATTAATTCCTAGAAGGGGTGTCTCCTGCATCAAGGTCTAATCAATTCTTGAAAGACTTTATAAAATTAACCCTATTGGCATTAGCTATTCAGTATTTTAATTGTCCCTGTAATGCTTGTTCTTCTGACCTCATTGACGTTTTATTGTAATTGGAAAACAAAATGGCTAAGACTGTGGTCTAAAGAGAAGGTATCAACATTTACACTGAGAAGCTTTCCTTTTTAAGAGTCCATCACAATACCCTTGCTCTTTGAGTTGTTCCTTCTTCTAGGTACTCATAAGTTTAATATTTCTGAGTCTAACTCTATCACAAGCTCTATGATGAAGTTCATGGAGTCATGAGAGATAGCTATATCATTATTGATATCAAAATGATAACGAGTGATATTCTCTTCATATTACCCAAATAAAATTGTATAAACCGGGCAGGGTGCAGTGACTCACGCCTGTAATCCCAGCACTTTGGGAGGCCAAAGCGGGTGGATCACGAGGTCAGAAGTTGGAGACCAGCCTGACCATCATGGGGAAACCCCATCTCTACTAAAAATACAAAAATTAGCCAGGTGTGAGGGTGTGTGCCTGTAATCCCAGCTGCTCAGGAGGCTGAGGCAGGAGAATCATTTGAACCCAGGAGGCAGAGTTTGCAGTGAGCCAAGATCGTGCCACTGAACTCCACCCAGGGTGACAGAGTGAGACTCCACCTAAAAAAAAAAAAAAAAAAAAAAAAAAAAAAAAATTGTATAATCCCAAAATTTACCAAGGTACATCTCTGGTTTTATCTTCTTTAGGTAAATTTTTTAATATGTCCCTCATTGTTTTGGAAATAAATTCTTAGAGTAGCAATTGCTATATCAAAACTTAAAGACTTTTTATAAAAACTATTGAAAAAATCCACCTAGAACATTGTAACAAGTACATTTTTATCACTGAAAACTCAAGAGATTCCATTTCATAAACTTGCCCACATGTGATATAATAATTTTCAAATTTTTAATTTTAATAAATGAAGAAAAATAGCCACTAAATAATTAATTCGATGTCCCTCTTTAACAGTAAACTTGACTTTTTTATTCATTTGTATTTTGAATATCCTTGTTAGAGATTTAAATTTCTAATTTTCATTAATTTTTGTTTATATTCCATGTCTTTTTTCAATCAAAATGTTGGACTTCTCTGTATACCATTATATATAGAATTATATATATATATAAAATTGTATAAACCAGGCAGGATATGGTGGCACATGCCTGTAATCATAGCACTTTGGGAGGTCGAGGCAGGCAGATCACGAGGTCAGAAGTTCGAGACCAGCCTGACCATCGTAGAGAAACCCTGTCTCTACTAAAAAGACAAAAATTTCTGATGAATATACAAAATATTCTGATGAATATACAGAGAATGTATACATATTATATTATGTGTATATATGTAAGTATACATATAATACATAATATAATAAAACATTTTTTTCAGTGTGACATTTACCTTTTAATTATATTATTATAATAGTTTGTTCTGATGTACATATTTCATTTACTTTTTATTTTTATGGACAAAACTTTTTATGACTTCTTACTATGGTATTAAACCTATAAAGGCTTTCTTTATTTTCTGTGAACATAATATTATGTATATTTTCTTTTATTTATTTATTTATTTATTTATTTATTTATTCATTTATTCATTTATTTATTTTTGAGACGGAGTTTCACTCTTGTTGCCCGGGCTGAAGTGCAATGGCATGATCTGAGCTCACTGCAACCTCTCCCACCCGGGGTCAAGCGATTCTCCTGCCTCAGCCTCCCAAATACTGGGATTACAGGCATGTGCCACTACGTCTGACTAATTTTTGTATTTTTATTAGAGACGGGGTTTCTCCGTGTTGGTCAGGCTGGTCTCGAACTCCCAACCTCAGGTGATCTGCCCTCCTCGGCCTCTCAAAATGCTGGGATTACAGGTGTAAGCCCCATGCCTAGCCTATTTATCTATTTATTATTTATTTATGTATTTATTTATTTTTAAGATAGAGTCTCACTCTGTTGCCTAGGCTGGAGCGCAGTGATGTGATCTTGGCTTACTACCACTCTGCCTCCCAGATTTAAGTGATTCTCATGTCTCAGTCTCCAGAGTAGCTGCGATTACAGGCGCGTACCATCATACCTGCCCAATTTTTGTATTTTTAGTAGCAACAAGGGTTCACCACGTTGCCCAGGCTGGTCTCGAACTCCTGGGCTCAAGCGATTCACCCACCTTGGCTTCTCGAAGGGCTGACCTGATTATAGTCATGAGCCACTGTACCCAGCCTAATATTATACATATTTTCTTACTATACTTTTTGATTTCACTTTTTTTATATATATAACTTAATCTATAGAATCCCAAGAACATTAGTTATTTACCTTAAATCATGTATCTGTTCATTTACTCTTTTCTGCTTCTTAATGTGGATTATTGCCTAGGCAATCAATCTCCTTCAGTCCTCTGACTGAAATGCATCTATAAACTCATCCCTAATTTAAATTTCCAGTTCGAGTCTTTCTTCCTAGTGCTAAGCATATATTCAAATGCCTTCTTGAATACCCAAAGGAATATAAATCATTTTATTGTAAAAACACATGTATATGTACTGTATGTTTATTGTAGCACTATTCACAATAGCAAAGATATGGAATCAACCTAAATGCACATCAATGATGGACTGGATAAAGGAAATATGGTACCTATACACCATGGAATACTATGCAGCCATAGAAAAGAATGAGATCATGTCCTTTTCAGGGACATGGATGGAGCTGGAGGCCATTATCCTTAGCAAAGTAACACAGGAACAGGAAACTACTGCATGTTCTCATGTTTAAGTGGAAGCTAAATGGTAAGAACACATGGACATGTAGAGGGGGACAACATTGGGGTGTGTGTGTGGGAGGGTAGAGGGTGGGAGGAGGGAGTGGATTAGGAAAAATAACTGAGTACTAGGCTTAATGCCTGAAAGATGAAATAACAAGCCCTCATGACACAAGTTTACCTATGTAACACACCTGCACTTGTAACCCTGAACTTAAAACATTTTAAAAAAGAAATCTTCAATTAAGCATATTGTAATGTTCCCCTTTCCGAGTCCAAGTGATCTCATTGTTCAGTTCCCACCTATGAGTGAGAACATGCGGTGTTTGGTTTTCTGTTCTTGTGATAGTTTGCTAAGAATGATGGTTTCCAGCTGCATCCATGTCCCTATAAAGGACGCAAACTCATCCTTTTTTATGACTGCATAGTATTCCATGGTATATATGTGCCACATTTTCTTAATCCAGTCTGTCACAGATGGACATTTGGGTTGATTCCAAGTCTTTGCTATTGTGAATAGTGCCACAATAAACATACGTGTGCATGTGTCTTTGTAGTAGAATAATTTATAATCCTTTGGGTATATACCCAGTAGTGGGATGGCTGGGTCATATGGTACATCTAGTTCTAGATCCTTGAGGAATTGCCATACTGTTTTCCATAATGGTTGAACTAGTTTACAATCCCACCAACAGTGTAAAAGTGTTCCTATTTCTCCACATCCTCTCCAAAACCTGTTGTTTCCTGACTTCTTAATGATTGCCATTCTAACTGGTGTGAGATGGTATCTCATTGTGGTTTTGATTTGCATTTCTCTGATGGCCAGTGATGATGAGCATTTTTTCATGTGTCTGTTGGCTGTATGAATGTCTTCTTTTGAGAAATGTCTGTTCATATCCTTTGCCCACTTTTTGATGGGGTTGTTTGTTTTTTTCTTGTATATTTGTTTGAGTTCTTTGTAGATTCTGGATATTAGCCCTTTCTCAGATGAGTAGATTGCAAAAATGTTCTCCCATTCTGTAGGTTGCCTGTTCACTCTGATGGTAGTTTCTTTTGCTGTGCAAAAGCTCTTTAGTTTAATTAGATCCCATTTGTCAATTTTTGCTTTTGCTGACGTTGCTTTTGGCGTTTTAGACATGAAGTCCTTGCCCATGCCTATGTCCTGAATGGTACTACCTAGATTTTCTTCTAGGGTTTTTATGGTATTAGGTCTAACATTCAAGTCTCTAATCCATCTTGAATTAATCTTCGTATAAGGGGTAAGGAAAGGATCCAGTTTCAGCTTTCTACTTATGGCTAGCCAATTTTCCCAGCACCATTTATTAAGTAGGGAATCCTTTCCCCATTTCTTGTTTCTCTCAGGTTTGTCAAAGATCAGATGGCTGTAGATGTGTGGTATTATTTCTGAGGACTCTGTTCTGTTCCATTGGTCTATATCTCTGTTTTGGTACCAGTACCACACTGTTTTGGTTGCTGTAGCCTTGTAGTATAGTTTGAAGTCAGGTAGCGTGATGCCTCCAGCTTTGTCCTTTTGACTTAGGATTGTCTTGGCAATGCGAGCTCTTTTTTGGTTCCATATGAACTTTAAAGCAGTTTTTTCCAATTCTGTGAAGAAACTCCTTGGTAGCTTGATGGGGATGGCATTGAATCTATAAATGACCTTGGGCAGTATGGCCATTTTCACGATATTGATTCTTCCATTTGTTTGTGTCCTCCTTTATTTCACTGAGCAGTGGTTTGTAGTTCTCCTTGAAGAGGTCCTTGACATCCCTTGTAAGCTGGATTCCTAGGTATTTTATTCTCTTTGAAGCAATTGTGAATGGAAGTTCATTCCTGATTTGGCTCTCTGCTTGTCTGTTACTGGTGTATAAGAATGCTTGTGATTTTTGCACATTATTTTTGTATCCTGAGACTTTGCTGAAGTTGCTTATCAGCTTAAGGAGATTTTGGGCTGAGACAATGGGGTTTTCTAAATATACAATCATGTCATCTGCAAACAGGGACAATTTGACTTCTTCTTTTCCTAACTGGATACCCTTTATTTCTTTCTCTTGCCTGATTGCCCTAGCCAGAACTTCCAACACTATGTTGAATAGGAGTGGTGAGAGAGGGCATCCCTGTCTTGTGCCAGTTTTCAAAGGGAATTTTTCCAGTTTTTGCCCATTCAGAATGATATTAGCTGTGGGTTTGTCATAAATAGCTCTTATTATTTTGAGGTACGTTCCATCAATACCGAATTTATTCAGTGTTTTTAGCATGAAGGGCTGTTGAATTTTGTCAAAAGCCTTTTCTGCATCTATTGAGATAATCATGTGGTTCTTGTCTTTGGTTCTGTTTATATGCTGGATTACGTTTATTGATTTGCGAATGTTGAACCAGCCTTGCATCCCAGGGATGAAGCCCACTTGATCATGGTGGATAAGCTTTTTGATGTGCTGCTGAATCCGGTTTGCCAGTATCTTATTGAGGATTTTTGCATCGATGTTCATCAGGGATATTGGTCTAAAATTCTCTTTTTTTGTTGTGTCTCTGCCAGGCTTTGGTATCAGGATGATGTTGGCCTCATAAAATGAGTTCGGGAGGATTCCCTCTTTTTCTATTGATTGGAATAGTTTCAGAAGGAATGGTACCAGCTCCTCCTTGTACCTCTGGTAGAATTCAGCTGTGAATCCATCTGGTCCTGGACTTTTTTTGGTGGGTAGGCTATTAATTGTTGCCTCAATTTCAGAGCCTGCTCTTGGTCTATCATGGGGAGGGGGGAGGAGGGAGCGATTGCATTGGGGAGTTATACATGATAGAAATGATGAATTGATGGGTGCTGACGAGTTGATGGGTGCAGCACACCAACATGGCATAAGTATACATATGTAACAATCCTGCACGTTATGCACATGTACCCTAGAACTTAAAGTATTAAAAAAAAAAAAAAAAGCATATTGTAGACGAACTTAAAATGCTTGAGATGAAGATCTTGATCATCTTCACCAACAAACAAATTTCCTACACCTGACTTTGTTATCTCATAAAGTAATATCACCGAACAATGTAGAGATCAATATTAGTCCCCCCATTGCATACACCCCGAAAATCCAACTCAACAAGCTGTCTGGTCAATTTTAAGTTCAAGATATATCTTGAATCTGCCCACTTCTGTTTGTATCATCTGACTTCTTCCTCATCCAAATCACTATCATCATTTACCCAGATACTGCTTTGGCCTCTTTTTTTTTTTTTTTTTTTTTTTTTTTTTTTTTTTTTTTATACTTTAAGTTCTAGGGTACATGTGCATAACGTGCAGGTTTGTTACATATGTATACTTGTGCCATGTTGGTGTGCTGCACCCATCAACTCGTCAGCACCCATCAATTCGTCATTTATATCAGGTATAACTCCCAGTGCAATCCCTACCCCCTCCACCCTCCCCATGATAGGCCCTGATGTGTGATGTTCCCCTTCCCAAGTCCAAGTGATCTCATTGTTCAGTTCCCACCTATGAGTGAGAACATGCGGTGTTTGGTTTTTTGTTCTTGTGACAGTTTGCTAAGGATGATGGTTTCCAGCTGCATCCATGTCCCTATAAAGGACGCAAACTCATCCTTTTTTATGGCTGCATAATATTCCATGGTGTATATGTGCCACGTTTTCTTAATCCAGTCTGTCACAGATGGACATTTGGGTTGATTCCAAGTCTTTGCTATTGTGAATAGTGCCACAATAAACATACGTGTGCATGTGTCTTTATAGCAGCATGATTTATAATCCTTTGGGTATATACCCAGTAGTGGGATGGCTGGGTCATATGGTACATCTAGTTCTAGATCCTTGAGGAATTGCCATACTGTTTTCCATAATGGTTGAACTAGTTTACAATCCCACCAACAGTGTAAAAGTGTTCCTATTTCTCCACATTCTCTCCAACACCTGTTGCTTCCTGATTTTTTAATGATTGCCATTCTAACTGGTGTGAGATGGTATCTCATTGTGGTTTTGATTTGCATCTCTCTGATGGCGAGTGATGATGAGCATTTTTTCATGTGTCTGTTGGCTGTATGAATGTCTTCTTTTGAGAAATATCCGTTCATATCCTTTGCCCACTTCTTGATGGGGTTGTTTTTTTCTTATAAATTTGTTTGAGTTCTTTGTAGATTCTGGATATTAGCCCTTTGTCAGATGAGTAGATTGAAAAAATGTTCTCCCATTCTGTAGGTTGCCTGTTCACTCTGATGGTAGTTTCTTTTGCTGTGCAGAAGCTCTTTAGTTTAATTAGATCCCATTTGTCAATTTTGGTTTTTGCTGCCGTTGCTTTTGGTGTTTTAGACATGAAGTCCTTGCCCATGCCTATGTCCTGAATGGTACTACCTCGGTTTTCTTCTAGGGTTTTTATGGTATTAGGTCTAACATTTAAGTCTCTAATCCATCTTGAATTAATCTTCGTATAAGGAGTAAGGAAAGGATCCAGTTTCAGCTTTCTACTTATGGCTAGCCAATTTTCCCAGCACCATTTATTAAATAGGGAATCCTTTCCCCATTTCTTGTTTCTCTCAGGTTTGTCAAAGATCAGATGGCTGTAGATGTGTGGTATTATTTCTGAGGACTCTGTTCTGTTCCATTGGTCTATATCTCTGTTTTGGTACCAGTACCATGCTGTTTTGGTGACTGTAGCCTTGTAGTATAGTTTGAAGTCAGGTAGCGTGACGCCTCCAGCTTTGTCCTTTTGACTTAGGATTGTCTTGGCAATGCGAGCTCTTTTTTGGTTCCATATGAACTTTAAAGCAGTTTTTTCCAATTCTGTGAAGAAACTCCTTGGTAGCTTGATGGGGATGGCATTGAATCTATAAATGACCTTGGGCAGTATGGCCATTTTCACGATATTGATTCTTCCTTTCCATGAGCATGGTATGTTCTTCCATTTGTTTGTGTCCTCTTTGATTCCACTGAGCAGTGGTTTGTAGTGCTCCTTGAAGAGGTCCTTGACATCCGTTGTAAGTTGGATTCCTAGGTATTTTATTCTCTTTGATGCAATTGTGAATGGAAGTTCATTCCTGATTTGGCTCTCTCTCTGTTTGTCTCTTACTGGTGTATAAGAATGCTTGTGATTTTTGCACATTAATTTTGTATCCTGAGACTTTGCTGAAGTTGCTTATCAGCTTAAGGAGATTTTGGGCTGAGATAATGGAGTTTTCTAAATATACAATCATGTCATCTGCAAACAGACAATTTGACTTCTTCTTTTCCTAACTGGATACCCTTGATTTCTTTCTCTTGCCTGATTGCCCTAGCCAGAACTTCCAACACTATGTTGAATAGGAGTGGTGAGAGAGGGCATCCCTGTCTTGTGCCAGGTTTCAAAGGGAATTTTTCCAGTTTTTGCCCATTCAGTATGATATTGGCTGTGGGTTTGTCATAAATAGCTCTTATTATTTTGAGGTATGTTCCATCAATACCGAATTTATTGAGCGTTTTTAGCATGAAGGGCTGTTGAATTTTGTCAAAAGCCTTTTCTGCATCTCTTGAGATAATCATGTGGTTCTTGTCTTTGGTTCTGTTTATATGCTGGATTACGTTTATTGATTTGCGAATGTTGAACCAGCCTTGCATCCCAGGGATGAAGCCCACTTGATCATGGTGGATAAGCTTTTTGATGTGCTACTGAATCCGGTTTGCCAGTATTTTATTGAGGATTTTTGCATCGATGTTCGTTAGGGATATGGGTCTAAAATTCTCTTTTTTTGTGGTGTCTCTGCCAGGCTTTGGTATCAGGATGATGTTGGCCTCATAAAATGAGTTCGGGAGGATTCCCTCTTTTTCTATTGATTGGAATAGTTTCAGAAGGAATGGTACCAGCTCCTCCTTGTACCTCTGGTAGAATTCAACTGTGAATCCATCTGGTCCTGGACTTTTTTTGGTTGGTAGGCTATTAATTATTGCCTCAATTTCAGAGCCTGCTATTGGTCTATTCAGGGATTCAATTTCTTCCTGGTTTAGTCTTGGAAGAGTGTAAGTGTTCAGGAAATTATCCATTTCTTCTAGATTTTCTAGTTGATTTGTGTAGAGGTGTTTATAGTATTCTCTGATGGTAGTTTGTATTTCTGTGGGGTCGGTGGTGATATCCCCTTTATCATTTTTTATTGCATCTATTTGATTCTTCTCTCTTTTCTTCTTTATTAGTCTTGCTAGCAGTCTGTCAATTTTGTTGATTTTTTCAAAAAAACATCTCCTGGATTCATTGATTTTTTTGGAGGGTTTTTTTGTGTCTCTATCCCCTTCAGTTCTGCTCTGATCTTAGTTATTTCTTGCCTTCTGCTAGCTTTTGAATGTGTTTGCTCTTGCTTCTCCAGTTCTTTTAATTGTGATGTTAGAGTGTCAATTTTAGATCTTTCCTGCTTTCTCTTGTGGGCATTTAGTGCTATAAATTTCCCTCTACACACTGCTTTATATGTGTCCCAGAGATTCTGGTATGTTGTATCTTTGTTCTCATTGGTTTCAAAGAACATCTTTATTTCTGTCTTCATTTCATTGTGTACCCAGTAGTCATTCAGGAGCAGGTTGTTCAGTTTCTGTGTAGTTGAGTGGTTTTGATTGACTTTTTTAGTCCTGAGTTCTAGTTTGATTGCACTGTGGTCTGAGAGACAGTTTGTTATAATTTCTCTTCTTTTACATTTGCTAAGGAGTGCTTTACTTCCAATTATGTGGTCAATTTTGGAATAAGTGTGATGTGGTGCTGAGAAGAATGTATATTCTGTTGATTTGGGGTGGAGAGTTCTATAGATGTCTATTAGGTCCGCTTGGTGCAGAGATGAGTTCAATTCCTGGATATCCTTGTTAACTTTCTGTCTCGTTGATCTGTCTAATGTTGACAGTGGAGTGTTGAAGTCTCCCATTATTATTGTATGGGAGTCTAAGTCTCTTTGTAAGTCTCTAAGGACTTGCTTTATGAATCTGGGTGCTCCTGTGTTGGGTGCATATATATTTAGGATAGCTAGCTCTTCCTGTTGAATTGATCCCTTTACCATTATGTAATGGCCTTCTTTGTCTCTTTTGATCTTTGATGGTTTAAAGTCTATTTAACAGAGATGAGGATTGCAACCCCTGCTTTTTTTTGTTCTCCATTTGCTTGGTAGGTCTTCCTCCATCCCTTTATTTTGAGCCTATGTATGTCTCTGCATGTGAGATGGGTCTCCTGAATACAGCAGACTGATGGGTCTTGACTCTTTATCCAGTTTGCCAGTCTGTGTCTTTTAATTGGAGCATTTAGTCCATTGACATTTAAGGTTAATATTGTTATGTGTGAACTTGATCCTGCCATTATGATATTAACTGGTTATTTTGCTCATTAGTTGATGCAGTTTCTTCCTAGCCTCGATGGTCTTTACAATTTGGCATGTTTTTGCAATGGCTGGTACCGGTTGTTCCTTTCCATGTTTAGGGCTTCCTTCAGGGTCTCTTGTAAGGCAGGCCTGGTGGTGACAAAATCTCTAAGCATTTGCTTGTCTGTAAAGGATTTTATTTCTCCTTCACTTTTGGAACTTAGTTTGGCTGGATATGAAATTCTGGATTGAAAATTCTTTAAGAACGTTGAATATTGGCCCCCACTCTCTTCTGGCTTGTAGAGTTTCTTCCGAGAGATCTGCTGTTAGTCTGATGGGCTTCCCTTTGTGGGTAACCCGACCTTTCTCTCTGGCCGCCCTTAAGATTTTTTCCTTCATTTCAACTTTGGTGAATCTGGCAATTATGTGTCTTGGAGTTGCTCTTCTAGAGGAGTATCTTTGTGGTGTTCTCTGTATTTCCTGAATTTGAATGTTGGCCTGCCCTACTAGGTTGGGGAAGTTCTCCTGGATGATATCCTGAAGAGTGTTTTCCAACTTGGTTCCATTTTCCCCCTCATTTTGAGGCACCCCAATCAGATGTAGATTTGGTCTTTTTACATAATCCCATATTTCTTGCAGGCTTTGTTCATTTCTTTTTCTTCTTTTTTCTTTTGGTTTCTCTTCTCGCTTCATTTCATTCATTTGATCCTCAATCGCTGATACTCTTTCTTCCAGTTGATCGATTCAGTTTCTGAAGCTTGTGGATTTGTCACGTATTTCTCGTGTCATGGTTTTCATCTCTTTCATTTCATTTATGACCTTCTCTGCATTAATTATTCTAGCTATCAATTCTTCCACTCTTTTCTCAAGATTTTTAGTTTCTTTGCGCTGGGTATGTAATTCCTCCTTTAGCTCTGAGAAGTTTGATGGACTGAAGCCTTCTTCTCTCATGTCGTCAAAGTCATTCTCTGACCAGCTTTGATCCGTTGCTGGCGATGAGCTGTGCTCCTTTGCAGGGGGAGATGCGCTCTTATTTTTTGAATTTCCAGCTTTTCTGCCCTGCTTCTTCCCCATCTTCATGGTTTTATCTGCCTCTGGTCTTTGATGATGGTGACGTACTGATGGGGTTTTGGTATAGATGTTCTTCCTGTTTGACAGTTTTCCTTCTAATAGTCAGGCCCCTCAGCTGTAGGTCTGTTGGAGATTGCTTGAGGTCCACTCCAGACCCTGTTTGCCTGGGTATCAGCAGCAGAGGTTGCAGAAGATAGAATATTGCTGAACAGCGGGTGTACCTGTCTCATTCTTCCTTTGGAAGCTTCCTCTCAGGGTTGTACTCCACCCTGTGAGGTGTGGGGTGTCAGACTGCCCCTAGTGGGGGATGTCTCCCAGTTAGGCTACTCAGGGTCAGGGACCCAATTGAGCAGGCAGTCTGTCCGTTCTCAGATCTCAATCTCCGTGTTGGGAAATCCACTGCTCTCTTCAAAGCTGTCAGACAGAGTCGTTCGCATCTGCACAGGCCTCTGCTGCTTCCCCTTTTGTTGTTTAGCTGTGCCCTGTCCCCACAGGTGGAGTCTACAGAGACAGGCAGGTTTCCTTGAGCTGCTGTGAGCTCCACCCAGTTCGAGCTTCCCAGCAGCTTTGTTTACCTACTTAAGCCTCAGCAATGGTGGGTGCCCCTCCCCCAGCCTCGCTGCTGCCTTGTAGTTAGATCGCAGACTACTGTGCTAGCAATGAGGGAGGCTCCGTGGCCGTGGGACCTTCCCGGCCAGGTGTGGGTATAATCTCCTGGTGTGCCCGTTTGCTTAAAGCACAGTATTGGGGTGGGAATTACCCGATTTTCCAGGTGTTGTGTGTCTCAGTTCCCCTGGCTAGGAAAAGGGATTCCCTTCCCCCTTGCGCTTCCCAGGTGAGGCAATGCCTCGCCCTGCTTCAGCTCTTGCTGGTCTAGCTGCAGCAGCTGACCAGCTCCAATTGTCCGGCACTCCCCAGTGAGATGACCCCTGTGCCTCAGTTGAAAATGCGGTAATCACCGGTCTTCTGTGTCGCTTGCGCTGGGAGTTGGAGACTGGAGCTGTTCCTATTCGGCCATCTTGCTCCGCCCCCCTGCTTTGGCCTCTTAAATAGTGTCTCTGCTTTTGCCGTTGTCTCCATTAATGTCTTTTACTTACCGAGTGATTTTTTTAAGAAATACTTATTAGATATTTTTATTCCCTTGTTTAAAAATAATTTTTCTTCCTTAAGTCAGACTCGGAATGCTGCCTTCCTTAAGAAAGGAAATCAAGAAAACTCCCCCCCATAATCAGGGACGAAATTTAAACGACGATCCATCCCTTTCAACAATTCCCCCTTCCCCTCACTCCATTAGGCGAAAAAAACCCCCGAGATGAGAGAGAAAAAAGAAGAAAGAGGGGATCTAGGACCTCCCTCCCTCCTCCATTTCTTCTTTCTTTTTTCTTCTTTCTCTATTCTCTCTTTCTTTTTTCTTCCTCCCTCCTTCTCCCGTTCCTCCCCCCCTTGCCTTTCCCTCTATTTCCTTCCCTCTCTCTTCTTTCCTTCTTTTTTCTTTCTTTCTTTCTTTCTTTCTTTCTTTCTTTCTTTCTTTCTTTCTTTCTTTCTCTTTCTTTCTCTCTCTCTCTCTTTCTTTCTTTCTTTCTTTCTTTCTTTCTTTCTTTCTTTCTTCTTTCTTTCTTTCTTTTCTCTCTCTCTCCCTTTCTTTCTTTCTTTCTTTCTTTCTTTCTTTCTTTCTTTCTTTCTTTCTTTCTTTCTTTCTTTCTTTCTTTCTTTCTTTCTTTCTTTCTTTCTTTCTTTCTTTCTTTCTTTCTTTCTTTCTTTCTTTCTTTCTTTCCTTTGTTTTTCTTTCTTTCCTTCCTTTTTCCTTCTCTCTCTCTCTCTCTCTTTCTTTTTCTTTCTTCTTTCTTTTCTTTTACACAGTCTCACTCTGTTGCCAGGCTGGAGTGTAATGGCGTAATCTCGGCTCATTACAACCTTTGCCTCCCGGGTTCAAGCGATTCCCCTGGCTCAGCCTCCCAAGTAGCTGGGACTACAGGCGCGCACCACCACGGGCCTGGCTTTTTTATTTTTATTTTTGTTTTTGTTAGTAGAGATGGGATTTCGCCATATTGGCCAGGATGGTCTCGATCTCCTGACCTCATGATCCACCAGCCTTGGCCTCCCAAAGTGCTGGGATTACAAGTGTGAGCCACTGCACCCGGCCTCTTTCTTTTTCCTTTCTTTCTTTTTCTTTCCGTTCTTTTATGTTTTGATTCCCCCTGCAGCAAACCCAGCAATAAAGATTCAAGTGCAAGTAAGATTTGTTTCATATTATTATTCTGATTTTTTTTTTTTTTTTTTTTTGCAAATACTGAAAATACTTATAAATGAGTGGGGAAAAGACACTAGAAACTGAAGGAGCCAAGAAAATGTGTATTGATCCAGAGACCATGCAGAAGATTGGATTTGTATCCCGAGGGGATAGAACTAACTTTGGGGAATACCAACCCTCACACTCTGCAAAGGGAGGCAAATGATACACACACACACACACATACACACACACTTCATATGTCATTAATTACTATTTGAAGTATGTTGGTGTGTATTATTCTCTATTGCTCTCGCTGGCAGAAAAAATCCTTAGATACAAAAATATCAGTACAACCACTGACCTGCTGAGTATCTGAAATGGTGGAGTTCAAAATATATGGGCACTCACAATGTCTGCCCTGCATAATCTGATTTTATGTGTATTTTCATTCTAATCTCATGCTGCTCAATCCTATTTTACTATGCTCCGGAAGTACTAGCTTCATTTATAGTCTAAATCCTTTTTTTATATTTACATTATTTCATTTTCTCTTTTTACTTCGTATTCTTTAGGACTCAGATTAAATGTCACCTCTTCAGGAAAGTCTTTTGGTATTAGTCTCAACAAGATTTATTCCACTGTCACCTTGTGTTGCAGAAGTGCACTTTGTAGAATCAGTGTACCCTACTTTGAGAATGGTTGGTCTAGAAACCAACAATGGGTCTAAAACCACAGGACGATCCAGACTCCTTGGCCATAATAATTCGTTTGAGAATAGGCATGTGTGTATTAAAGAATTTGACCTTACCCGAAACCAGAACTTTCCTTTGTCCTTGGCTTCTAGATGGTAATGTATACCATACTAGATAGGAGTATTTTTCTTTAGGGAAGGGGCTGACCACATTGGCTTATATGGCGGGGACTGCCTATACCAGAAAGACAAATTAATTGTTGAGGATAGGGGATTTAGTTCACATGTTAGCAGTCAATCTGGAGACTGAAAAAACATGTAGGCAATCAAGCAACCATGCCTGTAAAATGGACCACAACAACCCTCCACCTCCCTGGCAAACAACAACAAAAAATACATCTTTGAACATGAAGGCTCAGGTGATTTTCTCTCATTGGCTTGTGCTGGGAGGGGAACACATTCCGGCTTTATCAAAAGGACAATGAAAGCTCTGCCTTTGGAACCCTCTGCCTATGCTCTTCCTTGGACTAATTTTGACCTGTTTCTGTCCCCCATACTAAACTATAACTGTAGGTACTTTAAAGCTTCCCAGTGAATTCTGTCAGTCTTTCTAGCAAACTGTCAAATCTGAGGGTGGATTTGGGAGCTCTCCAAACTTTTTTTTTTTTTTTTTTTGAGACGGAGTCTCGCTCTGTCACCCAGGCTGGAGTGCAGTGGCCGGATCTCAGCTCACTGCAAGCTCTGCCTCCCGGGTTCACGCCATTCTCCTGCCTCAGCCTTCCGAGTAGCTGGGACTACAGGTGGCCGCCACCTCGCCTGGCTAGTTTTTTTTTTTTTTTTTTTTTTTTTTTTTTTTTTTTTTTGTATTTTTTAGTAGAGACGGGGTTTCACCGTGTTAGCCAGGATGGTCTCGATCTCCTGACCTCGTGATACACCCGTCTCAGCCTCCCAGAGTGCTGGGATTACAGGCTTGAGCCACCGTGCCCGGCCTAGCTCTCCAAACTTGCAGTTGGTGTCAGAAGTAAGGGAAGTCTTGAGAGTTTCGCTCTCAAACCTCACAGTTTGGCTAACTCTGGGTAGTATGAAATCTAGCCCAAGGCATAAGCCTTCAAGTCACTCTTGTCTTTTTCTCTCATGCCAAGCAAATAAGCAATCAATACATCCTGCTCTCATATCCATATCCAGAAATCAACCTCCTCTTCAAGTCCCACCAAAGCTCTATATCAGGCCACCATTATCTCTTACCTGGATTATTAAAGTAGTCTTTTAGTGGGTTTCCTTGCTTCTACCTTGCCTTCTTAAATGTCTCAAAGCAGTAACCAAAGAGATACTTTTGAAACGTAAATCTGATGTGATGCATTGAATTAATGTCAAAATATACATTGCCTCTCTGTATGGGCTCCTTCCTTCCTTCCTTTAAGACCCTTCACCCCAGGCCTCCTGCTGTGTGAGGATTATACTTTTCATCTCTCTTATGTCAGACTTGGACATACTGTTTAATTTGAGAGATGAAACGTGAGTATAGGTGATTTTCTTTTTACTTCTAAACAGAAATTCAAAAAACCATTGCCCAATTTCATCATCTTTCTTCTCTTTGCCATGTCAGAATGCTGTAGTCACAAGTAAGTGCTGGTTTTTTATCCTGGATCCTAAAGAGAACATAGAAGGGAACTGCAGCTAACATGTAGGTGATGCAAACTGGATACAGGACAAATTTATTGTTTAAAAAAGGAAATTTTTGAATTGCGTGTTAAGGAAATATTACATAAAAAACTTATTGATGCAGAAATTAGTACTAGGAATGGGATGTTGATAGAACAACACTAACAAAATTATTTGGATTTGATTTCAAGGACAGATGGACAATGATAAGAAAACTATTATTTGGTTTTGATATGACATATGACAGCATATGACATGAGTAGTAAAATATTTGGTGTAACTGTCAATTGCAATAACCAGTAAAAATATACCAAGGGAACTTATGGTTATAGATGAAGAGATTGGGAAAGAATGCTCTTAGGATGCTTTAGTTGCTATTGACAAGAATATAAAAGGACTTGAATTGAGAAAAGAACTAAAGGAGGGGAAACAAGAAAAGCTGCAATGGAGATGAAAGAATAGGAGAATACAGATAATGCAGAAACTCGGAGACAACGTGGTTCCAAGATGCAAGTATTTATTATCTACAAATTAAAAAAAATACAAATATAAACAAAAGCAACAAAAGGTATTTAAATCTTGACCTTCTGTCAAGTAACAAGTCATCTCTGGTCTCAGGAAAAAGAGATCAGGAAATGATTGCTAACAGAGCTATAATAAATTTTGACTGCTAAAATTAAGTATTAATATTTATGTTTTTCTTGAAAACTACTGTGATCTATTAACACATAGATTGTACTACAATCAAATAGATAAAAACTGTATTTTTTAGTATGTCATGTCTAATGTGCACTATTCTCTATGACAGAGTAACTGATATTAAATTTTCCTTCATCTTGCATCCAACCATAAAACAGACAAAATACACAAGGAAATTCTTCCCCCGCCCAGTGAAAAATAGGACACACACAAGTTTGATTCTTAAGAGAAAAAAATATATATGAGTAAACTTTCCAGTTGTCTAACCTTCCTTCTTGGTGCATTTTCCTAATTATAATGCATGTAGTAAGATTCCAAGAAGATTAAGATACTTAAACTTATTTGAAAAGGCAGAGTTTAACTTCTGAGCTAATGAAGTGGCTGGATTTGCAGAAAAAAGAACAAGGAGGAGGGAGATGCAAGTACTGGATAAGGGTCCATAAGTTTACACAAGGATTCCCACATGTTCTTGGTCAAAAGCTTGGCTGTAAGTGGGCAAAGTGAAACTCTGTGAGGCCTATCAGGGAACAGCTGTTGCAACAGTGCTGGCGTAATAGAGATACCAGAAATTGAATTGGAGTTCCAACCCAGCCAGACTAAAGTGACTTCACTAATTACATTGGGCACACTGTCAAACCCCAAGAAAGACTGTGCGTTAGTAGTAAGAAACACACTCAAAGACCAGGCGCGAAATCAGTGTAGATCCACTTTGTCAAAGAACAAAGACCAACTTGACAGAATCAAGAGGAATCATTAATAATTTATTTTCCTATTAGTATGAAACTCAGTATCTTTTGGAGAGGGGCAACATAATCTAAACTTACTTAAATATGTCATTGATGGTTTCCAATATATAAATAAGTATAAGTAGACATAAGAAGAAGTGAGAATTGGGACTCATAATAAATAATTCAACAGAAACACACCTCAGGATGACCCCATGTATAATAGACCTAAATATACTACTAACAAATGTAGCAAACAAGGACTTTAAAATAAATTGTATAAGTATATTTAGGTTCTTAAAGAGTATCTAAGCAGTACCCATTCCACTTGCCATATTATATATCTATGTGTTTATAATCTGTCTTTTCTCACTAGACTATCAGGTCTTTGAATAGATTAACTTATCTATTGTGTTTCATTGCTGTAAATACTTACCAAGAGCTCAAAAATACTTGCTTAAGGAATGATTTAACATCCATAATCCTGCCCGGACATGGTGGCTCATGCCTGTTATCCTAGCACTTTGGGAGGCCGAGGTGCATGGGTCATTTGAGGTCAGGAATTCAAAACCAGCCTGGCCATGGTGAAACCCCGTGTCTCCTAAAAATAAAAATAAAAATAAAATTAGCTGGGCATGGTGGCGGGCACTTGTAATCCAGCTACTGAGGTGGTGGAGGCAGGAAAATCGCTTGAACCCAGAAGGTGGAGGTTGCAATGAGCCGAGATCATGCCACTGCACTCCAGCCTGGTGATAGAGTGAGACTCCATCTCAAAAAAAAAAAAAAAAATCCATAATCCTAATGATAGTTATCATAGTCAATATAATATACAATATAATATACTCCAAGGTAATGAAAAATTATAAACATACTGAATCAAGCAGTATCCCTAATAGTTACTGTGGCTCTAGTAATAAAATTAAAAATGTTCCCCCTCTCCTCCTGAGTCCCAGAAGTAACACAGGGAATGTCATTGGCATCAGGTATAATTCTTACATGACAAAAGCTAGTGCCAATTTCCATCATATTTCATGTCTTTCCCTCAATAGACCTAAATGTACTAACAAGTACAGCAGACAGGGGCTTTAAAACAACTTTCATAAATGTCTTTAGGTTTCTAAGAAAAATGTCTAAGCAGCACTTATGACCACTTGTCATATTACATATCTAGTTGTTTATCATCTGTCTTTTCTCACTAAAGTATCAGAATAGATTGCATAGATCGATTTATTGTGTTTCAATGAAACACAATAAATAGCTGGTACTACAGGCACCCACCAACACACCTGGCTAATTTGTATTTTTTAGTAGAGAAGGGGTTTCACCATGTCAGTCAGTATGGTCTTGATCTCCTGACCTCGTGATCTGTCTGCCTCAGTCTCCCAAGGTCCTGGGATTACAGGCATGAGCCACTACGCCCAACCTACATTTAGCTTCTTGAAGATTAATATTCTAATGGTCTTAGTGAGGGTTCTTCCAAAACCAGAGCCTGAGAGAAGGATTCAGGGATTCAGATGCAGGCTTTTTTTTTTTTTTTTTTTTTTTTTTTTTTGAAGATCAGGCGTGAAGGAGGGGAGGAGGTACAAAACAAGGAAGAAAGAAAACTGGCAAAGGGAGCTTTCTTGTGCTCTTATTATTGTGGGCAACTGTGTATTTGTCTCACTGGGGGGACAATACAACAATACAACACACCTCAGAATTGCCACTTCAGAAATAGAAGAGAATGGACCATTTACTTACTGGTTGTGGCTTGTATCCAAGGGTATTAATGCTTCTGTGAATCAACATCTGACTGGGTTCAGTGGCCTAAGTGAGCGTTTGTAGTTTCGAATGAACTTGAGGCAAAAAAGTAGAGAAAATTGGTAGGCACAGAAGGTAAAATTTTGTCAGGATACATGGGAGCTGCAAGTGACCTTGGAAGGTGGGTCAAGGTGATGTGACAGGAAGCATCAAAAGCCTGTGCCCCAGTCCCTTCCCCCTTGTTACTCAGATCTACTCATACTGCATGTTTTTATTCCATTCTCTTATTAAACCTTCAAATAAAACCCAGTGGCAGTCTCCCAAAAGGACTTAAGATCAAAGAGTTATTTGACAAGTTATAATCCTTACTGCTGCAGCTGATCTATAAATTATATTTAATAATTATCATCAATCTTCTCTACCACCCATTCCAGATTTATCTTCTCCCTAACTGGAACTTCCTCTGGTGCATGTAGATGACTTTCCTGGTGGAGTGAATTAGACCTTGGCCGAGAAGGGGGAGCTCTTGGTTCCTTTGCCTTTTTAAGGATGTGGTTGCTGCATTTACTTATTCACTATTATAGCTTTATGCAGAAACTTCAATCCTTTTGTCTTAGTCTTCTTGGGCTGCCATAGCAAAATACCATAGACTGGGTGGGTTAAATCATAGAAATTAATTTTCTCACAGTTCACGAGATTCAGAAGTGTAACTGTCCAATGGGTTCATCTTACCCGCTGCCTAGACAGAGCCGATTTCTCAAGGCAGGGAATCACAATAGAGAAAGAGGAATTAATGCAGAGCCAGCTGCGCGGGAGACTGGAGTTTTACTATTACTGAATCAGTCTCCCAGAGCATCTGGGGACCACAGTTCTTAGGATAATTTGGTGGGTAAGGGGGAAGCCAGTGAGCCAGGAGTGCTGACTAGTCAGAGATGAAATCATAGGGAGTCAGAGCTGTCTTCTTGTGCTCAAGCAGTTCCTGGGTGGGGGTCAAAAGATCAGATAAGCCGGTTTATTGATCCGAATGGGGCCAGCTGATCCATCAAGTGCAGGGTCTGCAAAATATCTCAGGCACTGATCTTAGGAGCAGTTTAGGGAGGGTCAGAATCTTGTGGCTTCCAGCTGCATGACTCCTAAACCATACTTTATAATCTTGTGGCAAATGTTAGTCTTACAAGGACAGTCTAGTTCCCAGGCAAGGAGGACTACTTTGGGAGAGGGCTGTTACCTTCTTTGTTTAAACTATCAACTAGAAGTTACTGTTTTTGTTTAAACTATAAACTAAGTTTCTCCCAAAGTTAGTTCAGCCTAAGCCCAGGAATGAACAAGGGCAGCTTGGAGGTTAGAAGCAAGATGGAGGCAGTTAAGTTAGATCTCTTTCACTGTCTCAGTCATAATTTTGCAAAGGTCGTTTCAGAAGTTCACAATCAAGGTGCCCACTGATTCAGTTTCTGGTGAGAGCTCTCTGCTTATATATGGCCACAGTGTCCCTGTGTTCTCACCTGGCCTTTCCTCAGGGCATGCATGTGGAAAGAGAGATATCTCTGTCTCTTGTTATAAGGCCACAATTCCTATGAATTAGGACCGTGGCCTTATGACTTCATGTAACCTTAATTACCTTTTAAAAGCCTTGTCTCCAAATTTAATCACAGTGGGATTAGAACTTTAATATATAAATTGGGGGGTGTGGTGGAGTTGGGAGCACAATTTAGTCTATTGCCTATTGTGGCAGCGATTGTTTCAATGTCTATATTTCATCCCGGGGGAGAGCACCTCAACCCCATAAAGAATAGTCCCTTAGTTGGTCCCTAAGTAGAAGCTTTAAAAGGCCATTCACGTATTCTAGAAAAGTGACTGCTTTCCGGTGAGGCCGCAGCCTCATGTTGAACTCTTGAAAATTTATGTTCTTAAAATACTGCTATGTACCCAATACATGGTAGGTAGCTGCAGTTCTAGAATCATGTTATAACCAATAATCAAACACTCATCTTCATCAATGACTCCATACAATTCTAAAATCGACTTTTCAAATGAAAAACATTTTACTACCTCAAATAAAAAACATTTTCAGATGTTTAAGAATCTTGGGTTCTTCATGTGATTCCCCTCTTAGGTCTTCTGAGAGATTCTAAAAACAGATTTTTTTTTTTTTTTTTTTTTTTTTTTACTAGTAAAATGTTTAAACATATTAAATCTATCTGGTTGCATGGTCCAGGAGGCAAGAAAGGTTACAACTCAGTCTGGATCTGAATCACAGTAGGTCTTGTTCTAGACAGCTGCTTAAAAAAAGTAACTTCTGAATTCCTTGATAATCGGTTTGGAGGCGTATTTCAATATGCAGTATATTCTGCCTACAAAACTCAAGGAAGCCCACTGTGCCTCTCTCATACTGGTAGGGTATATATGTGTGATGACTTGTGCTTTATCATAGATGTAATGTACTGGCATGACCATTGTGCCTCTAAAAGTTTTATTCAAATAGCAACCCCTGAATGTTTAAGGGATTTACCTTTTACTCATTAGTATAAAAGTTTCTTACTAGGACATTTAGGATAGTGTCCATTAATATTTCACCTGATAAAATTACAATAATGGTGTCCATATATGAGACCAGAGTGATGTGCTGCAGAATGTCATATCAATCAATGTTTTTCAGACTGTAGTCTGAGAAAGAGTAGAAAGGTTAACATAGGTCTTAACAAGAACTGCTAACATTCACGTGCAAATGAAAAATAAATTTGATCCTATCTATACCAGTGAAACAAAAACACTTGTTATATTGTATACTAAAGACTGTGGTACTCTGCTGCAGTGAAGATTCTCCACAAAGTATCTACAGTAATACCTGAAGGTGGCTGGAGAAAATGCTTAGCTGGGGAAACTTTGTGCTGGAAATATGCAAGTGGCCATGATGATGGAGATAGGGATGACTGTGGTTGTGAGAGAGATGTTTTCCATAATCTAACACAAAGACAGACAGGACGCTACAGACAGATGAGGTCTCTAGGTCTCTAGCATGAACATCCTGTTCTTCTGCCCTGTTCCTCTCCAGTTCTTTCAAGAGATCAATAAAGAAACAGAAATCTAGACAGAGAAGGTGAAAAAGAGAAGACTTAACAGAGAGCTAAGAAAGGTAGAGAATGTCTTCATTGTAATAGAAATTGTAATAGAAATGAAACTCATCAAGATGGATGCACCATGGTACCATGTTAAGGCTTAAGATAATGGATTCAAACATGTGTCTTTTATAGGTTCGATGACATTAAAGGATTATTTTGTTATACTTAGACTTCAACCTATTTACATGGGTTTCTTTAATGTTGTTTCACCATAACACAAATAACATGAACTTGTATTAATCCGATGTAATGGACTGATCATGCAGCATACCCACAAGAGGTTAAAAAACTATGCCATTTTCTGGAATCTAAGGTATTGCATTATTTTGTCAATGATTTATTCAGAAAAAAGAAAAAATAAATAATACATATTTATTATTTATATGTGCATATATGTATGCACATATATACATATATCAATTTATAATTTAAAAAATAATCTGTTTTGAAAGTAACCAAACAAGTTGGTGTCCTATAGGTGGGTCTCAAAGCAAGAGAGAATAAGGCCCAAAGGAAAAATAAAGTGTTTTAACTATATGTTTGATTTTGGCTGCCTTATTGACCCCTGCATACCTAACTGACAGAAACAGCTTAGTGGAGCCTAGAAAAATCTCACGGACTCATGGGGATTGGATAAAGGTGCTAAGAGCCAGGATTTGGGGGTGTAGGAAATATAGAGCAACATTGGCTACAATAATTTAGAAATTGATAAATTTTATTTTTAATATGTAAAAAGACTTATAGGAAATATAGAGGAGCTATAATATAGTCAGAGAATCTGTAACATACTTAAAAACTCAGAAGAAATCCTTATAATCCAAAATATGGAAACCAAATAACAATTGTCTCCATAAAGTAATTCACACCTATGCTTTATTTATTTGAACGCTTTTTTTTCATTTACAAAAAACAAAATGTGTAGCTCACTTCCAAGGCTCATTTAATTTTACATAAACACGTGCTTTGAGACTGAAGCAAATCTGACTAATTTTCAATGTGAAAATAAAATATAAAAATTGTTCTTGCAGTGATTTCTTAATAGAACTAACATCAGAATAGTCTGAATCATCAGAATCGTCTATTTTGGAAAAATCAGATTCATCAAATGATGAATCTGATGAATCGAAACAAGTGTTCGAGAATGACGTTAACATCATGTGCAGAAATGCCACATTTTCTAGAATTTGACATTTTCAGTGATCAAGAATCACTGTATTTGTAAATGGGAATACTGCTAATAAAACAAAAATGCTATAAATAGCATGATGTCTTCTGTTCTCCAAGTCAATATACTAGAGCAATGCAAAAATAATAATAAAAGTGAGATATTTTTATGGCAAGTTTATTGTGGAGTAAATGCTGCAGCTGCAAGTGGCACTGGCAACTATTCTCAGGGCAAATGGGAAAAGGGTTAAATTATTTTTAAATCAGTTGCACTAATTTATAATCCCACTTTACCTATGCTATATAAAAATGTAAGTTCTGTCTCTAATTCTGTCTTTAACCTGCAATTGAAGAATATTTGCACATTTACACATCACTTAGAAATGAATACAAATATGTTTATACTCAAGTGAAAGCAAATATAGTTACACATTTTTCAGGCTTATTCATGTCACTACATTAAGGACTGGGACTTTAAAGTTAGGAAGACCTGAGTTTTAATCAACTAGTGGTATATTTGTGGACAAATTAAGAAATATAATGCTCAACCATCTTGCATTCTTCAATAATGATACACATAGGATTCTTGTTGATAGTGTTAGTGTGAGGATTAAATGACATTTTATGCATATCATTCTAAGTATAGTGTCTTGCACAGGATAAACCTTGAATTAACTTGTCACTATTATTATCAAATCTTGAACTTCACACTGCTTTGTCTCTCTCTAGACCTTGCTAAGTTAATTATAATTGAATTTTGTATCTGTATTTTTCCATTCTCACACTGCTGTAAAGAACTTCCCAAGACCGGGTAATTTAATAAGGAAAGAGGTTTAATTGACTGACAGTTCAGGATGTCTGGGGAAGCCTCGGGAAACTTGCAATCATGGTGGAAGGTGAACGGAAAGCAAGGTACCTTCTTCACAAGTGGCAGGAAGAAAAATGAACACAGGAGGGACTACCAAACACTTACAAAACTATCAGATCTTGTGAGAACTCACTTACTATCACGAGAACAGCATGAGGATACTGTCCCATGGTTGAATTATCTCTACCTGGTCTCTCCCTTGACACTTGGGGATTATGGGGTTTACAATTTAACATGAGCTTTTGGGTGGGGACACAAACAAACCATATCAATACCTTTTTATTTCTTGTTACAAAGTACTTTATTGCTTAATCCTTAATTGTTTGTTTAGCTTCATCTCTGAACTACTTTATACACAGATGCTCTAACTATATTGGAAATGTGTGATATTTACCAAATCTCATTTAAATATTTTTGCAGAAGTTTGTTTCTCTACTTGAAGTTGTTTCTTTCACCCTTATTATCCTCCCCACTCCTCCCTGCCCACACATATGATAGCTCATTCTGTTCTTCAAGACTCAAGGACCCTAGATTAAGTTCCTTTAGCAGTTGTGTCTAACTCTTTGAATGCAAGGACTTTTTTGCTTATCTCTGGTGGTGGATACAATGAAAACCGTGGATCTTTTTCTTTAGCTCATTGGCTCTCATTAGAGTTAGTGTATTTTATGTATGGACCAAGAGAATTCTTTTTCCAAAGTGGTCCAAGGAAGCCAAAAGTTTGGACACCCATGCATTCAATGCATTTCTACAACATCTCTGTCTCTCTGTATCTCTATCACTTACAACTCAGTATTTCTTTGTGTCTCCATTGTTAAAAATTGGGTGCTTAGCAGAGCCATCATAAGACAGTCAATTAGTGAATGACTTAGGAAGAAAAATAGGAAGAATAGAAGAAAGAAAGTATAAAAAGAAAGAAAAAAGAAGAGAGGGAAGGAGGAAGAAAAGATGGAAGGAAGGAAGAGATGGGGAGGGGGGAGGGGGGAGGGATTGCATTGGGGAGTTATACATTATATAAATGATGAATTGATGGGTGCTGACGAGTTGATGGGTGCAGCACACCAACATGGCACAAATATACATATGTAACAAACCTGCACGTTATGCACATGTACCCTAGAACTTAAAGTATAATAATAAAAAAAAAATGATATAGCAAAGGGCACAGGGAAGGGGAGATACAAATATTTCCAAGGAGAACATTCAAATCTTATATACCCCATACCCTACCGAGAAGATTTCTATTCTGACAGAAATCTTCCCCAGGCCCACCCCTCAGAATAATCATTCTGTATAATGAGGAATGATATGGGAGTATGTCAGACTGGCAACTTGGATTGAAGGAAATAAAAAACAGTTGGAAAGAGGCGGGAAAAAAGAGCTAAGAACCACTGGAATAAAGGATGCCAGTGTCTGAAGGTATTCACAAATATTTACTACCAAAAAGCAAAACACGAATTTGTTGATGATTTCTATTGTAGCCCTCTTTTGTAGGGCAAAGTAAGATCTAATAAACTTTTGATTAAGGTAATAAATAGGAAAAAAAAAAAAAAAAAGAAGAAGGAAAGAAGCGAAATGCTTTTGGATACCAGCCTCTTAAAATTTGTTTTTATTGGCCAGGCACGGTGGCTCATGCCTGTAATCCCAGCACTTTGGGAGGCCCAGGCAGGTGGATCACGAGGTCAGGAGATCAAGACCATCCTGGCTGGCTAACACGGTGAAACCCCATTTCTACTAAAAGAAAAAAAAAAAAAATAGCCAGGCGTGGTGGTGGGCGCCTGCAGTCCCAGCTACTCTGGAGGATGAGACAGGAGAATGGCGTGAACCCAGGAGGCGAAGCTTGCAGTGAGCCGAGATCACGCCATGGCATTCCAGCCTGGGTGACAGAGCAAGACTCTGTCTCAAAAAAAAAAAAAAAGTTTTTATTAAAGGATGGAGTTACTATAGGGAAACTGAGACCTTCTTGTTGAAGACATACATCTGAAGCCAAAAGTTAACGATGGAAATGTTTTATTAGTCTGCTCCAAGGCATCAAAATGCTTTTATCCAAACCCATCTTCTCTTTTATTCCCGAGCAACCTCATGGCCCACTCTTCAAACACATCTCGAGATCAATGCTGTGTACTTGGCCATGATCATAGCAGTGATCCTTCTTGCCCTATGCTTTGCCCATCTTAATAGTTCAGCATAGATCGCTGCTGCTAGCAGCTTGTATTTCATGCTAATCCCATGGCTGTGGCAAGAGAATATGAAACATAAAATTCATAAAATTTATAAAGGACATCTAGGCTATTTAGTTTGATAGTGACATCTCAAAAGGTGTAGATTTTGTGAAATTATAAATAAATATTTATTTCATGAACGTTTATGTCAGTTGAAAGATGATCAACTTTGGAATTGCTCTCTAAACCAAATAATGTTACTAATTTTTAGATACAAAGCCCCTGCTGAACCCCTGCCATATAATTAAGAATAAGTTTAAAGTTAATAATTACAGTGTTTGCTCCCTTTTATAGTGTTTCAACAATAAATAAATTATTTAAACAATACAAAAATACATTATGCTTTCCTTATTCTTCCTTCCCCATTCCTTTGTCAACCTCCTGGAAACTACTGATCTTTTTTATTGTCTCCATAATTTTGCCTTTTCTAGACTGCCATATAGTTAAAATCATATAGAATGTAGCCTTTTCTGATTAACTTCTTTCACTAAGCAATATGCATTTAAGATTCTCCGTGTATTTTTGTATCTGGTTGCTCATGTCTTTTGATTGGTGCATAACATTTTATTGTATGAATGTACGAAAGTTTGTTTATGTATTCACCTATCAAAGACATCTTGGATAATTTCATGTTTGGCAATTACGAATAAAGCTGCTATCATATTCTGCTTATTGTGTGCACATTTTTTGAACTCATTTTGCTGAATACGAAGGTATGTGATATGGTTTGGCTGTGTCTCCACCCAAATCTCATCTTGAATTGTAGTTCCCATAATCCCCACATGTTGTGGGAAGGACCTGGTGGGAGGTAATTGAATCATGGGGGCAGTTACTCCCATACTGCTGTTCTCATGACTGTGAGTGAGTTCTGATGAGATCTGATGGTTTTATAAGGGGCTTTTCCCTCTTCATTCAGCACTTCTTCCTGCTGCCATGTGAAGTAGGGCATGTTTCCTTCCCCTTCAGCCATGATTGTAAGTTTTCTGAGGCCTCCCTAGCCATGGTGAACTGTGAGTCAATTAAACTTCTTTCCTTTATAAATCACCTAGTCTTGGGTATGTCTTTATTAGCAGTGTGGAAATTGACTAATTACAGTAAATTGGTACCACAGAAAGAGGGATGCCATGAAGATCTCTGACATGCCCTGGAGACTCTTTCCCTATTGTCTTGAGGATTAACATTCAGCTCCTCATTACTTATGCAAATTTCTGCAGCCAACTTAAATTTCTCCTCAGAAAATGGGATTTTCTTTTCTATTGCATTGTCAAGCTGCAAATTTCCCAAACTTTTATCCTCTGTTTCCCTTTTATAAAACTGAATGCTTTTAACAGCACCAAAGTCAGCTCTTGAATCCTTTCCTGCTTACAGATTTCTTCCACCGGATACCCTAAATCATCTTTCTCAAGTTCAGAGTTCCATAGATCCCTAGGGCAGGAGCAAAATGCTGCCATTCTCTTTGGTAAAACATAACAAGTGTCACCTTTTCTCCAGTTCCCAACAAATTCCTCATCTCCACCTGAGACCACCTCAGCTTGAACCTTATTGTTCATATCACTATCAGCATTTTTGTTTTGACAAAATGTCATTCAGCAAGTCTCTAGGAAGTTGCAAACTTTCCCACATTTTCCCGTCTTCTTCTGAGCCCTCCACATTGTTCCAGCTTCTGACTGTTACCCAGTTCTTCCACATTTTTGGATATCTTTTCAGCAACGCCCCACTTTACTGGTACCAACTTACTATATTTGTCCATTTTCACACTGCTGATAAACACATTCCTGAGACTGGGAAGAAAAAGAGGTTTAATTGAACTTACAGATCCATGTAGCTGGGGAAGGCCTCATAATCATGACGGAGGATGAAAGGCATTTCTTACATGGTGGTGGCAAAAGAGAATGAGAAACATGCACAAGTGGAAACCCCTGATAAAACCATCAGATATAGTAAGACTTAAGGAAATAGTATGGGGGAAACCAGTCCTGTGATTCAAATTATCCCCCTGGGTCCCTACCACAACATGTCAAAATTATGGTTGTACAATTCAAGATGAGATTTTGGTGGTGACACAGAGCTAAACCACATCATCCATTAATAAAATCTTTCCTTTTGCTTAATGTTTTTTGATATATGTAGCTTTTGTTAATTGTAATAACAAAGAAAAGCCTTGGATATATGTTAGGTAAGTAAAAGTAGTGGCAGGTTTAATGGGAAGATGTATGGAAAATGGAAGCTGCCACCAATGCAATATTCTTGAGTTCTCAGTCCTGCCTTATTCAGAGACCTCAACTCCAGGGAGTCCTGCAGAATGTTTCCTTACCAGCTTAGGTGCCTCTTGACTACAATACTGTGGGAGTTGGGGTTCTTATTATTTTATTCATTAATTGTAAAGTACAAGAATTCAGAAGTTAAAATTCATCCAGACCAGCAATACTCGCTTGATTATGTATCAAAATCTTTGTGTTATTTTTTAATCATACAGATGTACAGTTACTACCCCTGAAATTCTTGATAGGTTCTGGGAATCGATAATATTGCAAAGCTGCAGAGTTGCTCCTGATTGTAGGTTTGAGAATTGCTACTCTAGACCTAGTAATTCTGTCCATAAAACTTTTTTAAAGTTTGAAATCTATTGTGCCCAAACCCTGGGTATTTAACTTTCTTGTTTAGTGAATCTCATCCTCTTTTCTTTCACCATGAGGCATATTTTCATAATCACTTTTATTTCTTTCAGGCAGTTTTTCCATTCTTTTATCTTTTTCTTTTTCTTTTCCTTTCTTTTTTTTTTTTTTTTTTTTTTTTTTTTTTTTTTTTGAGACAGGATCTTACTCTGTCACTCAGACTTGAGTGCAGTGGTATGATCTTGTCTTACTGAAACCTCCACCTTCCAGGTTCAAGCAATTCTCCCACCTCAGCCTCCAGAGTAGCTGCCACTGCAGGTGCCTACCACCAAACCCAGCTAATTTTTGTATTTTTAGTAGAGACGGGATTTCACCATGTTGGCAAGGCCTCTCTTGAATCCTGACCTCAGGTGATCCACTGCCTTAGCCTCCCAAAGTTCTGGCATTACAGGCATGAGCCACTATGCCTGACATTTTCAGGCCAATTTTCCAGCTCCAACTTCATTTTTCTTCTTAGTTTAGACATCACAACTTCTAAGAAGTTTCTGGTTCACATAGGGTCATGGTGCTTTCTTTTCAGAAACAATTTAATATGATTAAACAATAATTTCAATAATTCCACTGCTAACTAAAGTATCTACACGTCACCACTTAATGGAAGATCACTATCCATTCTTTGGTCTTTTCTCATTTTGTGTTTTCAACATTCAGAGCTGGGAAATTCTGATTTATTCCATGCTTTATATGTTGCTTTTTATTTCAGTTTTGATGGAGAAAGTCAAAAAACTCTATTGATTGTGACCAGTACAAAATCCTATTACTTAATGGATGCCAACCCCTTAGTGTTTCTAGGCAATTTTTTATGCCTCATTTTCCCTCCTCATTGCCTTCTTCACTGAAACTGTCTCCAACTTTCTCCACAACCTCAACATCCCAAGTGACTTTTGACCTCAGCACATGCCTTCATCACCTTATTTTCTGAGATAAAAATCAATCTCATATGAATTTCCTTACTTTGCTTTCTCTCTACCTGAAACTCTCTCTGTCTTTAGTTTACATTTCATTTTTCATTCTGATCTCATAGGAGGACCTGCTCCTTTTCTTTAGGGACTAACTCCTGGATTTGTGCTCTTTGTCTTATCTTCCCTGTCTTAGACCCTTATTGTGTCAATTATTCTCCTTGCTAGCATCTTTCATCTTTTGTTCTCCACTGGATTCCTACCCTATTCTTTCAAATATGTTTTTGTCTTCCCATCCTTGCATAAAGGAGGTTGCTCCATAAATATTTAATGAAGTGATATTGAATTGAATTGAACTTAATTCCTCAAGCTCACAGAGTTACTAGTGGCAAACCCAAAAATTAAAACCCAGGATTTCTGATTTTAGCTCAACATTTTTTTCTAAAGATAAACAAACATTTCTTAAAGGAATGTTTTAGAACTAACAAACATCTGAAATTTAAATCCAGTGACTATGTTTGCTGAAGTGTAAATGTTTGATTCACTAAAGTATATGATTTGTCTACTCATCAGTAAAATACTATTGATCCTAATACCATATGATATTTTGTCACTAAACTCTCATGTTATACATTATACATGTAAATAATTCGTTACAGAATTGGAAACATATTCGTCATGTATGGGAGATAAACTAATGTGAAGGGTTTATTATATCATTTAAATGTTGTTATAGGTTAATTTAATATGATATACTTTTTATTCATTACAAAATTGATTATTACTTAATAGCTCACCATGGTTACCTCTTGGAGATGCTAGAGAAACAGTCACTATTAATTTAAAATCAGTTATAATGGTTGAATAAAGAAACATTATCTTTTTTTCCTGTCTAGAAAATAAAGTCTTAGGATGAAAACAATGCATCACTTTTTAGAATTAAAATCTATTCTGAGAAAAATTATGCCAGTCACACACCTGCAGAACAAACCTCTGACCAGACATAATTCTATTAGATTAATTTATTGGTTAACTCTTCTTGGGCTGCTGTAAACATAGCAGGAGCCAAACATGAATTACAAAGTAGATTCACATGACATAACCAGATGTCCAGAATTTTGATGTTAAATAAAGGAGCATTCTCTTGAACAGGAGCTCAATTTCTTGGCTCTTGTTTATATAGGGTCATGATGCTTTCTCTTTGAAAACAATTTAGTATAATTACATGATAGCAAATGTTAAGAAAACCATTTGTATGTAGTAGATGTATAACCCTATCCTCTCAAGCTTTAGCTTTGAATTCTGAATTTTGGTAGCTATTTAGACATCACATATCTAGAGATAATAAGTACTGTTTAGAATTTCTCATTTTTTTATTAATCTGACTACATTTTGGTTTTATACATCTCAAAATTATGTAAGAAAATAGATTCAGATCATACTTTCTAAAAAGTGGGTGTACATGGTTTCCCAAATACCTGAAAACTTTGCCTGGATTGACTGTAAGGTCATAGTTTTCATGTTTATGTCAACATACTTTATATCCTTTCTAATTCTAAGCTTTTATCACACATAATTTATATTAACTTTATAAGAATTATTAAATTAAACTTCAAGATGAATGAAAACTAAACTTCTGTGTCTTCAGGTTGCACACAATACCTATCCATAGCACTGATTTCACTACTTGATACTCTCACCACCAGTATCATAATAAAGAGACAGGAAAATTGTGTATGTTGCTAGGTTTGATTTTAGAGTTTGGAATTGGATTATTTACTAATGGCTTGTACAAGACCACAAAGGATCTTAAGTAGACTTAGCTGGGAGGTTGACATGTTTCATCAAGTCAACTCTAATATTTCTATTTTGTCACTAGGAGAAGAAGGGTTTATATAAGAAATCCATTATTGATATTATATTCAATCTTTACAAAATGTATTATTAAAATACATATATTTCACTTTGATCATTAAAATAATGATCATAAATAATGTAACAAGTGTATAATAAAACAGGATGCATGCTTTGGTTTTATGGGAACATTAATTTCCTCCATCATCAGTGTCACCCTACTAATGTTTACATCCTGTTTAGGAGAGAGGAAAAGGCAAGAATGCCATTTACCCTCTGCCTGGCATTGTGGAACATACTGCTTACAGGATAAGATCTTTCCTAGTATCTCCTCATCAGCACCTCCCAATTAGATATAGAAACAGAAGGGGATCTGGTGAAGAGAAGCAGATCCTCAGAGAATCTGTGAGATTTTCCTATGGGTAGTTTATTCTTAGAGTTCTAAACTTCAGAAGTTCTTTTAAATACATTGGGAATGTTCATTCTTTCCTTTTTAGCTCGTCACAGTCTCTTTATATCACAAAACATTTTGAGATCATCATTCTAATATAATTTTTAAATTACACGTTTTATTTTAGAATAATAATGTTTTCCCTATTAAAGGGTCTTTGACATTTTTGATACACCTTCACAACTTTATATATGTACTCTAGTTTTCAATTATTTGATTTGATTTAGTCATCAAAAATAAAAAAAGAAATGAGAAGATATCTCTTACTACTCTACTTGTTCTCCATGCTTCAGTAACACTGGCCCCCTTTTTATGTATTTATTTATTTTAATTTGTCAAGCCAGCTTTTGTCTCTTAGGCTTTTCACATGCTATTCTTTCTGCAGAAATATACTTCTTCCACAGACTCTTTCTCATCATCTGGTCTCCATTCAAATTTCTCCTCCTTTGTGAGGAATTATCCAATTAATCTTTCTAACATTGCTTTCTGCACCCACTCTGACATTATTTTTATTGAGTGACTTATTGTCTTTCTCTCCCACTGGAGCATGAGGTTCCTTAAATAAAGACATTGCATCTTATTTACTGCTTTACTTGCATTGCCTAGATTATCTGTGACTGGAGCATTTTTGATACTCAAAATAATTTTTTGACTCAACAAATAAATGGATGAATGAATTGATCAATGAATTAATCCATGTTATCTTGCCTTAATAAACTCACTAACATAAATAATATATACGGTGAATATTACATTTATTTATTAAAGCTACCATCTCAGTCTCCTGAAAATGGTTACAAGTTCCAATTTCTTTCGTTGAAACTAAGATAAGGCAATGACATTATCTGCCTTAAATGAACATCTGAATTTTTTCCAGTCTTAGAAATACTAATACAAATTTAGTGAAAAAAAGCATGTTCCAAGCAGAAGCAGTTTATTTAATTTTTATTGGTTAAAAATTATTTAATCTGATTCTTCGATTTCTTTTCAACTTTTTTATATGAATATATGGTAATTTACATGGTTATATGGAGGAGGTAAGCAATTGTCAAAGGATATAGCAAATTTGGAATTTAAAAAATATTGCCAATTTCTTTTTAACATTCATGACCATGAACATCAAAGTAGGCAAATTAATTAGTGTGGTGCAGTTGCCTTACATATCCCTACATTCAAATTTAAAAATAATTTGTCTGATTTTGAGTTTGTACTTTAGTTCCTTTCACATGACAGGGATTTAATAGGTGTTTTTAGAGAATGCATAGTAGTGTCTTAAAATTTTCATGGTCCTGTATATGGAAATCTAAAGGAATCAACCTTGGCCCTGTTAACTACCTAGATCAACACTGTCCAATAGAACTTTCTGTGTTAGTGGAAATGTCCAATAACCTATGTTATCTGGGATGGTAGCCACTAGTCATATGTGACTGGCTAGCACTTATGTAGCTAATGGTCCTGGGGAACTGCTTTTTAAATTGTGTTTAATTTTAACTAATGTGAATTCAAATATAAATGGTGACATGTGGCCAATGGCCACCATGTAGACATTACAATGTTACTTGTTAAGGATAGTGATTTTTAACAAATCAAGTTGTATCTGCTTACAAAGCTTCACAGTTTTTTGTCCCAATGTTTTGGATGTGAGCAACGTTGATTTTAGTAAAATAATTTTAACTTAATCTGTGCTCAGCCCCACAGGATACTTGGATTCTGTACCACATTCCACTGTGGAACATTTCCCATCCAAGATGTGATACCCAATAAATGTCCTTCCAAATATAAGATTCTGTGATATTTTAAAAACTAATATGAAACCCAAGTCATTTCATGGATAATTCTTTATATTATTTATTTTGTGTTGATTTGGGAGAAGATGTTGAATTGTGGGAAGAAAGGTAGTTCACAAATCTAAAAGGTCTGTGTCATATCGAAGCCTAAGTAAATCTTTCCTAGTTTCATCAGTTCATTCTTTTCTAGAGCTATTACCCGGGGCACTTTAGTGTTTACAATAAAATAAAAGTAAAATATAATAAGAATGCAATAAAATGCAGAAAGTATTATGCAATACAGTAAATTGAAAGCACTTTTTGAAAAAAGTATGTTTCCTACAGTGTTAAAAAATATTTGTATGGAAGTAACACCCTGTAATATATAAAAATTGTAATAATAGAATTAACATGAACTGGGATGAAGTAAACATTGTATTCTTACTTTGTTTCCTTTGAGCTCAAGCTATGGTGTCAAACAATACCACTGATAGTACTTTTTACAAATTGCTTATTTAATTGTTTCATATGTTCATAACAACTATACACACCTTAGAGAGCTCTCTTGGACTGAATTGGAAAATATATTGAGTGTGCATCATGGTACTGGACATGTAGTAAGCATGCAATAAATGTTGCTCTCTATTTTTCTTATTTTCTCATAGTCTTTATAGCCACTGATAAGAGATCAAAGCAGGAAAGAGGATTACATGTTATTTTTTACCTGTGAATGCAGGTAACTTGGAAAATCAGTGTACATAGATCTGTAGCTGTTATAGACAATAGAAAGAAGACTGCCATTTTAACATAACAGGGATACAATGTACTTACTCTATGAAGATGTCACTTCTTTTAATAGGTATGTTTGCCAAGTAAACCCTGATTTTGAAGAAAAATAGTCACCTTTTAAATGCAAAATATGATTCACATTACATAAATACACAAAAGAAGATATTTTTTATTTTCAAATGTCCATGTATAGAAGGTTACAGAAGATGACGTAATCTCTGTAAGTCTTTTTTCATAGAACATTGTAGGGTAAAATGTTGGAGTGGTAGAAGGAGGAAGAAACTAAAAGATGCTTGAATTTCCTGGTTTGTGTCACTTTTACCTTAACATATTTTTCTGCATGTTCATTTCCTTTGTGTGCTTTTCTTTCTTAAAGAATAAAAGAAAAATCTGCCTCATGAAAATGCAAGAGAGCCATCCCACATAAAGAACATCTTTAAAATGCGCATTATTTATTTGACAGACTGTAATGGCTGTTTCAGGGATATTATGGGCTGTCACGTGAATATGTATTTTAGAATGAATACTACTGTACAAATACTGTGCTTGCACAATGCACATCAAAAATATAACCTAATAAAATGCCTTTTGAAGATTAGGCAATATATAAGGATATGCTGGAGATGGAAAACCCAGTTGAATTAAGACAGGGAAAGATCTTAAACTCAAATGATACATAGGTCAACTTCTTTGGGAGATAAGGGAGTGGAAAAAGAGAAAAAAGTATTCAATCCTAACTTAACTTTGTAATGTAATAATATTTTCAGCTTTTGATTTTGACATCAAGTAAAATAGAGTTTTTTGGGAATATTGTTATTTGGTTGATATTGACAAAGAATGAGTGTTTTAGAATTTTATTATACTTATAGCATTTTGGACCCAGTTACCAGACTCAGGATTATTAATAAATTAGAAGATTTAATTATGGAAAGTTTAAGTTAGAATTAAATAATTCATACACTTATTTAGTACTTTTTGTGTGTGTGTGAGATTATCTGTAATTCCTATGGTTCAGTATTAAGTTCCTTAGTATCTGTAAGATGCAATGGATACAAATCCTTCCCTGAAAGAGTTTATGGTCAAGAGGGAAGTTACAACATGAATATGGCTTACTATAGTAACAGTTTGAAAACAATAAGGGCTCTCATGGACATATAGATAAGTTGTTCCAACAGTCATATAGGAAATAAATACAAAGAACAATATGGCATATCTACAATAAGGGCAGATGAAGTCTTCTGTGTTTGGGTCACATTTCATCAATGATTGTGTTTTGAACCTAGTTACCTTCACCTATGTCTTATCCAATATTGCATACCTTTCTCAGTGTTCAAGAAGTTTAGGTTTTGTTGTTGTTGTTTGAGACAAAGTCTCACTCCGTCGCCCAGGCTGGAGTACAGTGGTGTGATCTCGGCTCACTGCAACCTCCCCATCCGGGTTCAAGCGATTCTCCTGTCTCAGCCTCCCGAGTAACTGGACTTACAAGTGCTCTGTACCATGCCCAGCTAATTTTTGTGTTTTTAGTAGAGACGGGGTTTTGTCATTCTGGCCAGGGTGGTCGCCTGACCTCAGGTAATCCACCTGCCCCAGCCTCCCAAAGTGCTGGGATTACGGGAGTGAGCCACCATGCCCAACCTGAAATTGTTTTGTTTTGTTTTTGTTTTAGATCATGCAGAAATAAACTCTATCAGCATTGTTATGCCTTACATTATTTCTGGGATGACTAGACTTTTCTAATTCATGTTATTCTAATAAATCTAAAAAAATTGATGTGATACATAAGCTTCAAGTAAGTCATTGATCTTAACTTTTAGTAGATATCTTTGTTTTCTTTTTTTATCCTTTTTTTCCTTTTCCCCTTTAATTCCCCCCAAAATTGTCAAAATAGACAATTTCGTGTTTGCTGAGATATAGATAATTCCACCAATCAAAGATCCTATGTTTCTAAAGTTTCTCAACAAACAAAATTTTTCTGAAGTACATGTTCAATGAATTTCAGAAAGTTTACAGCACCCAGAATAAGGACTTGAAATTAAAGAAAACAAAATCTGGCACAACTGCCAAAATTATTGAAATTAAAAGATTTTAAAATATTTACCAGCCACTTATTTAGGTCCAGACTCCTTCAGAACTACAATGTAATCCATGCATACACTTTTAAATTCTCTGGTAGTCATATTAGAAAAGTGAAAAAGGTGAAATTAATTTTAATGCTATATTTTTAACCTATTATTTCAACATGTGGTTGATTACTGATATACTTCATATTATGTTTTTTTCATGTTAAGTCTTTGAAATCTAATTTATATTTTACACTTACAGTACAACTGAATTCAGACAAGCCACATTTGAAGTCCTCGATAGCCTCTTGTGGGTGGTGGTTTCCTTGTTGATCAATGGCAGGCTAATATTTTCAGTATGTTATTTAACTCTCACAGCCATCCTGTGAGGAATCTAGCATTAATTTCCTTTTACAGATGAGAAAACTAAAAGTCAGGAAGTATAAGTCACTTCACACAGCCAAAAAAAGATGGAAATTAAACAATTCCAGTTGTATTAAATTCCTTTCTTTTCATATCTTTTATTATAGGGATATTTTATAAAGTTTAGGTTTTTAAATTTGGACTTCTAGGTAAATAGTTTTTAAACTAAATTGCATGTTTCCTAGAAATTTTTTTTCTAAAATATAAAAGACATTTTTGGAATTGCACTCACAAAATAGCTTTCAAAGGTAAGCAAACCTGAAACGATTTTCTTGTTTCACAGCCTTTATTGCTGTGAATAAATTCTGATTTGTTCTATTTCAAAGTATAAATAACATATAATTGAAATTATTCCTTTGACAATATACCTTTCCCAGGAGTCTCCTAAAGACATAAGCCTATTTGGTGTTGTATTATTTTTTTCTAAGATTCTTGATTTTTCTAATTAGAGTACAATATTTCTTTGCTCACTAAAGTTCCTCTTGATTTAACTGTTTCCATTATTTTGGTGGTTGCTTGGAATTTTCTTATTGGTATGAGTCTTGTCCTCATTTTGTTATTTTTATTTTAGAGACAGGGTCTTGCTATGTTGGTTAGGCTAGGGTGCAGTGGATGTTCACAGCTGTGATAACAGCACACTACAACCTTGAACTCTTGACTTCAGGTGATCTTCCTGCCTTAGTTTCCCAAGTAGCTGGGACTAGATGTGAGAGAACCACCACACTAAGCCATTATCCTCATCTTTACGTGAAGAGACTCAAAGGCTGACTATTATATATGATAAAAAATTCATCTTCTTTCTATAGCAAAAATCTAATAAGAGAAAATATGCCAACATTTATCAGGGGAGACTTGGGCGGTTGTATTATGAAGATTTCATTGTCAACAATAAATGTCTAACCCCAGGAAATTTGTGACCCTGTGGAATCTCTTCTCCTGTGAGATCCTATTAAGCAAAAAAGAAAAAAAAGAAAAGAACATTTCTAAAGACTTATCCTTTATTAAATTTGTGCCAAACCAAAGAATATGTTCAGAGGAAAAGAAGGCACTTTTTTTGTTTGTTTTCTGGAAGCTTAGTACAGAATGTGGAAGATAGGTACAACAAATTTATTAGGAAAACTAAATCCTAACAGGAGACAGAAGTCCTAAATTTTAAAGAAAGTATTTGAGCAATGTAAGTAAGATGTGAATTAATTCTGATGAGATGAATTTAAGAACCAGAAAGCAGGTTGGAGGTGATGGAGCATGAACCTAGTTGGGGCATCAGAGATATCCCACCCATTATTAAGTTGGACACCCTCTGTTTAAGTATATAATATTTATTCTATGTTTAATAACCCAGTCTCCCTAATTCTGGTAGCAGAGGGAAACTCTTTGAAGTCTTAGATATGCACTTTATTACTTGTTAATTATAATCCAGAGGCATGTTTTTCTGTATATCAGAGATCTATCCTAATCTCACATTCTTCTTCATAGCCTTTTTTTTGTTATTATTTTTGTTGTTCCTATTTATTAGTCGTTGAACAAATATTTAAAAACAAACAACAGGAACAAAATAATGGAACTTCACATTTGTCTGTTTGATTTTGTATGAAATTCTGCAGTTAGGAAGTCACTTGCAACCAGCTCTCAGAAAGATTGAATTGCATGAAGTAGAGCCGCCTTCCTGAATGCATGTCTGATCTTGTAGTCCATAGGTGTTTCTTTTTTACCTTTTTGATGGTTTAGGTAGTGTCTGTTTTTTTCTTTTCCCTTTTTGGCTGCTTATGATCGAGTTCCATTCCTTTGTCAATCGGATTTCAAATTGGTTCCTTTCCCTTTTCAATACCTTGTGGTCAGTGTGTAACTAGGCACATTGTCAAGGGCAGCTCATGAAAGACAAACTAGGTCAAGTGGAAGTTCCTTTTCTGGAATTTGAAACTTGATCAGAGAGAGTGAGCAACTGAAAATGTTTGGAGTTTAACTTTCCATGTGGTGGTACATGATGTCTACTGTTCCATCCATGGAACCACTGTGGCAGTTTCTGCATCCAAGTCTTTGTTTCCCCAATTCTGCAAGTTATAGTCAACTATGTGAGCACTTGACTTCCTTTAAAAATTACCTTTTGCTTAATTTAGCCAGGGACAATATCTAGTGCTTTTAATCCAAAGAGTGTTAATTGACATACTTATCAAGTTAATATGAATTAATTGGTTTTTTTACGTTGAGTCCTGAGAAAGTTATTTAATTTCTTTTGTTTTCTGTACAATGGAGATATTGACACTTCAGTGAAAGTTATTTGGGACTATTAAATGAAAGTTATTTGGGACTATATTTTTCAAGGCATGTATATACACATACATATATAAATATACTTTGTATTATACATATTTAAACCTACCATATATGTTATATAAACACATGCACACACATATATAACCTAGCACTTACATCTCTGTGTGTGTATACGAGTGTGTAGTTAAGTATTGTGAGTTTTCATGGCTCTATCAATTCTCTAGAGTTGGTATTTGAACAATGACACACTTTGCAGTTGTTAAAAGTCCCTAGTAGATTTCTTGTTCATGCCTTTTACTTGGTTTAAGAAATTCATTTGACACTACGTTTTTGAGGTAGGATATGAGTTATAGTCTTCTCCTGAGGTTCCTGGTAAATTCTTTGAATCTGTTTGGTGTAACCCTGGTACTAATTAGTGTATCATTTTTTATCATAATTAGTGTTTTGATGATCGATTGTACAGGCTGATTCTGCCCATTTTTTCTTGTCCTATTATTTCTTACTTGAAAAGTACAAGAAATTAACTTTTAAGGGTTTTTGATCATGTATTCGCACCCTGTCTCATTAGGAATATTTACGGAACACATTTATTGTGATTTAATCTAGGTCTCTAGATATTAAATTTTTGCCTTCAAGCATGACTGTATCAAATTGTTTCTTAAAAGAAAAGGAATTCATAGACTATCATCAACAAGAGATCACTGTTTATAGACTCTGTTAGCCACAGGTTGGGTTTGTTAAATTTTGGGATCTGCACATGTTTGAGAAGATTTGTTTATTATATTGATGACCAAAGTTTTGGGGAATAGTATATGGACTTTTTCAATCTTTTCTTGAAGGGATAGTACTTCCTGGGATTGTGTTAGTCATATCCATATAAGCTGTGGAAAAAAGTTATCTCTCCTTTACTATATTTCTAAAAAACTGATTTCCCAGTTTTATTATAACATCTGACTCCAGTAGTAGAAAAATACTGAAATTTTATCATCAAGCTAAAAATGCTTCATTTTACTAACAGAGAAACATCAATAATCAATCAATATTATTAGATTGATTATTCCTAAAGCATTTGTTTGCAAAACTTGGGTTATATTTAAAGGAAAATATGGATTAAAAAAAAAAAAACAAAATGTGAGATTACAAACTGCACAACTACACAAACTTGAAGGGAAGGACAACATTCATAGTTCATAACTCTTTGTCATTCGTGCTGTATAGTGTATCAACTGCTAGATTTTACCAAGCCCTAGGCTCATTGACGTTATATTTCCTTCATTAATTTGTCCAGCTTGTGGTGCAATAAAACATGCCTCTTAGCACTAGCTGTTGCTAGAGCCTGAAAATTTTATATTTTTGTGGTATTTAATATGAAATAATAGCATTCAAATGTCAGCATTTTAAGTAGTAAGAATTTAAACAAAAATACTGAAAAGAGTGTACTAAACAAATTTTCCATTAAGGCATATTCTTTGAAGACTGGAAATGCTAAGTCTCACAGGAATGTTACATGTTGCCATCTGTAGGAAGAGATTACTAACATCTTGGCTTTCTAAGAGAAACAGAGATGCAAATAAAACAAAAATGGCTTTTATATATTGTGTACAATGATTAACCTTAGAAATCACAAACACACACAAACATGGCCACTTAATTATTTAGTTTTGTTTGATATATGTAATTTTAAAAAATTTTAGTATAAACTATGTTTTGCTCAAAAATTTGTGTGATTAATGCATTGATTTAACTTCCCAATGTAGACTGCTGCTAGGCAGATTCTGATATTATTTATTTTTATTAGTTTATAATATGTCAATTTTTCTTGCTTATCTGTCAACTCCCAGAAAAATACATAAATCAAAAATGTAGCAATATGGACACTAACAAGGCATAATTATTGTAGGGTCTGTCCTCCTTTAAATAAAAAAATACAATTACCTACGAGAATGCTGCTGGGATTAGGTCAGAATTTGCATAATACTGACTCATATTTTCTTAACAATTTTAATATCAGACAATAGCTTTTGCAAATCTATAATTCCATATTATATTCCAGCTTCACTTTTTGGGCTCAAATAAGGAGTTCAGTCAAAACAAGATAATTATTAGAATCTAACCCATGGAAAAGTTTAATTACTCAGTGGCATGTTGTTAAGATTGGGTCAGGATTTTACAAATTTTATATATTTAAAGTAACACAAGTCAATTAAGCTTGCCTAAATGTAATTTTTTAGAGTTGAAATATTCATTTTTCTATAGATAAATATTTAATAGAAAATACTTCAACCATTGTGCAAGCTTAAGGAAAAAAAATTCTACTTCAGCATAATCTCTAAACAGCAGTGCTATAACTGTTAGCAGTTAGAAAGCTAACAGTCAAGAGATGATGAAAATTTGGAAAATGTAACTGCTATAAAATAATAGCTGCTAATGTGGAGGATTATGAAACACCCAGTAGCAGAATAAGTAACAAATAGATCCTTTCTGAAGTCCTGAAGTCTGGGGGTGGGATCTGGGGTTAAGTAACTGTGATATATTTATAGAGGGCAAGGGATCACCATAAAATAAAGCAGCAAATAGTAAAGAAGTCAATGTAAAAGAGAGGCCAGGGATTTAGGGTATAGAGATCATAAATTTTCATCGATATAAACAGCCTGTGTACCTCAGGAGTTGAGGTTTAGCTATAATTTCAGGTCTGACCTATAGGCCTTCTGTGTTCACAGTGCATGCACGATCAAGATGCCATCTAAGGAGGTGTAAAAAAAAGGAAAGAAAGAAAGGAGAAGAAAAAGCTTTCAAATCTGTGTGATTTACTCATTTAATCATCTCCAAATCCATCCCAAATACAACAGCACAGTAGTTGAGAAGATTTTATCGTCTCACTAAATTACATTTAATTCTTACTATAGCATATCCTATAAACAAGAAGAGTGAATGATGTCTTCTAGACCATGTTCATACAAAGGAAAATTGTTAAGTTTTTATGCATGTCTTCTCAGAACGTCATTTTACCTTTCTCTATATAGTTCAGAAATCCATATTTACATGTTTAAATTTTAAAACCTGCTTAAAACTTAGTGGATTAAAAAATCTCAGTGATAAAATGGGCTCATTTAATGGTTTAACAGAAGCAATAAAAGCAAGCAAATTAACACGAATGAAGAACTGTTATTTAGCTTTTAGATATTACCCTAAAACAGAACACTGAACGTCTTTAAAAAGAATAAGTAATGCTCATGAAGACTTTGACTGTTTGTTTAGGGACATTGATGTTAATATATATAGGCCCTAAAATAAGTTTTCTGTTCTAAATTGCCACTTAATGAGCAAATCATATTATTGTACTTGTGTGTGTATGCAATATATATGTCTAGATAGATATGTAATATATTTGTGTGTATCTATGTGTGTGTGCATACATATACACAAACACATAGATACACACATATATATGCACACACATCTATACACATATAGATATATACATATATTATATATAATATGTATATACAATATATGTATAATATATACATATATTATATATAATATGTATATAATATATGTATAATATATACATATATTATCATATATATGTCATATCAATATATATGCCACAGATATGTCATCTTTTTCTCTGTATGTCTATGTAGAGAGAGAGAGTTATATAGTGTGTTTTAGGGTTATAAAATGTACCATATACATACAAGTACTCACAAACACACACACACTTAGAAATACATGCATACACATAATTCCTGCCAGAGTATGCCCAGCAATAGTTAACATAAAAGTAATTTAAGTAAATAATGTATAGTGTTTTTTTATTGTGAATAGTTAATTCAGTATTTGTAAATTAAGATCTCAGAAAGTATACCTCAAAAACATTCACTTGAATATTCAGTTATTAATTTTTAAAGCCTTAGATTTGTTTTCCTAGACATGTTATGGGATCACCTGTATTCTGAACACAAAAAATGTGGGGATTTCTCTCTTTTTACTACTGTAAGGAAATATAAATGTATTAGGAAACTTGAGAATGATCTTTAAAATAACAAAATCTGTTGAAGAGCCCTCATGGCCTGCCTTGGTTGGCCCTGAAGGGCAGGGCTCTTTGCTTCTTCCACTAGGTTGCACTGTTGCACAGAAAAACAAAACAACGCTTGTTGTGCTCTGCTATATAAGCATAGCTGCATGCTGTGAAGAACCTTGTAAATGCTGTTTCGCTGTTTTCACCAACAGAAAGAAAAGATTAAGATAGGAAGACTGACATTTGAACATTTGTGTAGAGTTTCCTTGAAGGTAGGCAAAACACACTAAATTTTATTTTTGGTAGTGAAGGAAAGGGTGTGAATAAAGGTTAGGGAAGAAATGGTGGCCAACACTCCTCTAAGATGAAATGGCCTTCTTACATATTCCTTTAGATGTTGATCCTTCCAGGAAGTGGCAAATATAACGTTTCTCATAATTTTTCCTCTACAATCAGGTATTGTTGAAATGTAAAATTCCATGAAGATGAACTATAGATTTTCCTATTGGTGTCACATTGAGATGGCTAATGACTATGTTTAAGTAGGTGATTATGGCTATCTCATTTATTCCTTTTTCCCCCATGGCATCATTTGAAATATTGATCTTCTTACATGAATGAATAAGTTAATGAATGAATAAATAGCAGAGTTCCTTTACACTAGTTCATATTATTCAAACCTTATTAAAAGAACACTTGTAGCAATGCCCTTGTATCTGCTAGCATACTTTTCAGTCTACATATGGGCTGTACTTTATCAAGGAAATTACTTACAGAGTATCTAGTAGGAGGTGGGAAATAAGCTACTCCTTTAGTTCTGGTGTAAATCAATGGGAATTTTTGCTTCATGGATTAGCACCTCTTGTATCCCTCATCTCTTTAGGGCAGTAAGCTGAGACAATCGTAATGAAGACCAGAACTATTGGCTACCACCATCACAAAACTTTTGAGGGGAATAGGTCATCAGAAATCCCTGAGTCTGGAACTGGTTATTTCAGTTGGCTGGATGTAAGTCCCACATTTGGTAATTGACCTACTTTAAAGTTTTGAATATTTTACTAATAACTTTCAGCTACCTAGTTAATTTCTTATTGTTTTACGAATGTAACAATGAAAACCTGATAAACTTTTGGATCAAAGGGCAGAGAGGAAAACAAATCCCATGAATTATACAAGTATACATTGCATGTGTATTAACTCACATATGACATGGACTTTAGGAATTATGCTTATGAAAAATCATGTGTCTCATTTTTTGGAATAAAGACCTTGTGGGATTTGTGTAATTTAAATTTTCCTAAAGAGGCTGCTTTCCCTTGGCTACTATCTTTAGATAAGGCTTTACCTTTGTATGTTGCAGACACATAGATTACATTCATTTTTAACCCTTTCCAGGGAATGAAATTTTATAGTTTTATTTCATTGTCAGCATTTCCCTTTATAGTCAAGCTCTGATCTACACAGTGTAGTTGGTCAGCTTCCTTTCAAACTGTATTCCAAAAAAAAAAAAATTGAAGTTAATATTTTTTGTGAACTTAAATGTTGTTTATATATTATTTTACTTTTTCTCTTTTGAGTATATCTATTCCTCTATACTCTCATCGAAGGTGCTGTTGTCCAACATTTAAAACACTTAAATTATGACCAGTAGAGTACCTGAAATTTGATTGGCATTCAATAAACATTGAATGGGAAAATACCTGTAGTTACTAGGGAGCTTTTCTTTCCTGAACACATATTATTTGTCAGTTGCCCTGGGAAGTATTTTATATGCATTATCTCATATGACTCATATTATCAGTGTAATGAAGAGAGTATTTTACCCAGTGTTACACCTAAAAAATGTGTCTTAGTGTGGTTAAGGCATTTTACATGGTAGTGAAAAATAAATTTAGGATTTGAACTTAAATTTGTTGTTTCTGCTCTTACAATTCTGAGAAATTAGTGTTTTTTAATTAAACTTTTCTATGACTCCAGGCTCATAGTGCATTTATTGAGCACTTACTCTGCCAAACTCTAATGAGATTACAAACACCAAAAAGCAAATTTTCTAACCTTGAGATATGCATGATAAAGTTGGGGAAAGAGATAGGAACTTTCAGAAAGTATCTGAAAGCAATAAGAAATTAGGTAATTCATTATATGGTAAATATTCAAGTCCTGTTGGCATTCAGAGAAGAAACAGTCATTGTTGGATAACAATTTATCATTCAGGATAGAAGCCATTAATTAAACCATTTATTCAGCAAGTATTTAGAATCCATCTGTCAAGTACTGGCAAGGTATTGAAGTAAAAAGCATTACATTTGGATACAAAGCATTCAAAGCAGATAGAACTAAAGGATTCTTTAGCGGAGCCAAAGAAAATAAGGAAGAAACATCACACTGAGGCAAAGATCCTAGGGAAGTGGTGATTCTAACCTGGCATGAAAAATATTATTATCTATTGAGGCCTTTGGTGGAAGACTAGGATGAAATGTCGAAAATTATCCAATCAGCAATTATGTCATACTAAAGTTTCGTAGGCAGGAAAATTTAAGGGGTGTCTTAAAAATTCATTGCTGTGTGGGATGGATTTACTGAGGTTGAATGTGGAGGAAATAAGGTCACTGGTTCTTTAATTTTTTTGAAAGCATAGAATGCCTCCTGAGTTTCCATGAATTCTCACTAATACATTTTAGAACCATACCTGATTATATAGGATCATCCTTTTGTAAGACAGAATGTCATTAATCACCGTTATATCATTAGTTCCTAGCACGGTGACTATGGCATAATTCATGCTCAGTAAACACTCATGTTATTAAAATTAATCTGGATTTCTCATGGACTCATCCATACCTTAAAATTTCAAGTGAATCCAAATATATCAATATTAAATAAATATTTCCTAGCCATTATACACTTTTTCCTCTCTACCTCAAGTATTGACTTTTCTGTATTACTAACTTGATTCATGGTTTCTCAATTGAGTAAGATTTTTATTAAAATATGTATTTGCAGAAATATCTGTATGATATCCAGAACTGATACTGTTTGCACTAATCTATAAATTTTATTATCTTTTAAAAAAGAAGGACTGCTAATTTATCTGGAGTCTAAAATAGTGATTTAAATGTTTACTAAATGTATAGTGGATATAAATACTAGCTGTATAAAAGATGGTAGAAATATTAGACTTGGGCATTTGGATAGAAGACTACATCTCAAAATAATGGATATGAATTCTGCATCAATCACATAAAATGGTGCATGACAGGAATACCAATTACATTTTGAAATACATGTGTAAGTGTGTTGGAAAACATGAAATACAAATCTGTTAGAGTCAGTTCAAATTTCTAAAAATTGTTTATCATTTAGCATTGACTTCAAGTCGTATCTTTTAAATTCTCCTTATAAAATGAGAAAAGAACTCAAAACGACCATACTCCAAGGGAGAACTGAGTCAACTGGTCCAGTTTATCAAAAAGTATAATGGAAATATCCAAGAAACAGAATTTAGAGAAATATGCAATTTGTACCCTTTTTTCTTCATTTACAGTTGGCTAATAATTCCAATGTATGCATTGGACTACTGTTATTGGTTCTATTGCTTTTGCAAATACACAATGTAAAATTCCTAAGAAAGATGTTCTGAAGTGAATATGAAAGTATGACTAAATCCCTGGTGCTTTCTAAGACTTCGGGAAGGTTTAGAATTTTAAAAATGAAAAAAAAATTATCACAAAGGAGAAAGGTAGTGATTGCATAAATTGAATGAGGCCTTAATTAAGCCTTGTTTGTTCAGGTTCTTTCTTGTGTAGGACCTTTTTTCCTCACTTGTTTCTCTTTTTGTCTTTGTATGGAGAAAATTACTCTTTATGAATTTCCACATATTTTGTCTCCACCAGTCAACATCACTAAGGCCTTACTTGTTCAGCAAATATTTTAATTTTTAATTGAATGGCCGATTCTGTCAGGTTATTCTTGCTGGTAAGAGAACCTAGTCTCAAACAATTGATAAACAGGATAAGCACACCAACAGAAAAGTCCTTGTGTTCCTGTATCGTAGATATTACCTGTTCTGTAGGCAATCAATATGGACAATAAAACAATGACTTTGGCCAATATAATTCACTTAAATGTACTTGCCCAATAGGTGCATCATAGAATTGTGGTAGCTAAAGATATACAGTAAACTATTCCAGCAATGTTGACTATGTGCTTCTTCGTATCAGTGTAGGTCGTATCTAAATAAATCATGTAATAACAGAAAAACTTTCTCCATGAAGCACATAGATATGGTTAATATGTTGACAGTAAATCCAGTATCGAGGTGTGCACACACAAAAACTTTAAAACACATACACACACACACTTATGATTATTCGGAATGTTTAATTAAAAATAAAATATGAATCATACTTTAATGTACCATGTAACACATATATTGCAGTTATTGACATGGATACTGTTCCTTTTTCCTTCAAAATCCTGACCCTGAACCTTCTGCTCACCTTCCCCCTCAGCATCCCTCTCTCAGATTCTTCCCTTGATCTTCCAAGTGTAATTTCCCTTGGCTAAAGCTACTTTATATTTATTATAATAACTCTCACTCTTACTCTCTCTTTCAATCTCTTTCAGTGGAAACAATAAACTGACTGATGGCTAGAAAATTAGCTCAGGGAACTCTCTCTCTTTTCTCCCTCTCTCTCTCCTTCTTTCTTTCTCCATGTACTTTTCCTCTCTCACTTTTCCTTGTTAGACTAGTGGATAAATTTAACCTGTGATGATCACATCCTCATCCTTTTCATTTCTAGCACTTCTATAGCTTGTGACCAAGGTTTCTCATTAGAATTCAGTGGGTGAGAGAGTCTGTGTATAAAGTTATGTGCATATTATGCATACAAAGATACTAGTCAAAATGTATCAGTTATCTCTTCCCTTGTAACACCTCCCTGCTAGAAACATAAAAACATACAAGGTTACCTTTCTTGGAATTTTGAAAAAATAAAATCATTTTAACCTCTCCATTTTGTGATTCGTGAAGGGGAAAATAGCTGTGACATCAACGAAATATGGTTCTTTTTATTAAGGAAATCACAACGATAAAAATGATAAATATTAACAACAGAAGACAAGTAATGGCAACAGAAAATAGAAATATAATTTTTAAGCTTGAACTGCTTTATTGGTCATACATCCAGACCACAGGGAAATAAATCATGGCTAAATGTAAAATAGCATGTTAAAAATAATGCTCTTACAAAATTTGAATGCTGTAATCTTCTGTGTGATAAGCAATTCAGAGAATAGCATGATTTTATTTTGTGCAGTTTTGAAATTTAAAACACAATTTGGCTTCATGTTGTCAATGATTTCTTTAACTTAAGTCTTCTATGCTTTCTGAAAAGGTTAGACATGTTTATTAAATGCCAAGTTAATACAATTTATATAATTATTTAACATTATTAAATCTAAAAATTAAATACTGTAATATAGGAAAGAATCAAATCTGTCTAGATTGAGAGTATCTGTACATAATACAGATTATTGTATAGTACTATTTCTAGCAGGAGAAACACTGTCAGTGTTACTACATAACGTGCCCCAATGATGAATTGTAAACCAAACTGGGAACGAGGAAGAGCCTCTGTAGCTCCCTTATACTCTGTATGGAAAAGCACTGCCCTGTTGAAGATTCCGTTACAGAGTGTTCCAGCAGTGGTTTTCTCCTTGTTCCTTCCTTTTCAAAGACAAAGCCCAGGAAGATTTTGCATGTGACGTTTCTCCTAAAGTCACCAGCACTACTTTTATTGACATTAAATATTTTCTAGATTGAAAATTGAGTGGATTTTTATAAGGAGATCTTAATATTTAAATTACTTTTTTAGTTGTTTAGTTTTTAGCAAAAATTAGCCATAACTTTGAAGAGGCTTCTCTGGTAAAGAATAATCTGAAGTTCTAGACATGAACTTGAAAATCGGAAGGTTGAGACCTCAGTCTTGTCTAGAAGCATGTTTTGATTGGCCTTCCCAGTACTTTTCTAGGCAGAGTATTTAAAATATCAAAATAGCTGCCAACATATAAAATTAGAAGATTTACATAGAAAAACAGATTTACAGCTTCTTTTTAAGAAATCAGAAGCTCTGACAACATGGGATTGACTTCTTCACAAAGCAACAGTCAGCAAAAAGTACATGATGACTGCCCTTTACAAAGAGCATCTCTCTCTAGGTTACCAGGGTTCCCAAGCTCATTGCTCCCAGCATTGTATTCCAGTGTCAGCTATGACTTATCATTATCACACCTGCACTTGTGCTTATACTGGCCCCACTGCATTCATTTGTCTTCGGCTTGACTTGTGTAGGTATTTGAGTATGTGACAGCAATCTCAGAACTGATGTGATAGATTCAAGACGAGAAAGATGAATTGTCTAGGTGTGCTATAAGGAAGAAATCAAAGTTACTTCTGATACATCGTCATACTTGGATTGAAATTTAGGCCTATTTAGCTCCAATGCTCATGCTTTATCTGCCACCACACAGCCTTTTCTCATCCAGTCACTCTTGTTCATTCAACAGATCCCTGCATCTTTCAGAACTATTGAATAATCAAATGAGTCAGATTTTAAAATCATAATTTCAAGATTTTGAGTTTCTATTTCTATGTACCACATACACATCTTGATAAACTGACCTTAACCTTGCAAAGGAGATCATCCTCACCCCTTTTAATTTCAGAAATTACCAAAAATTTTTTTAAGGTAGCCAGGAATCATCCTTTGAATGTGCGTATTAACATATATGATGTTTGTATGATACAAGCAATTTCATATTCAGAACCGCCTGAGTGGTTTTAGTCAGAGACCACATTGTGAAACGTGTAGGACCTGCATTGTCTCCCTTAAGACTTTGAACATATTTCTAGGACACTGTCTACCAGAGTGCACTTTTATTTACTTGCACGACTGTTTCCTTCTCTAGACCAGGGCTGCCCAATAAAAATGTGATTATGAAAGTGTTCTATTATTTGCACTAACACAGTAACTGCTAGCCACTTATAACCAATGACCACTTGGAATTTGGCTAGTACAACTGAAGAACTTAATTTCTAATCATATTTGATCTCAAATAATTTAAATTGGAATAGCCACATATGCTTAGTGGCTTCGGTTACATGACTGTAGACTGCAAATGCTCCTGGACTGGAATCCAGTCTGTATGTTTTTCTATCTTTGACATCTTGTGCAAAGGACAGTGGACATATATTGAATGGGTCAATAAAAGCAACATATAGAGAAGCAGAACATATGGTAGTAAAAAATTAATTAATTGCCTAAGTATCAGTAAGTCCTTTTACAAGAGAGTGTTTGGATATAGGAATTCGGGATGACTTCCAATAGAAGAATGTGACTGAGGGACAGATAGTAATGGATGGTGGTAGCTAATTATTTGTGCATAACAGGCCCTTCTGAACTCATTTTTCTTTTTAGTTTAGGGGAAAACTGTAATGAGGTGAAACTGGACAGAGAAGAGATAGTTCCGTTTATGATCTCTCTGGTTTCTGGTGTGTCTAACGTTACAATCACAAAACAGAAGGAGTATTGCCTACATCTCAAACTATTACGAAACATGCTGATTCTTAGGAAACCTTTCAGACTTTGGATTAGAATAAATAGGTGCACACTGAGTTATTTTGAGGCATACAATAGTGATAGTCACTAAAATGTAAAATATTCCTTATTTGTTTGACTTTATGCAGTTAAGCCAGTAAAGCAGTTTTGGGTGCTAAAAATGCCTTCTAAATGTAAATGAGGATCACCTTATTTCAATCAGTTTAATATTCTAGACTGCTTTTTTCCGGATATAAAAATGAGTCCTTTCAAAACCAGAAATCTTTTTAGGATATTTTAATGTACAAAAAGTTTAATGATTTAGCCTTATGCAAACTCCAGTTATTAATTCATGGACCTGAGAATCATAGTAAACAGGTGAACAGAAATAGTTAGTTCCAGTAGGCCCAAAAACAACATTACACTGTGTTGTTAATTATCACAGAGCTTAAAAAAGACTAGTTACTCAATAAAAGTACTCTATAAGTCTTAAAAATGATTCTCATTTTCCATTTGTACTAATCTTGGGCTCCATTTTTCAGAGCTCTTTGAAGAAAGTCCTATAGTTTTTATCTTCCAGGAAAGGAACATCTGAAAAATTTTTGATCTCATGGACTTGTATAACATCGAATTTCTCATACAGCAGACATGTTTGTTCTGGGTAGGACCAATAATTAATTAGAGCAGTTTAAATTTAGTGTTCTTTATTAGCAAATGGGTGAAAGGGCTCACTTGCAAATATTCTCTTCATTTTATTTTTTTTTTAAGTTGATTTAGACAAAGAGGTAAGAAAATTAAAGCTTTATTAGATTTTAATGTAATGCAGACGCAGCCTGAGAGGGGTTAAGTATTTTAGAGAATACATGAAATTTCAATACTTATCTTTGAGGTGCCATTTTAAATTCTTTTCCACTTACTTTAAAGCACTTTAGGTCTGTTTCTGCTTTAAAAATTTAGGTCAAAATAATTTCAGATTACATTAATTTTCTTTACCCACAGAAGACTAAGTGTAGCTCAACCATAGTTATAAATTAACAAGAACCTCTTTTTCTAGCTTTGTACTTACTACTGACAGAGTTTTGGTAAACTTTATATGAATGTCTGTACGTTAAAGTTTTATGTTCTTTTCTCCAAGATTGTTCGTGTTAGTGTTCAAATGTAACTGTAGTGAAAGTTTTGGTGGACAGTGACTGTTGTTTCAGAAATCAAGCTGTTTCCTATCCACTTATGATGCTCAACTATTGTTCCCTCCAACGGAGCACATCCCATTCTTTTGTTAAGAACTTAGTGATGCTAGTGTTCAGTGTGCTGATTCTTCTAATCTGGCAATAGAATTTACCCAAGCTATAATTCAAATTGTGGCAAATTCATTTTGTTTCAAAATGAATCTTGAATCGTGTTATCTTTGTAGAATTTTTTTTTTTTTTTGGTCTTTGTTTATATGAGGCATGTGGCATGCATGCATCATTAATAGAAACATTTTTGTAACTGAACACATTTGAAAATTAATTTCAATTCATTTATGCTGCAGAAATAAGAAAGAATAGGTTTCTACATAGGACAAGGAATCGGAAGCTGATGACTGATAATGACTTTCTCCACTATAAAATCATGTAACCTCCATTTGCATTTCTACATATGAGCTTTTAATTGAAAAGGCCTTTATGCCTTCACAGTTAAAATACTGCATATAAACTCCTGTTTCTAATAGCTTAAAATGATACTAGTAAACTATCAGTGAGTACCATGAGTTTATTCTGATTTCACCATCCTTCTTTTACCTTTATTTAAGATGTATATCCTAAATACGATCAGTTGAAGAAGTAGTGTCATGGTCAACATGATATCAGATTCAGTAAATTAGAATTTTATTTTAAACGTTACTTCAAATTGATTGTTTCTATAAACAGTCTTTCAGACTCTTTTTTAAATATGCTAAAAGCTATAATGTCAATGTCTTGTTAGCCAAAATTATTATGGCTTTATGATTTTGCCTATGATAACCCTGTTTTTTAGAATGATATTCATTTGAAGGAAAAGTGTTAGTTTACAAGAAGTAACTTTGTATAAATAAGTATATATTTAATTGAAGCCAAGTTATTGGATATTTTTGGTTTGAGAGTTGCAAATATTAAGAAGCTTCATAAATCTCAAATGCTTATATTGCCTTTTGTATTCCATTTATTTTATGTTTTGAGGATGACTGAAAATAAAAGAGTTTAACTCGCATATACTACCTAAAAATTAAGTTCTTTGTTCTCTTCAGGTGCAGTGGCATACACCTATAATCCCAACCCTTTGGGAGGCTGAGATGGGAGGATTGCTTGAGTCCATGAGTTTGAGGCCAACCTGGGCAACATAGTGAGACCCCGTCTCTACAGAATATAAACAAAATTAGCTGGGAGTGGTGGTGCATGCCTATAGTCCCAGCTACTCAGGCTGAGACAGGAGGATGACTTGATCATGGAAGGCTGAGGCTTCCAGGAGCTGGGATCATGCTGCTGCACTCCAGTTTGGATGACAGACCTGGCCTCAAAACAAAAACAAAAACCAAACACCTTTGTTCTCCCCTTCAATGTGTTCCTGAAGTGGTGACAGAAAGAGCAGTGCCTCTAAAAGCATATTCTGTTATTTTTTCTGAAATTTCATTCTTGATAGACTCTCTCATACCACTTTGAAATCCATCTACATACATGTACCCTAATTTTGCAACCATTGGCCCTTCTGGTTTCATCATATACTGTATTTAATACATTATAGCTTTCACGTGAGAGGGCTGCATGCTAAAGAATTTTAGAACCTTAAGTGACATTTTAACAAATACTTTTCTGTATTTTTTTTTTCATCCCTTTAACAAGTAGTTATCCAGCCTTCTTTTCCATATCTGGTTAAATACTAATTAAATATTTAAAATGTGTGAGAACACTCCTAGGTTCTGGGTACACAGCAGTGAACAGATAAACTAGTTCTCTAGTTATAGAACTTATGTATCTCTCATCTCCCTATCTCTCTTTCTTCCCCATTCATTTGCTCAGTTTGTTGAAATCTTGCTCTCAACATTTGATTAAAGACTTAAATAAGTACATTTTACATTTAATGTTCTAATTTTTGATATTTGGACATTTGTGTTGCCTACTTTTAAATTTTTATTTAATAAATATTGGATATGGCACAGCCATAGTTGCTGAACAATCCTGCTTACATTAAAACATTTTTTAAAGAAGCAGATGCTTTTTTTCCTGTTTGTAGTAGAACACCTTTCACTTTCCCATGATAGATACTCCATTGCTTTCAATTTGAAATTCCTGATAACAGATAGCATGACCAAATGAATACATGCTTTTAAGATAATCTCATCAAACTTTATTTTCCTCAGCAGAAGATAATAATTTACTCTCAGCGCTGTTTAAAGATTAAATGATATGAAGTAGACACAAATTCCTGGCATATTACTGAATGAAAATTCTTTTTCCCTCTTTAATTTACTTGGTGGATTTTACCTGTAGCAACTATTCATTTGTTGTTCTAGTTCTGCTCCTTAGAGTTGTACAGAAAAAAACTCCTTTATCCATATACAAACTATTGACATATTTTAGAGTCATCTCTTCTTCTCACTAAATTTCCCTACATCCTTCAATTTGTTATTAAATTCTACAGTAAAACATTTCCTCACCAGATACAGATAGGTTACATCTGATGGGACTTTAGTTTGTTCATTTCAATGTGGTTCAGTCACTGAACATGATATTCTAGAAGTGATTTGACTTATGCAAGGTAAAACCAGTTGATCATTTATCTCATTTTAGCCATTGGATGTCTATAAAGGTAACCCTGGTGTAGACACACTTTGAGCTTAGACACTCTGTTGACACATTTTGAATTATGGTCAATTAATCATCTTTCATTTATTTTTATCTGAATTTCTTTGAAGACTATGCCTTGTCATCCTTTTATTTTCACAATTGGTTTTGAAACAAATAATATTTTTACATACAATGCATTTCAGTTCTTCATTAACCTATCCCATATATTAGTTGAATACCTACTATATGGCAACTGTAGTTTAGGCAATCCTCTAGATACGGAGGTTAAAAAGAAAATTAAGACACAGGCACGCCCATGTGGACTTCACATGCAAATAGAAGAATATACGTGTAAAAAGCTAAAATCAGTGCAGTAGATGTTCACTTTAAGTCTCAACCACTGGCATGCCTCTGAGAATTTGAGAAGGCTTGGATTGAATGCTGAATAAAGTATATAAAGGGGTCAGCAAAAATTCATGGTGGAGAGAAGCGAGGTAAGGTTGGGGCATACTAGGCAGAGAATGAAGCATGGATGAAGGATGAAGAGGTGAAGTTCAGTTTGGATTTGGTTTCGGTACATGGCTGTTACTTGAGAGAAAAAAATAAATCCAGAAGGTGAAGGGGCTTGAATGACAAAATAACTAAGTAAATAAGTAAATGGCCCGTATTTACCTGTGGAAGAACACTAAAAAGGATTCTAGGTCATGAAGACATTATTTAACCTTTTAGGATATTTTATATAGCTTAGAGTACAGAACGAAGTAGGGCAAATTAGTCATTAAGAAACCATTTAAAAGTCTATGGTAATATTTTAGATGACAGATGATGAAGGCCTGAACTAAGGTATAGTTTGCATTTAATTCTATCTTTTCTGCATATTATACATACAAAATTATTGATCAAAAGATTTCTTTTGTCCAATCCCCTATAATACCTCTCTGTTAGAAACAGAGACACAATTCCAGGCTGACTACTAATACTTATCTATCATTATCTTTTGGTACAGCCAGAAATTCACCCAAATTATTATCATTCTGTTTATATCTTTGCATTTAATCTATAAAGATATAATAGAATTGTGAAATTGTACCTGTTACAAGTCCTCATTTCTTTGCAATTTTGAAAAGGAAACTAATTTTCATTGAAAACAATAGGTTCAAATGATTACATAGGCTACAAGTAACTTTTAAATACTTTTTTTTTTTTTTTTTTTTTGAGATAGAGTCTCACTCTGTGGCCCAGGCTGAAGTGCAGTGGCTCAATCTTGGCTCCCTGTAACTTCTGCCTCCCAGGTTCAAGCAATTCTCTTGCTTCAGCCTCTTGAGTAGCTGGGATTGCACGCACGTGCCACCACACCTAGCTAATTTTTTGCATTTTTAGTAGAGACAGGGTTTCACCATGTTGGCCAAGCTGATCTTGAACTCTTGACCTCTGGTGATCCACCCACCTCAGCCTCCCAAAGTGCTGGGAATACAGGCTTGAGTCACAGAGCCTGGCCTTAAACTCTTTTTTTTAAGTTGTAAACATTATGTCTTTATGTAGGTACATACATACACATACATTTGTATGTATTTATACACACTATATATCTTCCATGCATATTGAAACTATATGTGTGTGTGTATATATGTATATATATATATTTTGTTTGTTTGTTTGTTTGTTTTTAAGAAAACGGGTCTCTGTCACCCAAGCTGGAGTGTGATGATGCAACCCCAACTGACTGTAACTTCAAACTCCCGGGCTCCAGTTATCCTCCCACTTTAGCCTCCCAAGCAGCTAGGACTAGAGGCATGAATGACCACGCTTGGATATTTTATTTTTTTAATTTTTGTAGAGTCAAGGGTCTCGTTATGTTGCCCAGGCTGGTCTTGGTTCCTGGTCTCAAGTGATCCTCCTGCCTCCTCCTTTCAAAATATTGGGATCACAGGCATGAGCCACTGCACCCAGCCTGAAACAATTGACTTTTGCTTAAACTCTAAAAGGAAAATTTTTTCCAAAGTACACTTTTGATTTGTTTAATCCTTTGGAGAGGCTTGTCAAAACCAAAATAGAAACACAAGACTTGTTCAGTTTTTGATATTTCATTAAAATTCATAGTTCTAAACAATCTTATTTTAACATCTGGAGGGACCAATTCCTTTAAGACAAAAGAAATAAAGTTACAATAAAAAATCATCTATATTTACCTCCAAATTATGTTTCATAAATTGTTTAATAGCATCTTGCTGTGTCAAATTGTTTTACAAAGACTGTATTTTCTATAAGAATTATTTTAGAATTTTATAGTAGAATTTTCTCTAAGAATAAAATTTTTCAATTGGCCAATATAAAACCAGTGTAGTAAAACCTGAGAAGGCTCGTAGTTTCATATTTCCAAATCTGAACTCAGAACAGACTTCCAAATAGTTTTACAGAAACCAAAACTTTTGCTACTATGTCACCAAAAACACACAAACATACAAATGAGTCCTTTTCTGTAATAAGACTAAATAAATACAGTTTGTGGAATTTTTTCTTCTTAACCTTTGTTTTGTTTCTCCCTCTCATTTGTTCTTAACCATCTCCCTCTCTTCTGTTCTGTCTTTCCTTTGTGTCTCTCTCCGTGTTTTCTTTTTTCCCCATTATTTTAATTTCTTATTTGTTTCATCTCCCTATTCATCTTTCAGAACCATGTCTCTCTGGAGTCTCCCTTGTCTCTTTTTTTTCCCCTTGTAGTGTGCTTAATAAGCCTACTCTCTTTCATTTTTAAGATTTGCTTCTCTGTTCTTGTCATTCTTACTTCGGTGTTACTTGAATTTTTATTTCTCGTATTTCTCTATTGCTTTCTCTGACTCTTTTGCTCTGGATCCTATGTGTATTTCTCTAATGAGTGTATACTTTTATTCTGACTCTTTCTTTGGTCCTTTTGCAGGTTTTCTCCATTTTAACTTTTTCATTCCCTTCCCAATTCCACTGATGTTTTCCACATTTTCCTTCTGGATTCTTCAATTTTTCTTTTTTATTTTTTCTCTTGTATATTTTATTATCCTTTTAGTAAGTCACAGTGACAAAGCAATAATGAAATAGTTTCAGGTACCATTTCACTGAAAATAGCATGAGTATTCATGTTTCATTGTATTGTTTTCATCTGATGAACTTCAATGGATGTAATAGAAGTACTCTTGTTTTTTAAGAAATACATAATTTATGAAATGTTTAAAGATTGTTATATGTGCTGTATATCCTATTCATCTTTCTATAGCTACCTGGAGAAGCTTAACTCTTTGCTTAGAAGACAGAAATGATGTTAGTGACAAAGTTCAGAAACTGAATTCAGACTATTCTTTGATGGAATTGATTTACAGTTTTTTGCTTTTGTCTATGCAATTCAGAGAAGTCTTAACTTAATCCACATGTTTTGTGCATGCATACCAGAAGGCTCTCCCCCTCTATTGGTGAGTGCTGTAAATGTCTCAGGATGGATGAGGGGAAATGATAATGCTGATCTCTCTCATCATAGCTTATGAGTTTATTCCAGCATGTGATGCTATTTTATGCCTGTCGGGGAAATATTACCTAGATAATTGTTACTAATGAAAAAGGTGCAACATTATCGTTTATCTTTGCCCCTGTGAATTAGATCACTACATTAATCTTGCCTTTATGAACAAGTAAGGCATTTTGTCCCATGTGATGTACCAAATATAAAGCAAAATGTTTACCATAAATGGCTACGGCTTCACTGGTTTATTCATGGTCAACAAAAATGAAAATACCATATGGCTATAATGCAGGCAACCACTTGAGAAGTATGACCACTACTTTGTAGTCTTGTGTCAGAAGTACTTCTTTCTAGGCTATTGGACTGTTAGTATTGCTTGGGAAAGACAGATTTTCCAACTTTGTGTGTACGTGTGTGTGTGTGCGCGCGCGAGCACACGCTACACTGCATTACAAAGCACCATCCCTGTATTGTGCTATAATTAACACTGGCCTTATTCTATCTTGCTTTTATGTTGAAGTAAGTTATCTAAATAAATCCATAAACATATATGTATGTACAAATGAATAAATAAATATTGGCATGCATAAATGGGAAGAATTTCTTCTTCTTGCCTCAAAAAAAGGAAAGCCCTGTGGGGGAGAGGGGCAAAATTAAAAATTCGTAGTAGCATTATGGGTTTCTGTTTTAACTTTTAATTGTGAAAAATGTTTACAACTACTAGGACTTTTTAGTGAGAATTTAAAATATACAGGTATCTTTAAAAGGTTATATCTGTCTGCGTATCTCTATTTATATCCATAGCTCTATATCGACTTTCATATGTATTTTGTGGGACTGAAAGCAGTCTATTCTGACTTTGGGAAACGCATACATATGTACACACATACACACACATATACACATTGGGAAAATACTATGGATGAAAGACATTGAGTAATGCTTAAAAGAAAGTATATATCTTGGATGACAGATTTTTAAATATATTTTAAAAAATACTCTTTATTTTACCAAAGAGAGTAGGTGAGGCTAATGAAAATTACTCTCAAAGACTGCATGTTGATTACAGCTTTACGACTTCTGATAAAAAAATCGAGACCTTTGCGTTTTAAAAATAAAATATGCAGTTATACAAAAGCTGGTATCTGATATTCACCTAGAGAATAAAACAACAATATAATTCTCCTAACAGATTATTTTTAAAAACAAAAGAAGTTTATTTGTTGGGAAAACATAGAGTAGGACACTTTAATTTTTTTCATCTTTCTTAATGTACCTAAGTCCTCCTGATATCATTCTTTTAACACTTGCTTTACATTTGGCTAGCTAAATGAAATTTGACAGCTATTGAGTAGCATGATTAATTATTGAAGGGCAGTTATTTTATAACCATAGTTTTGGAAGAAAAAGCAATAAAAAGTTACCAAAATCTAACATTAAAAATAGAAATGTTTTATTCGATGTATCATGATAATTGACCCCTTGATGTGTGTGCTGCAAACCCCCACAAAATTGCCTACTAAATGTTATGTTTTCCACAGCCAAAAGAAACTGCAAGTTAAGCTCAAACTGAATTGAAATAGAGATACATAGCTTTATGGATATAATCACGCAGAAATGTATTACATAATCAACGCTCACAGTATGTATTAACACTAAAGATAAAGCAAAATGCGTTTGTTTTATTTTTTAAAATTTTTAAACTTTCTATTTTGTGTTATTGTCATCACAATGAATATTATTTCATTCAATCTAGTTGCACACATCAATATGGTTCAACTTCTGAAAACATTATTATAAGAAAAAAAGTAACTTTTACAATTAAATACAGTACATTGTCACTCTTCATTTAATTACTGAAGCTAGAAAAAATCTAAAAAACCTTCCAGCTGCAAATAGTATGAATTATGTGGTTAAAAAAATCTTGTGTTCTTTTTTCTGAATTATTGTACAATATAAATTTTGATTCTTAAATATGACTTTAGAGAAATAGAATTTTTTCTGCACATGAGGTAATTATTAATAAGATAAATAGCAAGTATAAGATATGACTGGTAAATCTTTCATGCCTCTGGGTTTATTTACAAATTAATTCTAAGGCAATGTATTTTTCCTTTAGATATTATTATTTATTTTTTAAAAAATTTAACAGTTCTATGTTAGATTTTATGCTTTTCAGAAAGATTTCTTTGTATTACATATTAATTTATTTAGTATTTTTCTGTATTCAATGTAAAATTTAGAAAACTCACAAAAGCTGTGTATTTCAAACAATAGTCACATTATAATAATGCAAGTTCCTATGGAAACATATTCCTAAAAATAAAACATTTAGAAATTTTTATTGAAATTTTTAAAAGAAAAAGTACCTCTTTGTATAACCCATCTAAATTAGTTTATGGATGTGATACATAGGCAACATATGTAATATACTTTATCACTTAGCTTATATTTTATTTTAAATTTATTGTTTTAAAGCATCTTTTGGCTACAACAACAGCATGGACAACAACTCTATTTTAAGGCTTTGCTAATTAACTCTCTATCCATCCCCAACTTATTAGAACTACCCATATGTTTTTGGGAAGAGGGGAAAAACATATAATTGAACATCTGGAAATTTCAGTGACTTAAAATATTGTCTTACATGTTGAAGAATATTGAGAAACGGGTAGGTCCAAGATGGTTAAAATAAGAGTCGTTTGTGGCTTTCACACGATTTCTGGTACAAGGTATGCTACATTCAGTAGTTCATTCTGCAGTGGTGTGCCACTTACACCCCACATCACACCATGACTTTAACAAAGCATTGTTCCTGCTATAGATCTGTGAGTGGAAATGACTGACTCACTTTCTTGGCTTCGATGCCTCCAGTAGCAATTTATCCTGGTGTGTTAAATGTGAAGGTAAAACCATTAAAAGTGGTGCACACCAGAGGTTGGTTTCATAAACTCATTATTTTTCTTTTCCTTTTCCTCTCGTCTTTTATTCTTTTTTTTTTTTTTTTTTTTTTTTTTTTTTTTTTTTTTTTTTTTTTTAAGGGGAAAACTACTTTTTAGTACCTAGGCATGAAAGAAGCACAAAATGAGCATTTAAAATGATAAAGCCTGAATGGAATTTGTATCATTTCCTTTTCTTGCTTTAGCCTTTGTCACTATAATACAAATGTCATGGAAGTAAGAATAAAACATCTCAGGCATTAGGATTGAATGATAGCTCATTCATATGACAATGACTGAACTGAGGACAGAACATTTCTCAGAATGTAGCCATTCTTGTGGCAAAGATTATAATGACAAGGAGAAATGGTACAAAATTAACCAATTCTTGGATCTTTATAAAGAAATCTTATGAGTTTCCTCTAAGGTAGTGCTATATATTATATTAGCTAAGGAGTAAAATGGGGGAGAGAGAGAGAGAAAAAAAAAAGCCTTCGTTATGTCCAAATCAAACTTGTTCAGTTTGATTGTTGAGAGAGGAGCCCGCTTAGCAAGGTCCCTGTTTCGACCAGTAGATGTCGCCCCAAGCAACAGAAATACCCCAGGGGCTCAGAGAGCTGATTAGGATGATATAACCACAAAGGACACAATTAAAACACACACACACACACACACACACACACACACACACACACACACACAGAAATCTCATCAGTAATAAATTTTGTATTTTACTAAAGCATTATATAGTTTGGGTTTTAATCTTCTCTAAACATAATGCTATACATTCTTGCCACGATGAAGGGTGTGTCTAATAGGGTCCCGGGAGCATGGCTTTGAGAGCATAATGCTGTCAGGACCTGTAGCTACCCAGCTTTACTTCCCTATTGGATTTATTGGGCCTGTTGCTCCCTTGGCAAGTGGCTGGAATTGCTTTTTAACCCTTGCCTGGACTTTGACTTACTTTGTTATCTGGGTTTACACTGAATATGAAACATTTGCTGGGGGAGGACATGTACTGTTTCTACTGCTACTATTTAGGATCTGTGGGGGCAGTGAGGGGTGCCAGTTGTGAGCATTTTCTCTTCTCACTCTGTCTTTCACAGGGTGAATACAATTACTGGTTTTTAATTTTTTTTTCTTCTGTTTATGTCAAAGGCACTATAGCTGAGTACTATTTGTGTGTGCATGTGTGTGTACACACGTTCTAGTCTAACATTTTTCTTCATTTGGTGATCTTTACAAACCATATACAATAAACCATTCTCTTGTGAGCAGCTTCAGCTTGAAATGCAAATGCCACAAAAAGCACATTTCTTTTCACCCAAGAGCCTCATTCAATCTCCTGTGGGCACTCATAGTTCTGCATCAGTTTGCCTGGGGTTAAGTTGCGTACTTTCAGGGAAGATGACAAGTTAGAAAAGTTTATGAGGTCACAGAGCCTTCCTCCAGTCAACATAATACACATTCCCTCCACGTATTTTGGAGACTCCTTAAATGTCTTCTGTTTGATGAATTCAAGTGGATCAAGGCAGGAGTGACTTGAAACCATTTGTATTTTAAAATCACCATTTCTATGTCTTTACTCTAAATGCTGGATAACGGTTATGTATCTAAGGACCATGTCCTAATTTATTACAGCCAAGTGTGTGCTGTGTAACCCTGTTAGCAAGAGCTCTCTTAATTCCTGTGCAGGATGGCTGCACCACATTCTACCCAAACTTAAAGGGGACTTTTAACATCGACTGAAATTCAGATAACCTGAGGTGATATGTTTAGCTTGTCCTGAAGCTTGTCCTAAAAGTGTTCTGGCTTTTTCTGTGTCCCTTGAAGTGCTGGTAAAGGTGACAGCCTCACAGATCTCTTTTGTTCCAGTCTAAAAAAATCAGTCAGTTTTCCATTAGTCTTCACTGGCTCTTTTGAACACCAGGCTTTTATTTCACACTTAAAAGAAAATCTGTCAAGTATTTTGGTCACCAAATATATCCTACCTACAAATGTCAGATGGCGATGATTAGATTCTATATACTAGACACCTATTTAAAAAATCCAGTGTTCTGTCACTCTAATTCTGTGCCTTTAAAATAATGGCCTTTATTTGCAATACTTATGATATTTTGTAGTCTGCTTTGATTTAGGCGTGAGAAAAGGTTGGATAGTATATATATGTAATACTAGAAATCTATAGAAAGAACACAAGCAAGTGAAAGGTAAACAAAGCTGATATATTTTCTTTTAAAAAGTATAGGTAAAACGTATGGAATAGCAGATGAATTTATTTTATTTCAGATGTAAAAGGATCGAGCAAATTGATAACTATTTTCATCTGAATATAAAATCTGACTATAAATTATAAGAAAAGCTACATATTATGAAACTAAATGTGATATTGTCCCTTTAAATGTTCTATCCTTTGCAGCTTTGCTTGTCTCCCTGGCTTCTAAGATTGCCTGATCCTCTTTTCTGGAATTCTCTCAATTAGTTTTGGATCTGTCACCCTAAAGTCTCTGAAATTGCTTATTCGAAGAGATTTCAATATTTACTCTGATGACATTTTTGATTCTCAACACATAGGAATTCTTAGCAGTTTTGAATTTACTTTGTATCCTTTAGTCCATATAAATCTGACAATCAAGATTTCTCTCAGTTTAATTTGCTTTCTGTTGAGGATTTAAATGATATTATCCTGAAGCTTTAGCCAACCACTTCCAGCCCTTAATCCTTGGCCTTCCTCACTGGTGAAAGGCTGTTCTCAGTTCTCTTGGTTCAGTTTAACCCTCCTAGTTAATCTCTGACTTCTGGTAAGTTGCCATCATGTTTAAAATCTGCAATTGTAACTCTCTTTAAAAAAAATCCTGCTCACAAAGGACAATATGACTAACTTATATCATCTTATTTTTTAATTTAACTAAGAGCGGTGGAAGAAAGTCACTGCCGATCAGCTCTAGGAATATCTTAACTGTCATCAGATCTAGAATGAATTTCAGTCAGGATTTTTGTCCTTTCATAGCACATAAATTGCACTTCTTAAAGTTAGAAATGATCTGGCTGTCTTACTGACACTCTCAGCCTCTTTATAGTTTCTGCTCCTACGCCTTTGGCTGGGCAGCTGCTGCCTTCCAACAGGAAATTTATTAAAATGCATTTCAATCCTACAAAGGTCTATCTGGCATTGGTTATTAGTTTTGTTTTTTATTTAATTCCAGTTTCCTTTAGCCAGGACTAGTCAACAGATTATGTCCCTTGTATAATAGAGTCCCTTAAGGGTTAGATCTGAATGCTGTAAAGATTTATACATTAACACATACACAGTTCTGGAAGATATACTCTGCTTAGCCATATACATGTAGATGACATACAGATCATTTACTCCACTTCATGAAATATTATACAAGTTCATTTTAGTGGATCTGTTTACATGAATAGCTGACTTACTATGGGGAAATTGCCAACATTTTCTAAAATTGAATCCAGATAAGACAGAATTCTTTTTGATTGGAACTTATCCCTAGTTCGATCAACACTCTTCCGTCACGGTGAAATTTGGCCACTCATTCATAGCACTGGTCCCAAAGGGGAAAACCTTGGTTTTATGCATGACTCTACTCTGTCATTTATGAATTGTGTAAATATAAATATTAAACTGACATATTTTTCTTTAAGAAATATAGCAGGGATAAAGTAAATAATATCTACTCAAGATCTGAAAGTGTTGCTCTCTGGTTACCTCTTTTCATTTGTAGTACTGAAATTCCTTAGTATTTGAATGAATAGTGCAAGCACGTTCTAAATGTATACATTTTAATACTAATTTTAGGAAAGCTAACAGTATTTTACTTCCTAACAATAGCATATTGAACTTGATTTATTCTCTGAATGGAATGTCCTTGAGAGAGGAATAGATTTGATGACTCCTTAGTGACAAAGTTCTTACTGTGCCATGTTCTAGTTAGCTAGATAACTAGGAAGTGTAATAGAGGACAACATTGAACATTTCCCACAATGGAGATTCCAATTTCCAATTTTGGTTAAATTATGATAAGAATTTTGAGAATCACAGCAGGAATATCCAACTCTCAGTGGATCAGAAGCTGTTATTTGTTTTTAATATTACAACCACACTTTCTTATAGCTTGATGCAACTAAGATGATACATAAATTCCAGTTAACAGTCAGCAAGGATGTACATGATTAACAACTGGAACAACTGGGTCTATTTTTAAGCAGAAGCTCACTTTTGCTGTTAAAAAATATGCCATGAGGAGGGTTTCTATTAAAGTTGTGTTTAGGGATGGTATTTGATTAGGGTATATAGCTATACAGATTCTGCCCAGAATCTGGATCTTCTTCCTGAGGACTATATGCAAAGGCAGTGAAACATAATAAAAATGGCACTGCATTACCATCTGAGCTATTGAGCATAAGATCTGAAAGCATTTCTTGGATGGATTAAGTTAGATCTCAAGGAGATCCTTTTCTAGATTTGTGAAAGCTAAATGTCTAGAACAAAGGCTAACTGAAAGATACTTCTTGTAGTCCAAACTTTCTTTCATATACATCCAGTGGATATTTGATCTTACTGATTTGCATATTAAATTTATAAGTTTATGATCTAGATTTTTATTGTATACAAGGTGACATAATGTACTTACAAGCATGATTTATAAATGGAAAAGACTAGAAACAACTCAAAAGTCTATTAATAGGGATATGATTAACTAAGTTATGATATACCTAATCAGTGGAATACTATGAAGCTGTTTTAAAAAATGAGAAAATATAGGGAAATGGAAAATTCTTCATAAAATATTAAGATTAAAAATTTATACAAATGTGGTTACATGTTATTTTTGGTGTCATAATGGAAGGAAAAAGACTTGCATGTATTTGCATTTATGTAAGAAAATAGTGGAAAGACAAACCAAAAGTCTAATAAAAATGTTATTTTGAGGAGATGGGAGCAGAAAAGGAGTAAGAGTAAAACTTATACTCTGGAGCTTTTTATAGTCCATGTTTTTTTTTCAGTGTAGTGCTTTTCAAAAAATTAAGTGAAATAAATTTTATTCATAGGTAGTACTTACTGTGCTCCCTAATAATTTAATTTTTACATTTCTTTTACAACTTTCATAAAAATTTTGTGGCTCTCAATATAAACAATGGGAGCAATTTGTCATATAGTATGTATGGCTCCCATGAAATGCAGCACTCATCATTAAACACATGGGTCAGGCACAGTGGCTCATGCTTGTAATCCCAGCACTTTGAGAGGCTGCTGCTGGAGGATCACTTCAGCCCAGAAGTTCGAGACAAACCTGGGCAACATAGGGATACCCTGTCTCAAAAAATAATTTTAAAAAATTAGCTGGGCTTGGTGGCATGTGCCTGTAGTCCCAGCTACTTGGGAGGCTGAAGTGAGAGGGTTGTTTAAGCCCTGGTGGTCGAGGCTGCAGTGAGCCGTGATTGTGCCACTGCACTCCAGGTTGTGCAAGAGTGAGATCCTGTATCAATAACAAACAAATAAACAAGAACAAAAGCACACATGGTCTACAGTATCTAGTTGTATGACCTTATGAAAATAATATATTTTCTTAGACTTCAGTTTACTAAAATGGAATTATGAGTGCTTCACAGGATTGGTGTGAAGCTAAAATTATACCATGTAGGTTAAAATGAAGGCTGTTTACTTTTGCTATTACTATGGTTACTAGAAGAATCAACTTAAACATTTATCTGGAAGTTTCCTTTAAAGAAAAGAGAGTCTAGATTTTTTTTTTCATTATTTTGTGTATTCATTTCATTAGAAGTCATGGGATTATCTTGGCAGTTACCCAAAGACACCATATGCTTTTCCCCTCACTCATACTTGCATAAAAGAAACATGAAAACACTTGACAAATGATAGCCCTAGATAAATACAAATGCAGATATTGGTGCAGCTGTTTAATTTCTGGTTGCTATTTGCTTCATATTTATGGTAACATAGTACATTATAGGGACTGGCTAGAATATACTTTAAAACTCTTGGCAACTCTGTTGCTTGCAATCTGTATGAGGGTTTTGCATGATTGAAGGTGGTCTAGGTCAGATGAAACCAGGATCAGAACTTTGATGACCTCTAATGCCTTGTCTGAGATGGCTTCACACTGTACAAAAGTGCTTTCTTCGTGTCTCCTGAAATCTATCAGTTTGAATAAATAGACTCATTCTTTAGAGTGAGGAGGAGGAGAAACAGAATAAGCTATATTTTCTATCATTATTATTACTGGTAAATGGAGCAAGGTTAAATAAAGAATAGAAAGTATAGTAGCTTATAATAATGTTTTCGTAGTCTTGGGCAAGGCTGTGATGCATTTGTAGCTGCAAGGCTGTGATGCATTTGTAGCTGCAGAAATGAGAATCTGGGTTGCTGGAACAGAATTCTCTCTCACCCTACCTTTCTTCTATTTTGATTCTTCCTTTTCTCTCTTAACCAGGAGTTTACCATCAGTCCTCAGTATTACCTTATAGCGCTCTGTCCAAATACCTTCTTCAAGGGCTGACTCAGCCTTCCACCAATTGCTGGGTGAATTGGTTGCTGAAGATTCACAGCTGCATTCTTCACTGGGCATTGCTCCAGCAACAGAGAATTGCCCAATTCTCTTCTTCACTAGATGATGGTGGAATAGCGATCCACTGCCTCAATTAGGAATAATTCTGTAGTGATATCCATGTTCTGCACATGATTGGTGAAGGCTACCATCATGTCACATGGAGGGTCAATTTCTTGCTTTCTCTGACCCTGCTTTCCTCATTTCCTAACCAGTGGATCTGCTAATAGCCTCCCCAATAAACCTGAATGAAACTCAAGGTTTTCTCCGGAGAACCTAATCTAAGATAAACCTATTGGTAGCTTTAGTAATGGTAGAAGTGTCTGTGTTTGACTTTCACTGCTTCTGAAGTCATGAACAATTAAGTATGCTCCTCTAAGCTCTAGGGTCCTGAGATACAGGATCAGTTTGGTTTATCCTCTGCTCCTAGTCATTCAGTTATTTCAAGGTGTCTCTTCTAGATTTGGGCTACTGCTCTTCAAGCCCAGAAAATATTTCTAAAAATCCTCAGAATAATTCTTATAAAATAAAGTTATTCTCCAGAGAGCAATTTGGAATTTCTAGGCTGAACTTAATTTAAAGAAAGAATCATCTTCAAGTATTGCCTTAAATTTGACTTTAAGCTTGTTTCAGACCAACATCAACCCCAAGATTGGTCTTCGATTTTCTTGTATTTCCCCTAGGTTTTGGTCAATATTTGATTAAGTCACTAATGGAAAAACCTGTCTTCAATATCTGACTTTTCATCATTGAAGAGATATAAGTTGTATCCTTATGGCTACTACTAGGGAACTAAAAATGACACTAAGTGATATTTATTTCTTTTTCTGAATCTTTACTGACTCATAGCCATTATTAAATACTAGTTCAAATTCCACCATATGCCAGAACCCTTTTCTGACTAGACCATTCTCTTCCTGATTGTCTTCAATTTTGAAATTCTGGTAGTGATAAAACCATTATGATTTAGCAACTGCTAATTTATTGACTTAATTTCCTTTACTGTTTCCACAACTCCAAAAGTAGATTAAAGATATTTTTAAAAATATTTTTGTTACTCTTGCCATTCACTAGAGCATGTAACATAGGAATCGTTAAACCTACATCAATCAATCAATTCCTACAATAACAGGTAGTTAATCTGTGAAAAAGAAGGCTGAAATCTAAATGATACAAATTATATATTTTATTCTATAGAAAGGAAGTTTAGTTTAGGGGTGGAACTGTGGTTAGCGGGTGATACTTTTACAACAAACTTGAGTTCAAATCCTGGAATCACAAGATTCTAGCTGGTGACTTTGGCAAATCCCTTAATACCTCTGAACTTTAGTTTTCCCCACTTTAAATTTAGGATTATAGCTATCTATATTCCAGAGTTATTGGAAGCTTGATGGCTCACAATGAATACAAAGCACTTAATACAGTGATTAAGGAATCATTATTATATCAAAATATTACTGGTACAAAATTATGTATTAACTATTGTAGAGAAAAGAGTATAATATTGTATTAAAATGGTATGAAAATCAAAAAACCTTCTAACATTTTACTATTTTTTAGTTTTTTCTAATTATAAAGAATGTAGATCCTTAAATAGAATGAAATATTTTTAAGAAAAGGCTTTAGGTCAGAACATAGTCATGCAAGTCTTCCTTCCAGATATCTTGATCATTTTGATCAATGGAATAAAATAGAAGATGCAAAATGAGATTTTGTACCCATATGCTCAGGTTAGATCTTCACCATCCACTCTTGCCCATTCCACTTCTCTATGGCTTTATTTATGATACTCTATGAAATCTCCTCTAACTACATCCTGTTTTTTTATATTCTCTGTTTCTTACACAAACTCTGAATCAAGATTTATCATCTTTCAGTCCCCAGACTTTAATGTTTTCTCTTCAAGTAAAGCTGGAGAAAGAGTGGAAGGTGGTTCATTGTCTTAGTTATATATTGCTGTGGTACAAAGTAACACAAATTTAGCAGCTTAAAACAGCAAACATATACTATTGCACAATTTTTGTGGTTTAAGGATTTAGACATGACTCAGCTGGGTGCCTCTGGTGGCTAAAGGTCCCTTACGAGGTTGTAGCCAGGTTATCATTCTTATTTGAAGCAAAGGTCTTGTGTTAGTCCATGTGAATTGCTATAAAGGAATACCTGAAGCTGGGTAATTCATGAAGAAAAGAGGTTTATTTTGGCTCATGATTCTGCAGGCTGTAGAAGAAGCATGGTACTGGCATCTGCTCCTGGTGAGGCCTCAGGAAGTTTACAATAATGGTGAAAGGTCAAAGGAGAACCAGTGCATCATATGGTGAGAGAGGGAGGAAAAGATAGGGGGCAGGTGTCACACTTTTAAACAACCAGCTCTTGCATTAACTATCAGTGTGGGAAATCACTCATTACCATGGAGACGGCACCAAACCATTCATGACGGATCCACTCCCATGACCCAAACATTTTCCACCAGGCTTTCCCTCCAACATGGGCGATCACATTTCAGCATGAGATTTGGAGGAGAGAAAACATCCAAACTATATCAGGTCTCATCTGAAGGCTTGACTGGGGGAAATCTATGTCCAAACGGAGTCATACGACTGTTGCAAGGATTCAGTGCCTCTTGGGTTATTATATTGAGGGTCTTGGGTCCTTACTGAACATTGGCTAGAGACCTCATTCAGTGCCTTGCCATATGGGTTTCATAGACCAACTCACAATATGGCAAAGTGACATTTCATTACCATGTTCTCTGCACATTATGTTCACTTGAAACAAGTTACTAACTCCAGTCTTCACTCAAAGGGAGGGGATTATAGATGGGCATGAACACCAGAAGGCAGGGATCACTGGAGTCATCTAAGAGACTATCGCACCAGTCATGATTGAGAAGCACTCTCTTTGCTATGCTGCACCAATAGTAACATGTTAAATATAACACTGCCTTTTATTAAATGGCTACATTTTTTGATAGATTTTCTCTGATGTCTATCACAATTGTTTTCCAAGGATCCCTCATCTGTATAAATTTGGTCAAACTTTTAGCATTTAAAATGTTGTCTGGAGCAAAGTGACTCATGATGTGACTGGAAAATGAGAGGGCTTGTTTATTTTTATCCTGGATGTATCATGTACTTATTGTTGTTGACTCTAGCTTAGAGAGTTGCCAAATAGCTGGTTCTTTCTCATTTATAAAAGTAAGGCAACAATTTTAGCTTGCCAATAATGGGGCTATGAATAACAATATTTTAAAGCACTTCTCTGTAGTGCTTTGAAATCACCCATGTGTTCTTATTGCCAATAACTTTTAAACAAAAGTAAAAACACTAAAGCCACTTTTGTACTTGAGGTTTATAAACATATTTTAACAATTTACTGGAAAGAAATTCTTGATTCCATTTTCTTAATTTTCAGGTAACTTTTACAGTGAACTTGGGATTCCTGTTAGTACATGCACTTCATTTGTAAATAAGAAACATTCTAATAGAATGAATAATCAGTTCAGTATAATTAACATGAACAGAGAACCAGCTTTTTAAGCCTGTTACTTCATACCCTGTCACTCCATTTTGTCTTAAATATGAGTCTTTTAGACAGTTGATGACAGCTATCTCAACTTGGAAATGCAATACCAACATTTATTGAATTGAAAATAGACCCTTCAAGTCATATTTTGGCATTGCAAAGTTAAAATTAGATCCCACTTCAAACAGGTTTTTTTAATTAGGAAGCATCCCTAACAAAAGACCTTGCATCCCATTGAACATTGAACCATTATGCTAATTGGAATGGCCACTGTATAAGTCTTGGGTGGATCTGAAGAAAGTAGTAGTTATTCTTGCCTGAGTTTCCAACCACATTCATTTTGCTAAATTGCATTTTCTTTTGGAAAGCAGTCTGATAGGCTACAAGTGTTACTAATTCTATTAAATACTCCCCTTTTCATTATTCTTTCATATTTAATGATCAAAAAACTTAACCACTGTCTATTTTAAAATGATGTATTTCCATAAACAGATTGAGAGACTTGAATAACCGTCTTATGGTAGTTTTTCTTGAATGACCACCCTATTCCTTTTAATTTTTCTAAGCTGAAATTCTAAGTTATGCAAATAGTAAAATTATGTTTAGAGAAATATGTAATTATATAGTTGGTTGGGATAATTCACTTTGAAAATTGGCAGTGATAATATATATGCTACAGGCTCAAATTTAACCAGTCTTCTAACAGTGTTTGCAACATACATATTCCTTCCCACTCTTCATTCCTCATTTCCTTCTGCTTTTCAAGTATCTGTGATCCAGAAGGGCTTGTCCATATCCTCTTGAGGGAACATGTCGAAAATAGCAAAGCTACGGCAGATAATTGGAGACAAGATGTTTTCAAAAGCCTAATGAACATTATTGTTATCTACTGATGGAGCCCTTTCAAATATATTGCTCTCTCTCTCTTTCTCTCTCTCTCTCTCTCTCTCTGTGCATGTATGTGTGTGTGTCTGTGAGAGAGAGAGAGAGAGAGAGAGAGAGAAATATTTGCCAATATAATATGTAACACAGAGGAAAATTTTAACAGGTTTCATTTTATACTACATTTCCTATCAAAAATGTCCAGACTTTTGTCTTTCTTCCATAATTATGCTTCTTTTGAACTCTTTCCACATTTTCCCCACATCCCTTCCTTTTCTTTACTTAAGGTATTTCTCCACCAACATTTTAACATTTTGTGTTTATTCATCATTCTCCATTTCTTCAATAAAGTACATCAATTAAAGATAATTTATAATAAACATGATATGGTTTGGCAGTGTCCCCACCCAAATCTCATCTTGAATTATAGCTCCCATGAGTCCCATGTTTCATGGGAAGGAGCCAGTGAGAGGTAATTTAATTATGGGGTAGGTTTTCTCATGCTGTTGTCATGATAGTGAATAAATTTCAGAAGATTTGATGGTTTTATAAAGGGAAGTTCCTCTGCACACACTCTCTTACCTGATGCCATGTTAGGCATGCCTTTACTCCTTCTTCACCTTCTGCCATGATTATGAGGCCTCTTCAGTCACGTGAAGCTGTGAGTCCATTAAACCTCTTTTTCTTTACAAATTGCCCAGTCTTGGGTATTTTCTTCATAACACTATGAAAATGGACTAATACAGTAAATTGGTACTGGTAGAGTGGGGTACCGCAATTACGACACCCCAAAATGTGGAAGCAACTTTGGAACTGGTTAACAGGCAGAGGTTAGAACAGTTTGGAGCGTTCAGAAGAACATAGGAAGAGGTGGGAAAGTTTGGAGCTTCCCAAAGACTTGTTGAATGGTTTTAATCAAAAAGTCCAGGTTGAGGTGGTCTCAGATGGAGATGAGGAACTTATTGGAAACAGGGGAAAGGTGATTCTTGCTATGTTTTAACAAAGAGACTAGTAGCATTTTGCCACATCCTAGAAATCTGTGGAACTTTCAATTTGAGAGAGATGATTTAGGGTATCTCGTGGAAGAAGTTTCTAAACAGCAAAGCATTCAAGAGATAACTTGGGTGCTTCTTAAAAGCATTCAGTTTTATTCATTCACAAATACATGGTTTGGAATTGAAACTTACATTTAAAAGGGAAGCAGAGCATAAAAGTTTGGAAAATTTGCAGCTTAATAATGCTATAGATAAGAAAAACCCATTTTCTGAGGTGAAATTCAAGCTGGTTGCAGATATTTGCATAAATAATGAGGAGGCAAATGTTAATCACCAAGGCAATGTTTCCAGGGCATATCAGAGGCCTTCACAGCAGCTTTCCCGTCACAGGCCCAGAGGCTTAGGAGGAAAATATGGTTTTATGGGCGAGTCACAGTGCCTTGTTGCTTTGCAAAGTCTCAGGGCTTAGTGCCCTCCATCCCAGCCATGGCCAAAACAGGCCAATGTGCAGCTCAGGCAATTGTTTTAAAGGGTGCAAGCCGCAAGTCTTGGTAGCTTATATGTGGTGTTGGGCCTGAGGGTACACAGAAGTCAAAAACTGAGGTTTGGGAATCTTCACCTAGATTTCAGAAGATGTATAGAAATGCTGGGATGTCTAGGCAGAGGTGTGTTGCAGGGACAGAGCCCTCATGGAGAACCTCTGCTAGGGCAAGGCAGAAGGGAAATGTGGGATGTGAGCCCCTACACAGAGTCCCCACTATGGCACTGTCTACTGGAGCTGTGAGAAGAGGGGCACTGTCCTCTGGATCCCAGACTGTTAGATCCACTGATAACTTGCACCATGTGCCAAGAAAAGTCACACTCAATTCCATTCCATGAAAGAAAAGCATCCAGGAGAGGGTCTGCACCCTGCAAAGTTACAGGGGTGGAGCTGCCCAAGGCTGTAGGAACCCACCTCTTGCATCAGCATGACCTGGATGTGAGACATGGAATCAAATGAGATCATTTTGGAGCTTTAAGATTTGACTGCCCTGCTGGATTTCAGACTTGCGTGGGGACTGTATTCCCTTCATTTTGGTCAATTTCTCCCATTTGGAATGAGTGTATTTACCCAATGCTTGTATCCCCTTTGTCTTGCTTTTGATTTTACAGGCTCTTAGGAAGAAGGGACTGGCCTTATCTCAGATGAGACTTTTGACTGTGGAATTTTGAGTTGACACTGTAATTAGTTATTAAGTCTTTGATAGATAATTGAGAAGGCATAATTCATTTTGAAATGTGAGGACATGAGATTTGTGAAGAGCCAGGGGTAGCATGATATGGTTTGGCTGTGTCCTCACCCAAATCTCGTCTTGAATTGTAGCTCCCATAATCCCCATGTGTCATGGGAGGGACCTGGTGGGAGGTAATTGAATCATGGGGGTGGGTTTTCCCATGCTGTTGTCATGATAGTGAATAAGTCTCATAAGATCCAATGGTTCTATAGATAGCAGTTCCCCTGCACGTGCTGTCTTGCTCGCCACCATGTAAGACATGCCTTTGCTCTTCTTTCACCTTCTGCCATGATTGTGAGGCCTCCCCAGCCAAGTCGAACTGTGACTCCATTGAACCTCTTTTTCTTTATTAATTACTCAGTCTCAGAAATTATCCAGTATTTTCTCCATAGCAGTATGAAATAGACAAGTACAATACATATCTGTATTTTTAAACAGAAATATATAGTGTATCAAGTTTGTATACGTCTTCATTTTACATTTTTCTGACCTCATATTTTTATTATTCTTCCATGTCTTTTATTTTCATGTAACATTAAGCTTTGTTTATTTTATCATCTTTTCTCATTTGCAATGAGTCAGTGTCATGCCACAAGTAACTCGAAATCCTGAAGCATTTTTTTTCTTTCAATAATTTGGTGTTTGTCTCATTTTGACTTTTTCCTTGAGTTACTTTCTTAATTCTTGTCCTTATTTTAAAGTAAAAATTATTAAGAAGAAGATCTTGAATTATAGTGAGAGGTGACAGCATGCTGGCTGCCCTCACAGCCCTCGCTCACTCTTGGCACCTCTTTGGCCTGGCGCCCACTCTGGCCATGCTTGAGGAGCCCTTCAGCCTGCTGCTGCACTGTGGGAGACCCTCTCTGGGAGGGCCAAGGCCAGAGTCTGGTCGCTCTGCCTGCAGGGAGGTGTGGAGGGAGAGGCGCAGGCGGCACCAGGGTTGCTTATGGCGCTTGCAGGCCAGTGCAAGTTCCGGGTTGGCGTGGGCTCAGCGGGCTCTGCGCTCAGAGAGGCCGGCCAACATCACCGGCTCCCGGCAGTGAGGGGCTTAGCACCCAGGCCAGCAGCTGCAGAGGGTGCGCTGGGTCCCCCAGCAGTGCCGGCCCACGAGCAGCTGTGCTGGAATTCTCGCAGGGGCAGGGCTTGGGACTTGCAGCCCACCATGCCAGAGCCTCCCCGACAAGCGCCCCCACCGCACCATGGCATCCGATCCCGTTGACTGCCCAACTGAGGAATGCGGGCACAGGGTGGGGGCCTGGCGGGTAGCTCCACCTGCAGCCCTGGTGCGGGATCCACTAGGTGAAGCCAGCTGGGCTCCTGGGTCTAGTGGGGACTTGGAGAACCTTTTTGTCTAGCAAGGGATTGTAAATACACCAATTAGCACTCTGTGTCTAGCTCAGGGTTTGTAAATACATCAATCAGTACTCTGTATCTAGCTAACCTAGTGAGAACTTGGAAGACTTTTCTGTCTAGCACTCTGTGTCTAGCTAAAGGATTGTAAAAACACCAATCAGCACTCTGTGTCCAGCTCAGGGATTGTAAATGCACCAATCAGCACTCTTCAAAGTGGACCAATCCGCTCTCTGTAAAATGGACCAATCAGCAGATGTGGGCAGGGTCAGATAAGGGAATAAAAGCAAGCTGCTCTAGCCAGCAGTGGAAACTCACTTGGGTCCCCTTCCATGCTGTAGCAGGTTTGTTCTTTTGCTGTTTAAAATAAATATTGCTGCTGCTCACTCTTTGGGTCCACACTGCCTTTACGAGCTGTAACATTCACCACAAAGGTCTACAGTTTTACTCCTGAAGTCAGCGAGACCACAAACCCACCGGGAAGAATGAACAACTCCAGATGTGCTGCCTTTAAGAGCTGTAACATTCACGGAGAAGGTCTGCAGCTTCACTCCTGAAGTCAGCGAGACCACAAACCCACTAAAAGGAAGAAACTATGGACACATCTGAACATCTGAAGGAACAAACTCTGGACACACCATCTTTAAGAACTGTAACACTCACCGCGAGGGTCTACTGCTTCATTCTTTAAGTCAGCAGAGACCAAGAACCCACCAATTCCGGACACAATCGCTCTTCCTTTGTTCTTTTTTTTTCTGGTTGGATTGTTCACACAATAAAAATACAAAACACTTTATATAAAACAAAAGGCAAGGGTTTTTGTTTGTTTGTTTGTTTTTGAGATGGAGTCTCACTCTGTCATCCAGGCTGGAGTGCAGTGGTGGGATCTAGGCTCACTAAAACCTCTGCCTCTTGGGTTCCAGCAATTCTCCTGCCTCATCCTCTCAAGTAGCTGGGATTATAGGCATGCACCTCCATGCCCAGTTAATTTTTGTATTTTTAGTAGAGATGGGTTTCGCCATGTTGGCTAGGCTGGTCTCGAACTCCTGACCTCAGATGATGTGCCCATCTCGGTCTCTCAAAGTGCTGGGATTACAGACATGAGCCACACCGCCTGGCCAAGGCAAGGTTTTTAATCAAATGTTTCTTTATATGGCCTATTAAATCAAAAGTCAGTAACAAATGATCTATGAATATTTTAACTATATATATGTGTGTGTATATATGAGTATACATGTACATGAGTGCACGCACATACACACACACATAGTTCAGAAATCACCCTTTCTAGAAATGACACTAAGAATTTGGTTTGCATGATTTAAGATATTTTAAATAAACATGTAATTCTTCATTTCTGCATATATTTTTCAAATATGTGCATTCCCTTATTAAATTGGCTTATAACCCACAAAATATTTTGCATATTATTTTCACTAAAAAAGTTATTTTGGTGCCTATACTTGTAAGAAAATATGCATGAACCTCGATTTTTTCTAGTCCTGAACTATATTAATGCACCATAATTTATCTAATAAATACTCTGTAGATGGGCATTTAGACTACACCAATGAATTTCCATTATAAACAATGTTGCTGCAGCAATATATATTTGGAAATCTCTCGATCATGGGAATATTCTTATATGATAAATTTATGAACTAAAATTGCTGTGTTGAATAGCCAAGCTAATTTTGCTTCTAAAACATTATACTCATTTATATCCTTAACATTATAATATGTGTGATCACTATCATTATAATTTCACCAACCAAAACTTAAAAAGTAATATTTAGGTTTTAGTTTATGATTTTTGTTTGTCCCTAGTAAATCTGGACCTCTTTTTCCGCATTTATTTTTGATTTTTACAAATTTTCTCTGAAATGCCTACATTTTTTGTCTAACTTTTAAATATTTTTTCATTATTTCCCATTGCTTTATATTACACGAATAATTAAAGTTTATTTAAAAACTTTTTTAAAGTATAGCTTATGCCAGATGGATAATATTAGCATAGTGATTTATAAATTTGTATTATACTAATGGAAGTTTATTTAAAAGTAAAGTAAGTCAGTAATAACTAAGTATTAGGCTCAAGAAAACAACAGTTGTCGTGATATTCTCCTATCCAACAATGAACATGTTTTAATGGCATTTTAAATCTTGGGGATTTCTCATGTAATTCAAAACACTCCATCAGAGTGTTTTATAAGTCAATTTGTTTCCATTTTTCCTTAGGTCCAAGTAAACTGCTTTCCACAGGTAAGAATGTGCTGCGTCTTGAAGGGTTTTCTTGTGATTTGGGTGCTTTGTTCTCCAATTTGTCAAGTGTGTTCTAAGAATTACAGTGCTTTTTGCCTGATATAACCTTGTCAGTTTTCCTTGTTCACGTTATTTGGAACATCTTTGCTTCCACAACTGCTGCTGGTGCTTCTCCCCTGCCCTTCCCTTTCACTTTCCCCTTTCCATGTTGCCTTCGCCTTCCTTTCCCCTTCCTCGTCATCTTCCTTCTTCCATTATTTCAATGGTGACAACTGTGCCAGATTATTCAGGTGTTGTTGTTGTAAAATGTTAGCATGCATATTGCTCCTTGTCACACCTGATTACTTCATCCATGTTAGAAACTTTTCAAGAAATTTAGGTGAGCTGGTCATATATTTTTCAATGTAATAAAATGCTAGTTCAATTCTGGTCATTTTACTGCTTACCTAAATATTATAAATATCCTACAAGAAAGATATGGAACTGTGTCTCATCCAACAAAACCTTTCTTTTCTTTTTTAGTCCTGTTAAAAGTTCATAAAATAAGAAAACTGAGACGTGTGTGTTCTCATGACAATAAGTGCATCCTACCTGGATGTTAGTTCTGTACTTGTGAAGCAGTCAACTGCTAGAAAAGGGGGTTATAGTAGGTAATGGAGACATGGATGTACAAGAAGTTAGCCTGGAATTCTTTTGAAATCAATTTAGAGTCAAGAATGCCTTTCTTGTCTTTACTTACTCATCTCTATCCCTCACATAATGATACAGTTGTATAAGAAGTACTTCTACTTATCTACAAGTTTACCAGCGCTATAAGCTATGAGAGTTTATACAAATTACTGCTGAGTAAAAATTAAACATTACTTGGAACTCATATTGCTTGAGTTCTGGCATATCTTGACCAGGCCAGGTTAAGATTATTCTTAAAAAGAGACACCTCAAGACTTTCTGAAAACTCCACTAGGTATGATCATTAGGGAAAGTTAGAAATGTTGATGCTTAGATGCCTTTATTAAACCACCTAATATTAACTAAAATATGCATTAAATATATAGATTTTATTAAATATGTATTAAATATATATTTTTATTAAATATATAATTAATATTTATTAAATATATTATTAAATATATTTTTATTAATAGATAATTAATATTATATAAATATTAATATATTAATACATATTAAATATATATTTAATAATATATATTATTATTATATATAATATATAAATATATTTATAAATATATATTTATACATATTAAATATATTTATATATGTATTATATATAATATAAATATATATTATATATTTAAAAATATATATTTATATATTAAATATATAAATATATAATATATAAATATATATTATTAAATATATATATTTAAATATTAAATATATTAAATATATATCAGTTTCTTAGAAAGTGACATACCTGTAATATTGTGAAGTTATAAAATTTGTCTCTAATACTTAAATGCTTGCCTATGGTTTAGTACCCTAGAGTTGCAACCCTCTAGAAAATATTTATCCAAAAGCTGGCTACCATAGTTGATAATATATTTTAAAGAATACATTTGAGGAAAATCAATGCATGATAATACCAACTTAACATCTCCAAGATTAGTGCAGTATGTAAAAGAGGGGTGTGTGTGTGTGTGTGTGTGTTTGTGTGTGTGTGCTGGTCTCTCTGAGCTGAAAATATAGTACTTGCTTGTTTAACTTCTGTTTCCAATACAAGAGTTGAATACAGTAAATTAGAGGGGAGGGGTGGTTAATCCATTTCACTGTCAGTATGCTTGTCAGTGGTATTTTCCGCAAATCTTTGCCATAATTTCTTAGTTAGTTATTAATAAATTTCAGGTAACCTTTAGGTAAGTCTCTTAGCCTATTTCTTTCTCCCTTTTCCTCTATGAAAAGAAAAAACAGATATTTAGTTTGATGTGCCTAACATTGTTGATAAAGCCATGGTGAGAATGCTGAAGAGACTGGATAAATATAAGAGGAATTCTGAACTCTGTGAAGAAAACATGAATACCAAAGAAAACCAGGCCATCTGTTTCATATTAACATAAAATTCCATATAGAGTAAGAACTGAAAAACTGAGGGTAGGATTCAGAATTTAACAAGACCATGTTATTTTTTAAAATGCTAACACTACATAAATATAGTGTATGTATTAAATTGTACTAATTTGAGCATTCTTGTGAATTTCTATTTTGTTATATTTCCTGGTCTTTAAAAGAAAATAGAATTCTTTGAAATTCAAATATCAATTTGTCATAGCTTTTTATTCACATTTCCTCAGATGTTTTAGACGGATGTCTGGAATTCCTCCTACATGATGCCCCATGAATTTCGATTTGGTCCCCTGAATCCCCGATATAGTTGTAAAAGAGAGATACTGTCACTGCTTAGAGTCCCCTGGATCATTGTCACATCAGATTCTGAAGCACACATATTCAAATATATCTTAAATACCTAATTGTGGTCAAGTTCTTGGCAACAAGAAATCTTCTATATTTATTTTATAATATGTCTTCTCTTATTTCATTAAAATTTATAATTTCTCAATGATTATATTTCATAATTAAATAAAGATGCTTTCCACATCCCACCCTATGGAGAATGTAGTATTGTGCCAGTAAAATGATGACTCTGATGGCTAGAGTTCATGTGTTTGAGAGTTTTAAGAATTTCTTAGAATATCCTGGTGCAGTCACCTTTTACCACCACCAAATGGTTTCTTCTCGTTTTGTTATATGTGGCAAATTTCATATGAGGCTTTTGGTGGCTGTTCTGTGGCTTCTTCATCTGGGGCTAAAATGTTTGTTGCCTTTGCAATTTGCACTGATTGCTTAAGAAAAGAATGGTTTGTTTTGCAAGGGCTGCTTTTAGTTTAGTGGGTTCTGTGCATAGTTAGCTACAATGTTTTTATTCTGTGGTGATGGTCCAGATTGTGTTTTTTGGAGGTATTTATTGCTTTCATACAAATTGCACATATTGTGAAAGAGTTGTTTTTATCCATATATGGAGAAAAGATAAATATAGTCATTGATCAAATGAAAAAACCCAATGAAATAAAGTTATATCACACTGTCAAAGAAAAATAATGGAGTCAAGAAGGAAAAAAGAAATACTTTCTAGAATACTTGTTCCAAATATTAGAATATTTCCATATTTTAAATTAGTTTTATTTTACTTAATGTTATTTGATATTCCTAACACCTTCAGGAGGAAAATCAACTTGTGTGATCTGTTCTGTGATGAACAAGACTAATGCTAACATCATATCACTGTGTGTTACATAGTATATGATGTATAGTGTATGCCAGGTGGTATTTATAAACATAGTATCATTTAGATCTTAATACAGCTTGTTGAAAAATTATTTTCTTCTCTTTTACTAAACAGGAAATTGAGCCTCTAGAAGTTAAGTAATTTGGCAAAGTTCACATGACTAGTAGCCGGCCAGAATTTAAACAGCTCTGATTGATTCTAAATCATCTGCTTACTTTGCTGTGCTCCCATGATCTTCCTAAGAGCAATTACTCTAATATATTTATGTTGCCAATTGAGGAACCTCTTGTTAGTGATTATTTTTACAAGTAGCTTTATGATTTTTAACTTATTCCAAAAATGAAATATTAAACCTAAACCACAAAATAATGTGAAATTAGTTATTTCATCACCATCCAAAATGTCAAATGTAAACACAGCATTGATCAGATTGATGTCTGATGAGCTGTATGATTGCTTTTTTCGGACACAAAAATAAAAAATAAAGAGTGAATTTCAAAAACTAGCACCTCAACATTTGTACACCAAGTGCTTATTAAATATATCAGCTGTGGCATCTTCTCTCTGGTGAAAGAAGACATTATTCCACAGATAAATATGGGTAGGGATGAATAACCCAGAATAATATTAGTTTGTCTTCAATGGCAGAGTAATGACCATGAATCTCTATGCTTTCCTGGTAACTTTTTATATTTTTATATGCTTTCCCATTTGATTTCCAATTATTTTGTCTACCTATTTCCCAACTACACCATGAGTATCTTGAGAGCAAAGACTGGTTTTGGCAGATTCTTATTCCTTTTCTCGCTGTTAGGCGCATGGTAGTATTCTTAGCACACAGAAATTGTAACACTTAGAATTTGTACAAAAACTGCTGCTTGAATGAATGTCTTTAAATTCAACAATGTAATGATAAGATCTGAAGCTGCATTAGTTCTTCATTGTCTACCAGCATTTAGTATTTCTATCTGTTATTGATAATATCAATGACTATTTTAAGAGTTATTGATAGAACCTCAAAATTTCTGGTTATATAAAATAGGCTTGTTTTGATGTCATAATGATGACTGTGATTATTGTTGACATTTTTGAGATTATCAACAATGTCATCATCATCACCACTACCTTCACAGATTCAAACTGAGGATAAAAACACAACATGAATCAGAGTGGGTCATAATAACTGTAACAAACACAAGAGAATCATATATTATTGTGAAAGAATATGAAATTTACCTTCTGAAGATCAGTATGCCTGCTTCCGCCACATAATTGCTGAATGATCTTGGCTCTGTCCACTTAACCTATTTAGGTTTCATTGTCTTTAAAACGGGAAAAATTATGATTCCCAAATACATCTGTTCTAGGGATCAAATAGGACTTTCTTTTTAAAAGACCTTTGTAAACCATAAATATTAAAGATATCCATGCTAGCTAATATTATTCCTGTAATTTCTGCTCCAAAGGTGTGAGTAAATATAATTTAATTGCTGGTTTTCTGGAAGACTGTATATTCTCTGTTTGTCTGAGCTTAATTAATTTTAAATCTTATTAAATAGATTGATATTTTATTCCTAGTATGATGAGGACTGCTTAGCATCCCAGATTTTCCAAGAGGTTATACTTATTCGTGCATTTCTTACTCTGATTTCCCGTCTCTGATAAATTCATTATATCGGATATTCTCTTGCTTCCTGTATCTCTATGGATCTTTGTAAACATCTTTACCCCATGATACCCCCTCAACATTGACTCATCTCATAAGACAAGAGTAGTGCAAAAATCATTTGCAAAACAGACTTAGAATGATGATTTCAAGTAGAATTTTAGAATGCATACTAGGTAGAAACTCAAAAGTTGAATATCAATCATTAGTATAAAAATAAAAACAGTCAGTGAACTTTCTGCACCCGGTAGATTATTTTTTTCTTAGCTATTCCTGTTTTCTTTAGATGCTAACTGTTGTTTTCCCATCTCTCTCTCCTTAGCAATGCTTGTCTTCCATCCCTCCACTCCTCTGCCAGTCCTGTTTTGGCCTTCTTGGAGAAGTACTATACTTGTTAAACTGCGCTGAAAACCAAACTAACAAAACCGTATAGGCTGTATTGAATATTTTCACTTTTTTTTTTTTGCTTAAAAGGTACAACAGTTCTATCCCCAAATGAAATGTGGCTTTTTAAAACAGTGAACTCATATAAGCTGAAGACAGCTTTTAAATGAATATTTCTTTGTCTTCTGAAGTTTATGTCAAATATTTGGGAAAAAAATGTACAAATGACTTTTACTTTTCCTATTCCATACAGGCTAATTTTGCCTTACTTTTGAAAAATATAACATGAGTCAAAATTTGTAAGAACTTCTTAAAATTTATATACTATTTATTAAGCACTTACTGTGTTCTATACTGGCACTGTACAATGGAGCTATAATGAGAAATCACTATGTAATTTAAAAAATTTTTAGTATAGTATCCATGTTATAAAAAGGAAAAACAGGTAAAATTATTTTAATAATATATTTGAATTCAATATATATATAATGTAACCATTCCAACATGCAATCACTATAAAATATTAATGAGATATCTTGTATCCTCCTTTTGTATTACATCTTTGAAATCTGTTGTGTTTTTAACACTGCATGTCTCAGTTCACATGAGCTACATTTGGAGTGATCAATAACAACATGTGGCTAGTGTCTAATCCACAGCCCAGCACAGTTCTAAGCACATAGGAGTGTTGCATGTCTCTATAAACCTAACAATGGTCTGATTATTAATTCCATGTGACAGATGAGGAAAGGGAAACACAGGGAAGCTAATTAAGTTGTTTAAATTCACACATTCATATTAAAGCCAGATATTGAATTTAGCCTGTTGTGACTGCAGAGTTTTCAATCTCAACATTATGTTCCTACTTCTTTCCTTCACTATTATTAATATTTGGCCAAGTCTTTGATAAAACTGAGTTAGGTCTTCTTCTTTCTCTTTTTACTGCTTGTATGAATTTGGTAAAGAATGCTGAATTGACATATCTCTGGACTAAAATATTTTTGTGGTCAGAATGTTATTATAAGAATAGATTTAGGTTGCGTAAGCACATGATGTTCTTTTGAAATGATGTACCTTAACACTGCCCCAAAGGGATTTTATCTATGCTATTCTTGGCCCTTCTACTGAATCAATCAGAAAGGGAATTGATTTGTGGGTGGGAAGTGGGGTGGCTTGAGTTCAGGGGAGAGCCTACCACATTTTAGTAATTACTGGTTTCATGTTAATTTAAGAAATCAAAGTTGTATCTGGTATCATTATTCCTTCCAACATACTTATGTTTCCTTCTTTAAAAAGGAAAAAAACAAAGTTCTGTTTGTAAGGTAGTTCACTCAGCTGGCAACAGTACTCTTTTAAAAATTTATCTTAATTTGTTCCTAGTGGATAATTTATTTTTTCAGGAATATTTGTTTATGATTTTGCCAATAATTATAGAGAATTATTTAACCAGATCATCTAGCTTTACAAACACTAATACACTTACTCTTTATCCATAAGGTGCCAAAAATATTTCAAATAAAAACCTAAAATATCTTACTGGCATTCTCGTGAAGTGACTATAATGGGAAACATTCTCCCCAGGCTACAAGTGAAAAGTGGAAGTTGAGTGACGTTCCCAGCCTCAGAAGCTCGTGGTGATGGAACGGCTGGAGGGCTTCAAGTGGGTTCAATCAGCAGTCATTGCAGATGCAGTCCTTTTCTAGTAAACTGCTCCTTCTAGATTTCCTGGAGCTCTCCTGGTTGCATCATGCCCACTGACATGTTAGTGGTCTTTGACAGTTTTTTGTGTATAACTAGGAGGTATGCTGAAAGGGAGGGTGACATCCACACATCTCTTTTGCTGAGTGTCTGCATGAAAGAGATGTGGCAGACAGAAAGTCCTGTGTACTTTACCGAAGAAAGAATGAGTTCCATCTGCTCACTATGCAGGCTGTCCTTGGGTACACAGTAAGGGCTTTCTCAGTGCCTATATTTAATTTCCACACAAAATACAGGCTTTTCTAAAACCCTTACCGCATTTTACTCTGTGTCTGCGTAATTCAGAATGTTTCCCTTTGTGAATCACACATTGAGACAGATAATGCTCCACCCACATAAACTACTAATTTATTTACACGAGACTAAGGATAATATACATATGTAAATACACACACACACACACACATACACACACATAAATGTATGTATTTTAACAAATTCATGTTCAAAATTTGATTTTGCCACTGCCTTCCCTTTGCCACTAGACTCTGGGTTTTAGCATTCTTCTTTTGCCTGAAACTGCTATTCAAATAGCTGTGCAGATCTTTTGTTGTCTACATTTAACAAATAACCTCTCATTACTCAGAGGCCCGATTCCAAAGTACATTTATCAGATAGTCTCTCAGTGTTCAGAGGCCCAATTCCAAAGTCCCAACAAAGTAAAATTACCCAAAATCATCTCCTTTGGCTAGGCTTATCAGTCTGAAAATTGGCCGTATATGAATTGACTGCCCAGTACACACCCCATTCCAGTGAACCCTGGATAAAGGACAGCTTTGTGCAAGAAAAGGGATAAACATTATCAACAATTACTTCAGACAGTGACAGGAGGGGGGCAGAAATAGTTCCTGCCTCTCTCTTTTAAAAACTTGTAACTTGATTTTCTTCTCTCATTCTCTCTCTTCATCCCCCTCTTCCTCTCTCTTTCCCTCTCCCTATCACACCCAGTTATCATAACTGTTTGTTAAACTTGTAACGGGTTGGCCCGTAGCAGTGGTTTAGCCCATTCTAACTATTTGTTTTGCTATCCCTCTAAATCCCTGTGTTAGATTTAAGTAATAATAACGAACAAAAAAGTTTGATCAAACCCAGCCAATATTTTGTTACTCTCCTGGTGGACTTTGTATCCTAAGACGTGCAGGTTAGATAAGATAATTAAGTAATAATGAATTAATTTCTTTATAGAGAAAGGAACTGTATTTATTGAGAATATAATATATTTCAAGTATTTGCATGTAATCTTGAACTGAAGCCACCAAGGAGGACATTATCGATCTCCATTTTGCATTTGCTTCAACAGACTAAAAAATAGCAAATTCCCTTGTGTAAGTTCAAGCAGATAGTCATGGGCAGTGATGTAATTTGAGTTCAGGTTCCTCTGATACTGCATCACTTACCTTTTCTGTTACATTCTTTCATTCTGTAAACAGAAGATCAATCTACTTGAGAAAGCAGTTTTTCAAATTTCACTCAATTTACATTTTTTTTTTTTTTGGCAAACATTATTCATAACCAGAGAGTTACTGCAGAGGATGTGAGAACATTGACTTATCCTTCCACACCAATTCACTGAAGAGAAAAACTGTTGGATTAAAAGGGGAACATTGTTTAACAAAATCATTGCAAAATATTTGTCTATATAATGCATACAAATATAACATTATTAACATTAATATCATTTTTAATAAAACTCAGATTATTAAAATAGATATATCAAATGGTTCATTTGTTTCCCAATGTGAATTGTCTTTTTATTTTGTTATCACTATTAAAAAAGAAGAAAAGTGTCATCAAGATCTACTTAAACAAGTTTCATTAGTAATGCTGTTTATCATAATCCTATGATTTAAAGTTATAAAAACATTTTGCCAATTATTACATTTTTGCATTTGATATTATATTATTCTATGCTTCATCTGTTTTTACTCTCCATATCTGCCCCCACAAACATCTCTCCCATTTCTGTAACAGCCTTAAGGGAATTCTGGCAAGAACCAGTCAAGAAAGAATAAGCGATATATGAGTCACTTCCGACCCTACAATTAACACATGAGGAGAGAACTTAGTGAAAACAACAATTCCTCAGGCATATGTGGTTTTTGTTTTTAATCCGACATACTTTCCATCTGAGTTCTTTAGCTGCCATTTTGTAAATGAACCTTTTGTTTGCAAGCATCAGCTTTAAGTGTTTTAGTAAATTGGAATTCACACTGCTCTTATTTAATTTAAGGGAATGCTCTGCACTGGATCTAAAGGATTTTTAAAGAACTACTCTCATTGGCAAAGCCCCAGAAAATCACTAAGAAACTATTTCTTTGGGAAGTGCAACCTGATAGTATTTGGCCTATGCACAAAATATTTATTTATTTTATTTATTTGTTACCAACATTTTATGGCCATGCTCAGAATAAGTTCTAAATTCTATGATGCCAGTGATTTTAGAATTACAGGTAGATCACTATTTAGTGCATTATGGTATCAATTTGGATGGTAGGGATGGGCAATGAGAAGACAAGACCAGAGTGCATTGCACACAGGGAAGATGATCTTTGTATGTTGGTAGCAGTGAGCATCGAATGGAAAAGTGGCGTGCATTGCTGTAAGTAAAAATAAGCCACCTACTGTGAAATAGTTTTTCAGTTACATCTACATATTTCTATCTATAAATGGATGTGTGTACGTATGTCTGCTCTAAGTCACTATGTAAAATATATTTCCCTGTAGATCACTATATAAATGTTTGAAAATCTAGAATAAATCAATAAGCATTTTAAATATAAGTAGTTTTTTTTCTCTATTGCTTCAAAGATTGGAGTACTAAGTGAATAATCTACTTTCTATATGTCCAAATTTTATCAGTAAGTTAGAGATTGGCAATTTTAGATTTCTGATACTTGCTGAGGTCTACAGCAACTTTTAGAAAACCTTTAGTGAAAAAGGATTCCTAATTAATCTCTTGTTGCTGAAAAGTTCCTCTGCAACATTTTTAATACTCTCTAGGAAAAAATGAGTGCAACAATTATAGGAAACTGAAAGATGCAAATAAAATTAGGTAATAGTGGCCCTTGTATGTGTGTAAGTATGTATGCATGTGGGGGGGTATGTGTGTTTATGTATGTATGTGCATATGTGGGAGTATGTGTGTTTATGTATGCATGTGCATGTGTGTGTGTAAAAAAACATATATATATATATACACTTTGAAGAAAAATTACAGTGGAGTTAAACAAGTGAAAACGACTATATTCTGGACACTGCAATAAGGAAGAGAGCTTTAACTCAACTTCCCTAAAACTAAAGGCAGAAAAGATTTTAAGGGCTGAGGTGAGCTAGTGGGAAAGTGCCAGAGTATGTGATAGGGAAGTTTGGTCATATGATTTGGCATCTGTGTTTGCTAATCGTTATTCATAGAAGTTAGGTTCCTATCTACCTATAGAGTTTGGAAGATAGTGGCTTTATTTTTCTTGATAATAACCTGACTTCCAGGTTTTTGAGAAAGATATTCCTGAATTGTAAAACTGGCGAGAGGCTTGCAGGAGAGTTACATTAAAATGGCCACAGAAGGAATTTACAATTGCAAGCTTTCAAAAGTTAATGCTCTAAGAAAAGGGAGGTCAGGGTTCTATAGCCAGGAAAGGACTTGTCTAAATTTTAAGCTTAGTCGATCTAAGGGAAATGTTAAAACCATCTAGATAGATAGATAGATAGATAGATAGATAGATAGATAGATAGATAGATAGATAGATAGATAGATAGATAATGTTAAACCCATCTTGATTTAGATAGAAAATTTATATATATATATGTGTGTATGTGTGTGTGCTTATATATATATACAGAGACAGACAGACAGAGAGAGAGAGAGGCTGAATCTTTCAACAGGCGAGGAAGAAGTATTTTTTCTAAAATATTTTGGAGATTATTTTTAAATGAAGGCATTTCTTAGAGTACCTTGAGTAAACTTCCAAAACACGTATTTCAAAACCCTAATGTGTTTAACATCTGGTTTATACAATCCAGGAAATCCTCAAAAATGTGAATATTATAGATCATTCATCATTTAAAATTGCCTGGACTTCTGCATTTTTCATATAAATACAAATAATTGACTATAAGCTATGCAAAGATATGCTTTACCTAATTTCTCTGAAATTCATAAAATGTGGCAATTGAAATTAACCAGTTTCCCCCATTACCTCTTTACTAACTGTTCATGCTTCTACTTAGGCATTGGTGGAGATAGCATATTTCAATTTAAGTTTAAAGTAAAAGGACTAAACAAGATAGTCCTATCCCTTTCTCCTTAGAGAGTTTTTCAGGTCAGGGATTTCTACCATGAAAATACTAAACCAAATTTAGTGGTAAAATGAATCACTGCTATCATTAAAGAAAGCAACCCCAGCTTCCCTGGAATATAAACTGCTTATCTGAGAAGCAGCTCAGATTTAAATCAAGTCAGAGTGGTTGCCTTTTTTAATTTTTAGTGTGGGTCTCTTACTTCAAGTTATTGTTTCTCATTCAACAGCATCTCCATTTGTGTTGCAGGTTATCAAGTTCATCGAGACCTTGTTGCCTATCTGGCATTGCTCCAGGAAAAAAAAAAAAAGGCTCTTTGATTGTATTATTTTCCCACCCAGTCTCATCACAATGTTAAAGTCCATTACATCACAGAGCACATTTTTTTAGTCCAGACTATGTCTTCCAATTTTGGCAGACATCTACTTTTCTATTTTTGTGAAATGTATTAAGAAGCAGTATTTAATTGTGTTAATTGAGTATATAATATCAACAAAAAGCATTCCTTTTCAAAGCTTGAATCCTTAATACTTGCCGTGCCCTTTGCAGAAAATGCTTATTCCTTTACTACTTTAATCCCTTAGTCTGTCTACCTCATGTATCAGGTAAGAAAGCATTTGACCAGGGATACCTTTTCTCCTCTGACAGATGATGACAAGTCTGCCTGTCTTATGACCTCCTAGTACCCATCTATGTTTACTAGAAATTGTAATTATCTATTTATTAGACTGTAGGTGCTAGGAAAATATAGACAATGCTTGCACTCCCCAACTTTGTAGTACTAGCATGTAATACAGTACCTGGGACATAGTAGATGTTTTATAAATACCCAATGGTTAATGATAATCAAATGAATAAATGTGTCATATTCAGAGTAAGAAAGTGAGACAATGGGAACAAAGCAGGAAGGAAAATCAACATGACAGCAGACAGAAGATTTCCTTTATTCTACTATGATAAATATATTTTGGTAAGCAGTATGCATTAATGTAAATATGTTTTTATCTACAATGCAGAATCAAACATTAAATATTAAAAATATAAAAGTATATTTCCAGTTCCTTCCCAGTTCCCTTCAAGTCTGTATTTGGCATGTAACCCTGTTGAATTGCACCATTTTAAACTATTTCTTCAAATTGTTGAGGCCATATTATTGTTATGTTGAATTTTGATCTTGACAAAGTGTTAATCAGTCTTTCCAAATAAAGAGAACTATAGATTACCAAATTCACACACTTTTCTATCATCCAAGTCATTGATGAAATGAATAAATAAATAAATTAATAAATGTGTTAGTAATAAGATAAATTGATGAATAATATTTAGAAGTTGTGATACACTTACAAAATCATAATATTCCACTCATTTCATAAACACTCACGTTTATACTTATATCCCTTCTCATTATTTATCTTAGAATTACACTTAATTTTATCAGCAGGGAATAGGATATAACTTGAGTATACTGTGATAATATGTATAGAAGCATTTATAAATGGGTAAGAGCGATGCCAAGGAAAAAGAAAAAATATTAAAAGCGAGTGCTATATTCTTGACTCAAGTCATATTCAATGTTATTTATTATATCTTGTATTACATACATACACATACACAAACGTTCATACATTCTCACTAGCATGGTATCATCTACATTATTATAATTTCCATTTCCTTCCCAATTCCTTTAAAGTCTATATTTGACGTGTGATCCTATTGAATTGTATTGTTTTAAATTACTCCAATTTGTTGAGGTCATATTATGGTCATGTTGAATTTTGATCTTGACATTCAAAGTGTTAATCAGTCTTTCCAACTAAAGAGAACTGTAAATTACCAAGTTCACAGACTTTTCTATCATCCAAGTCATTGAAGAAAATAATAAATGGCCCTTGGCCCACGACTGACCTCTACCTAATAAAACTTCTGTCCACCTTGGTTGACAAAGAATAATTAATGACTTTGATTGTTCTACCTATTTTGTTTCTGACAAATAGATCTATGGTGCTGATCTATTTGGATTAATTTGTGAATGAATTCAATTATTAATACTTTCATAATTTTATATTTAATGTCTGATTTCAAATTATAAATGAAAACATGTTAACATTAATGCCTACTACTTAACAAAATAGATTTATCATAGTCGAATAAAGTAAATCTCTGTTATCATGTTGATTTTCTTTCCTGCTTTGTTCCCATTATCTCACTTTCTTACTCTGAATATGACAGCTTCATGCAGTACTTCCTTTCCCAGCTGCTATTCCACAAAGAAGTCTTTGAGATTATAATAGGCTATAACCTTTGATGGAAAATAAGATAAATATGTTTGTGCATTCTTAATCACAAATCTGCCTCTTGGAGAATGAAATTATTTCACTTGTTGCTTGCTTATGGGGACTTCTTTCTCTGAATAAACAAAAATTTATTTTGTTTGTTTATGCAGTCATCTCTTTACAGTTCTTTTTTTTTTTTTTAAATTATTTTTCCATAAGTTATTGGGGTAAAGGTGGTATTTAATTACATGAGTGAGTTCTTTAGTGGAGATTTGTGAGAACCTGGAGCACCCATCATCCGAGCAGTACACACTGCACCATATTTGTTTTCTTTTATTACTTGCCCCTCTCCCACTCTTTTCTCCAAGTCCTCAAAGTCCACTGTATCATTCTTACGCCTTTATGTCCTCGCAGCTTAGCTGCCACGTATCAGTGAGAATATATGATGTTTGATTTTCCATTCCTGAGTTACTTCCCTTGGAATAATGGTCTCTAATCTCAACCAGGTCATTGCAAATGCTGTTAATTCATTTCTTTTTATGCCTGAGTAGTATTCCATTATACATATATCCAGTATTGGGATTTCTGGATCAAATGTTAATTCTACTTTTAGTTTTTGTTGTTGTTGTTGTTGTTGTTGTTTTTGAGACGGAGTCTCGCTCTGTCGCCCAGGCTGGAGTGCAGTGGCCGGATCTCAGCTCACTGCAAGCTCCGCCTCCCGGGTTTACGCAGTTCTCCTGCCTCAGCCTCCCGAGTAGCTGGGACTACAGGCGCCCGCCACCTCGCCTGGCTAGTTTTTTGTATTTTCGGTAGAGACAGGGTTTCACCGTGTTAGCCAGGATGGTCTCGATCTCCTGACCTCGTGATCTGCCCGCCTCGACCTCCCAAAGTGCTGGGATTACAGGCTTGAGCCACCGCGCCCGGCCTACTTTTAGTTCTTTAAGGAATCTCCACACTGTTTTCCATCGTGGCTGTACTAGTTTACATTTCCACCAGCAGTGTAGAAGCGTTTCCCGATCGCCGCATCCACTACAGCATCTACTTTTTAAATTTTTTTTTTGATTGTGGCCATTCTTGCAGGAGTAAGGTGCTATTACATCATGATTTTCATTTGTGTTTCCCTGATCATTAGTGATGTTGAGTATTTTTCCATTCATTTGTAGGTCATTTGCATATCTTCTTTTGAGAATTGTCTATTCATGTCCTTAGCCCACTTTTTGATGGGATTGATTGCTTTTCTCCTACTGAGTTGTCTGAGTTCGTTGTAGATTCTGGATATTAGTCCTTTTTCAGATATACTGATTGTGAAGGTTTTTTCCTACTCTGTGGGTTGTCTGTGTACTCTGCTGACTGTTCCTTTTGACGTGCAAAAGCTCTTTGGTTATTTATTTTTGTTTTTATTGCAATTGCTTTTGGGTTTTTGGTCATGAAATCTTTACCTAAGCCAATGTCTAGAAGGGTCGTTCCAATATTATCTTCCAGAATTTTTACAGTTTCGGGTCTTAGGTTTAAGTCTTTTATCCATCTTGAATTGATTTTTATATAGGGTGAGAGATGAGGATTCAGTTTCGTTCTCCTACATGTGGCTAGCCAATAATCCCAGCACCATTTGTTGAAAAGGGAGTCGTTTCCCCACTTTATGTTTTTGTTGGCTTTGTTGAAGATCAGTTGACTGTAAGTATTTGGGTTTATTTCTGGGTTCTCTGTTCTGTTCCAGTGGTCTATGTGCCTGTTTTTATACCGGTACTACACACTTTTGGTGACCATGGCCTTATAGTACAGTTTGAAATCAGGTAGTGTGATGTCTCCATATTTATTCTTTTTTCTTAGTCTTGCTTTGCCTATGCTGGCTGTTTTTTGGTTCCAAGTGAATTTTAGAATTGTTTTTTCTAACTCTGTGAAGAACGATGGTGGTATTTTGATGGGTATTGCATTGGATTTGTATCTTTACAGTTCTGCCTCTCTCGTTTGTATATTCCTTAAAGACAAATCAATATTCATTCATCTTTGATTCCTAGTGCCTAGCACACTTAGTAGCTTCTAATAAACATTTGTTTAATAAATTAAATACGATTATAAAATCAAGCAGGAAAATCTGGGAGTTCTAGATAGTCAACATAAGATAAATTAAAGGGCCCCTCTGAAGTCTAAATACGAGATACTTAGAATGGAATGGAAAATTAAGCAGGCTGACTAGTTGACAGCTAGTATCTATTCAATTTTAAAACATTATACTATGAACATTCCTGGATGCACCTTGAAATAGATAAATCTGAAAATTTGTGCTTTGTTTTTTCTCTTTGATGCTCACTAGGTGACTGTGTAGGTTTCCATTCTCATGACCTCCATTGCTTCCTGAGAACATTTCTCTAATATCTTAATGTCATCATTTTCAGGAAGCCAAGGCATTTTAAAGGAAAATAACAGTAGATTTTTTTTTCATTTTCTAAACTACATGGCAAAATACATGAAAATCATGCTTATTTACATTTTTCAACAGATCTAGATTTCATGGGATTTTACCTGGCTTACAGAAGAAAAAACTAATCAATATAATAAGACGCATATATGTATATAAAATTAACATTCATTTAAAATGTGAAGTTAATAAATATTTCCATTACTGATTTGCAAACTTTCCATAACAAATTAAGCTTAGATATTTCTAAGTCTTTTTTAGTGCCATTTAAATATATTATCTAAAATCCATCATAGCAGAAACATGGGCTGCAGATTAAAATATAAAAATAAAAATTCATTATTTTTACCACTTTAGATGCTTTCCATGAACAATAGATGACTTCTTTGAATATTTTCAGTAATTTCTAATTAAAGTTGCAGCAGTGGATGCTTATATTACTTATACCTGAGAAAGATTTGTTTTAATAATTTTAGTACTTTATTGGCCTTTTCTTCTATAATAACCTCTTTCCTTTCACTATAGAATATGGATTTTGGTTTCAAATCTTCAAGTTTGTTTTAAGTAAAATTCTAATTTTTTCTATAAGGCAACTAAATTTTGATGAGAAAATTTACTCCAACAAGTATTTAATAACTTAATATTAGGAATAACCCTAAGATAATTACTTTGTTTTTGTAAATGTGCTGTCGTTTTTAAGAAGGCTAACCACACAAATGTCATTTTTAGTAGGAAGTTATAAATATATTCTACTTCAAGGTGAGTTTTTTTTTTTTTTTTTTTTTTTTTTGAGATGGAGTGTCGCTCTGTGGCCCAGGCTGGAGTGCAGTGGCCGGATCTCAGCTCACTGCAACCTCCGCCTCCCGGGTTCACGCCATTCTCCTGCCTCAGCCTCCCGAGTAGCTGGGACTACAGGCGCCCGCCACCTCGCCCGGCTAGTTTTTGTGTGTGTGTGTGTATTTTTTAGTAGAGACGAGGTTTCACCGTGTTAGCCAGGATGGTCTCGATCTCCTGACCTCGTGATCCACCCGTTTCGGCCTCCCAAAGTGCTGGGATTACAGGCTTGAGTCACCGCGCCCGGCCCAAGGTGAATTTTAAAAAGTTCATACCAGTGATTCAACAAACACTTTAAAGCATATTTTAACAATATTTCTAAAGAATTTAAAACTAATTGTGTTTGTGGTGACCATTGATTAAAGATGTAAACTGAATTCTGATATTTTTAAACATAATTAAACAAAAGAAAAGCTGTACATAACTAGCATGTTTTATAAAAGTAATTGGCTCATTAAGCTATAACAGCTCATTCTCATTTCTAAATTCTAATAAAGAATAGATCGAAATGGTAAGGCGAACTCATTACATAAATTAGGTATTCATGAGACAATTATAATTTCTACACACATGCTCATATTGTTTAAAATTTTACTAATACTGTTTGTACAGTGAATCATGCTGTGAAAGAAGAAATGAGAAACACTACAGAAATTGGGTAATATGATGAAAATAATGTTGTCAAGTCATTTAGGTATGATCATCTCAAATTTATGGTATAGAATTCAGTACTTGAAATAAGAATTGTATTCTCTACTTTGGAATAAAAAACAAAAAATAATGAGGTCATATTTACAACGGCCTCATCACCAAAACCACTTTTCCAAACTAATTTTTAAAGTTGCGCTTATTATTTGAATGTTGTGTGTGTGCGAACATACACACAAACATGCACATTAAATAAGGCATTATAGGTGAACTTGTCATCTTTTTTCTCCTCTCCACTCTAATATCACACTCATTTTTCATTTTCTTAAGCAACTAGTATCATTAATTTGATATGAATACTTCCAAATTTTACTTTAATATTTTCACTGTATTTACATGAATTTATGAACAATGTGTGATTGTTTTGAGTCTTCTATTGTTCTTAGTCTTTAAAATTTGCATATGTTATTATACCAAATACATAATTCTGAATAACATTTATAATATGCATAATACATTATCTTAAGTATGGAACTGCATCTTATAAATGTTTCATATGTATCTCCTGTAAGGAGCATGTAACTGGAATTCTTAAATCTATTTTTATTGTCTAAAATCACATGTATTGATTATTGATATATGTTGACTTAATTCCTTATTTATTTTGACTTTTTTTCTTTCCTGCATTCCTCTTGTTTAATTACATTTTTATTCTCTTTTTAAAAAGTAAAATTATTCTTTATTTTTGTGATCCATAATTTTTATGAATCCTATATGCAATATCCACTTCTAGTATTTTCAGAAAATTTCAACATGCATTTCTAATTTTATAAAGTCTAAAACTAATTATTATCTCATCTTTCTACTTCACAGTACATAGGACCCAGAAGTTTTAAAATCGAGTTCTAATCTTCTGATATTCTAGTTCTACTTTGTTTACCTATGTCCTATTTACTATTTTTTTATACTTATCTCTTATTTAAATCCACCCCAAATTGCTAATGTCTTAGCTTGTCATTGTTCATATCACCCTACTTCTTTTGTTTGTTTTTTTTGTTTTTCTTTCTTACTGAAGACTCTTTTTTGTGCAATGATTCCTAATCTTAGCTAAAACACATGAGAACTATGTGGGAAGTTTTTTTCCAACATTCAGCTACCAGCCCAGATCAATTAAATAAAAAATAATCAGGGTGCTGTTTCAGGCATCAGAATATTTTTACTGCTCCCCACACAACTCCAGTGGGTGGTTAACGCCACTGCTTAATCATTTTTTCAGTTAGATTTTGTTGGTGGTAATTCCTCTTTGTTGCTCCATTAATAAAAATGTCTTTATTTACTTCTTGTTTTGAATGAGTTTTTAAGTGGATATAGGATTTTAATTTGGACGCTATGTATCTTCAGTACTCTGAAGATATTCTATTGTTTTTCAGCATCTATTTTGTTTTTGAGAAAACAACAACAGTTTTTTTTTTTTTTTTTTTTTTTTTTTTTTTTTTAATCCAGTCTTATTAGCTGGGCATGGTTGCACGTGCCTGTGGTCCCAAATACTTGGGGGACTGAGGTGGGAGGATTGCTTGAGATTGCACCACTCTACTCCAGCCTGTGTAACAGAGCCAGACCCTGTCTTAAAAGAGAGAGAAAAAAAGCCCAATCCTCTTATTTCCAGTTCCCCCTTGAATTGTTAAGTATTACTTTAATGTTGAATTTGCTTTTCCCCTTAAATTCTTGGATAACAAATTTCTCCCCCATTTCTCTTCCTAAGCTTGTTCACTTACTGTTCATTAGTTTATTTATTTATTTATTTATTTATTTATTTATTTATTTATTTATTTATTTAATATGTGGCTATGTTTTGGTCACCTTAACTATGTGTTTAGATGGGACAAGGAATTTCCAGCATCAGCTCAGCCTGTTTTATTGACTGGGTGCTTAGCCCCCGCTTTTTTTTTTTTTTTTTTTTTTTTTTTTTTTTTTGTGATATATCACTAACTTAAATAATATGAATCTTGCATTGACTATATCCTTCATCTCTCTTGAAATATCTATTTTTGATTAGAACATAGTTTAAACCATCACTAGAATTGCTTTTTTCTACATGCAACTTCACAGAGTTCCTATATGCATAGAACGATCTCCTACTTTATATCAAATTAACTGGCATCCTCTCTCCTTTGTTTTCATTGACTTCTCAGTTTCACTTTCAGCAGAAGGACTGTCCCTAAAACTTTTATACCTTAATGGATCCAATAGTCAGGGCTTAAATAAATTTCTGTGTCACAGAGTCATTTGTCTTTACAATGATTTACATTATTTGTGCATGTTTCCATGTTATATGTCTAATGTAACATTAAGGAAGTTAATTTATTAACTGTTACATCTAATAAATATTCAGGAGACTATTGTCATTTAGGGTCTTTTCATTATTTCTACAATAACATCAACAACAAAAATAATGGTAATATAAAAAATAATTTTCTACATATAGCAGTCTCAGTTTTTTCTTTAATGCAGGAGAAGGCCCTTCACACTCTATTTGTCAGTTTGGCTTTAAGGTTTTCATTTTGTTGGCTAGAAGACAGATAAAGGGGATTACGGACAGAACTGAGCCTGGTTTCTGCTAATCTCCAACTTGAATTCTTTCAAGGGTTGCAAAATATGATTCAAGTATTTCACAAGCCTTTATAACCTCAGCCAGACTTTGTCATCTGTCTGGAATATGTGCCATCATGGGTGGATTTGGAACTGACATTTTCTATCTCTGATCTCAACTGTATAAATGTTTGTTTAGAATGACTATCAACATAGCACACAGGCACTTCCTCCTCTGATGTATAGATGATAGAATCATTCTTAACTGGGGACCTATGGATTGGGCAGGCACAAACCGTCAGAGGGCACTGAGGCAAATTTTCAGTAACTAAGATTTATATTTTCCTGTAGGTAGAATGTACAACAAATTCTTCTGTTCCAGAAAACCACTTCTTATGATTTGGTTTACATTCCAGGTATTTTATATATACAGCCATATATTTGAATCTGTAATGGCGAATTAGTTTTCCCAAATACTCTGTGCATGGAGTACTCCTTTTACTTTGGAATTACATTAATTAAGATTCTCTCTTTTTTCTATTGTCTTCCCTTGGTATCCTTTCAGAAAACTGTTTTAAGGCATAAGAAAAAATTTTAGGCAATATTGTGTACATATCTTAACACTTATTTGATGAATTAATACAATTGAAGTTGTGACTCATGTTTATTTAATGAAAATCAAATTAAATTGACATGATGACTATAATTTATTAGTAAGTTATTTGTTAAAATACACAGTATACTATATAAAATCTGTAATCTTAAAAAACTGACTTATCACCTCAAATAGTTGAGCAAAACTTGAAAATGATAAAGATTAAAATGATTGACATATCACAAACATAGAAGCTTGAAGAGCTTGGAAGAGTTTGAGAGACCCCTCTTTCTCTCAATAAGAAAATGAAGGCTGACACCTTAGCGAGTTTTGGAAATTCTTCTAAAAAATATTCAGTTTTCCCTTAGAATTAAACAGTAACTTAAAATTTTCAATTATGTTGATCACATGCATATTTTCATTTATTCAACAAACTTTTGGAAAATCTACCTTTTACTATGCATTGGGCATGTACTGGGCTACAGAGATAAATAACTTAGTCTGTGATCTCAAATCACTGAAAGACATAATGTTCAAATATTAATCTATGCTAAAGAACTTAAAAATAATTCTGTAAAAAAATATTTTATAATGTTAAATTTAGTAAATTACATAAATATTTTTGAGATTGAAAGCCTTGTTTTCATTCTAATAATGTTGATGATGAATGGTGATTGTAAAGTTTTCATGGAGCAAGATAAAAATTTGATAATGTAACATAAATTTGGTCCCCCAAGGTGATTTCATTGTCATTTTCGTTGTTGTTGTTACTGATATAAATTTGGGGGAACTATTGGGAAAAATCTGAAAATCAATTTCTAATCAAAGAGAAGGGGAAAAACTCTGATAATTAGAGCATATTAATAATCATTAAATTAGAAATATTCTCACATGCTAGAAAACAGTGTTGTGAAAGTTTTGCTTCTCTTAAAGCTTTAATAATGAGTGGGAGTTATCTAGGTGGCATGGGTGTGGGAAAGTATGCTAACTCAGTGGCTAACTAGGTGTAATGGATTGGTTGGTAAAATTTGGAATTGTTTCCTTGGTATTAAATCTCACTTAGACTTCTGCCTCTGGCCAAGATTGAGCAATAGGAACTGGATTTGCCTGCCTGCCTGCCTAACAGAACTAAGAAAAAAATGTACATATTAAGCAATGGTTTGTAGATATTGGACAACAAGCAGCACAGGACAATGGATTTTATTAGATTGTTAATTATGAAATTATGATAACCATTGATAAGCCAGTGGCATGTTGTCTGTCTAAAGAGAATAAAATGTTAAGACAAGTCCCTGGTCATCTGTAAAAAAAATAAAACTAGATTCCTTTTTTACATTTATTAATAACATGAATTATATACAATCTAAAATTACCAAATATAAAAAGAAGGAAAATATCACCCGTAAGAAGGAGAAAAATCATAGAAAGATAGAAAAAATTATATACATATATAAGTAAACAGACATTCAAATAATAATTGTGACTAATTTTTATTGGTTCATAAGTTTAGAGGAAAGCATCAACACCATAAAGAGAAAAATAAAAGCTATAAAATGACCCCAAAATTATTTTATTTAATTTTTCTTTTTTTTTTTTTTTGAGACGGAGTCTCGCTGTGTGGCCCAGGCTGGAGTGCAGTGGCCGGATCTCAGCTCACTACAAGCTCCACCTCCCAGGTTTACGCCATTCTCCTGCCTCAGCCTCCCGAGTAGCTGGGACTACAGGCACCCGGCACCTTGCCTGGCTAGTTTTTTTGTTTGTTTGTTTGTTTGTTTGTTTGTTTGTTTTTGTATTTTTTAGTAGAGACGGGGTTTCACCGTGTTAGCCAGGATGGTCTTGATCTCATGACCTCGTGATCCACCCGCCTCGGTCTCCCAAAATGCTGGGGTTACAGGCTTGAGCCACCGCGCCCGGCCATTTTATTTAATTTTTAAGATATAGTTAAGCTAAGCTGTCCCATGGAAAAAGTGATATAAAATTAACATATTTCCTTTTGTGAAAAACAGGCATCAATATAAAAGCTAAATGGGCAGATAATCTTTAAAAACAATTAATTTTAATATATTATCAAACTCAATTTGTCTTTGCACTGACAACACTCCCTGCAAAAATTATAAGATTTTCAGGATATTAGTTGGATGGTAAGATGCCAATATTTTTTAATGGCTCTAGAAATGAGGGTCAGTAAATTGTTTCTTTGAACTTGAATACTTGAACCTGAAAATCATGCCCTTTTTGCCAAGGTGAACTTATTATAGGTAACTGCATTTCAGAGCAGTTCAAAAACAACAGAGTATACTATTCTGGTGTTATCCTGTATATATACACACACACACACACACACATTGTGTGTGTATATGTGTGTGTGAATATATATGTGTGTGTATATATGCTATTTATCTATATTAATATTTACATGTATATATCCTAAAGATCTATGTTATGTATAATAAAGTCATATTTATTTACACAGCTATTGTGGTATTGTGGTAGTCCCTGACAAAGTAAGAATTACTGTTCATTATAGTCCCATTTATCTAAAAATGTGCAAGATGAGAGGAATAAGCTGAAGATTTAAACTATCTTCTGACTGTAGCTGTGTTTTCAGTAATTTTAGAAAAGGAGATGATTGATTTATTATAAACGATTGTATTTTTTGTTTATTAGATAGAATCAAAGTGAATCAATCTAAAAGGCTTGTCCCAGAAGATAACACCAGTGGTTCTCAACTTATGCAAAGAAGTGTATCACTGGCAAACAATTAGAAAAATATATACATTATTATAATAGGTTATTTTTATGGTTAAATAAACAAAAATGGAATATTTCATAATTAATTATATAACTGATTCTAAATGTTATTGCAATGTAAAAGTATAAGTACATATTATTGATCAGGTTTTCTCTCCAAGTGAAAGAAAATGGCATTCCCACTGTCACCTTCTATATTCTGGGAAAAAAAATATAAAGGTGAATTCCATCTGGTATAGATCTCTAAATAGGGTGTGAAAGTGAAATAGTTTGGAGTTCTTCTAAGAAGATTCTGGCAGGAATTACACTGGTTTTCATTAAACTCTTGAAGAGGGTATAAATTGTGCATATTCTGTCTAACATTGTGATCACCTGACAACCATCATCAAATTAAGACTGCAAAACTTAAGACAACTGGGCATATGATCAGGCATGCATGAGCCCCAACATTGCTCATTCGTTGATTACATTGTCACCACTATCTTACTACAGAGAAATTGCATCCTAAAAACAGTGATGAGATCAAGATATTCCAACTGATTTGAATATTTTCAGCTGTAACATTTCCGAGCTCAGGTTTCCTTTTCCCTATATAATCCTTTCTTTCCATTCATATGATGTTGCCACTTGGTACAATTTTAGCATCAAAAGTAAATCCACTAAAAATAGTCCTTTGAACAACAACAGTTTCTAATATGGACCAAGAATGGTATGAAAATCATCACATTATGTCCTAGGCTACAGTAATAGTAATAGTTTCACAACATTACAGTGCTTATGAAGGTCATATCTTAATGACAGAAGGGGACTGGTAGATGTTTAATAGCTACAGGTGAGCTTCAGCATAATGACAGCACCTTTTTTAAGACTATAAGAAATGATAAGTTCTTGGTTTGTAATTTGTGTGCATGCTTTTTGCTTTTTCTTCTATTCATATTTAAGGTTTGATTACTCTGGCTGCCATTGGAATAATTGAAATAGTAATATTTTTCTGTATTGTATATTGTTTATCCACCTTGATTAGCTAAATACAATTAACTTCAGATAAATTAATTTCATTATAAAAATATCATATGGGGATATATAAATCTTACTGTGAGTGAGGTGATTTTTTTTTTATTTTTATTATACTTTAAGTTCTAGGGTACATGTGCATAACGTGCAGGTTTGTCACATATGTATATTTGTGCCATGTTGGTGTGCTGCACCCATCAACTCGTCAGCACCCATCAATTCATCATTTATATCATGTTTAACTCCCCAATGCAATCCCTCCCCCTTCCCCCCTCCCCATGATAGGCCCCAGTGTGTGATGTTCCCCTTCCCGAGTCCAAGTGATCTCATTGTTCAGTTCCCACCTATGAGTGAGAATCTGCGGTGTTTGGTTTTCTCTTCTTGTGATAGTTTGCTAAGAATGATGGTTTCCAGCTGCATCCATGTCCCTACAAAGGATGCAAACTCATCCATTTTTATGGCTGCATAGTATTCCATGGTGTATATGTGCCACATTTTCTTAATCCAGTCTGTCACAGATGGACATTTGGGTTGATTCCAAGTCTTTGCTATTGTGAATAGTGCCGCAATAAACATACGTGTGCATGTGTCTTTGTAGTAGAATAATTTATAATCCTTTGGGTATATACCCAGTAGTGGGATGGCTGGGTCATATGGTACATCTAGTTCTAGATCCTTGAGGAATTGCCATACTGTTCTCCATAATGGTTGAACTAGTTTACAATCCCACCAACAGTGTAAAAGTGTTCCTATTTCTCCACATCCTCTCCAACACCTGTTGTTTCCTGATTTTTTAATGATTGCCATTCTAACTGGTGTGAGATGGTATCTCATTGTGGTTTTGATTTGCATTTCTCTGATGGCCAGTGATGATGAGCATTTTCTCATGTGTCTGTTGGCTGTATGAATGTCTTCTTTTGAGAAATGTCTGTTCATATCCTTTGCCCACTTTTTGATGGGGTTGTTTGTTTTTTTCTTGTATATTTGTTTGAGTTCTTTGTAGATTCTGGATATTAGCCCTTTGTCAGATGAGTAGATTGAAAAAATTTTCTCCCATTCTGTAAGTTGCCTGTTCACTCTGATGGTAGTTTCTTTTGCTGTGCAGAAGCTCTTTAGTTTAATTAGATCCCATTTGTCAATTTTGGTTTTTGCTGCCGTTGCTTTTGGTGTTTTAGACATGAAGTCCTTGCCCATGCCTATGTCCTGAATGGTACTACCTAGATTTTCTTCTAGGGTTTTTATGGTATTAGGTCTAACATTTAAGTCTCTAATCCATCTTGAATTAATCTTCATATAAGGAGTAAGAAAAGGATGCAGTTTCAGCTTTCTACTTATGGCTAGCCAATTTTCCCAGCACCATTTATTAAATAGGGAATCCTTTCCCCATTTCTTGTTTCTCTCAGGTTTGTCAAAGATCAGATGGCTGTAGATGTGTGGTATTATTTCTGAGGACTCTGTTCTGTTCCATTGGTCTATATCTCTGTTTGGTACCAGTACCATGCTGTTTTGGTTACTGTAGCCTTGAAGTATAGTTTGAACTCAGGTAGTGTGATGCCTCCAGCTTTGTCCTTTTGACTTAGGATTGTCTTGGCAATGCGGGCTCTTTTTTGGTTCCATATGAACTTTAAAGCAGTTTTTTCCAATTCTGTGAAGAAACTCATTGGTAGCTTGATGGGGATGGCATTGAATCTATAAATGACCTTGGGCAGTATGGCCATTTTCACGATATTGATTCTTCCATTTGTTTGTGTCCTCCTTTATTTCACTGAGCAGTGGTTTGTAGTTCTCCTTGAAGAGATCCTTTACATCCCTTGTAAGCTGGATTCCTAGGTATTTTATTCTCTTTGAAGCAATTGTGAATGGAAGTTCATTCCTGATTTGGCTCTCTGCTTGTCTGTTACTGGTGTATAAGAATGCTTGTGATTTTTGCACATTATTTTTGTATCCTGAGACTTTGCTGAAGTTGCTTATCAGCTTAAGGAGATTTTGGGCTGAGACAATGGGGTTTTCTAAATATACAATCATGTCATCTGCAAACAGGGACAATTTGACTTCTTCTTTTCCTAACTGGATACCCTTGATTTCTTTCTCTTGCCTGATTGCCCTAGCCAGAACTTCGAACACTATGTTGAATAGGAGTGGTGAGAGAGGGCATCCCTGTCTTGTGCCAGTTTTCAAAGGGAATTTTTCCAGTTTTTGCCCATTCAGAATGATATTAGCTGTGGGTTTGTCATAAATAGCTCTTATTATTTTGAGGTACGTTCCATCAATACCAAATTTATTGAGCGTTTTTAGCGTGAAGGGCTGTTGAATTTTGTCAAAAGCCTTTTCTGCATCTATTGAGATAATCATGTGGTTTTTGTCTTTGGTTCTGTTTATATGCTGGATTACGTTTATTGATTTGCGAATGTTGAACCAGCCTTGCATCCCAGGGATGAAGCCCACTTGATCATGGTGGATAAGCTTTTTGATGTGCTGCTGAATCCGGTTTGCCAGTATTTTATTGAGGATTTTTGCATCGATGTTCATCAGGGATATTGGTCTAAAATTCTCTTTTTTTGTTGTGTCTCTGCCAGGCTTTGGTATCAGGATGATGTTGGCCTCATAAAATGAGTTAGGGAGGATTCCCTCTTTTTCTATTGACTGGAAAAGTTTCAGAAGGAATGGTACCAGCTCCTCCTTGTACCTCTGGTAGAATTCAGCTGTGAATCCATCTGGTCCTGGACTTTTTTTGGTGGGTAGGCTATTAGTTGTTGCCTCAATTTCAGAGCCTGCTATTGGTCTATTCAGGGATTCAACTTCTTCTTGGTTTAGTCTTGGCAGAGTGTAAGTGTCCAGGAAATTATCCATTTCTTCTAGATTTTCTAGTTGATTTGCGTAGAGTTGTTTATAGTATTCTCTGATGGTAGTTTGTATTTCTGTGGGGTCAGTGGTGATATCCCCTTTATGATTTTTTATTGCATCTATTTGATTCCTCTCTCTTTTCTTCTTTATTAGTCTTGCTAGCGGTCTGTCAATTTTGTTGATCTTTTCAAAAAACCAACTCCTGGATTCATTGATTTTTTGGAGGGTTTTTTGTGTCTCTATCTCCTTCAGTTCTGCTCTGATCTTAGTTATTTCTTGCCTTCTGCTAGCTTTTGAATGTGTTTGCTCTTGCCTCTCCAGTTCTTTTAATTGTGATGTTAGAGTGTCAATTTTAGATCTTTCCTGCTTTCTCTTGTGGACATTTAGTGCTATAAATTTCCCTCTACACACTGCTTTAAATGTGTCCCAGAGATTCTGGTATGTTGTATCTTTGTTCTCATTGGTTTCAAAGAACATCTTTATTTCTGCTTTCATTTCGTTATGTACCCAGTAGTCATTCAGGAGCAGGTTGTTCAGTTTCCATGGAGTTGAGCGGTTTTGATTGAGTTTCTTTGTCCTGAGTTGTAGTTTGATTGCACTGTGGTCTGAGAGACAGTTTGTTATAATTTCTGTTCTTTTACATTTGCTGAGGACTGCTTTACTTCCAATTATGTGGTCAATTTTGGAATAAGTGCGATGTGGTGCTGAGAAGAATGTATATTCTGTTGATTTGGGGTGGAGAGCTCTATAGATGTCTATTAGGTCTGCTTGGTGCAGAGATGAGTTCAATTCCCAGATATCCTTGTTAACTTTCTGTCTCGTTGATCTGTCTAATGTTGACAGTGGAGTGTTGAAGTCTCCCATTATTATTGTATGGGAGTCTAAGTCTCTTTGTAAGTCTCTAAGGACTTGCTTTATGAATCTGGGTGCTCCTGTATTGGGTGCATATATATTTAGGATAGTTAGCTCTTCCTGTTGAATTGATCCCTTTACCATTATGTAATGGCCTTGTCTCTTTTGATCTTTGATGGTTTAAAGTCTGTTTATCAGAGACTAGGATTGCAACCCCTGCTTTTTTTTGTTCTCCATTTGCTTGGTAGATCTTCCTCCATCCCTTTATTTTGAGCCTATGTATGTCTCTGCATGTGAGATGGGTCTCCTGAATACAGCAGAATGATGGGTCTTGACTCTTTATCCAGTTTGCCAGTCTGTGTCTTTTAATGGGAGCATTTAGTCCATTGACATTTAAGGTTAATATTGTTATGTGTGAACTTGATCCTGCCATTATGATATTAACTTGTTTTTTTGCTCATTAGTTGATGCAGTTTCTTCCTAGCCTCGATGGTCTTTACATTGTGGCATGTTTTTGCAATGGCTGTCACCGGTTGTTCCTTTCCATGTTTAGGGCTTCCTTCAGGGTCTCTTGTAAGGCAGGCCTGGTAGTGACAAAATCTCTAAGCATTTGCTTATCTGTAAAGGATTTTATTTCTCCTTCACTTATGAAACTTAGTTTGGCTGGATATGAAATTCTGGGTTTAAAATTCTTTTCTTTAAGAACGTTGAATATTGGCCCCCACTCTCTTCTGGCTTGTAGAGTTTCTGCCGAGAGATCTGCTGTTAGTCTGATGGGCTTCCCTTTGTGGGTAACCCGACCTTTCTCTCTGGCTGCCCTTAAGATTTTTTCCTTCATTTCCACTTTGGTGAATCTGGCAATTATGTGACTTGGAGTTGATCTTCTCGATGACTATCTTTGTGGCATTCTCTGTATTTCCTGAATTTGATTGTTGGCCTGCCCTACTAGGTTGGGGAAGTTCTCCTGGATGATATCCTGAATAGTGTTTTCCAACTTGGTTCCATTTTCCCCCTCACTTTGAGGCACCCCAATCAGACGTAGATTTGGTCTTTTTACATAATCCCATATTTTTTGCAGGCTTTGTTCATTTCTTTTTCTTCTTTTTTCTTTTGGTTTCTCTTCTCGCTTCATTTCATTCATTTGATCCTCAATCGCTGATACTCTTTCTTCCAGTTGATCGAGTCGGTTACTGAAGCTTGTGCATTTGTCACGTATTTCTCGTGTCATGGTTTTCATCTCTGTCATTTCGTTTATGACCTTCTCTGCATTAATTATTCTAGCTATCAATTCTTCCACTCTTTTTCAAGATTTTTAGTTTCTTTGTGCTGGGTACGTAATTCCTCCTTTAGCTCTGAGAAGTTTGATGGACTGAAGCCTTCTTCTCTCATCTCGTCAAAGTCATTCTCTGACCAGCTTTGATCCGTTGCTGGCGATGAGCTGTGCTCCTTTGCAGTGGGAGATGCGCTCTTATTTTTTGAATTTCCAGCTTTTCTGCCCTGCTTCTTCCCCATCTTCGTGTTTTTATCTGTCTCTGGTCTTTGATGATGGTGACGTACTGATGGGGTTTTGGTATAGGTGTTCTTTCTGTTTGACAGTTTTCCTTCTAATAGTCAGGCCCCTCAGCTGTAGGTCTGTTGGAGATTGCTTGAGGTCCACTCCAGACCCTGTTTGCCTGGGTATCAGCAGCAGAGGTTGCAGAAGATAGAATATTGCTGAACAGTGAGTGTACCTGTCTGATTCTTACTTTGGAAGCTTCCTCTCAGGGGTGTACTCCACCCTGTGAGGTGTGGGGTGTCAGAGTGCCCCTAGTGGTGGATGTCTCCCAGTTAGGCTACTCAGGGATCAGGGACCCACTTGAGCAGTCTGTCCGTTCTCAGATCTCAACCTCCGTATTGGGAGATCCACTGCTCTCTTCAAAGCTGTCAGACAGAGTCCTTCGCGTTTGCTCAGGCCTCTGCTGCTTCCCCTGTTGTTTTTTTAGCTGTGCCCTGTCCCCAGAGGTGGAGTCTATAGAGACAGGCAGGTTTCCTTGAGCTGCTGTGAGCTCCACCCAGTGGAACTTCCCAGCGGCTGTTTACCTACTTAAGCCTCAGCAATGGTGGGCGCCCCTCCCCGAGCCTCGCTGCTGCCTTGCGGTTAGATCGCCGCAGACTGCTGTGTTAGCAATGAGGGAGGCTCCGTGGGCGTGGGACCCTCCTGGCCAGGTGAGGGATATATTCTTCTGGTGTGCCCGTTTGCTTAAAGCGTGGTATTGGGGTGGGAGTTACCCAATTTTCCAGGTGTTGTGTGTCTCAGTTCCCCTGGCTAGGAAAAGGGATTCCCTTCCCCCTTGCACTTCCCAGGTGAGGCGATGCCTCGCCCTGCTTCAGCTCTCGCTGGTCAGGCTGCAGCAGCTGACCAGCACTGATTGTCCGGCACTCCCTAGTGAGATGACCCCTGTACCTCAGTTGAAAATGCAGAAATCACCGGTCTTCTGTGTTGCTCGCGCTGGGAGTTGGAGACTGGAGATGTTCCTATTCGGCCATCTTGCCGACATCGAGTGAGGTGATTAAAGGGCCTAAAAATCTGTCAGATTTGCAGAATTACTTTCATTTTGAAAAAAAAAAAAAAAAACACTGATAAATTTAACTTTCGAAATAGTTTTTAGAAGTTGTATACAAAGTAGTTTCTAGCACTCATAGCTAACAATCATTTTATGTATACATTCCTATTTATAACATTGTTTTCTAATTTTAATATAAGTTGTATTGTATAATATTTGTAATATACAAAAAATTATGAAAGAGAATGAAAACTTGTAATCTTATCACCCACAAAAAAACACATGATTAATGTTCTGTTGTAGCCTTACAGTATTCTGTGGACCCTGTGAGTCCTTTCATTTATCCTACCTTATAGATTTTATGCAGTCACTAACTTTCTTAAACTCTGTAACCTTTTTATATATACCTGCACCACTCTATATGACCTAGAAAGCCTATCTCGCTTTATCTTCTATTTCTCTTCATCTCCTCAGTACAATCAAGGCACACTGACTTCTGTTCTGTGCTTTCCCTGTCACCCTTCCACAGGTTTTACAAATATTTCTTTAGATTATTCAGGTGTCTGCTGAAAAACTATTTTTGATAAGATATTCTGATACTACTACAACCCAATTAGAACTTCCTCACTCCATCCTTCTCCATGACGTCACTTGTTTGGTCTTTATTTTTGTTTTCATTGTTCTTCTTCTTGTTTTTAAATAGTAGGTACCTCTGCTAAAAATTATTTTAAACTTCTATTTGTAGGTATATATTTTGCTCTCTGACTCTCACAGTGAGAATATATACCTTATTAAAGTAGGAATCTTGTTTATCCCTAGGACTTACAATATTGCCACACACAAAAGACATGCTCATAAATTATTTCTCCTTATTGAAACAGGACTGAGCCTTTCATTTACAAGTACCTGCTTCTACAGCACATACAAATTATTCACTAGAAATACAAAAACGGCCAACAAAATAACAGCTTTGAAAACACAGAAGAGCCTATCAATAGATTTTTAGTATGCCTTTCCAACCGAAAATATTTAGAAGTAAGAGAGAAAAGTTATATGAGCATGTGAGAATTTTTTCAGCAGCATTTTCCTAGATCAATGATCCTGCCACTCTGAATTCATAATGAGATCTTCAGTTTTTCTTTAAAAAAGTTGAAATTGGGATTAGAATTGGGATTTTAATTTTGGTGCTGCTGGAGTTTTGTCTCTGCATAGAATATAAAAAATTTCAAAGATGTTTCTCCCAGACTAAGAATTATCTCATGTCAGTGGTCCTCCTAGGGACTGGTAGAAACCTAGGAATATCTGGCCCTGAAAGCTGACAACATCTTGGGGCCAGGACTCTTGATGACTGGTGTGTTTCTTGTTTGTTTGTTTGTTTTCAGGGAAAGGAAGACGTTAACACAAAGAGAAGTTTGCAGGCAGACATTTAGTAGGTACTAGGAGGGGAATTCTCTCACACCAGTGGCCCTCCTAGGGGTCCCTAGAAACCCATGAATATCTGGCCCTGAAAGCTGACAGCAAGCTTTCTGCCAGGACTCTTGATGATGTGCGGTTTGCTTTTCAGGGATAGGAAGATAAAAACGCTAAGAGAAGACAAAAATATTAACACAATAATAAAAAAAAAAAAGCCAGAAAAAATAGTAGTTTTTCATGAACACCTCAGAATCCTGATACTTTACATGAACCAAGAAATATAGACATAAAAAAGAGACACACACCTGTAAGGAGAGATGAGACACAGGACTGGGTTACTTTTGATGAAGAGGCTTCTTACCAGTTACAACTGAAGTGAGTAAGAAGAAATTAGCTACTTTTTTCAAGATCTGTGGTAGATAAAATGTAGGTCAGTTTGAGTCTGAAATAAATGGAGGAGTGAAATACAGAAGTACAGGGATAGAGAGACAGAACATAAATCTAAGTTACCAACATCAGGAATAAAAAAGAGGACATTAATACAGACAGAAATTATGAATATCAGAATATAATAGATGTTATGAACAATTCTTTAGGCACTAATTTTGACACTTTAATGAAGTGGACAAAATAGTAAACACACACACACACACAACTTAGCAAAACTGACAGAAAGAGAAACACAAAATCCGATATACCGGTAAGTCTACAAAAGTAATGAAATCTATTAAGGCAACTTTCCCCATGAAGCATATCTCAAGCACTGGTGGCTTTACTTGCAAATTAATTTGAATATTTAAGAAATAAATAATAACATTTTTGAAATAATTTGTCCCAGAGAATAAAACATAAATATTTTCAAACTCTTTATGTAGAGCTAGAAAAATATTAATGATAAAATATGACAAGAATATTATAGGAAAATAAAATTATAGACAAATCAAAAATATAAAACTTTAAAATTTTTAAATTAATCTACAAAAAGCAGAAATAGCATTTAAAAAAATCAACACCCATTTATGTATAAAAGCTGTTATCAAATAAGAAAACATTAGAATTTATTTCTTCTGATTGAGGATATCCACATAAAATTTTGCAGAAAACATCAGACTCAAAGATGAAATTTCAAAAACAGTTCTACTGAGAATAATGTCCATGGCTACCACTTCTCTGCAACATTGTACTGAAGGTACTGTCTTATAAAATAGAGAAAACATATTTATGATGAAGACATGAAAATTAAAGTGGAAAAAAGTTTATTGTAATTATTTGCAGATAAAATAATGTGTACCTAGAAGATTGAAAAAGGAAGAAACTTAGTTGAAAATAAGGATCAATCAACATCAGTGAACAAATCTTCATTATGCAAAACTTGATTCCACTTCCATATATTATCCAGAAACAAAGAATTTAAAAAGTGAATGTACATAATTCATTATACAATTAAAATCTAATGTCTGGGAATAATTCTAACAAAAAGTATATATAATCTCTTCTCTAAAATCTACAAAATATGTTTGAGATAATTTTTTAAAGACCTAAATTAATAAAGAGATATGTTTTATTTATAATTTAATGACTTGATATTTTAAAGATTTAAGTTATCTTTGGAATCTCCTATAAATGTATTGCAATTCCAATTTAAATCTTAGCATATTTCCTTTCTTTCTTCTTTATTTCTTCCTTCTTCCTTCCCCTCTCCTGCTCCTGCTCCTTCCCCCCTCCTTCCCTCCCTCCCTCCCTCCTTCCTTTCCTTTCTTTCTTCCTTCCTTCCTTCCTTCCTTCCTTCCTTCCTTCCTTCCTTCCTTCCTTCCTTCCTTCTTTCCTTCCTTCCTTCCTTTCATCCTTCTTTCCTTCCTTCCTTCCTTCTTTCCTTTTTCCCTTCCTTTCTTCCCCCTTCCTTCTTTCCTGTCTCTCTCTTCCTACAGCAAATGCCAACAAGCTAACTATAACATTTGAACAGATTCTGGGAAGATGGTAAAGTAGGAAGCACCAGTCATTTTTCTCCCCACCTAGCCAACAACTACACAAGCAGAATCTGTCTAATGAAACTATTTTGGAATTCTGGAGTCTATTGAAGTTTGCAACTTCCAGGAAACAGTGTGGATAGTAAATTGTGGTTAATTTAGGTAGGGAAAGAGCTGAAATTGTGGAAAAACAGACTCAAGCTCTTATCATGTGAGTGGCTGACCTGCAATGAAAGGTGTATGCACAGCCTCACTAGGTGTCTACTGTTAAAGTGAGGGCATTGATTGGAAAACAGTGGAACCCAGCAACTTGGAATGGGGATGTGTGGGAGGAGCCCAGTGAAGCTGGAGACACTGAGTTTATAACTCTGATGAACATTTTTGCCAGAAGAAACAGCTTCCCTAGCATAAGTGTGGCAACATCCACTCTTTGACCCATGCTGCCATCAGTCTTTCCACCTTTGTCTGTGGAGATAAAACCTGCACTGCCTGAGGCAGCAGTGATGACCTCCCCTGAGGTAGTTGCCAGGAAAGATAATGTCAATTCTCCTCAGGAGCCACCTGCAATACCCCTGTTTCCTTCTAGACCTATAACTAGACTAAAGTCCCAATGGGCCCCTAGAGGTGAGGTTGAGAGTGTGACCTGTAAGGAGATGTACTACATTTGAAAAGAACTGCTTCAGTTTTCCAACTTATATAAACAGAGATCATAGAACAGGCATGGGAATGCATATTAAGGGTGTGGGATGATGGTAGAAGGAACATATAATTGGATCAGGCTGAACTTATTGATTTGGGCTTACTAAGTAGGGACTCTGCGTTTAATGTTGCAGTTCAGGGAGTTAAAAAATGTTCTAGGCTGGGTGCACTGGCTCAAGCCTGTAATCCCAGCACTTTGGGAGGCAGAGGTGGGTGGATCATGAAGTCAGGAGATCGAGACCATCTTGGCTAACACAGTGAAATCCCGTCTCTACTAAAAATACAAAAAAATTAGCCAGGTGTGGTGATGGGTGCCTGTAGTCCCAGCTAATGGGGAGGCTGAGGCAGTAGAATGGCATGAACCTGGGAGGTGGAGCCTGCAGTGAGCTGAGATTGCGAGACTCCATCTCAAAAAAAAAAAAAAAAAAAAAAAAAAAAAAAAAAAAAAAAAAAAATTCTACTTGGTTAGTTGAAATACGAATTAAAAGATATCCCACTGTGAGTGAGCTGGAAAGGTCTGATTTCCCTTGTTTTCATGTAGAAATAGGGGTCCAAAGGCTTAGAGAGGTTGGGACATTGGAGTGTATTAGTCACTTTAGACTTACACATCCCAGCTGGGAGGGCACAGAAGATATACCCTTGACCAATGCCTTGTGAAGTAGATGTGTGAGAGCAGCATCTGCATCTTTGAAGAGCCCAGTAATTTCTCTTCTCTGTATGTCAGATCTAACAGTGAGAACCACAGTCATTCAACTACAACATTTAAATACAATGAGAATAATTGGACCCGGAGGTGGCAGGGGCCAAGTGGCAACACTCAACCATCAAAGGCATTTAAATGAACAGAAAAGACAAAGTGGCAATCAGAATAGCCTGACTCATGTAGATTTCTGGCATTGACTAATTAATCATGGTGTTCCTAAAAAGTGAAATTGACAGGAAGCCTACTGCATTCCTAATTTATTTATACAAGCATAAAACTTCTAGGTTGAATGGACAAAAGATTAATTTGAATTATAAAAGCAAAGAATCGTGACCTCTCAATCAATTTCCAGACTTGAACTAGTTCACAGACCCAGAAAACCTTGAATGAAAGGGAGGCTGGGTCCCCTTGAGGAAGGACCGGACTACATTACCAACAATTTATGCAGTGAATCTTTCTCCCATCCTTCCTGCATGAGACTGCTGGCCTTTTACTGGGGGAAACTGTGCATTGGGGAAAGGGAAATGGCAGAAATTTCAGGAAATACTGGACACTGACTCTGAGCTGAGGTTTATTCTAGGGGACCCAAAACATCATTGTGGTCCTTCAGTTAAAGTAGGGGCTTATGGAGGTCCAGTAATTAATGGAGTTTTAGCTCAAGTCCGACTTAGAGTGGGTCCAGTGGGTCCCCCGACTCATTCTGTGGCCATTTCCCCAGTGCCAGAATGCATAATTGGCATGGACATACATAGCAGCTGGCAGAACCTTCATACTGGCTCCTTAACTGGTAGAGTGAGGACTATTTGATGGGAAAGGCCAAATAGAAGTCATTAGAGTGCCCTCTACCTAGAAAAATAGTAACTCAAAAACAATATTGCATCTCTGGAGAGATTGCAGAGATTAGTGCCACCATCAAGGACTTGAAAGACACAGGGGTAGTGATTCCAACCAAATCCTTATTCAACTCTCCCATTTGGCCTGTGCAGAAGACAGATGGATCTTGGAGAATGACTGTGGATTGTCATAAACTTAACCAAGTGGTGACTCCAATTGCAGCTGCTGTACGAGATATGGTTTCATTGCTTGAGCAAATCAACACACCACCTGGTACCTGGTATTCAGCCATCGACTTGGCAAATGCCTTTTTCTCCATTCCTGTCCATAAGGACCCCTAGAAGCAATTTGCTTTCAGCTGGCAATGCCAACAATGTATGTTTACTGTCCTACCTCAGGGGTCTACCAACTCTCTGACTTTGTGTAGTAATCTTATGCAGAGAGACCTTGATTGCTTTTCTCTTCTGCAAGATATCACACTGATCCATTACATTAATGACATTATGCTAATTGGATCCAGTGAGCAAGAAGAAGCAAACTCACTGGACTTATTGGTGAGACTTTTGTGTGCCAGAGGATGGGAAATAAATCTGACTAAAATTCGGGGACTTTTTACCTCAGTAAAATTTCTAGGGGTCCAATTGTGTGGCACCTGTCTAGATAGTCCTTCTAAGGTGGAGAATAAGTTGCTGCATTTGGCCCCTCCTAAACCGAGAAAGAAGCACAATGCCCAGTGCGCCTATTTGGATTTTGGAGGGAACATATTCCTCATCTGGGTGTGTTAATCCAGGCTATTTATTGAGTGACCCGAAAGGCTGCCAGTTTTGAGTGGGGTTCAGAACAGGAGAAGGTTCTGCAGTAGGTCTAGACTACTGTGCAAACTTCTCTGTCACTTTGGCCTATGACCCAGCAGATCCAGTGGTACTTAAGGTGTCAGTGGCATACAGGGATGGTGTTTGGAGATTTTGGCTGGCCCCCATAGGTGAATCACAACAGAGACCTCTAGGATTTTGAAGCAAGGCCCTGTTATCTTCTGCAGATAGCTTCTCTCCTTTTGAGAGATAGCTCTTGACCTGTTACTGGGCTTTGGTGGAAATTGAACATTTGACTATGGGTCATCAAGTCACCATGTGACCTGAGCTGCCTATTATGAACTGGGTGCTTTCAGACCAATCTCACCATGAAGTGGGTTGTACACAGTGGCATTCCATCATCAAATGTAAGTGGTATATACGTGATCAGGCTTAAGCAGGTCCTGAAGGCACATGGGAAAGTGGCTCAAATGCCCATGGTTTCCATTCCTTCCACCCTGCCTTCTCTCCCCCACCCTGCACGGATGGCCTCATGGGGAGTTCCCTATGATCAGTTGACAGAGGAAGAGAAGACTAGGGCTTGCTTCACAGATGGTTCTGCACGATCTGCAGGCACCACCTGAAAGTGGACAGCTGCAGCCCTACAGCCTCTTTCTAGAACATCCCTGAAGGACAGCAGTGAAGGAAAATCTTCCCAGTGGGCAGAAGTTCCATCAGTGTACCTGGTTGTTTTAAACTACTTAATTTTGGAGTAGTGTGTTATATAGTAATGGGTAACCATGACAATATGTGAGATGAAATAGAAAGAAAAGTCTAAGAAAATTTCCACATTTCTTACTCAGTCAAGTGAGCAAATTTCTATATCTTATTTTTAATTATAAAATGGTGGGAGTTATCAGAAAAAGCACTTAATATGGAGGAGGTATTAAGACAAAACATTAGGGAATAATATTTTAACATAGAGCAGATTTTCCCAAAGAAAGGAGTAATCAATAGCAAATATTGCTAAACCTAAATCAATTGAGATGTAAACTGCAAATACAAATATACAAATAATACAAATATATACATATATCACATTTGGAATGATGTTGAGGACCAAAATCATTATCTGTCTGGTGTATTTTCTCTTCCTACGACCACCCAATCTGTTTTATTTCTTTTCACTGTTCAATCCTACTTGAATTCAAATTTTATTTTATGTATCAATGACACAATACACCAATTGTGAAAGGGAAATGAAATACCCTGTGAAGGTACTTCTGAACTTCTGGCAGCCCAGAATTCGGAAACATATTCTAGATTAAAGGGGGAATCTCAGAACAGCACCACTAGAATACCAAAGTTGCATCTCAGGTACTCCCCAGATTTAATCACAACCAATATGTGAGAAATCAAAGGAACGCCATCTTTACTTCCCCATCAGGACGTTTGAGTGCATGTAGTTTTCTTAGGTCTCATCTCTTCTCAGCTGCCCTGGATTCATTTCTGCTCATATGCTGCTTTTCCTGGTTCTTCCTCCTTCCTCCCCTCTCTAGTCTCAAGTATTCTGCCTCATGGATAAGACTGAAAACTTTAAAATACACAACCATAAGCCAATAAGAAAAAAAAAATAGTACAGAAGGAAATTGAATATATGTCGATTTTAAAGATTATAAAATTAAGTTGAAAGTGAATTATAAGTCTCCATTTAAAATTGGTCAAGTAAATTTGGTACCCTAATTCTAACTAATGATTGCAATATTGTGTTTGTACTAATTAAATCTTTAGTGGAAAGTACAATATGAAAATGTTTAAGTTTTTGTGCTTGGACCCAACTCCCTAAATTTACATCAGAATCTCTCTAGGTTTGCTTCACGGCCGTTATTTGAGAAGAATGTAAGTGTGTAAAGATATAAATAAAACACAATTGGCCATGTTGGATCATTCCTAAAGCAGGGTGAAAGATAGTTTTTTAAACTATTTTTTAATTGCAATTAAAAAATCAGAAACTCTGCCTGGAAGGTTTATTTAGAAATAAATAAAATTTTACAGAATATTTGCAATTATAAAAACAGTACATTGAACATATCTATTCCCTCACACAGATCTTACTTACACCCATTCAATGTTAAACATTTACCCCATGCACTTTATTTCTTCTCTTCCTTCTCCCTCCTCCCTAGCTCTATGTCTATTTTTTTAAGATCTATTTTTGTTCAATTGGGCATAAGCTAAATACATCTTATATTGCATATCATTTGAGCATATCCATCCTATTTTCACTCTCTAATATTTTCTATTATTGGAATCATTACATATTTTTTCTAATTTTTTACTGATGTCTTCTAACTTAATGTATCTGCTCTTATAAAAGCCTATATTAGTTCTACATTTGTTCACTCTATTTTATTAGAAAGCATATTGTTTATAAACATTTGTTTTCTGGGGGCTATTCCTTTTTTATATATGCTTTTCATCTGCTTGTTGCTTAACTTTCTTCTTTTGATTTTCAGTATATGAAGGTTCTATGTAGTTTCTAATGGGTATTATTTAATTGTGGACTGGGCCATGTTTTGTAAACAACAATGGGAAAAGTTGGCTCTCGTCAAAAAGCCCCTATCTCATTAAATTTTCCATTCTGTTGGCCTCAGGAACACATGACCTGTCTCTTTTGGGGGATTCAAGAGATTACCTATGTTAAAGATTCCCTGTGTGCTGTAATCTGGTAGTCTCCAGATAATCTTCAAACTCTTCCCGTATAACCTCTAGAAAGGATTTTAAGCTAGGATGCTGGACTATAAATATGAGAAATAGCACGTTAGAATTGCTTTTCCCTCTTCAGCAACACATCACTTGACATTTAACAATATGAACTGGGATTGTTACTAGGGGATTTAAAAAAAAAAAAAAAATTTGCATGGCCGATCTACACTTCTGAATCTCATTGCCTTAAAAAAGTGATCATTAGATAGATAATTTGGAGCTATGTAACTTATTTAGGGAAATCTATATTCAGTTGTAGGCTTGAGGGAATAACTTGTTTCTGTGATTTAAATGCAAACAAGTATCAACTACTTAGAAGAATTCATTCATATGTTTATGATTGTGAAGCAGAATAGGGTCTGGAGACAGGGAACCTTCACTTCAGCCTCCTGTTGGTCACAGGACAAGTCTTTATTTGCATAGGGTGTAACCACTTCAGCCTCTGATTGGTCATGGACCAAGCCTTCACTTCAGCCCCAATTGACTGCAGGCCAAATCTTCATTTACTTAGGGTGTAACCAATAGGAAACCTCTAAAGGGTACTTAAACCCCAGAAGCTTTGCAACTGGGACTCTTGAGCCGCTTGCTTGAGCCTGCCCATGCTCCGTGGAGTGTAGTTTTGCTGCAATAAATCTGTGTTTTTGTTGATTCCTTCTTTCATTGTTTTGTTTATATCTTTTGTTGAATTCTGTGTTTAACTCACCAAGAACCTGGACAACTCTCGTCAAGACCCTCCCTCCACCAGCAATATATTTTGGTGAGCCAGCCAGGAGGCAAGCCAAAATCCTGGGATTTTCTTTTTCTTTTTTTTTTCTTTCCCCTCACCCCTTTTTGTTTCTGTCCGTTACTTTTTTTCAGTCTTTCAGCGTCTGTTTCCTAGTAGCTCCTTGGTAATTGAGGGCAACTGGCTGGGGCCATTCTCTGCTGTTACCTGAAGCCCAATGAGTTAATAGGGATAGCTGCCCTTCTCTGATGGGGAAAACTCTTTTCTTTCCTGGGTCTAGTCCATGATCCCTACATGTGATGCGATTGACAGAGGTAACTCATCCAGTACGAATTCACACATGTTTCAGGTGACTTAAACCCTCTTTTCTCATGTTAAATTATCCTATAGGGTTAGCCTGTAATGGCAAAATATAATGTCTCTTAGACGTTTTGACCACCCTTCTCCTACTCAATGTATTCAACTGGCTGAGAATCTTTGGGGCCCACAAGCTTTAGAAAACGTTCTACATCTTGGACCTTCACTAAAGGGACCTTGTTTCTTTTGTCATTGCCATGTTACTTGTATAGAATGGGCTGCCCTTACACAAGACCCACTGTCATGGTGGTGGATTTTTAAACATTCCGTCTCTTGTCCAGGGCCTGAGTGGAATAGTCAACCCTACTCTTTCAATTTTCATGACTAAAATCTACCTGAAAATTAGTCATAATCTCCATGACAAGAGAAATTCACCCAGCCTCCAGCTCCTGTCATTAAAGTTTATAGGTAACACCTTAGTGGAATGGGAAGCATGGGAAAGCATAGTCTTATAAAATTATAAGGACATTAGAAGTCAAGGCCTTCATCTATGGACAAAAGGAAAGCTCCTATCAGGCCATCAGTGGTGGAGAGAACCTTCCCAAATAGGTACTGGCACTCATCTAAGGTCAGAGATGTCTGACAAACTAAGATGAAGGCCTAAATAAGGACACTCTTGGGGACCTCAGGGCCCAGAATTTTTCCAGGGGGACACCCCAGGTAAAATTCGGGTGACCAAATAAGCTAGACCTGCTTTTTTCTTCCAGACCACTATGGGCAACTTTCCATCCATTCCAACTAATTCTCCACTTGGCTGCATCCTCAACAGTTGGAACCAATTTAACCTTGATAATCTAAGGAGAAAATGTCTGATTTTTTACTGTCATACTGTATGGCTCCAATATCAGCTGGAAAGCCAGGAATAATGGGAGTCCCCATCCCATTATAGGGGATTAGCATAATAATGCTAAGTTCTCATCCAACTCAGAGGGAAAAAACCTATTCAACTCCCACTCCAGCCCTGTTACACCTTAGGGAAGTAGCAGGAGCCGAGGGGTCAATCTAAGTGCATGCCCCTCCTCCCTAACTGACATACAACAATGCAAAGAAAAGCTAGAAAGCTATTCAGAGAACTGCAGAAAATCTGCAGATGGGTTCCAAACTTCGACCTTAGCCTTTGACCGCTCATGGAAAGATGTCCAATTCGTTCTAGCAAACTGTTGCACCTCCTTGGAAAAGGAACTTTTCTTTTTAAAAAAAGCAGAATCTTGCTCTGTTGCCCAGGCTGGAGTGCAGTGGTACAGTCTCAGTTCATTGCAACCTCCAGCCCCTGGGTTCAAGTAATTCTTTTGCCTCAGCCTCTTGAGTAGCTGATACTACAGGCACCTGCCACCACATCTGGCTATTTTTTGTATTTTTAGTGGACACGGGGTTTTGCCACGTTGGCCAGGCTGGTCTTGAACTCCTGGTCTTAAGTGATTCACCTACTTTAGCCTCAGGAATGAATCTTTGAGGCTGTCCACTGGTAGGCAGACAATTTACTCACCCGAAACCCTCAGGGTAATTACCCAGGCTCAGACACAGTCACTATTACTGATCCTAGTTGGGACCATAACACCCCCATGGGAATGGACAACCAAACCAAATTTCTTGAGACTCTTCTTGGAGGAATGAAGAAAAAGAATAAGGCAGTAAATTATAATAAAGCAAAGGAGATTACACAGGCAAGTAGGAAAATCCAGCCATATTTTATTGCAGGCTGGGAAAACCTTTAGAAAATATACCAATCTGAACCCTTCCTTTTCAGAAGGCAGTGTTGAGCCTTCTTTTATTCATAGTATTACTACCTTCAACATGAACTTTTTTTTTTTAAGTGATTACTCCATCTAGAAGTTTGTATATTTTATCTACGCTTTAAATAAACAAATAATCTATATGGTATCATTTTCAAGCCCAGAGAAATGTATAAGGCCTATAATTTTGGTATGTTTTCAATTATTTTAAGGTTATAAGCATGTAAAATACCGTTGATATATCTAAGAATACATATAAATACCATTAGATAGCTAATTTTGAAGAGATATTCTCTAAATTTTCATCCAGAGTAGACTGATTGCCATTTCTTCAGTGTGTTTCTCAATACATTGCCTCAATGTTTTTAAAGCATATAAACATTTGAATTCTGTTTAACCATATATATTTATTTGTTTGTAGGCTAATATTTATAAGGATTGAAGACATTACAGCCCCATTTTAGATTCAGTAATAGTAATAAAATTTGAGATATATAGGATTAGAATCCAACACATTAAGAGAAAAACAGTTAAATTATACCACTGTAGAGCAGAAATGAAAACAATGTTCTAAGGGGACAGGAAAACTGTTAAGTGCACCATGAACTACCAACCATGTGCATCAGTGACTAGGCAGAGAGTCGGGAGAATTACAGGATGGTTAAGGGAGTGAGCTGTGGAGCCTAACTCTACGTGAACATGAATATTTAAACTATATTGTGCCTCCATTTATCCATCTTTACAATTGGGATAGTACTAAGTTTTTGTTTGCTTTTCTTCTCAGTTGACTAGATTATTTCCTCAATCTCTCTTCTTGTCACTCTCATTGCCCACATGAGAAGAACTAAGATAATTTCTAACAGCAGGAGACTCCTTGGAAAAAAACAGAAGGCATCACAGAACTTATTTTAAGAGAAAACTCTGTTTTCCTCATGGAACTCCAAGAACTATAAACTGACAGGTCCCTCTCAAAATCTAAGACTCTGTTTTATTTTGAATCATGTTACCTGACCTTTTTGGCTTTTGGGAGCATCAGAAACTACTTTAGTAGGGGAAAAAGATATAAAGAAAATTGTGGATATGAATATGTATGGTAAGGAAGGTTATGAAGAAATTTTATATGAGAAAGGATCTTGTATGACAAATTCTTTTTTTTTTTTTTTTTTCTTTTTTTGTTTTTTTTTGAGATGGAGTCTTGCTCTGTCGCCCAGGCTGGAGTGCAGTGGCCAGATCTCAGCTCACTGCAAGCTCGGCCTCCCGGGTTTATGCCATTCTCCTGCCTCAGCCTCCTGAGTAGCTGGGACTACAGGCGCCCGCCACCTCGCCCAGCTAGTTTTTTGTGTTTTTTTAGTAGAGATGGGGTTTCACCATGTTAGCTAGGATGGTCTCGATCTCCTGACCTTGTGATCCACCTGTCTCGGCCTCCCAAAGTGCTGGGATTACAGGCTTGAGCCACCGCGCCCGGCCGACAAATTCTTTTCCTAAAGTAGAATGACTAATTATTTAGGAAAAAGAAAAATATAGGATAATCAGAAAGTCCAAGCATGTCACAGATGGCCTGTGGAAATTGTGATAAGATTCATAAAATGGGAAAGAAAAAGTTAACAACTGCTGGATTTTCCCATGTATACAAGTGGTGTGTGTGTGATGTTTATATAAAGGAACTCTAAATAATTGGCTTGAAAACTACACCCTAGAGATTAGTCTCTCACATGATCATGTAAGCCGTGCAATTACCCAGGCGGTATTATTTAAAAAACTTACACAGTTTTCATGGAAACAATCTCTAGTTAAGGGCACTTCAAAGGATACACAGTCTAAGCACTTTCAATATAGACTTGCTAGCTGTATTCACATTTTCTCTTAGGAAGACTGTACTAACCCTGAGACATCCACATGCTTTTGGTTCCCCAGTACGAAAATATCTCTTGGTAGTTGCTGGTGGACACTAAATGTAGCTACCTCCACTGGGAAAACAGAACTGCTGAGGCAACTCCAGATACTTCCCAAGGTCCTTTCCAGCCTTTAGCTGGGGCTGCTTTAGCAGGGACCTTAACTACTTGGGAACATGAAAACAACAAGCTAACTCATATGTTCACCATAGATAAAAATTTTTGTCTTGAAAAACAATGAGCTTTTATCCTGTATGGAACCAGTTCCTGCTTATGTTTATCAGTCAATTGAACTGGAACCTGAACATGTGTTTATTTAGCCCACCAAATCAATATAGCTTCCACAATAGCCAGTCTCTACTACAACCACCAGGCACAAAAGAGCCATCTAACTCATACCCATTTTGGTAGGGCTAGGAATAACTGCATGAGTAGGATCAGGAGTTAGTGGGCTTGCCATTTCCCTGTCCTATTACCAACATTTATCCAAGGATATTTCAGACAGCTTGGAAGACATTGCCCAAAATATTATCACCTTACAAAATCAAATAGGCTCTTTGGCAATAGTTGCTTTACAAAATAGAAGGGAACTGGATCTCCTAACTGCTGAAAAAAAAAAGTGGCTTATATATTTTCCTAGAAGAAGAATGATGTTTTATATCAACTAATCAGGATTAGTAAAAACTGTCACATGAAAATTCACTCACCAGGCCTCTAAAATATAACAACAACTGTCTGAATATGGGTCTCCTGGTAAAGGACACTTAATTGAGCTTCATGGCTTCTTCCCCTAGCTCTCCCATTATTAATAATTATACTTGCATTAATTTTTGTACCATGTTTGTTAAATCTTTTAACTAGATTTATTTCTTCTCACCTAAAAACCATTAAGTTTCAAATGATCATGCAGTAGGGCTTTCAGCCAGTTCCAGGTGATGATGCCAGTACTGGCCCTCAAGAAGTCACCTTGTCCCCAATAGGAAGAGCAGGGTGAGAGTTCCATTTTCACCAATAGGTAGGAACTGCTCCCCAATTAGCATGAAGCAGTTACAGAAGAAAAATTGTTAGTTCCTCTGCCTCCCATGAAGATTTATGGGGATCACATCTCTCAGTAGGAAATAAGGCAGGAGAACAAGGTCTGGAGACAAGGAGCCTTCACTTCAGCCTCCAAATGGTCATGGGACAAGTCTTTATTTGAATAGTGTGTAACTTCACTTCAGCTTCTGATTGGTCATGGGCCAAATCTTCAATTAACATGGAGTGTAACCCATAGGAAACCTCTAAAAGGTCCTTAAACCCCAGAAGATTTGCAACTGGGGCTCTTGAGCCACTTGTTTGAGCCCACTACCACTCTGTGGAGTGTACTTCTGCTTCAGTAAATCTGTGCTTTTGTTGCTTCATTCTTTCATTGCTTTGTTTGTGTATTTTGTTCAATTCTTTGTTCAACACAAGGACCTGGAAAATTTGTAGTCAAGACCCTCCACTGGTAACAGTTGTCTGGTTTGGGGAGCTATACATATATATATGTATTGCAAATCCTTATGTGTTTATTATTAATAATTATATATAATATAATTTTATACTTTATCTGCTTCTCCTTGATTATGATTTTTAATTAAACCGTCACTAATTAAAAAAATAATTTTTCTGCATCTTTAAAATGTGGAATGCATAACTTATCAAACTAGGCTTTCTTTAGTTATACCTTACGTTTCAACTCATCTTTCCGTTTTCTATGGTATAGTTTTTAGTGTATCATGAATAACAATGTATGTGTGTGTGTGTATGCATAAATAAGATAGATAGATAGATAGATAGATAGATAGATAGATAGATAGATAGCTTTTACCCTCAGACTTCTTGTTCCTTTGGTCTACAATACCTCTCTTTTCCCTTACTTACCTCCTGGGAACTTTTAGTTTTTAATCCACTTCTCACATTAGTCAAAAGACTCGGGTTCATGTCCTCATCATATATTTTACATAAATATTTATTAAATTTGATCACTATATTGTCACTTTTTAAAAACCACGTATCCCCTAAATTTTTGTAATTTTTTAAGCAGATGCTATCACTATAACACAAATATAGTAGGTAATCCATACATATTGTATAGATAAATATTCATTATTCAATGTAGTTGGACCAATAACATAATCTACATGAATTCAAATGAAAATATGAAAATAGTCTCTCTGGGCTCCCCTCTAGCTTGCATACTTTCTAATTTTCTATACCATGAATAATTGATAATATGTATATTTGCTTTTGCTTTCAATGTTATTGTTCCTTTGGTCTACAATGCTTCTTCCTTGTCTGTTTACTGAAGGACCTTCAGTTTTTATTCTATCCTTTAAGTCATGAATGAAGAATTAGCATCTCTTAGGAAAAAGAAATGTTTGTAGGTAATGTAAAAAAACAAATTCTGAGAAAATAACTGAACATAACTTTTCTATTTGAGAACCACAGAATTATATTGTTGATTTTTAAAGCCATTTAAATTGATTCCAAGTATCTCATAGACCAAATATCTAGTTAACTGATTTAATATGTCATCCTTCAAAGAATTAATACAATAACTATAATTCTTCAGAACACACTATCATCAAGAACAATAAATTGTAGTTCAGAAGAAAGTAACAGTCCCACGTACTAGAACAATATACCATATATTTTTTGTAAAAAATAGTTCCTACTGAGACAAACACTTGTATCCCTATACTATACCCAGTAAACCAAAACATTTCCCTTTTGTCATTTAAAAACAGAAGAATTAGAAACAAGTTTCCTTCCTCAACCTTCACATTGGCAGGGCAATGAATTATGAAAAACATGCTGTTGTTTAACAGAATGAAGCAAGGCTACACAGCATTGCAAACAACGTTTATTAACGAAACATACTAGAAAACTTGCAACGCAATTCGTTAATGGAAATATGCAACAACTACTCTCGTCATAAGAGTTTAACAGCTGTGACTTTGCAAAATGAGTTCATACCTTCAACAGTGTAAAATATAGGAAAAAAACCAGATGACTAATATGAATCTACAAGGTTTCATGTAGCATGTCACGGTGGGAATCTTAATAATCTTCTACCCGGATTGTTTGTGTAAGACTCGCATTTTCGGTTCCGTGAGGTGTGGTTGTTAGCTAAGCTGAAGATAATTTGAGACTAATTACTAGCCATGTCAATGGCAGTTCTCCTACAATAATCAACCATATTTTCCCTTTTGAAAAATCATTTATTGGATAACAACTGTAAAAGTAAAGAGGTTTCAGGCTGTTTCCCGGTTTCTTTGTTCCTAAGGGTACTTTCTTCGCCTAGAAGAAACCAAGCATCACTCAACTGGAGGTAAAAACTCAGACTTTATTTGCACTGAAAATAGGTTGAAAGGATGAAAACAGCAGACTAATGTATTAATAGTAAGGTATATGAGGGAAGAACTCAGTTCTAATTGTTTATTTTGTCAAATGCACATAAAACAGTGCAGAGGCATATGCCGTGGGTGCTCAGCTAAATGATCGACTTAGATGTATACTTACTATTATGTTATCTTACTTTTCTTATTTCTTATTTCAACACTTTGGTGGAGTAACTTGAACAATAACCTCTCAGTACGTCTTTAAACGATTTTGCTTATTTGAAAAATATTTCTTAAAAGGAAGTATTTCCAGTGGAAATATAAGAAAAAGAAACTAGAATTGATTATTTTATAGCAGATGCAATACTTCCACATTATTTTAGTGATTCCCATTATGATATAATTGATACCTATAACATAGTCACAGTGTATTAACAGTGTATTAAGTCACAGTGTATTAACAATGTTTTCCATTCTGAAAGTCTCCTTAGGTTTGAACTTCCATTTGACAAATGATTTCCAAGGCACTAAATTGTATATTATTTTACTAAATATGTACAACTGTTAAAACTAGTCAAAGTTTCATTCAGGAGAAAAACTTTCCCTGCCTGAAGAGAAAATGAGGAGTAGATAAACGTATTTATTTTAATAAAATAGGGACCTTATGTATACCACAAGGCAAGGTGTGTTAGAATATTTTATGAAGTTGCTTTAAGCTCTTTGGAAGCCATTGTTCCTAAATAGCTGAGTTTAATTATTATAAAAATCAGCTTCCTTGGTATATTATTGAGTTAAAACAGTTTATTCTATAGTCAATAGCTTTGTTACCAAATTGAGTTTAGTAAAAAAAAATACAGACAGAGCCATTGAACCATATGTCCCATGAAACTTGACCTATATGGAAATGAGAATTTGGTGTATAGCTCATAAGTGATGAGAATGTAATTGGGTTAGAAAAACCACAAGCTGCTATCCAAAGACAATTGCCAGAAAGAATCTCATGTAAACTGATAAAGATACTGCACCATTTTTTTCTTTTGTTTCTTTTATTGAATACAATTACTTAGACATACCTTCCACATCACCCCATGGCATACAAAAATATAAAAATTAAAAAATTACATTTTATACAGTGTTTTTCCTCAAAGATCCAGTTTTCTTTACTCATTATTACAACAAAGTAAGGAATCCATCTAAAATTACTATTGTCTTGTCAAAACGATTCAAAAAGCTAATTTCTATAGATTGACAATGGACAAAGCACAATTTAAGTATCATTAAAAATAAATGCATCATATAGAATAATAATTCTAAATTAAATAAATGCATTAAATTGAAACATATCAAATATGTTTAAGTTCATCGAGTTTATTATTGCTATTAAGAAACAACAATAGCAACAAAATCCTGGTTGGTCACCTTTAGAAGAAAACAGGGAATCAACTCATTACTTTGAAAATGGGTAAAAGGAAAAAAAAAGAGGGAGAGGAGGAAGATGTGAGAGTAATCAAGCATTTTTTCATTTTTTTTTTTTTTTTTTTTTTTTTTTTTTTTTGAGACGGAGTCTTGCTCTGTCACCCAGGCTGGAGTGCAGTGGCCGGATCTCAGCTCACTGCAAGCTCCGCCTCCCGGGTTTATGCCATTCTCCTGCCTCAGCCTCCCGAGTAGCTGGGACTACAGGCGCCCGCCACCTCGCCCGGCTAGTTTTTTGTATTTTTTAGTAGAGACGGGGTTTCACGGTGTTAGCCAGGATGGTCTCGATCTCCTGACCTAGTGATCCGCCCGTCTCAGCCTCCCAAAGTGCTGGGATTACAGGCTTGAGCCACCGCGCCCGGCCTCATTTTTTTTTTTTTTTTTTTTTTACAAGAACTGTCCTTTTTTTTGTTTTGTTTTGTTTTTGTTTTTGTTTTTGTTTTTTTGTTTTTGTTTGGGATGGAGTCTAGCTCTGTCGCCCAGGCTGGAGTGCAGTGGTGCAATCTCAGCTCACTGCAACCTCTGCCTCCGGGATTCAAGCAATTCTCCTGCCTCAGTCTCCCAAGTAGCTGGGATTACAGGCATGTGCCACAATGCCCGGCTAATTTTTGTATTTTTAGTAGAGACGGGGTTTCACCTGGGTCAGACTGGTCTCGATCTCCTGACCTCATGATCCGCCGGCCTCGGCCTTCCAAAGTGCTGGGATTACAAGCATGAGCCACTGTGCCCAGCCAAGAACTGCACTTTTGAGAACAGAAAGTTGATAATAGAAGTCATGAAAATACAGCCACTGTGAATTTATTTTTTCAAACACTAAATGTACCAAAGATGAATATGATCAGACCTCTGTATCTGCTAAACTACCAATTTACAGGAAATACAGGGGCAGAAAACATGTTCAATAACACCATGGGGATACCATTGCCAAAAGCTATAGCGTGAGAAAATCTACAGAACAAACATACTGGTTTTTTAGGCACAAAAATAACATAACATCAAAGAAAGGAGAAGAAGATATGACTGAGATTTAAAGGGAAATGCCAGAATATCAACCAATTACAAAATATAGAACTTGTATTCTGAATAAAATCTTATTTGAGAATTACGACGATTGGTAAAATGTGAATTAACTTTTGATACTATTAAGGGATTATTATGAATTTTAGATATACATAATGTTTTGAATATTTTTTAAATGAAAAATGCCTTACCTTTTATTTACATAATATATTCAGAGATGAAATGGTATGATATCTGGGATTTGATGCAACATTATTTTGGATGGGTGGTTGTGGCTATAGATAAAAATGAGATTGGTTAGGAAATTAATCATTTGTGTAGCTCAGTGATGGGTATTTGGAAGTTCTTTATATTATTTATTTTCTCTATTTTAATATAGGTTTTAAATTATCTGCAATATTAATTTAAGAAATATAGAGAATACTTCTATCCTTAGATAAAGAGGGGTCCAAGAACAATTCAGTTTGTGGTAAACGAAGCCAATTCTGACCTGTGAACACTTGCAGACCTCAAGATTCTGAAGCCTCAGGCAGGGACAGGAGATATGGCCTAGGATTACATGTGTGAGTATTTGGAAATGAGAACCCCACAAAAAAATTGTTATCACACTGAAAAAAATGGACTGGAGAAAGTACACCTACCAGGACAAGGAAGAAGCAGGGAAATGAAATTCCTCTGTTTTCTCCTAAGTCTGAGTGGGTATAGAAGGACAAGCTAGTGGACAACAAAATAAAGCTAACAGAGAAACTCATACGGTATTCTATTCCATAGGATGAGTACCACCAGTAAGTGGATTTCAGAGTTAGTTAAAATGAATGGAGACACTGCCCTATATCAAGAAAAATTCAAGAGGTAAAATAAATTGTGTGTTATGTTGTCCTAAGTTTAGTTTGAACAAATTGAGAAAACTAAATTATTAAGATAATTGGGTGAATATGATTATGGGCTTGGAATTAGATGATACTAAGGAATTATTTTAAGTTTTGTTTTTTTTTTTTTTTTTAAACTTTTAAGTTCCGGGTAGTGCAGATTTCTTACATAGGTAAAGTTGTGTCATTGGGGTTTGTTGTACAGATTATTTTATCACTCAGGTACCCATTAGTTATTTTTCCTGATTGTCTCCCTCCTCCTATCCTCCACCCTCTGAAATGCCTCAGTGTGGCTTTTTCCCTCTATATGTCCATGTGTTCTCATCGTTTAGCTCCCATGTATAAGTGAGAACATGCAATATTTGTTTTTCTGTTCCTGTGTGAATTTACTAGTATGTGAATATCACATGGTTGTGTAAGAAAATGTCTACATTTTTAGAGATGCATACTGAACTAGGTAGAGGTGACAAAACATATTATCTGATGTATGTTTTATAAATACGCTAAAATATGGTTTTTAGACCAGTAGTATCAGTCTTACTTGTAGACTTATTAGAAATGCGGAATCTCAATATCTACCACAGATATGTTGAATCATAATTTTCATTCTAAGGGAATCCTCAAGTAATTTTTATGAGCATTAATTTTTTTTTTTAAGTTCTGATTGTACAAACTCCAACAAAGGAGGAAAGACAAAGAAAATAATGGAAGACAATGTGGCAGAATTGTCGTAAATGTTAAATTGGGGAAAGGACATGTAAAACTCATTGTACATTATTCCTATTTTGATATGCTTTAGAATTTTTATTATTAAATCTAAAAATAATATTTGAAAAAAGACAACACGATTCAAAGTTCAACAGACAAATTTGTAGAATTTCTTCTGCATTTATTCTTGCTCTATCTCTGAAACCTGAATGATTTTAAAATTCAAATCTACTATATGAATGTTAAAGGGAAAGAAGCTGTTATGCTACTTAAGAGTGTACTGGAAAGTAGAAAATTTGATAAATAAAGATCATTTTTCCCAAAATTTATGATAAAGTAGAAAAATACATCATGAAATTACTAGAATGTTCAGCATTAATGTATAAACACAAATTGTGGTTCACAATAATATAATTATTTAAAGCATAACTTTAAAAATGAGATTTTATTATTCACCTTGGCAAGAAATGAATATTAAAGTGTACTATATTTTATGATTATGGAATCAAAGAGCTAGTAATCATTGAAACAGGAATAACTAACACTAAATTGGGTAATTCTCAAAATACTCAGAAAATAATGGTCAATTTGTATTATTGTGTGTAAACAGAACTGTGAAATAAATTCTTTTTCTATGTTTAACAGAATAGAAAAATACTTTCACATGAAAGTTCAAAGGGCTTTACAGATACAGCACAGTTAACTTGAAAGACAAAAAATGACAATTTCCATGCATGTAGCACATAAAACATATCTTCAGCACACTTCAGAGCAACTCATGTGTAAAACAGCATAATCAATATTGTTCTTATGCATATTAAATTATCAACAAAATTAGGGAAAAACAGAGGACAAAATCATTTTGTGTTATAAAACTGTAAATGCACTTTCTAGAGGATAATGTAAACTTATTTCCATGTTTCTTTGTGTTTGAATGTATTATTTTGTTCAGTAATATTTTTAAAAAATTATTATTGTAAAGTAAATATCTCCCCAGGAAAGTGTCTACCTTTTCCCTTCCAAGTAACACAATAGACATATTTACAGAAAGTTATCACTAAACTTCATATTACTGAAATAAGTAGATCAAATCTGAACACTAAATGTTAATGAATCTTCTAGATTAGCAATCTAAGAAATAGTTTTTGTGGGTTTTATCAGTATTTTCTCCACTGAAATTAAAACAGCATTAGTAAATTATAAAATAGATCAATTTTTAAAAATTAATTCAATTAAAAATAAGAAATCTATTATATATAAGTCTAAATAATATAGTTTCATAAAAATGACTGTATTTTCAAGAACAAAAATATCAAGGATAAAATTGGCATTATTTCACACTTTTACAATTCTGAAGAGGTACACAATCTGGAAAACTCTACTTGTGAAATAATGAGAATAAAAAAAGGCTATGATGTCTTGGTATTATTATGAAAATGTTTTAGCCTTACAGACCCCTCAAGAGTCTCTGAACAACATATTGAAATTGTTGTTCTAATTTAATTCTGGATCACATATTGTTTTGAATCAAAGGATAAGATTCATGCATTTCCTGCCAGGCATGGCGGCTCATGCTTATAATCCCAGAACTTTGGGAGGCAGAGGCGGGTGGATCACCTGAGGCCAGGAGTTCGAGACCAGCCTGGCCAACATGGTGAAACCCCATCTCTACTAAAAAAAAAAAAAAAAAAAAAAAAAAAAATTAGCTGGGCGTAGTGGCACGGGCTTGTAAACCCAGCTACTCGGGAGGCTGAGGGAGGAGAATCTCTTGAAACCAGAAGGCGAAGGTTTCAGGGGGCCGAGATCACGCCATTGCACTCGAGCCTGGGCAACAGAGCGAGACTCCATCTTAAAAAAAAAAAGCTTCATGTATTTCCTAGACAGAGTAAAAATTATATTGAAACAGCCAATTCTATTCCTTAGTTAAGGAAATGTATCTTTTAATAATTCACTTGCTCATAGATCAAATATCTATTTAATAACTATTTTTAACACATATAGGACAATGGACTGATGGCCCAAAAATAAATACATGTGTCCATAAACACTTCCGCCAACATTCCCTCAATTGATTTATGTTCTGATAGAAAACACTTGTACACATAAATGATGAGACACTAAGCCATGGTGAGTGTTGTGGTATTTATTTACAAAAGGTGACAGAGATAGGCATAGGAACAGTGCATGCTTATATTTGAGTGAGATAGTGTGAAAAGATGTGAAGGAAAATTTCTCAGAAGAGTGCAGGTTAAAATACTAAGGCCAATGACAAATTTGGAAGACAGCAGTTAAAAAGATTAGGTGGAGTGGAAGTATGAAGAGTAACAGGAAAAGTTGAGCCTGTAAATGTAACTTAGCAAATACTATAGCATAATTCATTTGGGGAAATATAAGAAATTCACTATTGCTAGACTATAGAATTCCACGAATACAGAATAATAATATGGGGAAAGGAAGAGACAGGAGATGTGTCTAAAGGATTAAGAGAAGGTCAGAAAAGTAAGACTCATGCAAGATGCATTCACAAGTTAGAACATTCTTGGGTTTCACTAAAGAATTTTATTTATTATTGACTAATAATATAAATTCAGAAAGATATACAGCTCTGTGAATTGGCTTCTATGCACATTTTGATTCATGTTTTTTATTCTGTTGGTACTATACCTTGTAGGGGAAATTTTGAATCATGGACTCTGTATATGTTCAATTTTAGCAGATGCTAAGAGTTTTTAAAAATGCGTACCAGCTGCTGTACGTTTTCAACAATACTTGAGCTGTGCCATGTTTTGCAGTTTAGTGATTCTAGCTGGTTTACATTAGTATTTCAATATAACTTTAACTTTCACTTCTAAAATGGTTAATGAAGTTGGACATCTATTTTATATATTAATATGGGCATTTGAATATCATTTCAGGAAGTGTCTGTTAAAGTCTTTGCCAATTTTTCTGTTGGGTTATCTATATTTCTGTCAGAAATTTACAGGAGTTTATTTGTTCCTTTCTCAGATAAATGTGATTGGAGAAGAAACTGTCCCCAATTCTCTCTTCATTGACATTTGGTAAGCAAAAGTTATAAATTATAATAAATTCTTCATTGACATTTGATGAGTGTAAGTTGTAAATTATAAAATAGATTGATTTATCCATTTTTAAAAATTTTATATTTACAACATCTTGTCAGTTTTAAGAAATCTGCCTTCTCAAGGACTCGGGAAAATGTTTCCAATTGTTTACTAAAAACTTTATTATATAAGGTTTACACTTAATACATAATCTATTTGGAACTTATTTTTGTGTATGGGGTGAGATAGGGGTTTGACATGTTTTGTCCCCATATAGAAAACAATCAGCATAGGTTATTATTGAAATAATTATCTTCTTTCTAATGTATTGCAGCATCACTTTTCTAGTAAAACATATCAATGTATATAAAAAGTCTGCTTCTGAACTCTGTATTGCCTTCCATTGATCTATTTCTTTGTTTGCACAAGTATCTCATTCTTTAATTATTACAACTTTAAAGTCATCTGGTGGTGTCTCTAGCTTTCTTCATTTTTTTTCATATTTTCTTGGTTATGCTTGGCAATTTGCATTTTTATGTAAAATATTTTCAAATTTGTATGTGATAAAATATACATAAAATAAAATTTACTATCCTAATAATTTTTAATAGTATAGTTCATTGGAATTTAGTACAATCGCATTGTTGTGCATCATTGCCACCGTCTTTCTCTAGTACTCTTCATCTCATAAAACTGAAACTCTATACGTATTAGACAATAACTCCCATTCCCCTCCCAACAGCCACTGGCAGTCACCACTCTACTTTTTGTCTCTATGAGTTTTGACTACTCTAGGTGCCCTCATAAAGTGAAAACATACAGTATTTGAACTTTTATGACTGGCTTAGTTCACTTAGCATAATATCCTCAAAGTTCATTCATGTAGTAACATATGTCAAAGATTCCTTCACTTTGAGGAGGAATAACATTTCGCTGTATGTGTAAACAACATTTTGCTTATCCATCCATCTGTCCATGGACACTTGGGTTGTTTCCATGCTTTAGTTATTGTGAATAGTGCTACTATGAACATGATTGTACTATTAACTCTTCAAGATTCTGCTTTAAATTATTGTGGGTATATATCCATAAGTGGAAGGACTGGACCATATGGTAATTATATTTTTGCTTTATGAAGAGCTGCCATACTGTTGTCTACAGGGGCTGTACCATTTTACATTCCCACCAACATTCCCACCATTGTGGTGGCCAGTAACTGAGGAGGCTCAGATTAGTGGATTCCCTGAGTCCAGGAGATGGAGATTGCAGTTAGCCAAGATTGCATCACTGCACTCCAGCCTAGGCAACACATTGAGACCTGTCTCACAACAACAACAACAACAACAAAAAAAAAAAAAAAAAAAAAAAAAAAGAGAGAGAAAAAAAAAAGAGAGAGTTAAATTAAAAAATAAATAAAAGCCATTTGACCACATATGTGAGTGTTTATTTCTTGTTCTCCATCTATTATATTTATCTATGTATCTGTCTTTATTCCTTTATTCCACTACAATGCTGTTTTTATTATTGTAACTTTGAAATAAGTTTTAAAATCTAGAAGTGTGATCTTGAACTTTTGTTCTTTTTCAAAATTGTTTGGGCTATATGTGTTCTCTTGAGATTAAATATGAATTTTAGTATAGCTTTTTCTATTTCTACAAAAAATTCCATACCATTTTGATTTTGACAGAGATTGCGATTAATCTGTAGTTCACTTTGGGTAATATTGAAATTTTAAAAATATTAAGTTTTCTAATTCATGGACATGGAATGTCTTTCTATTTGTTTATGTCTTATTTAATTTCTTTTAGCAATGTTTTAAGATTTTTATTGTACAGATCTTTCACTACCTTGGTTAATTCTTAAGCATTTTATTCTTATTGATGCTATTGTAAATGGAACTGCCTTCTTTACTTCTTTATCAAATTGTTCATCATTAGTTTATAAAAATGCAACTAATTTTACATTTTGACTGTGTAACCTGCTACTTTGTTGGATTTATTTATTCTGACAGTTTTTTTTTTTTTTTTGGTGGAATGTTCAGGATTTTCTACATATCAGGTTATATTATCTGAGAATAGAGATAATTCTACTTATTCCTTTCCAGTTTGGACTATTGGCTCTGGCTAGAGCTTCTAGTACTGTGCTAAATAGAAGTGGTAAAATCAGGTAGCCTTGCCTTGTTTGTGATTTTAGAGAAAAAGCTCTTAGTCTTTCATCATTGAGTATGATCTTGATTGTTGACTTTCATATATAATTTTTATTATGTTGAGTTAGCTTACTTCTGTTCCTAGTTTGTTAACCGTTTTTTTTTTTTTTTTCCTGAAAATATATGTTGAATTTTGTCTAATGGTTACTCTGCATCAATGGAATTATTATGTGGATTTTGTTCTTCATTCTGTTAACGTGGTGTGTTATGTTAATTGATTTTCATAGTTTACGCCATCCTTACATTACAAGAATGGATCCCACTCATGATGATATGTAATCTTTTTAATACACTGATGAATTTGGATTGCTAGTATTTTGCTGAGAATATTTTAATCAATGTGTATAAGGTATATTTTTCTGCAGTTTTGGGGGGTGTTTAGTTAGTTTGTTTGTCCCTGTGTACTTTTTGTGTATGGCTTTGGTATCAAGACAATGCTGGCTTATATAACGAGTCAGAAAGTGTTTATGTTCCCACCTCTTGAAATTCCTGAAAAAGTTTGAGAAAGCAGAATTAGTTATTCTTTAAATGTTTGGTAGAACCCAGAAGTGAAAGTAATAGGTAGAGGGCTTTTATTGGTCAGAAAAGTATTGATTACTGATTCAATCTTCTTACTAACTATAAATCTACTTAGAGTTTTCATTTTTTATTTCAGTATTGTTAAGTTTTATGTTTCTGTAATTTTTTCCATTTCATCTAGGTTATACAATTTTTTGGTAGATAGTTGCTCATATAATCCATTTTATTTCTGTAGATTCAGTAGGAATGTCCCTACTTTCATTTCTGATTTTAATAATATAAATTTTCTCTTTTCTTAGTAAATCTTCTTAAATGGCTATAAATTCTATTTATCTTTTTGAAGAAGCAGCTTTAAAGAAAATTTTTCTGTAGTTTTCTACTTTCTATTTCATTTATCTCTACTTATACATTATTATTCACTTTCTTCTGGTAGCTTTGGGATCATTTTTTCTTCTCGTTTCTTTTTTGAGTTGAGATCTGTCTTTTAAAATGTAATTTAATGTAAGCATTTATAATTATGGTTTTCTCTCTCAGCACTGCTTCTGTTGTATTCCATAAATTCTAGTATGTTATGTTTCCATTTTTGTTTGTCTCTATTGTAGTTTTCTAATGTCCCATAATTTTTTTATCCATTAGTTGCTTAAGAGTGTATTGTTTAATATTTAATATTAAATTTGTGAATTTTCCAGTTTTTCTTCTGTTGTTGATTTCTAGATTTATCCTTTATGATTAGAAAATATAATTTATATAATATATATATCTATATATCTAAATCTATTGAGAATTAATTTGTGGTCTAAGATATAGTCTATCCTGGAAAATGACTTATGTGTACTTGAGAATAATGGATATTCTGTTGTTCTTAGGTGGAGTGTTCTACATATGTCTGCTAGATCTAATTGGTTTACTATGTTGTTAAGTCCTCTATTATTTTCTTATCTTTTGTCTGGCCTATTATTGAAAGTGGGGTACTGACATTTCCAAATATTATTGTACTACAATTTATTTCTCACATTAATTCTGTCAATTTTTGTTTCACATTTTTGATGATATATTATCAGATACATGAGTGTATATGAACGTTCATAATTGTTATATATTCTTATTTTATTGAACCATTAATATGCAATTACTTCTTTGTTTATTACACACATTTTTGATTAAAAGGTTTTTTTCCTTCTAATGTTAGCATAGTTACTCTCATTCCATTTTGGTTACTATTAAAACAGAATATTTTTTCTCTTCCACTTTCAACCTATCTGTTTTTTGATCTAATGGAAGTCCCTGTAAATAGCACAGAATTGGGCCATATATTTTTAATTTTTTTCTGCCAATTTCTGTATTTTAATAGAATGGTTTAATCCATTTACATGTAATGTAATGATTGATACAAAGAGATTGACTTATTTCATGTTTGGTATTTGTTTTCTGTATGGCTTACAGCTTTTTTATTTCTCCTTTTCTGCATTAATGTGTTATTTTATGCTTAATTTTTATAGTGAAAGGTTTCAATTCACTTATTTGCTTTTGTATATATGCTATATATAACTATTTTTTTTTTTTTTTTTTTTGTGGTTAACATTAAGACTACATTAAAGTCCAGAAGTTACAATATTCTAATTTGGATTTATACCAGCTTACCTATAACATGCAAAATCTCTGGCCCTTTACAGTTCCATCCTTGCCCCTTTTAGTTATTGATGTCACAAAATTTCGGTTACTTATGTCACAAAATGTAAACATGTTTTGAAACATAAATTAATTATTTTTAATGCATTAGTAACTTATGTAGAAAACAAAATACAGAGTTATAAACCAAAGTTACAATAATACTAACATTTAGCCTAATAATTATACTTAATATTTTAATCTCTTAGATCATGTGGAAAACAAAAAGTAAAGTTACAAGTTATGCTAAAGTAATACTAGTTTTTATACATGCCCATTTATTTACCTTTATTTATGTTTTTATTCTTCATATTTCTTTGAATTGCTGTCTAACATCCTTTTATTTCAACCTGTAGAACTCTAGCCCTTTTTTCAGGGCAAATCCTGTAGTAATAAACTACATTAGCCTTTATTTGTCTGGGAATGTCATAATTTTTCCATCACTTTCAAAAAATATGGTTTTATCAAAAGTAGCATTTTAGGTTGACTTTTTTTTTCTTTTAGCACCTTAAATATATCAGCCCACTGCTTTCTGCCTTTCCAAGTTTGTAATAAAAATAATCTGTCATAATCTTGTTGAAAGTCAGTTGTATGTGGTGAGTCACTTATTTCTCTATGTTTTCAAGGGTTTCCCTTTTAATTATAATGTGTTTCAGCATGGGCTTCCTTTAGTTGTTTCTAATTTTGTTCTGTTGTTTGTGTGTGTGCTTCTTTGATATTTATATCTGTCATCAAAGTTGGAAAGTTTTCAGCCATTACTTCTTTAATAATCTCTATGCCTCTTTATCTCTCTCTTTTCCTACCAGAATTCCCTCAGTGTGCATCACATCAATTATCCTTGATGATATTCCACAAGTTTCTTAGACTCTGTTCACTTTTCTACAACTTTTTTCCTATATATCCTTAGACTTAATAATTTCAGCTGTTCTATCATCAAGTACACTGATTCTTTTATCTGTATGCTCACATCAGCCTTTGAATCCCTCTAGTAAATGTATTATTTCAATTATTATGCTTTTTAACACCATGCTTCCTTTTTAGTTTATTCTTTTTCTTTTATTGATATTTTCATTTTGTTCATATATTATTGTCTTGACTTCCATTATATATTCCTTTAGTTCTCTGGACACTTTTAAGACAGCTATTTAAAAGTCATTGTATACTAGGTCTGCCATTTATTTCTTCTTGGGGAACGTTTCTTTGTGTGTGTGTGTGTGTGTGTGTGTGTGTGTGTGTGTGTGTGTGTGAAACTTTCCTGTTTCATTGTATAACTCATGATTGTATTGAAAATTAGGCATTTGAATCTAGTAATGTGGTAGTTCTGAAACTCAGATTTGTAAACCTAAGATCTCAGGTTTTATTCTGAGCCTGTTCCTTTCCCTGGCCATGTGTTGTGATATCTTTGCTTTTCTAATATATGCAGTGGCTTTTAAATGTCCTAGTCTTTAAAGTCTGTGTATTAGTGAGAGTTCTCTAGAGGGACAGAACATATATATGGACAGTTTCCTTGGTAAAAGGCCAGAGGTCTCATTGAGGAAGGATGGGAGAAAGACTGACAGCATAAATTTTTGGTAATGTAGTGGCGTCCTTTCTTAAGGGAACCCGGCCTCCACTTTATTCAAGGGCTTCTGGCTCTGTAAACTGGCTCAGGTCTGGAAATTGATTGAGGGGCTGTGATTTTCTGTTTTTATAATTCAAATTAGTATTTTGTCCATTTGACCTAGAAGTTTTCTGCTAGTGTTAATTAAGTAGGAATGAGGTAGGCAGGCTTCCTATCAATTTCACTTCTAGGAACACCGTGATTAATTAGCTAATGACAGAGCTCTACACAAGTCAGACTATTCTGATTCACACTTTACCTCTGCTGTCCATTACAGTAGCTATACCCACCAAGCCTTTGAAGTTGAGTGCTGCCACTTGGTCCCTGCTACCTCAGGATGTAGTTATTCCCATTGTATTTACATTTTGTGGTTGAGTGACCACAGTTCCCACTGCTAGATCTGACATACTGAGAAGAGCAATTACTGGGCTCTTTAAAGATGCAAGTGCTACCCTCATAAATCTATTTTGCAAGACATTAGTCAAGAGTACATCTTCAGGACCCTCCCAGTTGGGAAGAGTAGGTTTAAGGTGACTAATCCACTCTAACATTCCAATCTCCCTCAGCTTTTGAATCCCTTCCTCTACATTAAACCAAGGGAGATCAGACATTTCCAGCTCACTCACAATGGGCCATCTTTTAATCTATATTTCAGCTAACAAAGCACATAAACTATTAGAACCTTTTTAACTCCCTGTGCTGCAACATGAAATGCAGAGTCCCTACTTAGTGGATGCAAATCAATAAATTCAGCCTGATCCAATTCTATGTTCTTCCTCCATTATCCCACACCGTTAATATGCATTCCCATGCCTGTTCTACAGATTTCTGGGAAACAGAAGCAGTTCAAAATTAGAAAACTCAGTCAGTTCTTTCTGAGTATAGCACACCTCCTCATGGGTCACACTGTCAAACTCACCTCTTGAGGCCTGCCGAGACTTTAGTCTAGTTATAGGTCTAGAAGCAAACAGGGGTGTTGAGGGTGGCTCCTGAGGTGAATTGGCATTATCTTTTCTGGCAACTGCTGCAGAGAAAGCCATCACTATTGCCTCAGGAAGCACAGGGTTTATTTTTTCAGGCAAAGGTGAAAGGTTAATGGCAGCATGGGTCGAAGAGGAGATGTTGCTACTAATGGGGATGGGGAAGCTGTTTCTTCTGGCAAAAATGTTCATCAGAGTTACAAACTCGGTGTCCCCAGCTTCATCAGGGTCCTCCCATACATCCCCGTTCCAAGTTACTGGGTCCCCAATCAATGCCCTCACTTTAACAGTAGACACCTGGTGAGGCTGTGCATGCACCTTTCATTGCAGGTCAGTCACTTGCATGATAAGAGCTTGTGTCTGTTTTTCCACAATTTCAGCTCTTTCTCTACAGGAGATAAGACTCTCACTCAGGACAATCTTAGCAGATGTGAGGCTCAGCATCTGCTTCTGAAGCTAGGAGATGGAATCCTGAGTTCATCATTGTCTTTCATCACTTTGTCCACTGAACTCAGGAGCAACCAACCAGCTTCATTATGGTCCTTGGTTCTTCACATATGGTCAAAGTTATCATGTATGGAGTCACTAAACTCCTCGCCACTCATGAGCAGTGAATCACTAGTGTCAAATGCCTTTATTTTGCATAACTCTCTAAACAGTTAATGCCAATGACTATCAGTGTTCTCCATAGTATTATAAGTAGAGGCCTTAACATTTTGGAGTCTAATCATATTACACAGCCAACTCCTAAAACCCCAAAACCAATGAAAGAGCTCCATCCTTAATATTCTGTTCCTCTAGAACCACTCCCGGTACCAAAAACTCATATACATATATATGAGTTTATTAAGTATTAATTCACAGGATCACAAGGTCCAACAATAGGCTGTCTGCAAACTGAGGAGTAAGGAGATCCAGTCCAAATCCCAAAACTGCAGAACTTGGAGTTCAATATTCCAGGACAGGAAGCATCCAGCATCAGAGAAAGATGTAGGCTAGGAGGTTAGACTGGTCTCGTCTTTTCACCTTTCCACCTGCTTTTTTTATCTAGCCATGCTGGCAGCTGATCAGATGGTGCCTACTCAGATTAAGGGTGGGTCTGCCTTTTGCAGCGCACTGACTCAAATGTTAATCTCCTTTGGCAACATCCTCACTGACACATCTGGGATCAATACTTTGCATCCTTCAGTCCATTCAAGTTGACACTCAGTATTAATTATCACAGCTAGAAAACTGGGCTTGATGGAATCCTCTGTCAGAACATCTATGTTATGTGATTTTAGAGTGGTTGGACTGCCTACATCGTTAATTAAGTAGAAAGCTCAGTGCTTTCATAGAGGGTATTCCAAGGATCAGGGAGTAATATACTATTTTCCCCAAGGTCTATGTATGAAAATAGCATTGTATCACATCTCCTGCACTCTTTTAGTCAAATTAGTCATACAGACAAACCCATACTGAAAGACAAGAAACTGCAACTCTCAGTAGATGCAAAGAATCAGTGGCCATGTTAAATCAACCACATGTGTCTACTAAGTATTATAGTTTCTGGTTTTCTGGTATCCTTATGGTTTCTTAAATTTATCCACTCCGCTCATCCCTACTGACACATTCTTACTCTGGCTTTCATAACGCATCACTTAATTAAGCTACACTGTAATCAGGATCAACTTGATGAAACCATTCAATAGTTCCTAATAGGGAAATATCCATTCTTGGCAAATTATACTACTGCATCTATGATCTTGCTGCGGCCTAGTTACCCAATGCTATTTCTTGATTTGTCATCCATCCCCAAAATTTACCCTAATCTTCAGACTGCATAAACTATTGAAAATTCTATGAAGAAAACAATTTGCCTTAACAGCTTATCTCCACTTATCTTTGAAGATTTTGTTCCAGTTTGACTTTTGTTTGAAGTCTTTACTGAACACTTCTCCATTCTAAGGTAAATTGACCACTTCCTTTTTCATACCCCATGGCTCCTTGTAATTATTTCTAGCATCATTGTTTCTTGGCATTTATCTTTACATAACTGTATGCACTTGTCTTTAAGCACATTAAAAGTAATGTGTCTATCATTGTGTCTTGGTCATATTTGTAATCGCCTGCCTCATTTGGTACCTTCATTGACACCTAAGAATTTTTAGTTAGGTAAACAACTATAGAATAATGAGAGAACATGTCTTCCCCCTTCATATTGAGTCAAGTAGATAGACTGCCAGGAAGCAAACACATGGTGAAGAAGAAAATGTAAACACACAAACAAATTTCAGATATTGAGAAAGAATACAAAATTCAAGACAAAGTATAAGACTTGGGCTAAAATACTGACTTCAGAATGTGAATAAGAATGAACAACATCTTAAACTTTTTAAAAAATGAGGACCTCTGGCAAGAGCTAATTTAAGAGACAATCACTTATTGTCCAAGTTGAGTTATAAATCAAGACATCTTTAAACCGAAATGAACATGCATTTGTGTTCTACGTAAACAATGACAATGATTCAAATTAGTCTACTTGGTTATTATGTTTTGAAAGCAAATGACAAGTACCTCCATCCCAAGAAGCTTAGATAAAAGAGATGCAAGATGGGATCTATTGTACAAAAGTGTAACTCAGCTTCAAGGACAACTGTCACCAAGGACTTGAAAAATACGAGAACTCTCCTTTTTCTTCTGGTGTCTTAAACCTTATTTCTTTCTGAATATACTTCATTTTCTCAGGTCAGCTCTATGTTGGATAGGAAATAGGGCCCCTAGTAGACCCCATCTTTCTTCATAACACCACCTATGGGAGAGTATAACTTTTTTTCTCTCTTTCTCTCTGATGCTAAGTGCACAGATCCTGAAAGTCTTTCAATAGGTACAATTTATACACATGCTCACTGCAAGATGAATATTTAGACTGGAGGTAAGGATTAATTGTGCTGTTTTACAGCGCTTAATTCAAATGTACACTATGAGCTGATCAATAATGGAAAGAAAGGCAGGCTCCAAAGAAAGATTATAATTATTGAAATCATGCATAGCAGGAAGCAAACTTTTCCACCAAAGGAAAATTACTGTTATAGAAAGACAACAACTGATATACACTACATATCTTGTATCTGCTAGAAAATTAATTTGGCTGATACAATAACAGAGAAACAAAGTAACAACTTCAATAAAATATATTTTTTCTTCTCTTCATAAAATTGCAGTGATAGGCAGCCCAGCATTGTGATGTAGTATCACGATGATCTAATTGACCACAGCTCCTTATGTCTTTCTGTTGTGTTTTCTTATTATGTAGTTTTCCATTTGCAAGCTCTTTTCACACCCTCAAGATGATTGCTGGAGGTCCAGTATTTACGCATGTAATTCATGTTGAATGAAGGGAGAAATTAGCAAGAGAATAAAAAGGAATTGGTTACCAGAGACAGATTTAGGAGCTTTCACAAAAGACTTACCCAATGCTGGAAAATTCTTAGGTAGGTTCATTGTGTTCTAAGAATGTAGTGAATCCATAATAAAAGAAATAACATAAGAATGGATAGTGGACAAGCCACTAGCCATCTCTGCCACATGTCCCAGTTTCTCTGATAAGATTTATCATAAAGCTTACAATATAAAGTTTTATATTAAGAAGTAAGAAATACATTTTAAGTAAATTTTACATTAGATATAAAACAAGTCAAAACTTAAATCATAATTCTAAAATATTATTTTGTCATTCTAAAATATTCACAGTCTGAGTTCTTTGTCTTTTTCTTAGACTGGGTAAATCAAATCAATATTCTCTACTATCGGCAAATAGTTGTCCATAATCATGAACATGTGTATATGTGCAAGAAAGGCTACATACCAAGAGAACTGTATATAAACTTCATTTTCCAAAATTATTCCTTCAACACCTTTTATGAAGATGAATGCAAACTACCCTGCAATTTTTATATTTTTCTCTTCCAATTAGGAAAGGAAAAGCTACATGAAACATGACACCTTTTGTGCCAACAAGTGTGTTTTTATTTTAGATTTTATTATTATCCTCATTTAGAGACACAAAAATTTTGCTTATAAACATTTCCAAATGTCTTGCAAATACTGCAACTTGGGGGTGATATTTGAAAATACCAATTAAACAGAGATTTTGTATATGCCATGTTCTTTAACAGAAAATTGTTAAAAAACATTCTGGATCCAAAGGAAACTGATTTTTATGATATTTGCTTATTGATATGTTACTGCCTCATAAAGCTTATAAATAATAGGATCAACTATTACAGAAATCATCATGCCTAAAAAAATAGGTCAAGTCCTTCTGAGTTACCTACCCCCCAGAAGATTCAGCATTCTGGCTATTCACTGAGTCAAACTGTTTACAGTGATTAATTTGTCAAATACCTAGACAGAAGAAAGTGACATGACGGTTTTCAAGCTACAGGCTACAATCACATATTTTACAGATAATCGTACCTCAGAAAAATACTTCTATTTTTGGCAGGAACATCATGATTTAGAGCGAATGCATTCCACTACAGAGGATGGGGAGGAAGGATTCCTATAGTTATCCTTTCATGAGTAAATTGGCACCAATTTCAGGAAAAATTAGGCATGCTTGCTGAAAAATGGAGTGAAAATTTTCTGTCTGCCAATCTCATAACCAGAAGAATTCACTTACATTCACAATTTTTTTTCCTATGGATTGATAATGCTGTCCTCAGATGAAACTATAGTGGAAAAGGATAAAGAAGACCCCATGTAAAACCTTGTCAAACAATGTCTACATATTTCTAGGTATTTTGTGTGTGTGTGTATGTGTGTGTGTCTGTGTGTGTGTGTGTGCATGTGCACATGCAGAGTTGAGTAAGTAGAATTTGAACATCAATGGTGACAACCTTCTGAAGTAAATTCCCCATTGTTGTTTGTCTTTCCTTTATTCTCTTCTTCCTTAGCCACCAAGCATTTGTACAGCACAGGCATCATTTTGACTTTCAAGAGCCTATAACTCTAAAGGAGGAAGCCTTCTTTCTAATTGGAAGAGCTGTTGTTCCAAGAGTGTTGTGCGTACTCATGTTGTTTTTCTTTCTTTCTAACTTCTCACTGTTTGTCCCAGAGTTGCAGGAAAAACACAGAAGATCAAGGTAAAGTCCCACCTTTCTGGCCAGAGAACCAAAAAGATGATCCCAGGGTGCAAGAAACTATCAGAAAGATTGTGGAGAGAAAGAAGCTTGGAAAAGAGCCCCCTTTTTGAAATTATTTATTTATTCTTTATTTGTGTATCCATGGACTGACCCTATGCAGCCTAGGTTAGACTTTGAGAATGGAACTTAAATAAAGACTACTTCTCAGATCACAGATTTTCCACTGGGTGGTGCATATGTGACAGGTCTGAAGAGCATTGTAGCTATTGAAACTCCAACACACAGAAGGCAACTTGAAATTGTGGTATAAATCCAACTGAGTCAATTGCCTGCTAAAACAAAAATATCAACACTTTCTATAGGATTTAAATAGACTCAGAGTCTCAAATATAATATGCAAAATGTCTAGGGTAAAATCCAAATTATTCAATGAAACAAAAATTGGGAAAAATCTCAGATTGCTTGGGAAAAGACATGCAACAGAGGCCAAAGCAGAGATGACAAGGATGTTACAATTATCTAGTACAGACTTTAAACCAGCTGTTATAAAAAATGCTTCAACAAGAAAGGGTAAATATCTTGGAGTAAATGAAAAGTGTAAATCTCGGCAAAGAAGTAGAAGGTATAGGAAGTCAATGGAAATCTTATAATTGAACTATATAGTAACTGAAATAAAAACTTACTAGTTAAACTCAAGAACCAAATGAAAATGATTAAGGAAAGTGTCAGTGAAATTGAAGATGAATGAAGGGAAATTATGTAATCTGAACAGTGTAATTTTTTTAGTGAAAATAATGAGAAAAGCTTTAGAGCCTTCTGGTACACTATCAAAAATTATAATATATCATAATCTCCAAGGAAAAAAAAGACAACGTATGGAGAAAAAAGCCTGAAAATTTGTTGAAAGATATAAACCAGATGCAAGGAGTTCAATGTCTCCACAAAAAGATAAAGGAACCCATGTCCAGTTATATCTTAGCCAAACTGATGAAAACTAAATACAAAGAAAATACCTTGCAAATAGCCCTCCCAAAATGACACATTATTTATAAGAAGAAATGATAACAATGACTGGATTTTTCATCAGAAACTGTGGAGGCCAGAAGTAAGTGGAGTAGCATTTGTAAAGTGTCAAAAAGAAGTCACCTCAGAATTCTGTATCCAGATAAAATGACTTTCAGGAATGATGATAAAATAAAGATATTCTCAAATGCAGAAAATCTTAGAGAATTTGTTGCCAGCAGATGTGCTCTCAAATAATTACTAAAGTAAGTTTTTAAGATAGAAAGAAAACGTTACCAAAGGAAATTTGGAACATCAGGTATGAAAGAGGATGCTACGGTATGAATATTTGTTCCCTCCAAAATGCATGTTTAATTTTAATCTTCAAGTGGCAATATTGAGATGTGGGGCATTTAAGAGGTGCTTATATCATGAGGGCTCTGCCATTATAAATGGATAAACCCATTTATGGATTAATGGATTAATGGGCTAATGGATTAAGGAGTTACCATGAAAGGGTAACTGGTGGCTGTATAAAATGAGGAAGAGAGACCCAAGCTAGTATGTCAGACCATTAGCATTGATATGGTTTTGCTCTGTGTCTCCACCCAAATCTCACCTTGAATTGTAATAATTCCCACATGTTGTGGGAGGTACCTGGTGGGAGGTAACTGAATCATGGAGGTGGGTCTTCCTCATGCTGTTCTCTTGATAGTGAATAAGTCTCACAAGATCTGATGATTTTATAAAGTTGAGGTCCCTTGCACATGCCCCTTGCCTTTTGCCATGTAAGGTGTGACTTTGCTCCTCATTCAACTTCTGCCATGATTGTGAGGCCTCCCCAGCCATGTGGAACTGTTAGTCCACTAAACCTCTTTCATTTATAAGTTGCCCAGTCTTGGGTATGTCTTTATTAGCAGTGTGAGAAAAGCCTAATACAAGCATGCTTAGCCCCCTCGTCATGTGATATTCTGCACTGCTTTGAGACTATAGAGGATCTCTACCAGCAAGAAGGGTCTCACCAGATGTGGCCCCTGGACCTTGGACAGCCTCCATAATTGCAATAAATGAATTTATTTTCTTTATTAATTATTTAATTTCAGCATATTAAAAGGAAAAGAAAACTAAGATGAACAACAGAAATGGTAAATATCTGGATATTTACCAAAAAGTGACTGAGACAGTTCTCAATCATTTGGAGATTTATTTAGTCAAGGTTAAGAACGTGCCCAGAAAATCACAACTAACAGAAGCGTCTATGACCTATGCTTTTTCCAAAGGAGGTTTGGGGAACTTAGATATTTAAAAAGCAAAGGGCAAGCAGGAGGGGAAAAAAAGGGGCAGGGTGGAGAGTGAGACAAATGGTTATATTATTGAGAGACTCTGATTTGCCTCAGTAAATTGACATTTTACATGTGAATAGAAGATACAGAGGAAAAAGTCAATTTTACATTGTCACAGCTCAGTAAATCTACATTTTACATATAATAAAGTAAACAAGTGAAAAGTGGGGGAACAGCAAATGAGTCTATGACACAAGGTTGTGAAATTATAGCTAACTGCTTGGGGACAAAAAGGAAGACACTATTGGTGACTTAGTTTCCAAGCTTACTTTCCCTTTGGCAGAGTGAGTTTGAGGTCCTGAGATACTTTCTTTCACAATATAATGGCATATTCTTTCCTTTTCTAGTTCTTTAATGTATGTCTTATGGTTGAGGTTTAAAAGAAACTATAAAATTGTCTGATGGAGTTCAATGTACATATTTTAATACATGAAGAACCTATTTGGTAGAAACTTTATATACTTCACTTTATATATACAATACAAAAAATATTACTCAGACTGTAAAAGGTAAAGGATGTATATTGCAATCTAGTCACTGTATATTTTAGTGACTACAATCTATCATTGAAACAAATGTATATTCAAGATCTATTTAAATAAGACATTAGGTACACTAACAATATTCAAGTAACCCAGAAAAAGATAGAAGAAAACAGAAGGAATAAAAAACACAGAAATCAGAGAGGGTAGGACTTCTAGAATGACTAAGTATGGACTTTAGCAAATCCTTTGTGTCTGGAGTTGGTTTCTTCCAGTGGGTTCGTGGTCTTGCTGACTTCAAGAATGAAGCCACAGACCTTTGCAGTGAGTATTACAGCTCTTACAGGTGGCATGGACCCAAAGAGTGAGCAGCAGAAAGATTTATTGTGAAGAGTGAAAGAACAAAGCTTTCACAGTGTGGAAGGGGACCCGAGTGGGTTGCTGCTGCTGACTGGCAGTGACAGCTGCCAGGTGACCAGCTTTTATTCCCTTATTTGTCCCTGCCCATGTCCTGCTGATTGGTCCATTTTACAGAGTGCTGATTGGTCCATTGTACAGAGTGCTGATTGGTGCATTTTACAAACCTCTAGCTAGCTGCAGAGCACTGATTGGTGTGTTTTACAGTCCTAATTACAGAGTGCTGATTGGTGCATTTTACAGTCCTCTTGTAAGACAAAAAAGTTCTCCAAGTCCCCACTGGATCCAGGAAGTCCAGCTGGCTTCACCTTTCAATCCCCCTTCTAAACAGGATACCCCAAATGCTGTTGGGAATTGGGTGATCACCATTCTAGTTACTTCCTGCTGGATAGGGGCAAAGAAGGGGCCCTGCAGTGGTAGTGGCCTCCAGAGAGGAACTCCCTAGGCCAGCCAAAGGGCCAGTGGGTCGATCCAGGGGTCCTTGGTAAAACTTGTGAGTTGAGCTTATTTGGAGTTCCATTTGTAAGACCATCTGTAGCATGATGGCCTCCATCCTGGAGGAAGCAAATTTGACAAGGAGGTTAAAAACACAGGGCCAGAAGGTGAGTGATAGCAAGATGGCTGTCACGGGACCTAGAAAGGGGAGAAGTCATGCCGCCCAACTCCAGAGGTTGGTATAAGAGTTTGAAAGGTGTTGTCTGGTTTCAGAAGCCTTTTCCTTTTAACTCCAGGTGGTGTCTCGTACTATCTTTGACTGGTTCGTGTAAAAACAATACCCTTCCCCTATGAAGGTGCAAAGTCCTCCTTTCTCAGCAGTGAGGGGGTCTAGGCTTCAGCAGTTTTAGAGAGTCAAGACTGCCAAAGAGTCTATTTGGCATTGTAGAGTAAGGATAGATTTTGTTATTTCTTGCAAACTGTCTGAGAAGTCCTTTGAGTGTGTGTGGTAGTAGGATAATGAAGTAGATAAACCTGCTACTCTGGTTTCTGTAGCAGTAGCCATTCCTAACCCTATAAATAGGGGTATTAGTTGTATGGCCCTGTGCTGATGGACTTGAGTTTTGAGGGGCACGGATAGGGTATGATTTCCACAAGACTGGAAGTTAGGATAATATGTGTTACACTGTTAACTTTTAGCAAACATTTGTTGAAAATCTTGTAAGTTTAGGATTTCAATTATTCTTTGCTATTAATAAGACCTCGTTCAGTCCATTTAAACTTAGAATTGGTATAGATGGCTCTTTCTTGATTCTATAAGTACTTTAAGGTTTGAGTGCAAACAGTTCACACATTTGAGCAGACCAATTATTAGGCAATTTTCCTAACCCTGTTTCTACAAGAGTTTCCTTATCACTTATTGAATACTCATTGTATCTTTCTCCCTTAATCGCCTGGGAGGAACCATCTATCATCCTGTCCTGAAGGGAGTTCCTCCTAGATCTGGTCGGACCTTTGTATGGTAAAGGAAACCTGCTGGGTTAAGGATTTTTGATAGGAAGGCTATGGGTTGTTGGTGGCTTCAGTGCTTTAATTGACAACAAGGTGGTATTAGAGTGTTATAGGGTCATGGAGAAGACCTTCAATTATCAATTATAGGTTTTAAATTTACCCTGGCTTCTAAAGGAATAGGGTACACTGTTTTTTATTTACTACTTCTCTCTCAATCTCTCTCTCTCTTTCTCTCTTTGACTTTCTGTCTTTTCCCTCTCTCTCTTTTTCCTTTCTGCTGGACTTTTCCTGCCTCTCCCCACCGCTTATGCTGCTGTTCTCCCCTCTTCCCTTTTTGATGGCTTCAGCAGTATAATGCTGCCACCTCCTTGGGTTTTTGCACTGCATGCAATAACTCTACAATTTCGTTGTGTTATTTATTGGAGGTTCCCCCAGAGGTTAGGAACTCCCTTTCTTTCCATATTACAGCATGAGCATGTAGGATTAAATAAGCATACTTGCTATCTGTATACACATTTATTCTTTTTCCCTTTCCCAGTTCTAAGGCTCAGGTAAGTGCCACTAGTTCTGCTAACTGGGTGCTAGTCCCTGGGGGACGAGGCTTACTTTCAAGTACTGTTACATCACTAACTATGGTATAACCTGCCCTTCCTATCCTATTATCCATAAATGAACTTCTATTGGTATATAGGTTAAGGTCAGGATTAGCTAAGGGGACTTTTAAGAGATTCTCTCAGGTGGCATAAGTCTGGACTATAATTTGTTGGCAGTCATGCTTGATTGGTTCTCCATCCTCTGGGAGAAAACTAACAGGGTTGAGGGCTTCATACATGCATAGTTGAAGCACCAGTCCCTCAAGGAGTAGTGCCTGGTATCTAAGCAGGCAGTTCTCTGATAGTCATAAAATTCCTTTGGCACCTAGTATGCCATATACATCATGAGTAGTCCATACTGTGAGATTCTTTCCTTGTAATATTTTGATAGCCTCTGACACTAAGATGGCTACCCCCGTAACTACTCATAAACAGTGAGGCCATCCTTTTGCTACCACATCAATTTCCTTACTTAGGTATGCCACTGGTTGTGGGGTTGTCCCACGAGTCTGAGTAAGGACTCCAAGAGCCATTCTTGCTCTCTCTGTGACATATAAAGAGAAGTTTTGTCCTGTGGGAAAGCTTAAAGCTGAAGCATGTACTAGGGCCTGCTTTAAGGTTTTGAAGGCTGTTTCTGCCTCTAGTTCCCATTCTACTAGGTGACTATTTACGTTCTGGGTCTCCTTGGTTAGAGTATACAGTAGCCTGGCCATCTTGCTATATCTGGGGATCCATAGTTGGCAAATACCAGTGATTCCAAGGAACCCCCCACAACTATTTTAATGTCTTAGGGTGAGGATAAGTCAGTAGAGGCTGTATCCGTTCCTTGCTGAGGGTCCTGGTACCTCTGGCTAAGGTTAGGACTAGATATTTGACTTGTTATAGGCAGAATTGGGCCTTAGATTTAAACACCATGTACCCTTGATTAGCTAGAAAGTTTAAGAGATCTAGATAGCCTGCTGGCATGAGGCTTCTGAACTCATAACCAAAAGTAAATCATCCACATACTGAAGGCCCAGAGTGCCTGAACTTGAGAAGTGACCTAGATCTTGGGCCAGTGCCTGACCAAACAGATGAGGGCTATCCCTAAACCCTTGGGGCAAGACCGTCCCTGTAACTTGGGATATGTGGTCTGTGGGATCTTCAAAGGCAAAGAGAAACTGGGAGTCAGAGTGCAGGGGAATGCAGAAGACATCCTTGAGGTCCAGACCAGTGAACCATTCTCCTTCCTCTGGTATTTGAGAGAGCAGGGTATAGGGGTTGGGTACAACTGGATATAGAGGAATTACTGCCTCATTGATGAGTCTAAGATCTTGCACTAGTCTCCACTGACCATTCAGCTTTTATACTTCTAGAATTTGGGTGTTGCAGGGACTGCTGCATTTTCTTACTAAGCCTTGAGCATTTAAATGTCTAACAATATCCTGTAATCCTTTATGAGCTTCATGCCTTAAGGGATAGTGCCTTTGATAAGGAAAAGTAGTGGGATCTTTTTGCCTGATTTGGACTGGTTGGGCTTTTTTTTTTTTTTTTTTTTTTTTTTTTTTTTTTGCCCTTCCAAATTGCCCATACAATGCCCAGACTTTAGGGTTGATTCACTGCTCAAGTAGGGGACAAAAAATGGGTAACTCTTCTTCATATTCTTGTAGATAATAGCTCTAGCTCTGGCTAATATGTCGCTTCCTAATAAGGGTATGGGATTTTCAGGCATAACAAGAAAGACGTGAAAAGAGCAAAGTCTCCCAATTACAACTGAGGAGATGGGAGAAATACCTGGTTACAGACTGTCCCAGGATTCCTCAGATGGTAACGGACTTTGAGGACAGCCATCCAGAGCAAGAGGTTAACACTGAGAAAGCTGTGCCAGTGTCCAGGAGAAAGTCAATTTCCTGACCCTCAATGGTTAAACGTACCCAGGGCTCAGTGAGGGTAATAACATGAGCTGGCACTTGTCACAGGCACCCTCAGTCCTGTTGTTGGATCATCTGGTTGGGGGCTTCTGGCTCAGAGTACCTTTGTCCTCTGGGCCAGTGTGCCTTCCAGTGATTGCCTCAGCATAATAGACACGGGCAAGGGGGCAGCTTGTTTCTCATTGGACAATCTTTTTTAAAGTGTCCTTGCAAACCACACTGATAACAAGCCCCACTGGATGATTGGCCTGCTCCATTTTCTCTCCTCTCTGAACCACCAAGGTTTGTTTGTCTGAGGGCTATGACTAAGGCTGTGGCCTTTCTCTGATCTCGCTTTTCCTTTTTGACCTGTTCTTGGCCCCTGTTACAGAACACTGAGGTTGCTAGGTTTAATAATGCCTCCAGATTTTCTTCAGGGCTCAGGGCTCACTTTTAGAGCTTTCTCCTGATATCTGCAGCTTATTGGGTAATAAACTTATCTTTGAGGATCAATTGACACTTGAGGGAGTCAGGTGACAGGGGAGTAAATTTTCTTAAGGCCTCCCATAGCTACTCGAGGAAGGCAGAAGGATTTTCTCCCTTTCTCTGAGTTATGGTGAACATCATTGAGTAATTCATGGGGTTTTTCCTAATTCTTCTTAGTCCTTCTAGAACACAGGTCAACAGATGATTGTGACTCCAGTTCCCATGATCTCAGTCGAGGTCCCAGTGGGGATCCATACTGGGGATGACTTGCTGACTGGTAGGGAATTTGTCCTTTCCCAGGTATCTCCAAACTCTCAGGCTGTAACTAAAGCTGCATTCTTTTCATTAAAGGCCATGGTTTGATCTAACAATAGCATGACATCTCTCCAAGTGAGGTCGAAGGTTTGCCCTAGACCCTGTAGGGCATCTATATACCTATCAGGATCATCTGAAAGCTTTTCTAGATCTACCTTGATCTGCTTTAAATCAGAGAGGAAGAAGGGGACATGTACCTGGGTTGGGCCAAATTCCCCTCCCCCTACATCTTGAAGGGGGCATAACTGATGGCCAGGGGGGTTTTATGGTTATTTGGAGATTTCTTTGCTTGTTTCCTTCTGAGCAAGGGAGAATAGAGGAGGCTTATCATTAATGGGAAGGGGAGCTATAGGGAGGCTAGGATATGGAGGTAAGCTGAGAGGTCCTCTTGTGGGATGTAAATTGCAAGCTTTGCATAGTTGTAGATTCTCCTTCAATGAATTGACAGCTTGGACATCAGGTATTTCACTCCATTTGCCTTCCCTCTTACAAAAAAGGTCAAGCTGCAGCATAGTATTATAATTTATACTTCCCTCAGGTGGCCATTTTTCCCCATCAGAGAGAATATTGGGGCCAGGCCATAGTGCAGAAAAAAGTGAGTCACCTCTTTTTCAGGGTTTGCTGGTCAAATTGGTCCTAATTGCTTAGGATGCATTTCAAGGGTGAACTTGTTGGTGCCTGAGGGTTTCCCATGTGAAATAAAAACTGCCCATGGTTTTGGTTTGTTTGTTTTTCCCCCCTTGCCCAAGAACCCGCAACGGTCCCTGGACCCTGCTGATTGGAACAGTTGTGCTCACTGACACAGCAGCAGAAACACTAGTTTTCCTACTAGACCACAAGGAGGACCAAGAAAGGTCAGATTTAGTGGCCCTTACTGGCACATTCTCAAAAACCTGTTACAGTCCTAAGTGTTTTCTCCTGTTAGCATTGGGACTTTATCCCTGTCCTATAAAGATGATATACCTCAAAAATGGAGTGGAGGGCCATACCCTGAGGGAGGGAAGGGATCTCCAGGGTTGGAAGAGTGACACTTTTTGTCCTCATTTCTCACCATACGAATAGGAAGGATGTCATTTCTGAGGCTCCCCATATCCTAGCTTCAGAAATAGCCTTTGTTAGGCCTGCTAGTCTGAGGAAGGGTCCTAAATTTCCAGATAGTCCCCTCCACACTGGGGCTTTTGGGAAAAATTATGTCTTTCTGATTGGTGAGACTGGCTGCCTAAAGAAAGGAACAGAGTCCTGAAATGTATACTAGAAATCATTCTTATAGGAGAAACGAGAAAAGCACCAGAAATAGGGAGTGGTTTTTAGAAGCGGGACTAGCCATGGAGAAGAAAGGTGGGAGGAAATTTGTCTGACAGGCGTTACGACCCAGGAGGCAAGGGTCAGGATAGATAGGATAGATGGGCGAGTCTTGCTTGGGCGACTTGACTCTGAGAGTTCCACTCACGGCTGCAGGGTCAACCAACTCTTTGTTGGGAACCCTGAGCTGAATGGCTTTCCTCTCTGTCAATCCTCAGCTCAGCCAGGAAGAACAGGAAAAGCAGGGGCTTGTTCCAGACAAACCAAGCTCCCAAAGTCGGGGGTTGTTATACAGCCCTTTCCCAGAAAGCCTTACACCCATGTCTGTAGTCCAGTGGTCGTGCTAGTCACTTTTAACTGGCCAAAAGGTGCCCACTGTTTAGCTCCCAAATTCTAAGGAAAAATAGGACAGAATAGCAAGTGAAAGGGGTCCAGTGGTACTCACCGCTTGGCGATAGTCCCATCTGGGTCGCCAAGATATGTCCAGAGTTGGTTCCTTCTGGTGGGTTTGTGGTTTCACTGATTTCCAGAATTGAGCCCCAGACCTTCACAGTGAATGTTACAGCTCTTAAAGATGGCACAGACCCAAAGAGTGAGCAGTAGCAAGATTTATTTTGAAGAGTGAAAGAAGAAAGCTTCCACAGCGTTGAAGGGGACCCAAGCAGGTTGCCTCTGCTGGCTGGGGTGGCCAGCTTTTATTCTCTTATTTGTCCCCACTCACATTCTACTGATTGGTCCATTTTACAGAGTGCTGACTGGTCCGTTTTACAGAGCACTGATTGAGCCATTTTACAGGGTGCTGATTGGTCCATTTTATAAACCTCTAGCTATCCACAGAGCGCTGATTGGTGCGTTTTTACAAAGTGCTGATTGGTGCATTTTACAAACCTCTCACTAGCCACAGGGCACTGATTGGTGCATTTTACAATCCTAGCTACAGACTGCTGATTGGTGCATTTTACAATCCTCTTATAAGACAGAAAAGTTCTCCAAGTCCCCACCCAACCAAGAAGTCCAGCTGGCTTCACTTCTCACTTTCTTCAAAATGAAATTTAAATCATATAAAACTATCAAAAATAGCCATTTAAAGAGTCTGAAGTTGATCAAAGTTCTGTAGCAAAATGTGAAGCATTTCTTCAAGAAAACTGAGCCTCAATAAGAACAGTGGGAGTCTGTGACTTTGTAGTCTGAGTCTACTCTCAACCACCCCCAATCCCCAGATCCAGATCCATGATACAGGTGGTAACAAGAAAGCAGAAGGAGACTCACTTTATTTGGAGAAGGATGCTAAAAACGTCATGACCTGGGGTATTGCCGAAACCAATAGAGAGCTCAGCAGCAAATGGTCAGGGTAAGCAATAGGTTAGCAGATCAGCTTGAAATTTAACAGGGAAACCTGGGGAATAAGACAGTCAAAGCCAGCCTTGATGGAATCCTAAACTGGAAGGTTATGGCATAGACAAGGCTACACAGACACTCAGGAGAGACTGGACAGGGCTTTAATGAGCAAATTACAGATGGTTAAATGTGAGACCTTGAGAACACAGACTGTAAAATAAAGAAGGCATGTGCTTGTAAACTCCCTGTAATACTGAATTCGGTGCTGAGATGATCTGTTAGTCTAATTTGTATTGATTTTATGTATTACTTTCCATTTTGACACAAATTGGCTCAAAGTTATATCATCTTAAAAATCTAGGTCCTTTAATGTTTTTATTTAAAACAGAAAACGTTTTTGTGTAATTTTAGGGATTATTATTTGTTAGTTGTGCTAGTAAAAACTATCCAATAATGTATATCACCAATTTTTCCTCAGTGTTATAAGTGAACTCTATCAGAAATAAATTATAGAAACTGAGGACAAATGAAAAGTGACTTGCATAAAATGGAGAGTGAAACAACTTCACATATGACTCTATTGGAGCTTGTGAAGCAGGGTACTCACATTTTCTCTGGAAATAGTTGCAAAAATCAGGGAAAAATAAAGAACACTAGATCTGGTAACAATAGTTGTCAGAAATTAAAATCTTTATAATAGAATACTGCTACAAAAAAGGGATAGTCCAGAGGGTGTCATTCAATGAATACAGGTATGAAAATGTGTGTTTGGGCCCTGTGGTTTCTGACTAGCCAATCCCCTGGGTAACCTGCCTTGCTAACTTCTGGTTTACCTATTAACGGGAAATTTTTTTACCTGGAAACTCTTGTCCCTATCTTTTTTCTATTACACTTTAAGAGTTTACTTCTATTGGAAATCCTTCTGTAATTCTTGCTTTTGTATTTCTACACAATTGAATGTTTAAAATAGGACTTATTTCAGAAAATGTATTGACTGGCAAGCTCCTGTATTAGTAGGTAAGGAAACACAGTTGTGACTTTGCGAAGCAGTCAGATGTGGGTTTGGAATTCAACTTCACCAATTATGAGTCGTATTGATACCTTCAAGCTTCATTTTTCTCATCCATAAAAGGAAATAACATCTACTCTACAGGGTTATTGTGAAAATTAAATAAGATAAATTATGTATAATGACTAGCACAATTCTTGATAGATAAATGGGAACTATAATTGTAATTAAAAATAGATGTTGTAGCTCAAGGCTTTCACGTAATGATGTTTTGAAGTGCTGTTTTGTTTACCAGTTCTTTTGAATTTCTTATGCCTTTTTCCAGGGGCAAGACTATCATCTCAGTAGTAGTTATGCTATGTTTAAGTAATCTGCATCTTCACTTGTTTGTTCCTCAAAGTATCCAGAGTTTGCCAATAAATATATTGTATCTATGTACCAAATGAATTCATAAAAAAATTATATCCCATAGTAGACAAAAGCTCTGAAATAATGATTATCTAAATCATTGACTCAAAAATTATGCATGTACATATATGGACACACACATATATATCTGTATATAGGGATATAATATAAATGCATTAAAATCTTTGAGTGTATTTATATTTTTATTTTTTTGAACAAACTATGGTCTAAACCCTACCCATAAAGGACAAACACACAATTACACATTCACATACATACACACACCAGGAATAGTATCATAATCAGAGGACATCAAAGAAATATCTTTGTCTCACAATACTGCTTTCCAACTTGAAGACAGCACTGGAGATGGCTCCACAGCTGTACATGAGGAAGTGAGCCAAGATAGTCTCAAGCGGATAAAATAATCCAGATGTCACTGCTACTGCCGAGGAGACATACTCCAGAGGTTGTCATCTGGGCACTACCACTGCCAAAAATATTGCCTTGGCCACAGTTATTGGCTTTCTTGCTGGAGGATGATGGAGCAAGAAAACATTTGAAAGTCTTGCCAAAACAGTTGGAGGCAGCTACAAATGAGTAAATATTAGTGTAAAAGTCACTGCTCAATTTGCTTTGTCATAACTGTAATAGTTTGCTTACATATATTAAAATCATCAATGTACTGCATTGCACGATTTCAAATCTTATAAACTTTGACCAGTTATTGGTTGAACTTACTAATGATGTATTTGACATATGTTGATCTAGGAAGGTCAAGTATTTCAAAACTGAACTTTGAGACACAGTTCCAAAAGTGTGATCTCTATCCCTACATTTCACCAAAATTAGTATTTGTCTACAGATAATTCATTATATTTATATCTCCTTATATTTATAAGTTGTGCTTAACTAACTGTATTCCTTGTAGTAAGTGTTCAAAACATGCTGTTGAGATGACGTGAAATAGAACAAAATTGATTTAAACTGAGTAGAATCGAATTACTTCTAAGTAATTGGCCCTATGAATTAGCTTTTGGTCTTTGATTGTGCTATGACCCTCACACTGGCAAACATTTTTTTGTTGGGCATTTATAATTTTTTACATATATTAATATGCAGAAAGAAATAAAAGTGAAAAACAGTGTGGGTCAGGTACCTGAATTAATACACTACCACAAAGATTCATGATGGTTAATTTCTTTTTTAAGTTAATATTTAATGTGTGGACAAATTACACTAAAAATTTTGTGTATTAAAAATCCACAAATGGAAAAATAAAATATTGCCTTAGAAAAATATGAAAAAGTACATTTTTCTATAAACATGGTGTACCTCACTTTCCTTCATTTATTAATTTATTCAACAAACAGATATTAAATGATTACTTTGTGTAAAACAGTTTCCTAGACGATAGACAAACAAATGAGATGGCGCTTCCCTTCCAAGATCCGCAAAGGATAATATGCAAGTAAGTATGAGAGGTCCATACATAAAAGGGAATAAATCATAATATATTATGGTAAGGATAATGTTGGAAATATGCACAGGAAATCTGCCTGGAGAGAGAGCGGGGGAAAGATTATGGAAAGGTGACACTTGAGCACATTCTTAAAAGAAATGCACGTGGGATCCAGATAAGGGGATGAAGGGAACAGATAAAACATCCCACAGAAGGAAAAAATACATAAACTTGGTAAACATGAAACTACATTTCTAGATCACTAACTTTCTTTTGCATTGTGGTGTTAATCAGGAGGTTTTGTTTGGTTTTGGTTTTTTGATACTATGATAAGAATTTACAATCAAACAATCTTAAGTATGAAGAAACTTCTCGGTTTCAAGTTGTTTTCTTTATTTTCACAAAGATTTTAATGAGAACAGAAATCATATGATGATGTATATATACATATATGTGTATATGCATATTTGTATATAAAATGAACTTTGAGATGCAGATGCAAAAGTGTGTACTCTGTTCCTATATGCTTCACCAAAGTTAGTATTTGTCTATAGATAATTCATTATATTTGTTATGTCCTGTTGTGCCTATAAACTATATGCCTCATAGTAAATGTTCAATATGTGCTGTTAAAATGATGTGAACTCAACAGAACTGACTCAAACTGAATTGAATTGACTCAATTCATATGAGTCATTTGTTCTCATCCAAACCATGAGAAAAACAATGGCATAAGTATGTACAGAGCCAAGGGGAGAATTCCTTTTCTTCTCTGTTATTTCTTGAATTTGATTTACTGTTTTTAAAAAACAGAATGGTTTCATCAGATAATAAAAATCAAGACTACAAGTATTCAGTTTTTTTCATCTGCATAATACAAGAGGCAGGACAGTGTTCCCCAGAAAGTTCAGTTAGTAACATTTTATGCAGGAGCACTGATTGGCCCTACTTGGGTCATTTGCCAATATCTGGATGTGTCTTTGAGGCCAAACAGTGGAGCGATATGATTGGTTCAGTTTCTCTCTTATATAGCAAACCTCTCTGAGCATAAAGGAATTGATGATGTTGACTAGAATCATGTGGAGATGAGGAGACGCTTCCTCTAAAGAATAAAAAGGCCGATATCCCCAAAAAGAGGAGATAAGTGTATCAAATAAATGTGCCACAGCTTCTAATAAGTGTGGAAAGTTTCCATGACATCATGGAAAATTATTGAAGGGTTTTGTTCAGAGGAGTAATGTGTGTGTGTATTGTGTGTGTGTGTGTGTGTGTGTGTGTGTGTGTGTGTGTGTGTATGTGTGTTTAATATATCAGTAGATGCTCTATGGAAGATTCATTTGATAAGTAAAACAGAAAAAGAAAGAAATATGAGGACCTGTCTCAGTAATCTTGGTGGGAGGTGAGGAGAGATTCTACAGTGACAGTGGCCATAGATGGATATAGATCTAGGGAACATGTCTATAGGTTTAATTCCACTCCCTATAATTTGGGACTTTTATAATTACAGAAGCCAGTTGTCAAGAACATACAGCAATATGTTCAATACACTGGATCCTGAGACTGCCACCTGTCTCATTTGCACTCCTCATCCCACTAAATCAATAGGCAAAGAAAGGAGCCACCATGATGGCTGAGATGAGTGATCCAGAATAGCAATTAAAAATAATGTTGTAGGCTGGGCACGGTGGCTCACACCTGTAATCCCAGTACTTTGGGAGGCAGAGGCAGGCAGATCACCTGAGGTTGGGAGTTTGAGACCAACCTGACCAACATGGAGAAACCCCATCTCCGCTAAAAATACAAAAAGTAGCTGGGCATGGTGGCGCATGTCTGTAATCCCAGCTACTCGGGAGACTGAGGCAGGAGAATCACTTGAACCTGGGAGGTGAAAGTTGCCGTGAGCCGAGATCATGCTGTTGTACTCTAGCCTGGGCAACAAGAGCGAAACTCCATCTCAAAACAAGCAAGCAAGCAAACAAACAAACAAAACCTAGTGTGTAGCTACTAATGGGAATTAGAAGAGTATGTCTGAAAGACAGAATCTTCTCTGGGGGCACAGTTTAGTACTTGCAGCTTACTTGGAAAAAAATAAATAAAAGACTGTAGCATTGCAAAAAAGTAGGCCAAAAATGAGCATTGTAAATGAACGAAACTTTGTACGAGATTGTTAAATGTCTTAATTTTTGTGAGGGATGGTCTCATTATATTGGATTGAAGAATGATATTGTTTCTATTGCTGATGTTTGGAAGTTAAATCTAGGCAGAAACAATGCTATGTTGGACTCAGTCTTATTGAATAGTATTGTGTTGATATTTTAAAATTGGTCATTGTGGTGGTATTTCTTTTATTTTTTGTTAAATCCCAGACTGCTGATTGTTCAGTATTAATGAACATATCACTGGGTAGAAAAAAGTGTATGTTCATTTAGAACTGTGCTGTGTATTTTTATTTGCAATTTGGAACATTTTCTTATTTCAAAGTCCTTCAGTCAACAATGATATGGAGTAGACACATTTCTCCCTAAATCTTCCACTAAGTAGAGTTATAAACCTTAGACATTGCAAAGAAGGAGAAAGAGGAGGAAGATGGGAGGAGGGAGAGGAAGAGATTCTGAGAGATGGAGAGAAGGAATATAGATGCTTTTTGACTTATTATAGGATTATGTCCTGATAAACCCATTGTAAATTGAAAATATTTTAAATCAGAAGTGCATTTAATACACCTAGGCTACTGAATAACATAGCTTAGTTCAGCCTACTTTAAATGTGCTCAAAATATTCGTATTACTTTATTGTTGGGCAAAATCATCTAACAAAAAGCCTATTTTATAATGAAGTATTGAATATCTTATGTAATTTATTGAATACTGTACTGACAGTAAAAAACAATGGTTGTAAGGGTACCATTGTAAAGTTGAAGAATTGTAAGACAAACCATTGAAAGTCAGGAATTATCTCTATGCATAGATACACACAAACATACACACACATATATATACAAATATATGTGTTCGCAGGTGTGTGTGTATTCCAGCGAATTTCATCTCAAGAAACACTAGCAAACAAAACTTACAAAAATATACAGATGTAAAAATAATTCAAAAATTTAATATTGTTCTATAAAGTAGTAGAAAATGAGGCATTTAATAATATTTACCATTAAATTTCTTGTGAATTTTTTTGTCATTTGAATTCAAGTGTTTTCTACCAAAATTTATTTTTGAAAATATATTTTTAAAATGTCTGTGCAGGCATTTGTTCATAGTTTCTAATATATGGGCTGAAATAAAATTGAGTAACAATCATAAATTCTAATATACAATCTAGACTTAAGCACATTGTTCCCTGTGTGTGATGGTGGGAATCTTAAGTAAAAGAAAGCAAAATTCTTCAGAACAAACATCGTTTTAAATATGTTGGTTAAAAACACATGATGGAAGACATAGAAGTGAAAAGGGAGACAAAAATCAAATCAGTATATTCAGAAATTAGAATATATAATTTAAATTGTTCTACCATATATATTTCCATGTGTTAAGTAGAACAAATACTTTGGGTTTATTTGTCCAAATGTTATTTTTGTTTACCATTGAATAATAATTATTTTACTTCAGGTAAATTTTTCAGTAAACTCTTTTATAACTATTATCCCAAAGCAGTCTATATAAAAATATCTACAGTGCTTCTTTAACATTTAGATTCATAGACCCAAAATTCACATCTTTACAAGATTTTATTCATATTAATATTGGGCAAGTATAGCTTTGTATGTTTTGAAAGGTCCAACCATTTTAGTACCCAAGAGACACCTTCAAAAGGGATATGCTCCAGAAAATGCATAATTATTTAATGTAGAAGTCACTATATGATTATTTGAACTTTCAAATTGCTACATACCTAATGTAATTGTATTAACGCAATCATGATGACTGCACTTTAAAAAGCATACAGTAAGCCACAGTAGTTTAGTTGAATAGTCACATGTTAATGTCATAGTAGCCCTACACTGTCGGTAATAAATAGTATTATCAATTGTAACATGTGGAAACAGATTTACATGGATTAAGTCTTCTAGCTAACAAGGGGAAGATCAAGCATACCCATACACAAGGATCTCGATTTTGTTCCATTTCCCATGCTCCTAAGCAGTATGAACAAGGAAGATGGTAAAATTACCTTGGATTTCACACAAAGAGAAAAACAGACAGCTTTACTTTTATTTATTTATTTAACTTTTACATCCCATTGTAATGTGTTAGCATCAACCAAATTACAGTTTCAAATCTGAAACTTTGAAATATGGTCATTGGTGACTTGTGCCAGCATTTCAAATTTTAGTATCTTGAGAATCCCCAGGATAAGTAATGAGTTTAATTTTCCATGGAATAAACACTCTTCTTTGGTCAAACAACATAAAGACTAGAATTTGCAAATTTCTTGTAGGTTTGATCTAGCATGTATTTTCTTCTCATTATAGAAATGCAGAGAGGCAGTGACTGAAATTTTTGCTTTTATAAATCCTGCCAAATGGTATGCAGAAATTCTATGTGGCAATGGTGCAGTTTCAGTTGTGAACTCCCATGCTTTGAAATTTTAGACTAGAGTGTATCTTTTGGTGCCTAGGTTAGAAATCTGAAACCCTCATTATTTCTGCATTCGTTAAACTATGTCTTTTGTTCCACTTGCAGACCAAGAAGTTGCCTTTGATAAAAGTTGATCTATATTCACAGATCTGCTCTGATCTTGGCTTTCTAAATGGTTCATCCCAGGGCACCCTAGAATGTTTGAGAAGATGCTTTTAACTGGCTTTCTTTTTTCACCCTTTAAGCTTGTCTATTTTCATTTACATACCTGAACCTTTCAAATGTCCTATTTGCTCTATTTCTAGGACTGAAATATTTTTGAGACTTTTCTATCATAAAACGCTTGCATTACATATATTTTATAGGGTTTTCATGTACTTATGTCCTCGTTTCAAATAAAAAATCTTACTAATAATTCTCATGAACACATATATATAATATATATACTTACATATGAATATATGTGGTTGTGTGTGTGTTTGTATTTGTGTTGTGTTTCTGTATTTTGTAAAGCAAATTTGCTAATGTTACTAGTGCTGCAATGACTTTTCCAAACTTGTCTCTTTGCCACAGTAATTTATTCTGCATTACAAGGTGGTGATCTAGATTTGTCTGTAGTTTTAGGAGTGATGAAATGCTTCTTCAATGGTACATGTTTTCTATGATGTGATGAAATGCTTCTTCAATGGTTCATGTTTTTCTATCTGTTTTTCTAAAGCAGAAATATTGAATATGTTCTACCTATGGTTACCTAAAATGTTTTTGTCAAAATCAGAAATTAAAAAGTGATGCTTCCCTATCTATTTTCTTTGAAAATGTGTTTATTAAACCCTAGAAGAAAACCTAGGTAGTACCATTCAGGACATAGGCATGGGCAAGGACTTCATGTCTAAAACACCAAAAGCAACGGCAACAAAAGCCAAAATTGACAAATGGGATCTCATTAAACTAAAGAGCTTCTGCACAGCAAAAGAAACTACCATCAGAGTGAACAGGCAACCTACAGAATGGGAGAACATTTTCGCAATCTACTCATCTGACAAAGGGCTAATATCCAGAATCTACACAGAACTCAAACAAATTTACAAGAAAAAAACAAACAACCCCATCAAAAAGTGGGCAAAGGATATGAACAGACATTTCTCAAAAGAAGACATTCATACAGCCAACAGACACATGAAAAAATGCCCATCATCACTCGCCATCAGAGAAATGCAAATCAAAACCACAATGAGATACCATCTCACACCAGTTAGAATGGCAATCATTAAAAAGTCAGGAAACAACAGGTGTTGGAGAGGATGTGGAGAAATAGGAACACTTTTACACTGTTGGTGGGATTGTAAACTAGTTCAACCATTATGGAAAACAGTATGGCGATTCCTCAAGGATCTAGAACTAGATGTACCATATGACCCAGCCATCCCACTACTGGGTATATACCCAAAGGATTATAAATCATGCTGCTATAAAGACACATGCACACGTATGTTTATTGTGGCACTATTCACAATAGCAAAGACTTGGAATCAACCCAAATGTCCATCTGTGACAGACTGGATTAAGAAAATGTGGCACATATACACCATGGAATACTATGCAGCCATAAAAAAGGATGAGTTTGTGTCCTTTGTAGGGACATGGATGCAGCTGGAAACCATCATTCTTAGCAAACTATCACAAGAACAGAAAACCAAACACTGCATGTTCTCACTCATAGGTGGGAACTGAACAATGACATCACTTGGACTCGGGAAGGGGAACATCACACATCGGGGCCTATCATGGGGAGGGGCAGGGGGGAGGGATTGCATTGGGAGTTATACCTGATATAAATGACAAATTGATGGGTACTGACGAGTTGATGGGTGCAGCACACCAACATGGCACAAGTATACATATGGAACAAACCTGCACGTTATGCACATGTGCCCTAGAACTTAAAGTATAATAATAAAAAAAAAAAAGAAAATGTGTTTATTGAAGGATGTAGCCTGTTTCCTAGCAGCTAATGTGTCTGAAAACATTGTTTATTTTAGAATTCCATACATGAACAATTTTAGGGACTAAAAATAATCTTATTCAAAGTATCAGGTTATTTTTCTGTTTGCAAGCTATTCGCTGCATGTCAACTTTTAATTTATTAGAATTTATGACATTAAATTGATTATGCCAAATGTTGTACCCCTGCCCCACCCCCACAGTATTTACATCAGTCTTTTGAATCCTTACATCTACTAGGCATTCCACCAAAACATCTCACTAGAGGATAGAGAGTGGATTTTCTTCTCCAGAATTGTATCTCCAGCTTGCATTCCACTTTTCCAATTCTCATTAGAATATTTACCGTGCATTTTAGATTTCTACCAGTACCTTGAACCCAATATATGTCCAGTGTAATTCTCTCTCTTTTTATCTCTGAGTAGGTGTGGCCTTGGGAATCTTGCCAAAAGTATGGGAATGGTATGCATATTTCTCAATGCAAGAGTAAAGTTTATTTCCCTTGGTGCTTTTCTGATTTTTTTATAAACCAATATTCTGTCTATTTGGCACATTCTGAATTTCCTTCACTGGTTTTACTAACAGGAACATATGTGAGTAGCGTACTCAGATCTGTAGGTAGAAATGGGGTAAATGATGGCTATGAAACTATGCGGCTCAGACATTACTTTCTGAGGAATGTAATTGTCCAATGGGCCCTGTTGCTGCCTGTATGAATTCACCATTGCATTAGCACTAAGGCCATGTTTTCTGTAGCTTGTTCTTGATCCGTGACTAAACACAGTTGAGGGACTAAGACAGATCCATTCCAGTGAAAAGTATGGCTCCTCCAAGGCACAGATGTGTTCTGAGAGCACACAACCACCCAACTGAAGCATTTCTGGAATTGTGCTACAATGTGAGACTCCTCTCCTACAATCCTCATTCCATCACTTTTTTTTTTTTTTTAACATTGAACTCATGTTTATATCATAGGCTGAAAGTTCTCTTTACTTTCTTCTGTTGCTTCTCCATCTCACTTGCATCTTTAATCTTATCTTGTTATCTGCTTCTTGGAGAATCCAAACTAATAGGAGTGATAACTAGAGTGGTCCAAGAAAACAGGTGGTAAGATGCAGATTTTGAATTGGTTCACTCTTCACAATACTGATGAAAAGTACCCCATCCTGAGTGGTAACTGGGATATAGTTACCCCCGACAAAAGATGGTCACCACTTGCTAAATAGTTCCCTGATTAAGACCTGGAAAACTATGTTGGTGGAGAGAAATGCCTGAAGTTGTAGCTAATTCAGGCATATTGTAAAACATGCATGGAACTATGCTTGTGAAGAAAGTAGAGTTGCTGGTTCCTGCTAATCTGTATTGATGCCTTGTAGAGAAATGACAAACTAAGGGCAATGAACAAATAGATAAAAGCTAAGTATGACAGCCAAATGCCTGTTTGGTAGCTTACAAAAAGGGCCCCTATCTCTACAGTAAAGGCTGAGCAGCACACATAGATCTATTAGAGTAGAGCAGAGCTCCAGAGACCTTTGGAAACTGTAGATGAAAGCTTCTGGAAATATGTCCCTGAGAATGTGGCTCTGCAGACTCCTGAACCAACCATCAATACTTTTAAAGGTTACCCACTTTTTTCCTCATATGAACTAGAACTTTTCCAGTTTTGGAAGATGCTGCAGAAGCCTCTCCTTCACAAGGAGACATGTAACCACTCAGTAACTTCCAATAGCATCTTTGCTAACTCTCATGCTAATAACAGATTAAATTCCAGTATAACTTGACTAGGAACATGCAAGCGTTGAAAACAAAAAAAAGAGATGATATACTAGAGAAAACACAAAAATTAGCTGGTGTGGACTGCAAGGGCCAAGGAAGCAACCAACCCTGGGATTGGATTTTGAAGGTGTTTGCTTGATCAACAGAGTTGAAATTTAAGACTATGTAAGTAAGAATTAATTTACTTAGAAACATTCTCTGGGAGTGGGGTATAACACTGTGACAGGAAACTCTAGAAATTGGTCAAATTCATTGCTAGAGAGGCTTTTAAAAGTATCAAAAAATGATGACCAATGCTGAACTTTTGACATGGCTCTATTGCTCTAAAAGACCAGCTGGCCACTGTTGACTATGGAGGGCCTGTTTTATTTTCAAGAAGGGCCAGCTGTTTATCCCCACAGGTATAGATACTCATTCTGAGTGTGACTTTGTCTTCTGTGTTTTCAGGGTATCAGAGAAACTTTTTGGGGGTCTACATAATGCCTGATGTATAGTTATAAAACTCTATGCAACATAACACCTGATCAGAACTCTAACTTTATGGTGAAGAAAGTGCAAGAGTGGGCCTACGACTATGGAATCCACTAGTTACCACATATGGTACATCAGCCAGAGGTATCTGGCTTCACAGAATGGTTAAATGGCCTTCTAAAGGCATGGATAGGACATCATCTTGAAGGCAAAACTTAAACGGTAGGATACTATTTTTTGGGATGCAGTGTATGCATTGAATCAGAGTATATGTTTTATATGACTTCATGGTCCCAATATTGCCAGGACATTTAGATGACCAGCAGATGTGATGAGGAGACACTATCATGGTAGGAGTAATCAATCATCAGCAGAAGGGATTAGGTTTACATTCACAAGATTTTGTCAAGGACAAATTCATGTGGAAACCCAGTGAAATAACCTTGAGCACTTCTTAGTACTCCTTAGACCCACTGTAGTAGTGAACAAATATGTTTAGGATCTCTGGCCTGAGAAAAGTATAATTAACAAAATATCAGAATCTCAGAAATGAACGTTTGAGTCATACTACCAAGAAATTTTGAAGTGGTAGTGGGAAACAAGTTTCTATTAATACTTTCATATTTCTTAAATTCAGAGCTTTCTGAGCAAAGATTACTAGAAATCTGGGTAAAGGCTATTTGAATGACAAACATGCCTTGGAAATTGGAGATTGTGAATTGCTTCAGAGCCATTTTCTTGCATTCTATTTTAACAGAATGTATAAACTAGGAGACTCTTTTCTTATCTCTCCCAGAGCCATTTGATTGCAATTCAGAGTAGAATTCTGAAAAGAGAAGATGTGTATACCTTGAAGTTCAACTCTCTCTTTTTTGTCTCTTTTTTCCCTGCTCTTCTTCTCCTCCTACCTCCTCCCCTCTCTCCCTCCAAAGAGGAAGAATAAGAAATATGTGAGCCACCCTATATAAGCTCCAAGTCTCATAATTTCAGAGGCTCTCTACTGTGGTGCAATCCCTGCACATTTAGGTGACATCTGGCCAACATTTTCAGGTAAGGGATTTTTAGAGTTGGTACTGAAGAAGGGCAGGGATGAGTACTGATTGTAGCCTTGAGACCATTTGCAGAGAGAGGGACTGTAGTCATCTCATTGACCTCCTAATTTTAAGACTCCCCTCTGGAAAAGAGGCCCATAGGAACCACAGAGATGTTTCCTCCAAACATCATGGGGAAATGAATGTGATGGATGTGTGTAGCATAAGGGATGGACTGTGGTAGTTTTGAAAACATGACTCCTGGATCTCATTGACCAATGGCTCCAGTTACTGCTACACTTTGTACAGGCTACCCCCAGCCCAGGGCTGAGCTTGTTTGTGGGCGGTAAGGTTGATCATTTCTGTGAAATCTGGGGTTGCTTCAATAGGTGACTCAGGCTCAAGGATGCCCTATTGGCCTTACCGAGCCTTTCTTGGAAATATGATGTAGTCTGAAACTCTTCCTATTCAATCTCTCTTCCTTTCCCTTATCCTTCAATGGGTATCAAGTCTGTATCATGTTCTGAAGGTCCTTCTTACCTTTCATGCTCCTTGCCCTAATAAGTCTCTCACAAGTCTAATCCTGTCTTGCTATTGGCTTCGCCAAAATAATTCAGAGTGCAAATTCATGGAGTCACCTAACAGAACCCAATGTGGTCTTCTCTTATGCATATAATAAGCACTCAGTAAACCTTTCTTTAATATTTTTTTGAGTGAATCTTTTTTTGGAATGCACATGAAGGCAAAAACCAACAGTCAACATTTATTGCTGTTTAGTTTGTCTGCTATAACAAAATAACATAAACTGGGAGAAAACAGAAATGTATTTCTCACATTTACATTTCTGGGATCTGGAAAATCAAGGTGCTGCCAGATTCAGTATCTAGTTAGGGCTTACTTTCTAATTCACAAATGGCAACTTCTTGCTGAGTCTTCACACGGTGGAAGAGAGAAATGAATTCCCTTGGGCCTATTTAATAAGGGTATTAATATTCTTCTTGAGGGGTCTGCCCTCCTGACCTAATCATCTCTCCAGAGGTCCCATCTTCTAAGTCCATCACCTTCAGCTAGGGGACAAAAACAGTCAGACCCCATGTTACTGCATAGTCACCTTTAGTACTGAGTGAATGTAGCTAGCTAACAGTCTGTACAGACATGAGGAAAAAAACAAATAACTCGATTTTAAGAGTGAGTTGAAAATAGTAGTTGCCTTTGTAGGTAGGTGTTGAGAGTTGTACCTAGTGAGGCAATGACAGCCATTTGTCACCCAGTAGCACAATACAGAAACATATTTCTGTCAAAAACATTTATGCAAAAGTATAGTATTGCCAATCAAACATGATTTTTAAAGAAAGTTGGAGGCATGCTCCATCTGATTTGGTCAAGAAAGTAAAGGGGAAAGATGGAAAGCAGGCCAAAAAAAGCTAGTCAAGCATAGCATTATTACTAAGTAGTTGGCAATGACTGTTTAACATTACAGAACTCTGGAACAAATTATCATGTGGGAGCTTGTCATCTACTCCAGGATTTGTTCATAGAAACACACACACATATCACATATTTCATGCTGCTGTTTACACTGAGGAAGCTGTTGATTAGTACCTCCAAAATGTTCCCAATGTTGAATGCTCATTTTTGTCACTTGGAGAGTTTCAAAAAATACTAATTCCTGGGTCACACCCATGAAGATTCTGATGATTTTGACTTTATTTTTCTTGTTGGTGTCTAGGCATCAGTATTTTAAATGCTTCTTTGATATTTCTAGTATGCAGCTGGTATTAAGAACAATTGGTAAAGTTAAAACAAAGAGAGAGAGGAAGCAGAGAAAGAGAGAAGAGTGAGAAAGGAGGAGGAGGATGAAGAAAAGAAGAACAACAGCAACAAAAAGAACTAATTATTGCTTCCTTTTTCTACATTAAAAGAAAGTTATATGTCCACTCCAATTGTTTGCTGGGGTGACAGTAACAATTAATATCACACTAGGGAGGGTTCTGAGGTATCTCCCTGTCATGTTATTTCTTGATTAACTAAATCAGGTTACACTTTCTACTCAATCTGAAGATCCATGCCATACTCTTTAATTGATTGCATCCAAGATCCTAGTGTTTAGCCCACTGTAACTTTGCCAGGGTCTTCCAGTCTAGATCCATGGGAGTTACATATATTACAAATTGTGGTTTTTATTTATTTCCTTTTAAGTCATGATTCCAGGTGACTGGTAATTTTATTTATACTTTTTAAAAAGGTCTTCTTTTAAATAAAAGAAGATATTGTACTGTGTCAAAAAAAATTTATGGAATTAAACCTGGCCAAAGAGTAAGTGAATGCTCATGGATTAGAGTTCAGGGCCCTTTGCTCCCCATTCTGCTGCTAGGTCACTAAGAAATGCTGCTAGTATATTTTTGATGCCAGCTACAGACTTTAGACTTTGGATTAATCCTTAGCCTTAGTGCCTTAAGACTTAGTGAGCTGCAACATGCCAATTCCCTTATGTCCTGTTTCCCTTAGTGATGGGTTAGTTTTCTCTTCATAATTTCAGCAAGTATCATCAGTGTCAAATGAATCGATAAAAGCATCAACATTAGGACAGTTCATGTCCCAGTGGTCAGCTAGTGCCCACATGCTGAGAATCAAGTGATGTAACACTCCATGAGTGTCTCCAAGACATAAGGAGTAGGCTGCATTAACACATTTCTCGGACAGAGCAAAACAATAATTTCTAATCTGCTACATTCCATTGTTGAATTGCTCAGTCATTTCACAGAGAGTTCTGGTAACAATTAATACAGTCATAAAAGGAGAAAATAACAGGGGAAAACATGCACACAAATTGAAAGCATATATCTACATGCTGTTGTCCCACAAACTTAGTTCAACCACACATCTGGCTGGAAACTTGCAACTAGAATTCATAAGTGATGTTATCATATAAAGTGTGGTGGAGAAATCACAAAGGAGCACATTTGTACTTTCTGGAATTAATATCTATGTGTAGATAATTAAGAGAACAATAAAAATACACAAAATGAATGTACACAGGGGAAGGTAGGAACTGAGTATCATCCAATCCTCTCATATCATACAAACCTTGGGGAAATAAAGCTGTATAGGATGTTGGCGGACAATATTGCTGCTGGAACCAGGAATTTGAAGTATTGCAGCTTAGAAATAATGGTTTCAGTTAATAAGGATGTGTGGGTGGAATTAAATTTACCACTCCCACTATTGTAGTCAGAATTATGTGCCTAATTCTTATACACTGTCTTGGAAATATTTCTTCTAGCCTCATTTATGAGAATGCTTTTAAACCATGGTAGCATCAAACAATATCAAGATACACGTCCTTCCTGTGCCTTGTGTTCACATTCTTTCAACATTATAAAGGTTTAGATATGCATGTTGTCATCAGGAATACCCTAGTGTATTCCAAGAGAACAAACCTTAGTCAAATAACTCCATTTTACTTTCTGACCTGGTGAAATCCTTTTGAAGACTGCAGAGGTTACTGGAAGGTGATGACACTACAGTAAGCAGTGCCTTCACAATCTAGCGCTTCCTGGTTTTAAGAATGTGTGTTGATAGCAAATTTTCAATTATATATATATGGCGTGATATGATCTAATTGTTTTAAATGTTTTGTTTATAAACCTCACAGTATAACATAGAACGCTTTGAGAAAAAGCAAATCTCATATTTCAAGCACAATTAAGTGCACATGTGGCTTTCAGTGCACAATTCAGTGCACTTTGCTTTCTTTATAAAACACTGAATTTCAAAACAATATGTTTACATTATCGTGTGTGTGTGTGTGTGTCTGTGTGTGTGTGATAGGGAAAAGGGAGTTCTGATTTAAGGAGTTTTTGGTATTTCTTTAAAAATCAATTCCAGTGAAATTAGCACATAAGATAATTTTAAAAGATGATTTTACAAGAAAATTACAAAAACCACAACATAATAAAATTTTTGGACATAATTTGCAAATACTCCCAAACATGAGCTTTCTTTGGGGAGAGATAGACAAAATCAATTTAGCTCATTGAATACTGTAGGCACAAAAGTTTCTTTCACAAATTGCTTTAAAACAATGTAGTCTCCCATTCACTCTCTGTGTAGTTGTTAATTTACAAGTAAGAATCCTATGGCTGGGTGCAGTGACTTGCGCCTGTAATCCCAGCACTTTGGGAGGCCCTGAGGTCAGGAGTTTGACAACAGCCTGGCCAACATGGTGAAAACCCGTCTAAAAATACAAAAATTTGCTGGGCATGCTGGCGGGCATCTGTAATTCCAGCTACTTGGGAGGCTGAGGCAGGAGAATAGCTTGAACCAGGGAGGCAGAGGTTGCAGTGAGTCAAGATCATGCCATTGTACTCCAGCCTGGGTGACAGAGTGATACTTGGTTTCAAAATAAAATAAAATAAAATAAAACTAATTTCAGTAGTGAAAAAATATTAAAGCCTTAATGTACATATTTTAGATGGCCTTCACTAAAGTGCTCTAGGGAAAAACCTAAAAAGAAAAAAATGAAATTAAAATCAAACATATTACCCTTATAACAAATAATTCTTCTTCCATTTCCTTTGCCCTGTTCCCTCTGATGATTCATAATCAATTATTTTGTTTATCCTCATGAGAAGTACACCTTTTCACACATAAAAACATTTACTTGATTTAAAATGTAAATTCTGTTGTATTGGAACACACTATAGGCTTCTGTAGGGAAATATTGGCAGGGGATTTTTGTTTATCATCAAAGAAATCTCAAGATATTAGTAATGGAAGAGCCACAAAAACATTTGCTGTTAGTCCAGGAAAGGGGTAGTTAGTTGCCATAGGATAAAGGACCACACATCGAAAGAAGCTACAACATTGTGGAACCTGCAGGATCTGTGTTAAAAGTATTATTCCCTACATTTTTTGGGGGGGATTTGAAGAAAGTCTTTTTTGCTGTGATTGTTCATGTTTCTATTAATTCTCAGGTTTAGTAATTCTAGATAGATGAGAGTACTGTTTCTCCCAATAGGAAAACTGACAAAAGTAAAGTGTTTTTGATCTACATTAATTTACCCTTATCTGCTCCTTCCCCAATTTCTGTCATGCATTTTGTCAGCCTGCTTCTTAACAAACTTTCTCTGAAACATAAATTCATTTAAACTTCCAGGATTAAAGGTCACTTCTCTTATGGGCTTTTGGGATTTTAAAAAGTGCACTTCGTCTATTTGGCTTAAACCTCATTGTGAATTTCAGAAATAAAGGGAATGTCCTAATGAGGGTGTGTGTGCACATGTGTTATTTTGCGCACAGTACAGAATTACCTTGGGGTATAACACATAGTATGGAGACTGCACACTCTTCTACTTTGGAGGACAATCCCATCACTGAGAGTTCCTCAAATCAAAATTCCACCATTCCACATCTGCAGCATTCAGAACACTGTCACAAAAAATAACTTTTAACTATTCATAAATGGTTTTCAGGATATTTATTTATTTATTTATTTATTTATTTATTTATTTATTTATTTTGAGATGGGGTCTTGTTCTGTCACCCAGGCTGGAGTGCAGTGGCGCGATCTCGGCTCACTGCAACCTCCGCCTACCGGGTTCAAGCAATTCTCCTGCCTCAGCCTCCTGAGTAGCTGGGATTACAGGTGCGTGCCACCACGCCCAGCTAATTTTTGTATTTTTAGTAGAGATGGGGTTTCACCATGTTGGTCAGGCTGGTCTCGAACCCCTGACCTCGTGATCCACCTGCCTCGGCCTCCCAAAGTGCTGGGATTACAAATGTGTGCCACCGCGCCCGGTACCAGGATTTCTCTTTAACAGTTAGGATCTCACATCGTTCATGGACTTATTCTTTATCAAGACACCTTGCACATTGTAAACACTCAATTTGTATTTATTTATTTATTAAATATGTGATACGTTGGCAAGTTATGCTTTGTTTGTCTAATATTATCCTAAAATGAGTTCCTGAGGCTCACTTTCATGATTCTGTAAGCGAGACAAAATTCAGTGATACATTGACTATGATAGTGATATACACAAAGAAAAAAAAGATAAATACAAATATTTCTTGCTTCTAGTAATTGTTCAAATATTGGGATCTGATGTCATAATAAAAGTAAAAGTTAGAAACCATTCTATACCTGAAAAGAGCCCTCTACCCAACACACACAATACTTTATAAAAATGGAAGCAGATCTTTTCAGAATTTAAAGGATATCTCATACCTTCAGGGATATTTAATCTAAAAAGGAATCTCAAGAGATTAACAGTGACACATGTTAAATTCTCATCTAAACCATATTTTGAGATGTGTGCAGTAATTGCTCCTCATGATACACGATAAGGTGCTCCTTCTCTCCATTGCTTTCTATGATGTGTCAAGCCCTTACTTTTTAAATCACTTGGTGGATACAGAAGTATGTAGGATATTAATATGATATAATTCCTTTTTGTGACAAATTCTCCAGTCTAGCACAAGAAAGAATGCCTAAGCAAATACTTTTATTACACTATAGTGATTTATTCCATGGAAGTAGTACAAAGTGCCTAGAAAGCATTGAAAATAGGAGATTCACAGAGTAGGTAAAATGTTAGTTCATTATTGTGGAATCAGTGAGAATTGTTACAGGCAGACGTAGTGATTGGAGAAGCCAGTCAATCAAGTAGAAATCATATTTCAAAGCCACACAGACTTCATGTGTTTGGAGCATGAAGGTAAGAGGAGACCGAAAAAAAAAAATGATAAAAGATAAGCATGATAATATAGACTGGGTCTAGACTGAACAAATCATTTGTATTTTAAAAAGTAGTTTCTACTTCACCTTATGCACAATTGAAAGTTATGAAACATATTGAACATGATTTTGGTCATCCGGGTGTGCAGAAATTTTGAAGAGAGATATAGATGGGAGAAGAGAAATAGAACAATCAGTTCTGATTGAGTTGGAAACTTTATTCCTATTGTAATGCAATATATAAGACCAAACCTTGGACAAAACAAAGCAGTATAGTATCAAATTTGCATTGATCAAATGTGAAAGCAAGATCAGCATACCCTCTGGAAGGCTGGCGGATGCTGTGTCTGTCTTGCACATGGTAAAAAGTGTATAGCCAAAATGTTAAGTCTCATTCCTCATGCCTTTTTAAAATGATACAGAAAGGGTCGAGACTTGCATTTTCAGCTCCATATCTCTAATGAGATATCAGTCGGTTGTGGCAAATTGGAATGACAGAGTATTACTTGTTTGTGTACTTCCAATGAGTATACAGGTTGTAGTAAAAGTTTGTACACAATCTAGTGCCAAAATCCAGAAAAATAATTCCAAACCCAATGCAATGATACTGTCTACAAGTCTATGTATTATCCTGACATAAATATTCTTCCCAGTTTCTTGGGGAGCAGGTCTCATGAAAAATGGTAATACATAATGTGTAACACATTTTCACCTAAAAGAGACAGACAACATATCTGGCCACTTATTTTAAGGAATGTTTCATAAACTAGACAACTTAAGAGAAATGAATGCAAATCTAGTGGACTGCTTGAATTATTTTATTTTAGCGTGAAAATTAGTTTAGTATTCAGTATGGCTGGTCACTACACTGCACCTGAACTGAGCATGTGAACTTCTAAATCAACTAATATCAGGCTGGAAAGGCAACAGCATATCATTTATTCATTCATTTTATACTTACTCATAATTTGCCATTTTAAAAAACTTTACTAAACACTGTAGATATAAAGTTAATAAAACTGATAACTCTGTCCTTGAAGAATTTGCAGACAAGTAGAGATAAAGATAGACATACAAACAGATAATTTGTAACAAAATGTGGCAAGTTCCATAGAAAGATGGAAGCAACTGGATGTGATCCTCCAGGAAGGATTCACAGTGGTTATATTATAATTTTTTTTATTGAAGTATGAATGACAGTGAGCCATGTTTAAAGAAGAAAGTCATACTTGAAAAGATATTGTAGCTCAAAAGTGTATCCCTGAAAATAGTTTAAAAATATTCAGCTCTAATGTAGTATTACTTTTCAAACAACAAAAACCAATAAGTAGGAACAGATACACTTGAATTGCAGTAAGCAGCTTGGAGTATCCATCTTTTCAAAATGTGCTGGATAGTCTACTACATTTTGCCAGAAATAGTAACAAAGAAAAATCTTCTCTTCCATTCAGTGCTAAATTGTGTTTTCTTAATTCCTTTGCTTTTCTTCCATCACAATTTCATTCTTAATGGCAACATCATTAGAAACTTAGAAACATTATTTAGCATAAAAGTATACAGATAGATATTATTAAAAGCCTGCCAACCTTATATTTCAATATTTTGGCTTAGTGGAAAATAATTTTTAAACTTAGAATTTTATTCATCTCCTGAATTTGATTCATAGTTTTGTTTCTTAATAAGCATGTGAACTTAACCTATTTAATGCATGCTCAGATACTTAGTATTCTAATCTATAGAAAATGGAGAATACTTCTTTCTTATCTAATATGAAAGTGGAAAAGACAAATGTTCCCTGGGTATTTCTCTACACTGGAAAATGTAAAATACCACAAATGTGAATGTGATATTATGATCATAATGATTACCTATGATATCAATACATGTCTGTTGAATTAGGGTTAGAATGAATGTCCTGTTAATAGCAAACACACTCTGCTCAACTTTGCCTTTTGAAGGAGAATAAGGGAACCTTAATAAATGTGTATGTGTGTGTGTGTATGTATTTCTAGTCTGAGTCCTACTCATTAGTATTGATGTGACAATCGTCTTATCTTTCTGCATCTCACTGTTTCTCATGTATAAAATTGTAGGTGAAGATAACTAACATGTAAACATAGATCGCTGTTTACAATAGGATTTTGCATATGATCGTTGGTAAAATTATAACAAGTATACCAAGTAAACAAGGGTAAGCTCTACATGTTGCTTAACACAAAAGCTGAGACTTAAGAAAGTATATACTTTGAAGCCATGGGTCTAAAAGCTAAGGGAGCCAAATTATGACTCCTCTCTTCGTTGTTTCATGCTATGTTCCTTCTACAATAATAAGCAGTTACCATCTCTATTTCTAATTGCACTACATTTCTTTTAGGATTGTGGAGGTAATCAAATTAAATAATATATTTAGCTTCAAAGTATATGAATGCTCATGAATAAGGTGCTGTTATTATTATCATGTTCTAGGAAATAAGAGTGAAAGACATGTAACAAATTTCTGTTATCGTATTGCTTCATATTATAAAAAATAAACACTCTCCTTGGATTTTTACACTTTGACTATTATTTATGAGTGTGGAAGAGTTTAATTTAATTCTGGATACATAAGATAAGGCACCAATGCCTTGCTACTTTGATTGTTTTAAGAAAGACAAAGCCCATTCAAGTCATACTTGCTCCTAATTCTCACACATAGGGTCTGTTTACTTTGGTTTTATTTTAAGCTATGGCATCCTCAAAGAATTAGCTGTGGGCAAGAAAGGACTCTTTACTCCCTTGGAATAATCAACTGAATTACCCTGGAACAGGAAAACAGGAGTGAGAAAAGGATTTGAGTACTTTCAAGCACAGAGTTAGATTTGAGGACTCTTGTCTGCTTATGCTAAAGGATTTTTAAACAAAAAGGTATCCATTTACCTTAAGAAGTACAAAGTTTATTTAAGTGCCCCTGATTTCTTTAGAATATGATCTGAATCTTGGCAATGAACAGAAACACGGGATTTTGCAACATGTGTCCACATGTGGTTCAAGTGCTCCACATGTGCTCTTTCAATGGGTCCTGTAACCTTGCTGTGGATCACATGTGTTTCACATATGCTTTATATGGTTCACATCTGCTTTAAACATATTTTTCCTGACAGTAGACACCCTTGTTACATTACCATTTGCTATAATAATTAAATTTGAGGAACCTAACTTGAGAGGATTTGTGAGGGAGGGTGTTTGTTAGTTTTGATTTATATTTGGTGCTGTGTTGAGTGATACCCATTATAACTGCTTATCGTATCTCTTTGTAGGCACACTGTTGCTGCGTTTAACCTCACTGAAGCCAGACTAATCCATAGATGTACTTAAATGCCTATGACTCATATGAAGGTTATCGTTTTAGAAGAGACCTTGAAAACATACTCTGGATTTAGAGCAAAAAAATAAACTGACATTTCCAAGAGGAAAGAACCCTTTTAATTTTATATTGCAGATGCAGAGCTAAAAGCATATAAGCATGTACAGTAAATAGCATAATATTAATCACATAATGAAAATTACATCTAAATGAGAAACATATTGTAAACTACAGTCACAAAAAAATCATACAAAATTAATGTGGACACCTGCCGGCTTTCCTTATATCAAGAGAAAACAAAACTCATTGTAATTTAATGAATTATTTTCTGTTATAGTGCACTAATTATCTCTTCCTTTCACCCTCAGGAAGCATCTTTTTAAATTTCCAGTTGTATCTCAATATATGCCACCTATTATACAGGGAAGAAATACTTTTTTAGTAATTACAGCATATTTGTTTTCATCTGTCTTTAGAGAACATTCTAATATTAGAGACTTGCCCCTGAATAAAAAAATACTGTGCTTAATGAAGTCTGAGAAGCAGTGACTCCATTCTGTATCTTTTCTTGATGTGTGGATGTAATGCTCATTAGCGTTAATAATACTTGGAAGTAAATGAAGCATATCAGATTGTGGCTACCTTATCCACACACTGAGCAGGAATGTGGTGCCCTTCAGCCGACAGGTTACCTAATGCTCAGTTGGCCAAATGTTAAAAGAAATTTGGTGCTGTAGGCGATTAAATCCACCGTCCGCCCCTGAGGACCATGCAACCGTAAATAAGCATTTTAAAAGAATCTCAGTCTTTAATGAAGAACAGGGGAATTTTCAACCAGTAATCAGAAACAGCTTTGGAAATATAGGGATAGTGGTATGCATATTTTGATTTGGTGTTTGGAACATGAATTGTTTTAGAGACATTCCAAAGAATGGATCTCATTGTGTAGTAAATGTTTAGTGGATTTGGAAAATTTAAAGAATTTAGAGTCATCATTCTGGAGTAAAAAAAGGAACTCTGGTTAGAAAGACTTATATTAATTTAAAAATGACATAATGAGAGAAAGAGCAGGTATAGCAATAAAAGAAAATATATGAAATACAACATGTAGTTATTCTAGTTCTCACAGGCATTGCATATGACCTTGTGCATATTTAGAAAAAAACTTTTAAATAAAAAAATGCTTTTATCTTACAGTCTGTAATAACAAGCACATTAATGCAGCATACAATATCATCTCAGCTAATGAATCATCAGAATACTCAGGAGTAACTAAAATTCCATTTTCATGTTGTTAAATATACTTACTTAGAACAGGCCAGAAAGACACTAAAAGTAAGAATAAGTCCAAGGGAAAAAGTAAAAACTGGTAATAGGAGGAACATTTACCTTCGTACTGATGAAATGAACATGATTTTATGCTCACTTTCATCTGCAGGTATCACTATTTTGATTAAATTGGATGGTCAAAATTAGTCAATTATTTTGTTTTTTATTCTTCTGCTCAGGTTCAGTTATCATCCTATACATTTTGCTGTGTATGAGACTGAAGTACAATGAACTGTGGATACAGAGATTTAATGTAAGGAGAATAATGTCTAAATGTGTACTGATGACAAAAAAAAAAAAAAAAAGTGTAACCAAGAGTTGGCAAGGCTGTCCCTGCAGCTTACCCCAGGCAGCCATCCATCTTGCTTACAGAGATGACCACTTACAGTTCTACCAATACCTTACTGGGTGGGCTTGAAAGGAAATTCTTATTACTTATTGTCATATTTACTTGCATGAATGTAATGAGAGAGATGACCAGCAATATGGGGTCAAGGCATAAAAACAATGGGCATATCCATGAAAATGAGGAGTCCACCCCTGAGTAACCACACTTTGACATTCTACTCCACTGCCTCCTTAATACTGTCACATAAATACTAATAGTCATCTCAGATTTAGGTAAATTCACAGCCTGATTCTCCCTACTTCTCCAAACCCTACTCATCCCATGATTTTTCCACTTCATTAAAGATCAACTGCAGTTCTCCCAGCTATTTGCAGCAAAAAAACCCAAAAAACAAAAAAAAAAAACAACGATTCTTTAACCTCTTTCTTTTTCTCACATCCACATCCAATTAGTGCACAAATCCTGTTGCTCTATTCTCAGGTACTGTTTATGTAGACCCAAATTTGTTCTCTATCTTCAGGATCACTACTCTTGTTCAAGATATTACTATTTCTTGCTTAGATATTTGTAATACACAGATTGCATTGACAGTTGTCCTACTATAATCTGTGTGAATACAATAGTCAAAGGATTGTTTTGTTTTGTTTCTTTTTAAAACCATGTTTGATCATGCTGCTTCTCTTCTCAGACCCTTCAATAGTTTCACACTTCACTCAGAGTAAAAGCCACATTTCTTATGAAGGTCTGCATGATCTCATCCCTTAGTGCCTCATAATCACGTTTCTTCCCTCACTTTGCTCCAGACACTCTGGCTTCTGGGATGCACTAAACACCAAGCACGATCATACTACTAATCCTACTAGTAGGATCGTACATGATCCTACTAATCCTACTAATGGGTATTTGCACTTGCTGCTACTTCTCCCTTAAAAAACTCATGGCTGAAATATCCTTCTGGATTACTGGCTCTGTTCTTGTGGGTCTCTATTCACATGTCACCTTGTAGAATAAGTAACACCCCATAGCTCTGCATCATTTTTCTCCACAGGATGAGCCTTTGTCTGATACAACATTCATGCATCCACAGCATCTAGAATAGTACCAGGAAAATAGGATTTACTCAATAAACATTTATTGAATGAATTAGTCCCTTCATTGCAAATGAAAAAAGTAAAGGCCTGGAAGTATTATCAAGTATTGACCTAGTCACAAAAGACTATAGCCTAAGGGAAGGTTGTAAGTAGGAAAGAATCCATAGAGAAAACACCGAAAGAAGAGCTTTAGTCATGAGCTCCCAGGACTATACAGAGTCTGTTGAGGGACACAAAATGGAAAAATAGACCTCCAACATTAGTCACATACTCACTCCTTTTTAAAAATGAGGACACCAAGGTTCAAATAGATTAAATCATTTGTCTAAGTCACTTGATTCAAAAATGCTGGAGCTGGAATTCAAGCTAAGCCAGGTTGGCTCAGGGTTTTCCCTTCTCCATAACTTTTAATACTTTTGGTCAAGAGAACCCCCATGTGTCTCACTCCTGACTTGATGAAATTGCTGGACTTTCAAACCTAAATAATTAGTTCTGAAATTTTTGTGACTCTGCCACACTGGCATTACATCTTTAAATGCAACATATACCAAGTAATGAATAGTCATCAATTTAAAAAATATATTAATATCAGTGAAGATGACTATACGCTTATTCTACAAGACCAAATGTCTTACTGAATCCATCTATTCTAGAGTAAGAGCAATTATTGCATGTACAATTTTAACCACCTTCCAGTTAGAACTGCTGCATTTAGATGACTTTCATGATTTACATCTTTTACACTTTACAAACCCAATAGACTATCCAATATAATTAACACACTTAATGTGTTTACAGAAAAGGTATAGATTTTATATTCATATAGTATTCAATATGCTATTGCATCAGTTTGCTCTTACACATGCATGTAGATGTGGACACATACCACATAAATGAACTAACTGACACACACACTTGCCTTTCTCCTTGAAAATATTTTGTCTCACACACATTGTTAAATCATTTGCTGTCAGAACCTGGCCTTTTTTCTTAAAGATACCATCATTGTTTATGAGAAAAATCCCTGAATTTAACTTAAAATCTCTTTAATTTTAGTCTATACTTCTTGACTCTTAAGGATAGAAGAAACCCAAAAGATTATAGTACAGTACATTGATTTTCCATATGACTAAACTAAGACAGAAAATTTCAATGGCTATGCGAAAGTTATATTGTTATTAAATAACAACGACAACAAAATCCTCATGGTTAGTGCATTGCTTCCTAGTCTATTGCTTCATGAATGTGCACAGAGAGTGCAGAGACTAGTATCTATCTTAAATAATGAAGCTGCAGGCTTCTTGCAGATGGATAAAGGTGCTGAATAATTCCCTGGGGACCTTTGTGTCATTGTTATTGTGTCACATTGTTTCTGACCTTTTTTATTCACTAAATATTTTTTGTCTCTCTCTTTATATATATATAAAGTGAAACACTGGCATTTTAAAACATGAATGCATCAAATGACAGTATGTTAGTATGACTCCCTGGGGACCTTCCTGTCATTGTTACTGTGTCACTTTGTTTCTGACCTTTTTTTATTCCCTTAATTTTTTTGTCTCTCTCTTTATATATATAAAGGTAAACACTGGTATTTTAAAACATGAATGCATCAAATGATAGTATGTTATGAATTTAAATGTAAATATATGTATCTATAGATAGATATATAGATAGACAGATAGACCTCATTATCGCTACCATACTGACAGACATTGCAATGGTAAAATAGCATTGATGTGTTTGGTGGGAGGTGAGGTTTAACTGAAGATGATGAGCAGTGTTTCCCTTTTCACATCAATGGTAGATAATTCAGACTTTTCCCCTTATTATTATTATTGTCATTTTGCTTTTTGACAGCAATCTATTTCCCATTACTTCTGGGTTGGTTCTTATATCAGTCTTTATGTTTTACATTCGTAAGTTCTGCTTTTACATTTTTTCCATAGATAACATTTCTCCTTATTTCCTTTGTGGACTAATAAAGTTTAAAACAAAAGCTGTACAAAATCGTAAGCAGGCCTTATTTATATGCCATCTGCCGCGTTGTATTAGTGAGTGTTCTGGGCTCTAAAGAGGTTTTAAGAAACATACGCCCTTAATGCTAAGATTGTTATTGTGTTAACCATAAACTCAAACTCCATACCTGTATGAAACATCTTTTTATTTATTTTTTGGTTCAAAAACTTTATTACAGCCAAGACATCTATCTTTTATGATCACGCATTTTGACTACATAGTTGGGTTAGGTCTTATTACTTACTTTGGTCTAATAAACAGAGAGTTGAAAATTGAGCAGCTGAATAAAGCCCTAAAACTCTGAATTTCATGTGGCCTGACTCAGGCATCTGGTTACTTACAAAGAGATCTTAACCTATGTCACAAATGCGTTGTTGTGGAGATTAAATAACAAATAGCTGCAAGTGATTTTGAAGGGCAACTCTGGATGACTTCTGGGTGTCAGTTTACCCTGGCTGCCCTATGAAAGGCCTGAGCATAAGAATAATGTGCATGTACTATGGCGTTAGACTTGACTTGTGGCGGGTCACCAACATACCTTCTTTTGTTATAGTAGGAGGACAGAGTTGGAAACGAAATATTCACTTAAAGACTGAATGCTATTAAGTACGAATAACAGATGATCTTATACTTTTTAACTTTTTTTTAAGTTTTTTTTTTCACAATGAAAAGAAGTTAGAGAAGCCAATAGGTTTTTTTTTGTTTTTTTTTTTTTTTTTTTTTTTTTTTTTTTAACTTTTAATATGATTAAATGCTGTGGTAAGAAGTTATCTTCCTGGCCTAAGATTTTATCATCATGTTTTTTCCGCTTAAAATGCAAAAACCAAGTCCTTTGCTAAATTACTGGGAAAGTCTGGTGCCTCTTTTCAGTGTAGACTCTATAAGGTTTTATCAGCAGATCACATTGTTAGTATACACACAAAAGAATATAGACTGCAATTGAATAGTAAATATTAATCAAATTAAAAAGCAAACTCCCTCAAAATTTGTTTCTTAGAATCTAAATAAATTCATTGTAATATATATTTTTTTCTATATTTTCAATTGTAAAGGAGAATTGTTAAAAGGGATGTGTTCATTTTGTTGGAATATACTGGCCATACTTATTCTTGAAGTAGTTTTCCATTATTTCAGAGCAAGGGTATTCCTCAAATCTTCCCCTGCCACCCTCAGACCAGATTCTCATTATCTTACACCTGGGCTCTGTCTCTCTCTCACCGAACTCTGCCCTTTCAATCCCTCCTAGACAACACATCTCCTCTTTGTCTTTTACCATCCAACTTGCGTTTCTCCCATTTTTCAGAGATTGAAGGTTAAAATCCAGAGCCATGTAATAAGATCATTCTACAAGCTCCATTTACGTATCCGCCCAATTTTATCTCTAACCATTTTTCAACATGACATCTTCACTTCAGCCAGATTATGTCAGTAATTTGTCCCCACGCCCATTAATTAAACAACTATCTGCTTCTCATTCACTACATGTAAGATCTTGTCTCATGTGCCCACAATGAAGAGGAAAGGAACACAAGACAGCAGCCCCTACCCACATCAGTTCTGAGCATGCCCTCCTTCCAGCCAGGGGTTCTTTGTCTACTCCTTTCCAAGCTTCACTTGAAGATTTTCCTGGAGAGTCCTAGTCTTAATGATCAGTGCTCCTTCTCCATACACAGTGATTGTACCACTGTATCAATAAAATTTGCTACATCAGTTAATGCACAGAATAAAGGATCTTCTGTTTACTTGTAGCCTACATGGACTGTTCCCAGTATCCTTCATACAGTATAATCTTAGTAATTATTTATGGGGAGGAAACATGGGGAAGTAAAAGAGGCTCTGCTTTAAGGCAGATGTAAGTTTGAATCCTGTCTGTGTCACTGTCTAGATGTGTGTCCTTAGGCAGTTTATTTAATCCTTCTTAGTGTTTTTTCTTCATTTTATAATGGAGATTATAATAACTACTCCATGGGGAGCTGCGAGTGCTAAATATTTAATCACCTTTCCTCTCAATGATGAAGAGGTACTGAAATTAGAACTTGTGAATGTATTATTTGGATAATCTTTTTTTTTTTTTTTTTTTTTTTTCAGAGAAAAGGTTACAGAAGAATGGTAATCTGTTCCTGTTAGAATCAAACCAGAATTGTCTTTCTGGTCTAGGTACATGCTTAACCTTTACATATATGTGATTGTACCATGGCAGATTTTCTTTGGACTAAGGTTATTCCCTCACTCGAGAAGGTCTTGCCTTGATATTTGGCGATAAATAGCAGAAAGAAATTTCCACTTGCAAGCTCATTAAACATAGTTTTTTCATGAGGCCACGGATTTGTCCATTTTAATAATAATTGCCTTCGTAGCAGCATATTAATGAGTTCAAATAATATCTAACTTTTTCAATGGCCCCCTCTGCGTTACAGGCTGCTAACATTACTCAAGAGGCGGTGATTCTCCCCTTCTGGACCATAGAGCAGCATACTTTCCTCTGATGCCAGAATCCCAGCAATCAGCTTTTAGAAACTGTGAGACCTAAACCCTGGGGCTCTCAGCATGAAACCATCTACCATAGGAAATTAAGGTGCCAACCAATCAATCAGAGAGTGCCTCCGTAGGGGTTACATCTCCAAGTCACCTAGGTATTTCCTGGCCTTTATTAACAAATGCTATCTAAGAAAAACACAAGAACTTTTTTTTAATTTGGATAAAATGAAAATTTAGCAGCTGGTTGAGAGTGATCATTAAAGCTACTCATTATTTGCTTTTTCTCCTTCACTTTTCACCTGCTGGAAATGTAAATGTTTAACTTTTCTGTTTTTGGAAGTGTGAACTTAATTAAAAACAATTAGCTAAGAAATATCCCAGCTCAGTAAAAGCCCTTGTGCTATTAGAGTGATGTGATTCCACTCTGAGTAGCACAGCCTTGCTTCTGCCTCAGCTGAAGTGGAGCTTGGTGAACAGTACCTCCTCCTAAATGTTGCTCTTCAGGTTGACTTTAAGAGAGTGCAGTGACCCTGCTGAGGTGAGCTTTGGATCACAGAGGCCCAGGCAAAATCCTTTACCATTACAACGTAATGGAAAGCAGATTTTAACATTCAGGGAAAATGTGACTTCAGAAATATTAAGGATCTTTATGTGGAAAAGGCATCGTTTTAACTGAGGTCCTGCAGGAAACAAATTTCCCCTTGGGTGTTATGTAACATAAGCGTGGTTTAAGCTTTGAGATAAGGTTCAGGCCATTTAATGGGGGACAAGCAACAAACTCAAGCTATCCAGTCTTGAAAGAAATACAGATGGAAAAAAAATACAATGATCAAAATTTACACAGCATTGTTCTGATCAGGAAACCAGTTCATTAAAAGAAATGGTTAGCAAAGTACACTAAAAAGTTTAAAATATTATTTTCTCCATAAGTTATCTTTTAATGCTTCATTGCATGATAGATGCAAGGTAGCATGCTGTACTTAATAAATGCTGAAAATAGACTTATTCTTTTATTATTATTTATGCCTATAGAGGATAACATATTTCCCTGTAGAGATTACCAGGTTTTAATTTAATTCACTTACGTGACTTTATCAACACATAAGTTGGAAAAGTATACATTCATTTGTCCTTGGATAATTTCTTCTTGTTATTATCACCAACAATGATAATCACAATATTTTATAAACTACATATAATAAAACTCTGTTTTCTGTTCATTTATAAAATTCTGAAGATTTACAGCACTCATTTCTAAACATAGAGATGTCAGTGTTAAGGTACTACAAAGGTATTAGAACTACATTTTTATGCATTGACCTAGCAGGAAGCAGTTTTCACCGATGTCAGTGAAAGAAAATTACTAGTTATTTTTTCTGACCCTTCTCCCCCAAATAAACTAGATTTTATGTTATGTTATGAGCAGCTAAGCAGCATTCTTGAAATTCAAAGTTTATAGCCACATGCCAGTATTTAGATCGGATGTGAATTCTTCGATGAACACTGTGTTATAATGAGCAAACTGTCAGGGAAACAAAGACTTACAGGAAAATAATTCCTCAAGCAACTTCATCAAAACCTTTCAGTCAAAGCATCAGGGACATTTGTATTCCTATATTCAACCATTGGTACTAATACTGACTCACAGTCTCGGTGAGAAAGATTCTAAAGTTGAATAACTGTAGGTCATACCACAGACCCTTGCTATGACTTGTGGCTTTGCACGTAAACAGTATCTTCACAGTGGTGAAATAATCAGTTTGAAAACAAAGGCAATTTGAAGAAGAATTTTTGTCAAACATTTGCCTATGCCTATTTCCCATAATCCCCAGTGCATCTTAGAGTTTACAAATATCAGTTAACTCTTGCAGTACCTCTTCTGTTACCTTTTAATCTACTTATCTTTTCCTCTTTTCTTTTCCATTAACTTTGACTATGATGATCATTGCTAAAAATATCTTCAATGATGTTTGCTTGAGACCAATGGCTTGCTCACACAGAGACTATCACTGCATTTTCTGTTGGTGAGAAATTGGAATCCTGTTTGCAGTAACAACCTAGCAGAATTGGCAACTGTCTGCTATCTGTCTAGCTAGACAGACTTCCTCATTGTTCCAACACAGAAATTTATTTTTTTTTATTTTCCACTCTTCATATTTGTGTATTCCATCTGCCCTCTGAAATATTCTTCCTCTTCCTCTCCTCAATGATAATCCTAGCAATTTTTTATATTTGAACTCCTCTATGACATGTACTTGAATCATTTCAGACAAGGCTTAATAGCAGGCGCTTAATAGACACATGACTCATTTTGTTCTCTGTTGTAACTAGATTGTCTGTTTGCATGTGCAAATACATATATATTTTTCTTATCAAATGTATTGCCTGAGACCTAGGGAGTTGGAGGGTGTCTTTTTTTATTTTGCCTCCTGTAGTACTTTTAATTATAACTTGTATTACAGGTTCATGAGTAATTTTGTCTAACTAAAATTCATGCTCCTTTTAAATTATAAGGATTCTATCTAAAATGATAAACATCGTAATTTGCTTATATTGATTAAGTGTCCAAATCCTTGCTAGTGATGATAAAATCCTTTGATCTTATCTCTACATTTCTCTCCAACTTCATCCTGAACTTCCCCTTTTTCCTTCATGCTCCTATAGTAAGGAATTTTGTGTTTCCCCCCACATGTATTTTTACTTTTATTGTATTTTACTTTATATAACTTTATTTTTTGTACGGGTCCACTATCTTCTGGCTCAGTCATTCCCTTCTAATTCACCTACTATTATTTTTTTTTCTTTATCGTCTCTTAAAATTCAAGTCAGGCATCACCTCTCCATGAAGGTTTTGCCCCTAAAGACAAAAGTCAACACTTACTTGTGAGTAACATCTGTCCTCTGGTAGTGCCTAAGGCATTCCTCTATCAGGGCAGGTTTCATATTACATAGTATTCAAAATTACTGTCTATGTGTCTTTTTTCCCCTGGTGGATTGTAAAGTCTTCAAGGAAAGGGGCCATGTTTTATCTGTCCATGAATTCCTTGCATGTAGCCTGCCCGGTGGTGAGCAGGTAACAAATCTGAAGACAGGTGAGAGTGCTAGCTTAAGTGCTTCTTCCTCAGGCACACACTATGTCAACTGCTCTTGTTTTAACTACCCAGGGTTGAACTTTGGCAACATCTTTAGGTAGGCGAATAACTATGATCCATAAACTACATGAATATATTTTGCAAACTGTCAACCATGATCAAGTGGTGGTTCATTTTTATTATAAAAGAGGCTTTAAGCAATGGTCATTAATCTCAAAGTTTTTTATGTATATGCAAATTGTTAAGATGATTCATATTAAACCAATCAGTGTGATTTGTTTATTTATTTATTTTGTTGCTTAGTCAGGCTCTTTGTTTGTCATGAGTGGTCACAGACAGGCAAGCCCAGACAGTATTTCATGGTTGACTTTCTGTTTCTGAGTGAGCAAGGAAAGGAGCGTAATGTAGCGTAAAGGTGTAATGTGCTACTGCATAGGGCACAGCTCAAGCTTCAGTTGCCTGCCTCACGGCTGTTCCCAGCTGTCAGGATGCGCCTAGGAGAACCACAGGAGTGTGGATGAGCCCCTGAGAAAGAAAATAGATGACAGTGGGGAGAAAGTATTCAACAGAGGATCATGAAGCAGGGAGGGAAGAAGTTGTGATTGATCAAAGATGGGTGTACAGAAGAGACAGTTTTTCATTTCAAATATGCCATTGTATTCCACATTCTTTCTAAAACATTTCAAGTTCTACATTTCCTAATATTAAAATTTCACTTGTTTTTGGCTCATGTTCTTTATTCCTCTTGAATTACTCATAAATCTATGAACTGATGTTCATTTGCACTTCTACCACAATGTTATATATTAAATTAAAATTTGGAAGTAGAGGTTTTCTATAATTTGAATTCCTCTTTGCCTAATATTTCAAAAATCTGTTCTATGTATGTAGAATGATCTCAGATGCATGGACTGCTAAGAATGACAGTTAACCTGCACTGGTAAAAATCCACATTCTAGAAGTAATCCAAAGACACATAGACACTTTTTTTTTCAAGTGATACAGTAGTCAAACTTTCCTGAGCATTTGCAAGGACTCTTCTTAGTATTGTTTTTATGTTAATTATATTATATTAAAAATATAATTGGATTTCTCTGTTGTTTTAAGTAAACAGCTTCCTTAAGTTTTTTTTTTTTTTATCTTAGTTGCCAATTTTTACTCTGAAATAAGCACATTAAATATATAGACTTTATTTGTGCTAACATTTAAAATGCATAAATTGATCCCCTAACTTGTACAAATGCAAAATGATTAATGTCTATAATTACATAAAGCTCTAACAAATGAAGTAAAATTATTTTTTGAAAGAAAATTAATCCTAAGAATATTTTTGGAACCCAAGAATCTTCATTGGTCTTAGGCCCATTTACTGTCCATCCATGGGAGAAAGGGCACTTTTTTGTTTCATACACAACTCTGATCATTACATATCTTTTGTTTTCTTGTATTTCCTGCATATATTGCAAAGAAATAAAGTCATGCAAAAAAAGAGAACGAAGATTAAATATTTTAACTCATCTTTATTCCTGTCACTAATTGGGGGGTGGCAGTGATGGCTTTTGTATATTTTTTTTTACTTTTTTATGACTGAAATATTTGCTCTGATTTAACATTAGAATGTTTTTTTAAATATCAGTGTGAATCTTATTAAATTTACCAATTGTCTCACATCTACTTGAAAAATCAACACATCAAAGAGTGATTTAACTGATCAAACATATTCTAACAACACATTTAAACATTTAAATCTCAGTTGATTTTCATACATTTGGTTTACTGAATTTGCTGGCTACATTTGTCTTATAGTCATTGATGAAAATAATGTATAAAAATTAGAAGAAATGATTTGTCCCTTTTTCTGTTTCCTTGACCAATGTGTTCAGTTCACCATACTACTTCAGGATACTAACATTTATTAATGTTTTAGCCATTGTGGTTACAGTATTTTTGTGCCTTCCACTAATAGTGAAATTACCACCTTGCCACAAGGTTAATCTTGCCTTTGATTATACTGTGATTAAATGTGGTGGAGCAGGAATGACCGTGTTTTTGTTCCGTTCAAAAGCAAGTGTGTGAACAATAGATGTGATGAAACAAACTAAATTGTAATTGTGACTAAAATAATTTATTGTGTGAATATATGCATAGTTTAAATAGTTGTTACTCTTTTTTGAGGTGGGGGTGGACAGGGTCTCACTCTGTCTCCCAGACTGGAGTGTAGTGGCACAATCTCAGCTCACTGCACCTTCTGTCTCCCAGGCTCAGGCAATTCTCCTGCCTCAGCCTCCTGAGTAGCTGGGATTACAGGCGCGCACTACCCATGCCTGGCTAGTTTTTGTATTTTTAGTGGCCATGCTGGTCTCAAACTCCTGACCTCAAATGATCCACCAGCCTCAGCCTCCCAAAGTGCTGGGATTACAGGTGTGAGCCACCGTGCCCGGCCTAGTTATTACTTTTAGTACTCCATCTGCTTCGTTTCTTTTGACTTTCATACAGTTTATATCAATATTTACAGCCAATTGTATTCTTCAATTAGGTGAGGGAAATATCAGTTTAAACTTATGCCACTGATTGCAGCAGTATAGTAAGACCATGAAAGATTATAAGTTTGGGAATAAGCCTTACATTGAGTGAGTCAGAAAAAATCTGGAATTTTCCCAGATGAAATGTAATCTAATTATAGGAGAAAAGCTCTCAAAGACAAACTTTTGGTTAAACTGAGATAAAAATAGCTATGGAATAGTATTTTAGGTGTATAAATAAAATAAGCATTTCAGTTTCACAATTAGGTTTTCAATATATAAACTTGCTTATTTGACATCTTTTAGTAATATGGAATTTTATCTATTCTTACAATTCTTCCTCCCAAAGTATAATTAATTTTTAAAAGCCCTCAAAAATATAATGTTTTAAAAACTAGTATATTTTCTTTAATTCATAATCTATTTAAATTATCTTAAAACTCAGCATGCCTAATTTTGGAGTATTTTTAATAAATTCAAAGATTTATGTGCTTATTCTCCTACATATAAAAATAGTATTTGAAAATGGTTTAAACAAAATGTAAAAATAGAATCAAGTTTAACTTTTTTTACATAACAAGTTCAAATTTGTCAATAAAAATGGACAAAAATTTGTATATTCCATTATCATAATCACTTTAAGCAATAAAATGAAGTTATATAACATGCATATTAGCACTTAAACTATTCTGATGTTATGAATATTAAAGAACAATAGAACTAGTGAATATTTCAGGCTGAAATAATAATTAAAATATCCTACATTAAAATAGTTTTTGGCAACTAACTCCTGCCTTCTCCCAATTTTATTTAAACATATGTATAGGTGATTCACAAAGTAACCAAAAATTAGAATTAAAAACATTTTTAAATATTGCTGATATTATAGTTCATTTGGATTTTGAAAGGCATGATCCTCCTAATTGAAAGTATTAGCAAAATGCAGAAGGAATTTTTCCCCAGCTATGTGGGTAAGGAACTGGTGTTAAAACAAAAGAAAACAAAAAGGAAGGAAAAAGTAACAAGAAAAAAAAAAAAGTTGCTTTTCAGCACTAGGCCATCAGAACCAAAGGAGAGCTTTCTACTAGGTATCCATTTACTCTCATTTCTCAGAAGACCAAGGTCAAAAATAATAAGTCTATGCTGTTGTATTAGGCCATACTTACCTGAGACTGGGTAATTTATAGGAAAAGAGGTTTAATTGGCTCATGGTTCTGGTTCTTCAGGCTGTACCAGAAGCATATTCTTCAGGCTGTACAGGAAGCATAACACTGGCATCTGCTTCTGGAGAAGCCCCAGGAAGCTTACAATTTTGGCAGAAAGTGAAGGAGGACCAGGTGTCTCACATGGTGGGATCAGGAGCAAGAGACAGAGTGGAGGTGCCACACACTTTTAAACCACCAGATCTTGCAAGAACTAACTCATTATCTTGAGGACAGTACCAAGAGGATGGTGCTAAATTATTCATGAGAAACTGCTCCTATGATCCAAACATCTCCCACCAGGCCACATCTTCAACATTGGAGAGTAAAAATTCAACATAATATTTTGGCAAGGACAACATCCAAAGTATATCAACTATGTTGATCAACTGTGTTCCATCGACACTGATTCATTGATGGAAACATACCAAAAGTCACAACATACTTCCACTTTCATTAATGACAACATTTTCAGTGATGGTAAGAGGTTTATTCTAAGTTCCAAAACCTAACTTGTGCCATTCTCCAGGTAGTTGTATGGTCTCCTACTGAGGGACCTGCAGCAGCTCGACATTTCAATTTGAGATCTTTGGGATAACTAAGAATTGATCATTTTCCATGAGTTTTACTTGGACAATACTTTTTTTGAAATTGTAGTCCCTCATCTCATTTCCTTCTCACAATCTCCTAGACCTTGCTCTACCTTTTATTTTCTACAGCTAAGATATTGTACGGTTACCTATTTATTACACTTCTTGTGGCTGTCTCCGTCACTAAACTGCAGACTCAAAAGGCCAAGGTATTTTTCACTGGTATTTTCACCAGAATTCCAAAATCCTGGGACATTCTCTAAACACTCAAAAATTTTCACTGAATGGGAAAAAGGAATGAACATAGAAATAATTCTTTTTTTAAAAAAAGAGGCATAATATCACCACTATTTTTACATATGACTGTGGAGGTTCTAGACAATTAAGACCAGAAAAAACATATATATATATATATAATTGGTCCTCCATTTCTGTGGGTTCCACATCTGACTATTCAACCAACTGTGGATTAAAAATAATCAGAAAAAAAAAATTTCCACAAAGTTTCATAACACCAACCTTGAATTTGAATCCAAGTGAATGAAGCAATGTGTAGGCTTTCTATTAAACATTTTTATTAATCTAGAGTTTATTTAAAACATGGTGAAACCCCATCTCTACTAAAAATACAAAAATTAGCTGGGTGTGGTGGTGGGCACCTGTAATCCCAGCTACTCTGGAGGCTGAGGTGGGAAAATTGTTTGAGACCGGGAGGTGGAGGCTGCAGTGAGCCAAGATCGCCCTACTGCACTCCAGCCTGGGCGACAGAGTGAGAATCTGTCTCCAAAAAAAAAAAAAAAAAGAAAAAAAAGATATGGAAAACTGTGTGTAGATTATACACAAATTCTACCTGCCATCTATATAAGGGATTTAGGGGTCCTGGATTTGAATCCCCATGGATATATAGGGGCAACTGTGTGTGTGTGTGTGTGTTTGTGTGCATGTTTGTATGCGTATTCCATATATATGATTAATCAACAATTTTGTAAAATTTAAAAATTCAGTAAAACTATCTTATTTAAAATAGAAGTAACAATAAAAATAAACTGCAGGATTGCACCCAATATCCTGAGGCCTTCATAAATAAAATGTCCCATTATGTTTCGAGATGAAAAGATAAAACTTGGTGAAGATGTCACTTATCTCCAAATTAATTAAAAAAACAAAATTACAACTACAATTTTATGAGAATTGGCAAGATGATTACAAAAGTCAACTAGAAGGGTATATGATAACCATAGAGCAAGGTCAGGAAACCCATTAAAGTCAAACATACCAAAGTTGAGGTAACCACGTCATATTCGACAAAAAGCACACCTAAAATCAAAGTGATTCAGATAATCTAAAATGAAAGGATTTGATGAAATGTAACATACAAATATAAAAAACAAAAGAAAGTGCATGCGTTGTGGCTCACACCTGTAATCCCAGCACTTTGAGAGGCCAAGGAAGGTTGATCACCTGAGGTCAGGAGTTCGAGAACAGCCTGGCCAAGATGGTGAAATCCTGTCTCTACTAAAAATACAAAAATTAGCCAGGCGTGATGGCGGGTGCCTGTAATCTCAGATACTCGGGCTGCTAAGCCAGAAGAATCACTTGAACCTGGGAGTCTGAGGTTGCAGTGAGCTGAGGTCGCCCCACTGCACTCTAGCCCGGCCACAACAGTGAGACCCCATCTCAAAAAAAAAAAAAAAAAAAAAAAAAAAAGGCATAGGACAAATTGAGCCTCAAAATGCCTATCTCGCTTTGAGGTTCCTTCTAAGTAGACATATCTGCCACACAGCCCATGTTAAGGAGGTGGCCATAAATAGGACTGAAGGAGATCCACTGCACTACCACTTCCTCACGGTTGGTTAGGCTGAGGATGTACTCTGGACTCAGGGACAACCATTTCTTGGGAATATCTGTGATTTACGTTAAGACATGAAAATTATGGGATAATAAATGAGAGCAATTAAATTCCCTCTGTCTTAGTTATTTGAATTAGGAAATACAGCTGAGTTAATGGGGCAATGCAGGGTAGCAACTAAAGTCAAATAAATTCTGTGAAGCAGAGTGAAGGCATGCTCATAAGGGAGGCCAATAGGAAATGCAACATGAAGGAGAAGAAATTAAGAAATTATTAACAAGAATGGCCTGACACAGTGCTTCATACCTATGATCCTAGTACTTTGCAAGGCCAAGGTTCCCGGAAGGATTGCTTGAGTCCTGGAGTTGGGGACCAACCTGGGTAATACAGTGAGACCTTGTCTCTATGAAAAATAAAATAAAATAAAGACTAAAAGAGAAATTAAGAAGAAAGGGATAAGAAAGAGAAAAGGTATTTTGAGGAGGGGATGAGGAATTTGAAAAATAGTATCAGGAAATGAAAAATTGAGAGAAGCAGGGACATCATGAGAAAAACAGTAAATGGCCTATGAAAGATTGAAAAGGAGGCATTCATCAGGAATTCCTGTTTCTAAAGCATGGCTCAGCAATTCACAGCACATCGGCCAGATACAGCCCACATCCTACTTTTGTACCTCTCACAAAGCAGTAATAGTTTAACAAGTTTAAATTATTTTAACCCCCCCCCCAAAAAAAAAAAAAACTTGGTGACATAAGAATATAATTAAATTAAAATTTCAGAGTTCATAAATGAAGTTATTAGAACATAGCACATCCATTCATTTATGAATTGTTCATGGCTATTTTTATGCTATTGTGGCAGAGTGGAATACTTGTGACAGAGACTATGTGGTGATCACATCACTACAGTTAAACCACAGTGTTATAAGACATGCTGTATGAAAGAACACACGTTTCATATTCTAAGATGGAGTATGTAAAATCTCATAACAGATCATTATTAACAGAAGAACATTTGCAATTAACAATTGATTTTCATGATGGGAAACAGTAACTCTGAACCCCAATTAAGCAAAATGCTGTCTCCTCAGAAAATAATCCTATTCTTCTTATTAATCAATCTGTATGGTAAAATATTTTGTTCAATTATTATATTTTGAATTTTGTGGAAACTGGTTTTTTCTCTTATGTAAGTACATTTATATTATTCTTAATTTTGACTTTGCTTGTAAACCCTTAAATAGTGAACATACACACGTGTGGGGTTTTTTTGTTTGTTTGTTTTATGGTAGACAAGAAGTTTGTAAACTTCTGTTCTAAGGGGTTCTCAGATTGGGTTTTGATGCATGTGTCTTCTTGTGTTATACTCTCTTTTGTTTGAGAAATTTTTAGAAATTTTTGCTTCTTGAAACAAATAAAAGAACAGCAATAGCAATTGGAATGCTGAATGTTGTCTAAAATGATAAATTGGAGTCAAAATGTATTAAGTAATACTAAATGAAAAATTTCATATTAAAAGGTTGTAGGTACTAATGAAAACATAATAGTAATGACCCTTTATGGTTTATATAACATAATATCAACTACAAAAATGGACAAGTTTTATAAACAGTCAATTTTCCAGAAGTTACACCTTCTTTTAATTGTAACAGTTCACCTGAACAAAAAAATGTAAGATAGGGAATTGGATTGATTAAAGTCTATAATACATAAAACTTTGCATGCTCTAATGTGAGGATAATTATTTTGTATTGTCTGCAGATCTTTTACAAAAATGACTAATGTTCTAGGCCATAAGAACTGCTTTCTTTCAGCCTAAAAGTTAAAATTTTCATAATTTACGTTATTTGATGACAACTGAAGAAATCAAGAGATGAATACTTTTTAAAAGTATGATAACCAGATTTATCACCTGAAAGTTAAAAAGAAATCCTTACCAACATAATTACTGGGTAAAAAACAAAAGCAGAACTTCAATATCAGGAAAGAAAAAAGAATGTTGCAGATTATAGTATACAAAAAAGTGTTAACATTTTATTTTGGATACACAAAACTTTAAATAATTGAATTAGTTTTAAAACAGAAGGAAAATAATTGAGTTAAGATTTTATTGAAGAAATTAAAGGTCCACAAAATAAAATTAAGAACACAAAAGAAAGGAAATAATTAAGAAATGGGAGGGGCTAAGATGGCCCAATAGCAACAGCTCTGATCTGCAGTTCCCATGGAGACCAACGGAGAAGGTGGGTGATTTCTGTGTTTCTGACTGAGGTAACCAGTTCATGTCATTGGGACTGGTTAGACAGTGGGTCCAACCCATGGAGGGTGAGCAGAAGCAGGGTAGGGCATTACTTTACCCGGGAAGTGCAAGGAGCTGGGGACTTCCCTGCCCAAGCCAAGGGAAACCAAGAAGTACTGTATTACCTGGCCAAGTTACTATGCTTTTCCCACGGATTTTGCAATCTGCAGATTGGGAGATTCCCTCACGTGCCTACTCCACCAGGGCCCTGTGTTTCAAGCACAAAACTGGGCAGTGGTTTGGGCAGACACTGAGCTAGCTGCAGGAGTATTTTTTCATACCCCAGTGGTGCCTGGAACCGCAGTGAGACAGAAGCATTCCCTCCCCTGGAGAGGGGGCTGAAGCCAGGGAGCCAAGTGGTCTGGCTCAGAGGATGCCACTCCTACAGAGCCCAGCAAACTAAGAACCGCTGGCTTGAAATCCTCATTGCCAGACAGCAGTCTGAAGTCAACGTGAGACTATCAAGCTTGGGGTGGGGAGGGGTGTCCACCATTACTGAAGCTTGAGTAGGCAGTTTTCACCTGAGAGTGCTAAGGAGGCTAGGAGGTCTGGGCTGGGCACAGCAAAGTGTCTGTGGCCAGACTGCTTCTCTAGACTCCTCCTTATTGGGCAGGGCATCGCTGAGGGAAAGGTAACAGCCCCAGTCAGGGACTTACAGACAAAACCCCCATCTCCCTGGAACAGAGCACCTGGGGGAAGGGGAGGCTGTGGGTGCAGCTTCAGTGGATTTAATTGTTCCTTCCTGCTGGTTCTGAAGAGAGCAATTGATCCTGACAAGAGGGATTCTCTCAGCACAGCGCACCAGCTCTGCTAAAAGACAGACTATCTCTTCAAGTGGGTCCCTGACCCCTGTGCTTCCTGAATGGGAGAAACCTCCCAGAAGGGGTTGATAGACACCTCACACAGGAGAGCTTTGGTTGGCATCAGATCCATAGCCCTCTGGGATGAAGCTTCCAGAGGAAGGAGCAGGCACCAATCTTAGCTGTTCTGCGGTTCTGCTGGTGACACCCAGGTGAACAGGGTCTGGAGTGGACCTCCAGCAAACTGCAGCAGACCTGCAGAAGCGGGGCCTGTTAGAAGAAAAACTAATAAACACAAAGCAACATCATCAACATCAACATAAAGTATCCGCACACAAAAACCCCATCCAAAAGTCATCAGCCTCAAAGACCAAAGGTAGATAAATCTGTGAAGATGAGGAAAAGCCAGCCCAAAAACACTGAAAATTCCTAAAAACCAGAATAGCTCTTCTCCAAATGATCACAACTCCTCTCCAGCAAGGGCACAAAACTGGCTGGAGAATGAGATTGATGAATTGACAGAAGTAGGCTTCAGAAGGTGGATAATAACAAACTCCTATGAGCTAAAGGAGCATGTTATAACCCAATGCAAGGAAGCTAAGAACCTTGAAAAAAAAGTTACAGAAACTGCTAACTAGAATAACCGGTTTAGAGAGGAACATAAATGACCTGATGGAGCTGAAAAATGCAGCGTCAGAACTTGGTGAAGCATACACAAGTTTCAATAGCCGAATTGATCACGAGGAAGAAAGGATATGAGAGATTGAATATCAACTTATTGAAATAAGACGTGAAGACAAGATTAGAGAAAACAAAATGAAAAAGAACAAACAAAACATCCAAGAAATATGGGACTATGTGAAAAGACCAAACCTACGATTGATTGGTGTACCTGAAAGTGACAGGGAAAATGGAACCAAGTTGGAAAACATACTTTAGGATGTCATCCAGGAGAACTTCCCCAGCCTAGCAACACAGGTCAACAATTCAAATTCAGGAAATACAGAGAACACCACTAAGATACTCCTCGATAAGAGCAACCCCAAGACACATAATCATCAGATTCTCCAAGACTGAAACGAAGGAAAAAATGTTAAGGGTAGCCAGAGACAAAGGATTTCTCTGCAGAAACCCTACAAGCCAGAAAAGAGTGGGGGCCAATATTCAACATACTTAGAGAAAATAATTTTGAGCCCAGAATTTCATATCGAGCCAAATCAAGCTTCATAAGTGAAGAAGAAATGAAATCCTTTCTAGACAAGCAAATGCTGAGGGATTTTGTCACCACCAAGCCAGCCTTACAAGACCTCCTTAAGGAAACACTAAATATTGAAAGCAGAAGCCATGGGTAGAAAACAGAAACTGGACCTCTTCCTTACCTGTTATACAAAAAGTAACTCAAGATGGATTAAAGACTTAAACATAAAAACCAAAACCATAAAAACTCCAGAAGAAAACCTAGGCAATACCAATCAGGACATAGGCATGGGCAAAGCCTTCATGACTAAAACACCAAAAGAAATTGCAACAAAAGCCAAAATGGAAAAATGGGATCTAATCAAACTAAAGAGCTTCTACAAAGCAAAAGAAACTATCATCAGAGTGAACAGGCAACCTACAGAATGGGAGAAACCTTTTTCAAGCTAACCATTTGACAAAGGTCTAATACCCAGAATCTATAAGGAACTTAAACAAATTTACAAGAAAAAAAAATCAAAAAGTGGGCAAAGGATATGAACAGACACGTCTCAAAAGAAGACATTTATGTGGCCAAAAAACATATGAAAGAAAGCTCCTCATCACTGGTCATTAGAGGAATGCAAATCAAAACCCCAATGAGATACCATCTCACTCCAGTTAGAATGGTGATTATTGCAAAGTTGAGTAACAACAGATGCTGGCAAGGCTGTGGAGAAATAGGAATGCTTTTACCCCATTGGCGGGAGTGTAAATTTGTTCAACCATTGTGGAAGACAGTGTGGTGATTCTAGAACCAGAAATACCATTTGACTCAGCAATCCCTTCACTGTGTGTATACACCCAAAGGATTTTAAATCATTCTACTATGAAGACATATACACATGTATGTTTATTGCAGCACTATTTACAATAGCAAAGACTTGGAACCAACCAAAATGCCCATCAATGACAGACTGGATAAAGAAAATGCAGCACATATACACCATGGAATACTAGGCAGCCATAAAAAAAGAATGAGTTCATGTCCTTTGCAAGGACATGGATGAAGTTGGAAGCCATCATTCTCAGCAAACTAGCACAGGAACAGAAAACTGAACACTGCATGTTCTCACTCATAAGTGGGAGTTGCACAATGAGAATACATGGACACAAGGAGGGGAACATCACACACCGGGGCCTGTAGTGGGGTGTGGGGCAAGGGGAGGGAGAGCATTAGGGCAAGTACCTAATGAATGCAGGGCTTAAAACCTAGACCACAGGTTGATAGGTGCAGCAAGCCACCATGGCACATGTATACCTATGTAACAAACCTGCACATTCTGCACATGTATCCCGGAACTTAAAATAAAATAAAATAATAATAATAATTAAGAAATAATTTCTGAAAGCAGCAACAAATAATATATAGAAGTGCTATTGACAAATAGTTTTTAGCAAAGCTAATCAAGAGAAAAGAATAAACACAAATAGTAAAAAATAGAGAGAAAACAAATTATATGAGATACAGATCTTTTTCACTTTAGACAGTATATATGCAACATGATATATACATTTAAATTAAATGGAAAATTATCTGGAAAATATAAAAATGGGGTTTCAAGAATACATTAAGAAATATGAATGGGCCATGTGTAAAACAAAAGAACTGCTTACCCATATGGTTATGAACTTAATTCTTAACATTTCAATAAATAGGTAATTCTTTTATGTAAATAGTTAAATACAGAAAATTAAGGAAATCTCTGCTGTTGGATAAATCACGGAGAAAGGTTATACTGATTACTGACCTTGAGAAGCATTTTACTTTTCTTTTTGGTTCTAATACTACTTTTCTTTATACTGATATTGGAATTTTACATTCTCCAGTAGTAATGTAATAATTCCAAATTGTTGGTAAATACCTCTGAATATTCCTTATTAGTTTTGTAATTTTTTTTGTTTTTGAAGTTATATTCTATTGTTATATATTCTGTAATTCTTTGGTATTTACATTCTCTTTTGTTTTTTTCTTGATCAAACTTGTCAACCACTTGCCAATGTTATTTGTTTTCCTCTATTATAACTTGAATGCCATGAGGTCAAAGCTTGTGTCTCTTTTGATCACTGTTGAAACACAGGTGACATCTAGCATTCAGAACCGTGCTAGGCAGATAGTGTAAACTTGTATGAATTATTTTCACATGAAGATAAATGTTTGGCTACAGTTCTAAGACAACATTTTTTATTATACTTCTGAATATTATTTTCTGTCCATTTTCCCTCTCTGACCCATCTGTACACTGTGACGCTTTCTTTCTTTTCAGACACAAGCAAGGACTGCATCTCTCCATCCCTGAAATTAGAATTTGCCATGTACCTTGCTGTGGGCAATGAACTCTCTAGTGGAAGCATTGAATAGGTGGTGCATAGTGCCATTATGATCCTCTGCTTTCTTTTGTCTGAATTACAAAGCTGGCACATGATGGAACACTGCTCTGAAGAGCAGACTGGACATGGAGCAGATTTGGGAGACTGAGAAATCAAAGCTCAATGTGATAGGCTACTGAAATTTGGGGAATTTTGTTTTCTAGCCTAATACTAACTATAAAAAAAAATTCTCAACTTAATCAATCCTTCATATCCCATACATTCCTTTATTCATCCTTTTTCTTTTCTGTTCTTTTCTTCTTTCTTTCTTCTTTCTTTCTTTCTTTCTTTCTCTCTCTCTCTTTCTCTCTTTCTCTCTTTCTTTCTTTTGAGTTTTGCACTTGTCGCCCAGGATGGAGTGCAATGGCACAATCTCAGCTCACTGCAACCTCTGCCTCCCAAGATCAAGTGATTTTCCCGCCTCAGTCTCCTGAGTAACTGACATTACAGGCATCTGCCACTACACCTGGCTAATTTTTGTATTTTTAGTGGAGAGAGTTTCACCATGTTGACCAGGATGGTCTCGAACTCAGGTGATCTGCCCACCTCAGCCTCCCAAAGTGCTGGGATTACAGGCATGAGGAACCGCGCCTGGCCTATTCATCCATTTTTTAAAACTTCTATATGTTCTATTATTTTAGAACAGTTCTACCCAATTTCCTGCTCAATAATTTTCAGCTATAACCATCCAGCTATTTTATTTCATCTACTTTTTCTTTTGTATTCAATACAAATAAAACTTAATGTTATAATATTTATTGGCTTTTTGAATGGTCCATATCTCTTTCAGAATTAAAAAAAAAAAGTTCATTTTAGAATCTGTTGTAACCGTTCTGTTAACTTTGTTTTCTCTGATAGTAATTACACCATTTGTTGATGGTGCGCCTTTGTTATGGTGTTGCCTTTCTTCAAATACTTAGTAATTACCATCAGGGTATTCATATTAGGCTGTCTCCTGAAACTACTTGTGGAACTTTGACTGGAGGTCAGGATATGATGTTCTGTCATGGATTATATTTTGTCTCATTTAGAGTAAGAATAGAGAATGGAAAAGGAAGACATTCTCCCTCCTCCATTCTTCATTGGAGAGGATGACCTGGCCTATGCCATGTGCGTGCATACACACGTGTTTGTATGTATACATACACACACAGAAGTTTCTCTTACTGTAGAACTGCATCTTGTATTCATGTTAATTGGAACTTAATTACTTATCATGCCAAGATTCCTCCACTTTTAGGCAAAGACCTTCTTTCAACAACACTATTTTCCTATAAATATATGAACAATTTATGGAATGAGTTGAATGTTGAAGGGCACAGTCAGAAACAACACAGTCAATTAACCTACAGGTTTTCCCTTCTAATCTTTTCAGTACACCAACTCAATCCTGCCTTTCAGATAAAATTTCAAGGAGATCCAACAGCTTTTTGTTGCTGTTGTTACATATGAAACAACTCTTTTTTCCAAGTATTAAAAACATCTAAATCAAACTTACAATAATATGACAACTGTCCAAACTCTAATTCAATTTTCTCATCTGTCATACTCTAGCCTAGATTGTTTGGGATCCTCCTGAGTCTGGTTCTAGGAGAGACAGGGGTAAGGAAGTAGTGTATAGGGTCTTCCATTATGATCTGGCAACAGAGCCTTCTGGGTATTATACAATTCCAAAAACAACTGTTCCTCTTTGGGGTTGCATTTGCAGCGCCCTTGGAGATCTTGATTTGTAGTTCCTAGGCTATGGGACATAATCTCCTCCAGCTGGCCACTTAAAATTTCTCCCCTCCCCTGGGCTTTTAGCAACATATCCCTTACTTAGTTTGGGATAGTTCACAGTTTTCAAGACTTTTTCTCAGGCGGTTTTCCTTTGAAAGCAACTCCAAATTGGATTCCTCACATGGGCTCACATCTGGTCCCTAGGAAAACAAGTCACCAGTAGGAAGCGGTTTTCTCTCAACAGCCTTCCTTCTCTTTTCTCTGCCAGCTCAAGTCAATCAAACATCATTAGAACTTGCCTGTAAGTCAAACACCTGTCCATGCCGTTCAACTCCAGAGAAGATACATCTAAGCTTTCTGAACACACACAGTGCTCCTCCTTTCAGATGCCCTGCTTCTCTCAAAATGGATACTGACTAGCATCTTCAGATAATTCCTCCACACAGGTCTCTCCCATTAATTCTCATTGCAGTTTAGTGGGAAGCAACATATGGCAGAACACGCTTTATAATTTCGCAGCATGCCCTTCCTGCAAGGTTTTATATAACACTTCAGACTTTGGTACGTATTATTTTTTAAGCTATTTTATAAATTATTTCTACATATTTAAGGGGTGAAATTGAAATTTTGTTACCTGGATATATTGTGTAGTGTTGAAATATGGACTTGTAGTGTAACCATCACCCAAATAATGAGGTAAGCATTCATAACAAATATTTTATTCTCTTCTTTTGGGTCCTTAGCTGAAACTGAGACAGAGAGAAACTAATTTTACTATTATAATATTTTGTTACATTTGTCAAAAGTTTCAATCTGATCTTGTCTTCTATATATCTAGTGGGATTTTTCATATGAGTTTTTGGTTAACTAAGAGATACTCTTCTTGTTTTTCTGCACAGATGTGGTTTATAAAGTATCTCATCAGATCAATCATTTCCAGGGATCTAGAGGAGTAGAAAGCTGGAAGCATGGACTCAGTCCATAATCTTAAAATGGAAGTTTTCAGTGGCTTTATTGCTCATAAGCTATGGTAATTTTCCTACAAGATACCTACATATTTTATTTTGACAAACCATATCTTAAAACACTTAAGTATATAAATGGATTCCTTCCATTAAACACATGGTACTATTTACAGATTTCCTACTGTGTGCCAGGTACTCTTTTAGTGTTCTGATGCTTAAAAAATGACAAAGTATCACGGGTAGACAGACACCTATATAGATAGATAGAACACTGACATATCCTAAATTATTGCATCCTAAATTATTGCATATAAAGGAAAATTGACAAAGTACTATGCAATCATAACACACGGAATACCAAATGGTACATACATGTGTTTGTGAGTGAGCAGCAGAAGCGAAATCTTAAACACAGGAACTTCCCTAGACACTAGTTGTCACCTCTTGACCCTTGATCTTGCAGTCAAGTGTTCATTGAGATCATTTTACTTCCAGTTGAATGAGAATTCTAGAAGCACCGCCAAGTTTATAAAGGAGTCATAACTTGGAGCTGTCAGAGTTAGTGACGTAGACACTTTTAGTCATGGCAGTGAAATCTGCTGCCATATGGTATTCTGTATTTTCAAAGGGTCATTTAAGACATGAAGTGGGCCGGGCGTGGTGGCTCAAGCCTGTAATCCCAGCACTTTGGGAGGCCGAGACGGGCGGATCACGAGGTCAGGAGATCGAGACCATCCTGCCTAACACGGTGAAACCCTGTCTCTACTAAAAAAATACAAAAAACTAGCCGGGCGTGGTGGCGGGCGCCTGTAGTCCCAGCTACTTGGGAGGCTGAGGCAGGAGAATGGCGTAAACCTGGGAGGCGGAGCTTACAGTGAGCTGAGATCCAGCCACTGCACTCCAGCCTGGGTGACAGAGCGAGACTCTGTCTCAAAAAAAAAAAAAAAAACAAACAAACAAAAAAAAAAACATGAAGTGAAGACCTTGAGGTTCAGTCTGTTTGGTAAAAAACTAGACAGCTTACAGCTATAAGTCACTTTATACTTGAATCTTCCCTAAGCATTCTGAAAAGTTTCTCCATCGTTGCCCTTTGTCAGTTGATGCGTTGTTATGCTTTGTTGTGCTTGCATTAGGTGACAAGCGTTTGGCATCTAATAGGCTGTATATAGTGTTCCTACCATATTATTATGTTATGTGCAATGGGGCTACCCAATTAATACATAGCAATTCATTTTATAAACTTTATTGATTACTTGCACAACCATTTGAAAACACTTTGGAATAATGTGAAGGGTTGAACTAAGGTCAAAATAAGATCTCTAGAAGATTTCTATTTTTACTTTGAAAAATTTTTCTAAAGAGAGGGTAAATTTTATAGTGACTCAGCTTCATTTTTATACTCAGAAATGTGAAATAATCCTCACTTTTACCAGTATGACAACCATAATCTGTTACCAAGTTTCTATAATGTAGAAAATTGGTACGTGGGAACCTAGATGTCAGTTAGGGTCCAAAGAAACCACTTACCCATTCCTGGAACAAGGGCACTCTAGGAAAGCTGGTAAGTGGCTATTTCCAATTTAAGTCTCTTTTCATATAAAAACAATGATGATAGCACTAAATTAAGCAGCCTAGTCCCTGTGCTATAGTGCTGAATTGCAATGAACTGGCTTCCGTACCTGTGGAGTGATGGCATTCCCCAATCTCATTATTGGAAGCTTTGCTTGTCATTTAACATTTACCAGAACATGCAGTATTGCAAGTAAAATTTTCTTTCAGTTTAAATACATGACTGTAACAGCAAGTCGGAATCCTCTTTTTCTGCAGGAGGTTGGATAGGGACATTCATTAATTTTTGCATACATTAGACAAATACGTCTTAAGAACCTGATCTATATCAACACAATATTATTTGCTTAGGGAGACAAAAGAAGTGTCAGTCATGATCCCAAGAGAGGAGATGCTTATATTGACACTTTCAATTGCATCTGAAGTTTCCCTTACCTATGCTTCTTAGTGAGCAGCAACAATAATCGACACCACTTTTTAATCACTTAGGTTGCAGACACCACACTAAGCATCTTACAAAATCAGCTCATTGATAGCATTGTCTTAACAAAGAAACACAATTTTGCAGTTCCAAAACTGGGTCTAAGATAGGTTAATATCTTACCCAAAGTAACATAGCTAGTAACTAAAGTAATAGCACAGTTATTAAGTAAAATGACAGAGTGAGGGCCTTGATTCAGGTTTCTTTTACTCCAAAGTTGTTTAATTTATTTTATACTGTCCTCAAAGTACTAAATCAGACTGAAGTTCTTGCATTTTCAAAGTAAAGCAAATGCCAAAGCAAGTTAGGCAGTCAATCAGGTGAAAACGTCATAAAGCTAGCCTCTACATCAGATGCCTAGAAAACATGAGATTATTCTCTCCTCATTCCTCACTCTTACATATAAAAATGTATTCAAGTCCTGAAACTTTTCTTTCTAAATCTTTTCAATATGTGTTTTTTTTCTCTCTATTCCTGCTATTGGTGTCCTATCAACAGCTTCCTGACTTGTTTCTCTGCCTCAAATGTTGTACCATTAATGTATCCTTTATATTATCCCATAATGATCAATCTAACGTAAAAATCTGATCATGTCACCCTCATGTGGATAAGTGACCAATGGCCCTGCATTATCTGATCCAATGCCCCATATATGGCATAGGGTTTAGCCCCTATGTCTCACCTCCTGTCACGCCCTTGCTCCCCGCTGGAGTCTCTGGTAGTATAAACATATATATTTTACAGCACACAATATACTGTTTCATAGTCCTTTCCTGTAAACATGTTCTTCCTTTATCCTTAGATGCTTAAAGCCCTCTATATATTTCTAATACACCCAGCACACATCTCTATCTAAGCATTTGCCAAGTGAGATTTAATATACCTATGTTTGTGGCTTTTCTCTATCCCAGCAAACTAGATAACTTAAGTGCAAGTCCATGTGTTTTCCAAATATGATCCTTCAGTGTCTAGTCAAGGGCATAATATAAATGTTTATTAAACTGTATTAAAACAAAATGACAGTTTAAAAAATCAAACAATAAGAACAACAAAAATAGAGATATTCTCAGTTTTCCTAGTAGAACATAGAAAACACTTACTGAAAAATCAAGGGAGAAAAGATATAGGTACTTCCTATAGGTTGATTGTACCTTTGCAGTCACCTTTATGTGTCCTTGGACCAATCACCTAATGATTTGAAGTGAGTCTCAATTTCCTAATTACACAGTTAAATGGTTGTATTGGCTTATTCTTGGACCAAGGCTGAAAAGGCCCCAAAAGTCTATAGTTGCCACACTAACTACCCTACACACCAGAAATAATATTTCAATAGATATAATTTTTCTAGATGCCACAAATGTGAATCAAAACAAAATTTACATGTAAAGTAAAAGCAAGACATAATGAAAATTCTGTTCTGTAGGCAGAAACAGCTCCCCATACCCAACTATCTACCCTAAAATGACATGCCACTAGTGAAAGGGACTAAGTAAGAACACATGGGCAGAAAATTGCAGCACAGCACCCCAAGTAGAAAGAAAACCCTAAACATGGGGACGATATAATTGCATTAATGCATTTTAATGCCTATTTTATTCTACGTGAAAACTACCGGAATGCTCCTGCATTCTACCTTTACACCTAACAAGCCTATTGAAAGTTTAAAGGGCTGAAGACTCAAGAGGAGTCATCCTTGGCTCCAAGAAGCAGTGCTTCCTCAGTGACACAAGGTTTAGCTTGAGAAACAATATCAGCTATAGCCCTGGACTCCACATAAATAGATCCTTCATTAGTGTGGCTGGGATATCAGTTTTCCAGGGCTGACAGAAGCAATCCTCTCTTTAGTTATAACATACTCAAATTACTGGTGTTCGAAAGCTGTCTAAGCAGTTTACAAATACAGCAACACACTGTCTCTAAGAATCATGCACACTGTATTTCAGTTAATTCCATCTATTTAGAAGGTTGAGATTGTAGTTCTAGAACTGGAGAACTGTATGGGTTGTTCAAACAAAGAAAAATAAAAATTTATTGTAAATTCTTACACTATCAAAGGTATGAGATTTTAGTAAGATGCAATTTGGTTACACTCCGCTGATTCCTGGAACTAGAATCCTTTTGACATTATTAAGAATCAATTAAGCATAGTTTCCCTAGGTATTGCTATCGTCCCTTGGTAATTTATCCAGGGCACAATCATAGCCTCTTTGTAGGTGAAATATAAATGGGACTGATTTAGATCAAGGATAGCTTTAAAACTAATGAGTGGATCTGAGAAAGAGACTAATGAAAAGCTTTACAAGACATTTTCTCAACTATCTTCTCTGCATATGCCGAACTTTAAAGCGTTAAGCAGTTCCCGCCAACCTTCTTAGAAACAAAGAGACAAAATTGAGGACTGTGTTTATTAAAGACGCAATGAAAATTAGACTGAATTATGTAAGTATGACTAAAGATGCACAATTTATTGTAGCATTGAGACTTAAATTTGTCTTCAGAAAGGAAGACAGTTGCTTTTATCTTAAGAAATAACAAAAGTTGCGATTAAAAAAAAAATCATTGTTGAGGAATTTGTTAAAAACACATCATGAGTCTCAGCTTTTAGTGAATTTATTTTGAACCTCCTGAAGCAGACACTGCAAATTTTTACATTCTAATGAGTGAACTAAAAACATATATTTCAAAGCAAATAGCACTCATAAATTACATTTATGACACATGAGGTTGCTGACTGCTGTGCAGGGAACACAGAGTAATGGTGCTAATATGCACTCTAGCTTGATTTTCTCAGTTCCCAACATGCTCTAATTCCACACTACAAATCTTTAAATGGCAGTTATATTTTAATTAATGTGATTATGTGCTGCCATTAGCAAACCCTCCCCCAGCACATTTCTCCTGCCAGGCCCATGAATGCCAGTAAACCATTAACATAAAAGGGCTGTTTGCTTATTAAATTCATCTACACAAATAGGCAAGGGTTGCAATTGTTGATTTGCCACTGAAAGAATCGAATGAGAAGGAGTTGCTCAGTGCCTGGCAGTTGCAATTATTTGCAGTAATTAAGTCTAATTTATAAACCCCCCCCCAAATGAGAAAGTAACAATTTTTGTTAATTAACAAGAGCATTTGTAAAGCTCGTTAATTCCATCATTCACAGTCCGCCTGGAAAAATGGGAGCATATGGCTATTACGATGGGACATGTTGCATATGTGTATTTGTACATTAATCTGTTTGGAAGGGCTAATGATTGAAATGGGAGCTAGAAATGGATGTTATATTACTGAGAAAAGAAGATCTACTGTTTTCATTTATCTTTACAGCAATGTGAGTGCTTTGTCATTATCTTCTGCATACGGTTTCATTATTCAGATACAGCACTCCACATTGCCTCATACCATCATGCCCATAAGCCTGCAGGGTACAAGAGCACTTATCTTTCCTGATGACTGTTGAATCATTTAAAACAAGTTATTAGTGAAACAATTAAAATGATATTGGTTCACAATTGTATTTATAGCTGGCAGGCATAATGGAACATTCTGAATAGCGGTCGGGGGTTCTCAGAATGGATGGAAAATGCTGTTAATCAGAGACAAGAGAAACCTCTAAAGAAAACCTAAATTGCAGGAGCACGTTAATTGTATTGGAACATTTCATTTAATTGAGAACAAAGGGAAGGTAAAAATCATATTATCAATGTTTTATGAACATGAAGAAATAGGAAAATTACTATGTCATTTGTCACATATCTTCTTTGAAAGTGAAAATTAAGAAGGCGGTATTTAACTTTAACCAGAGCAGGCCAAATACATCATGTTGTTACACATTTCATTTTCAAAGGGAATAGCAAAATAAAATATAACAAATAAATTAATTAACTAATAACTACAGAGGAAGACATTGGGCAGAGCACCCAACATACATGGGAAGATTCCAATTGGAGTTAGAGATTATTAAATGGCTGTAAAGGTGACAAAGGTTGTCCTTTCTCAACTCCATTCATAATTCTTAAGAAATTACCATGGTCAGCTTATCTGCAAGGAGTATATATGTTATTCTTTTCTTGCCTTTGGCAGCAGAAGTCTAGAATTTATGAGAGATGACTGACAGCATATAGGTAGATGAATAGAAAACTTATCTTTTCACATAATCCAATTCATCTTAAGCATAACTTGACTGGTATTGTGAATGGAAATTGTCAATCACACCAAATTCTGAGTGGGTAGTTTGTTTATATATGCTTGGAGGAAGCAGAAGTGGAATACTAGAGGTGGAAGTACTACAGTAAGAAGGGGATTGATTGGAAGAAACAAAGCTCTTATTAATGTTTTTTCTCTAATAAACTATCTCATTTGGGATCTTAGATTTCTTCAGCAAAAGGAGAGTTTATTATGTCAATGAGCTGGTCTAGTTAAAATAGATTTAATATGGGGTTGTATTCAAAATATAGACCCAAATATAGGTAGTTTTATTACTATCAACAACTCAAAATCTTTGATTGAGTTGGACATAAATACAGAGAGTCTAAACAGCATAAGTATAGCACTAGCTATCAACCCAACCACTGTGAATTCAGAACGGCAATGTTGTGGATAAACCTACCACCAACGGGAAACAATTTTTATATAAAAAACCCAATTTTTTCTGAGAAAAACCGAAAGGAAAAATTAAGATAACAAGATGAAGTTTCAAGTGAGAAAATATTTTATTAACTGAGAAAGGCTGAAACTGTTTAAATGATTCTACCATAAAATCATAGATGATTTAAGGATATAAATTTTCTTTAACTATCCTTAGTAGAAAGATTGTAGATTTTGAAGGACTAGATTATAATAACAGCTAATGCTAATTGAGCTCTTTCTGCAAACCAAGTATTGATTTAAGTTAATGAATTAACATTTTAAAACTATATAACATTCCTCAAAGCAACTCTATGAAATATTATTATCCTCATTTTATTGATGAAGAAATCCAAGCACAAAAAGTTTATGTAACTTGCCTAATGACAAATGTCTAATCTGTGGGAGCAGTTCATTGTCAACTGCCTAGACAGTTTATAATCCATTCAGCTGAATATTTGAACTTACATATTGATTCTCCACACATATCTTCTTCCATTGAGAAATGTTAACGAATTTGCAATGACAATGTCCACATTTGTTTTCCAAATTGTGAAATTAAAAGCCCACAAATAAAAGTATGTTTACATTAAGATAGAATAATTTTGAGTTATAACAGACCAAATAAATAATTAATGTTTTGTTGACTGCTGTTTTCAGACTATTGAATTATGGGGTAAACTGGTTGCAAGTGGTGGAGAGAAAAGGTAGGTGGAAAAGACAATGAAAGATAGAATAAATTAACTGTCCCTCAATTTTTTTCTCTTTCTGGCTTTCTCCACCCACCTGGTATACAGAGCTCTCTGGTCCCCTAGTAGCTAGTTTGGAGAGAAAATAGCAAAATAATGACAAGCTCTAGTTACTACCTGATTGTTCTGCCCGTAGAATGCCAGATTGGTTTAGGTTTTTATTATTATTGCAAATCTGCCTAAAATATTATCTACACATGTATTAGTTTGTTCTCATACTGCTATAAAGAACTATGTGAGACTGGGTAGTTTATGAAGAAAAGAGGTTTAACTGACTCACAGTTCTGCAGGCTGTATAGGAGGTATGACTGGGGAAGCCTTAGGAAACTTACAATCATGGCAGAAGGTGAAGGGGAAACAAGCACATCTTCACTTGGCAGAGCAGGAGAGAGAAGGTGAAGGGGGACATGCCATACACTTTTAAATAACCAGATATTGTGAGAAATCTATCATGAGACAGCACTAGGGAAATGGTGCTAAACTGTTAGAAATCACCATAATGATTCATTCACCACCCACCAGGCCCCACTTCCAACACTGGAAATTACAATTTAACATGAGATTTGAATGGGCACACAGAGCCAAGGCATATTAACACATTTGCCTGTTAACAATGAATAGCGCTTACTGAGAAGTAGTAGGACCTACTATTTGTTGAAGAGAAAAAATTAGAGTTATACTTGAGTTTTTGTCCATGTGTACAATTCCATTTGATTTGCTTTACTTAAATTGTTTTATATATATATATGTGTGTGTGTGTGTGTGTGTCAGCTTATATATATATACCATATGTTTCAGCTTTTTTATGTGTATATCTATTATATTGAAGCTTCTTCTGAGAAAGCAATCTCAAACCTACAGAGAACCATTACAAAGAATTAGTAAGATAAAGTTAGTACCACTTAAATTTAGGCCTTGAAAGAGATTGTTTTTATTTGTCTGTCTTGTTAATCATGATGTTCATAGTGAAACAAGCAAAAAATATAGATTTAGTTTCATAAAGATGCTGACTAAAGAAAGATAGAGAAAACTCTTAAAATAGAGGCTGTTTTACACTGAAATATGCTCCCCTAAGAACTTGTTGGGTTGCCTAGTCTGACAACTTTAGTAACAATGGAGTATTAATTGTATAGTCTCTTATGGATTCTAGCAAAGGAAATTAGAGAATTAAAAGAGATTCCCCTCTAGTCTAAAGAGTTTAAGAAATGCTTATTGAACTATACATATAAAGGAATCATCAGATAAAATGTGGTGACGAACATACATAGTTCAACACTGCCTGACATGTTAAAAATTATCTAAATATTATACTGTATTACAGCTTTAAACACACTTTAACTCTTAAAATTCTATCACTGTAATTGCTGCTTTAATGGAAAAAGCTTCCAGCATGGAAAGGCAGAATTATATGCCATTGATTTTCTCATTGTACAAATACAAATTTAGACAAGATGATTAATGAAAAAAAATTGTCTCTGATGAGTATTTCCCTTCTACATAATCTTATTCAATGTTTTACCTTAATGCCAAAGTATCATCAATATTAGAGAAGGGAAAAATATATTTTTGTTTTGTGATGGCCATAAAACTTTGACTTGCTAGATATATGGCACCTATACTCTACCTACACTCACCAGTGTCCCCATATACATGTACAGCTCCTGCAAACCTAATATCAGAGTAAAGCAAAGTTTAGCAAAAATTACACCTCTCAAGATAGTTAATCAGGATAAGTGGAAGTGGTAATTACCCTACCTCATTGTCCCAGGTAGCAATGTAAAGTGTGCTCATGTATAAACTCTGGTTATACTGGTTTACACTGGTTGCAGTGGGCCTCCCAGGCTTGCCTTCCTCAAGGCTGTGGGAATCCAGGACCACGTGCTGGACAGCAAAAAATTAGTAATAATAACAATAACTTTTTAAAAATATTATCTTTCCTTTAAGCATCACCATCTTTTCATGGTTAAGGTATTTCTTAGGACAAAAGTATGAAAGTTCACGCAAACAAGTTTTTTATTCCATTCTAGGAGTCTTTAAGAGCAGATTGTGTGTCAATTTATAGACCCTTCTAGTTTAGAATTACTGATTGAGAATGGAGAGAGAAAATAGGACTGAAATTTCCTCAGTGGTAAACTTCATTCTGCCTTTCCTTTTTCCTCCTCATTTATCTATTTTTATTTATTTGTATTTAAATTTTAGTGTCAGTGGGTTCATGTGCAGGTTTGTTTCCTATATATATATGATTGCCTAATGGTGGAGTTTGGGCTTCTATTGGGCCCATCACTCAGATTGTGAACATAGTACTCAACAGGTAGTTTTTCAACCCTTGCACTTCTTCCTGCCTCTCCCCTTTTGAAGTGGCCAGTGTCTATTTTTACCACCTTTATGTCGCTGTGTACCCATTGTTTAGCTCCCACCTATGAGTGAGAACATGTAGTATCTGATTTTCTGCATTAATTCACTTAGGATAATGACCTCCAACTGCATCCACATTGCTGCAAAGGACATAACTTCATCCTTTTTTATGCCTGCACCGTATTCCATGGCATATGTGTACAACATTTTCTTGACACTCTCCTTATTTAGAGTGGGAGTGAAGAGCAGAGGGTGACAAACTATAATGAAGCCGAGCCTGAGACCAGAACTGCAAGACTCCCTTACTTTCTCCAAATCCCAACATTCTTAAATATCTCTCCAATCTCTCCACAGTCAAAGGGAAAAAAAAAAGGCAGAAAAAAAGTGAGGAAATCATAATTCTTGTTTGCTTATACTGGTAAGAGGTTTTTCCTAATTGATAATAGAATTCATTATGCTTTCCTGATGGGTCCAGTTAAATTCAATTCATCTCTTTTTTTTCAGTCATGTGAAAGCATTGTCAGACTCTGCTCTGCTTGGAGAAAAGTCTTTCAAGTTTCTTTGGTGTGTTCACATGCTACCAGAACCATTAGTAACTGAGGTGAACATTCCCTTTGGCAAAACTCTCTTAATCCTTTTGTTTCATTAACTTCAAGTATTGTTTTGGTTTTTTTTAATTGCATGTGACCTAATTACATCATGCCTTATGTGCCTGTAAACCTTGGTAACTGCCTAAGCTTCTAAACACTCCAGTTGTCCCCATCCTGTTTTCCCTTCCCATGCCCATTGTTTCCTTTCTTTGTTTCTTCCTGTTTTTGCTTCCCTCCCTTTCAAACCTTCCTAAGTAATATTCTGAAACTTTATGCAATACTAAACACTCTCATACTCATCTTTAAGTAATTATTTACCCCAGAATCCAAAGTTAGGAAAGGCATTTTTCCACTTCCTAATGACCAGTTTCAAAGCACACACTGTCCAAGATGTCTGCCTGCCCAACACTACTACTCTGCATTCCCTAATGCTATCATCTTCTGTTCTCTTGGTAACTGCTGCATAACTAAGGATCTTTGTCACTTTTTGCAGTGCCCAGGCACTATACACTGTGACAGCACTCTCTATGCAGGTTGTCCATCCAGTAGTCCACATTCATGGCTCTTAAATTTTGACCTCCCTGATAACCTCCCCAGCTGAACACCCCTTCTTGCCCCGCACATCCATAGACACACAGACTACACGCTCACTTTAATCATCCATTTTCATACCTAGATCCTGAGTTTGTCTTCTAGAAATGCCATCAGATTAAAATATTCAACCTCTAAATTCCTAACTCATCCAAAACAGCTTAGTCATTCTAACAATTTTATGCTGTCACTTAATGGGCTCTTTAATGATCTCCATTTTCACCAACTCTACCTCCAGCTTTGTGCACCCAACACACATCCTCATCAGCAATCTCTTGCTCTCACATCTCTGCCAAGCTTAGACTGTAGTATTCAGGGCTCCAGGGATTATAACTGGCCCATTTTTTTTTGACATATGAAAAGGGTATTAAAATATAAATAACTAAGACTACATCATCCTTTATCCCTATAAAGTGTAAAACACCTTCATGTAATTTACTTGCTCTTTTTCCCAGACCCAACTTATATTTCTGTTTGCCCCTGTCACGGCTGGTTGTGAGAACCACACACTCATCAATCCCCAACTCTACAGCATTCCTTCTTCTGCAGTCTCCTTGCAAAGTACAATTCTAGATTAAAGGCAGTCATCCTTTTCACCTCATTTACCTATGTTACTGAGTGAAATGTTGGAAAAAAAAAAAAACAAAAACAAAAACAGAACCTTGAACACTGCTCCTTCTACAAATTCACAGTTTCTAATTCCCTACCTGATGTGTTAACTCCATTTAACACTTAACTCTATTAATGTGCTACAATAGATCTTTTTTTTTTTTTTTTTTTTTTTTGAGAAAATGGAGACCCTAAGGTATTCAATTGAAAATGCCTATCTACGCCTTGTTCACTCTTACCTCTGCCCTCCAGGATCAAAAGTTAGTCCCACTTCCTGTTTAAATCTAGGCCATCTTGCTTCTCAACTATTCTGTCTTTAGCAACATCATTGTTATTTCACTGTTCGTGTTCCCATCTTGTCTTTTTCCTACCTATTCCACACATACAGCCCCATCAAAGTGATCCTCCTAAAAAAAGGCTTATCCTGTCACTCCTCTGTTAAAATCCCCTTCAACAATTTTGCATTGCCCTTAAGACTGAAATGTAAATATTTTAACTTGACTTTTAAGACTCTGAATTATTACTTGATTCAAGTTGCCTTATCTCTTACCCTACAGACCCTTGCCCTTGGTTCATCTTTTCTTAGGAACTTCATATCCACTGAACCTTTGCGTAGAGCCTCTATCATCTACCCAGTCCTTCACCTGTACCTCAGCTGCCCTATCCTCCAATGAACCATGCTACTTTCACCTACCTCAGGTTTTATTTCATCTTTTATGTTTCAAATTCAACTATTTTTCTCTAAGAATATACCCCCGAACCTCCAGAGTTCAGATTAGGTGACAATTTTCTGTCTACTCATTTGTGTTTCCCATGAGACACTAAGCACTTATGGTCAGATGCAACATAAATGTTTTTCACTGATTCTTTTTGGAGGTAAAGCATTGGGATATGACATATAAATATTGTGTGAACTTAACGGCACGAGAATTGGTCTGTGTGTTCCAACTCATTATAGATCTGAGAGCATATGGAGATTAGCAACTGAAGCCTGAAAGGGCTCACAAAGCATATGATCCATTTTACAAAGATAAACAGGCATAATAGATGTGTAATCTAAGAATATTAACGTCATTTAGAAATCCCCTCCCCCACTGAAAAACAAAAACAAAGAACACTGGAAGAAGCATCAAAGTAAATATTGTTACCAAAATTCCTATTTCATCAGGATTACCTAAGGGTACTTCTAATAACATAAACGAAGTTCAGGTTAAGAAGAGTAAGTTTGCCAATATGGCTAGTTATCAAGGAAATGCAAAGTAAAGCCACAATGAGAAAACACTTTACTCCTAAGAATAGCTGTAATTAAAAGTCAAAAATAATAAACGTTGGCTTGGAGGTGGTGAAAGGGGAACAACTTTACTCTGCTGGTGGGAAGGTAAACTAGTACAACCACTATGGAAAACAGTATGGAAATTCCTTAAAATACTAAAAGTAGAACTAACTACCATTTGATCCAGCAATCCCACTACTGGGTATCTACCCAAAGGGAAAGAAGTCATCATATGAAAAAGAGACATGCACGCATATTTAGAGCAGCGAATAATTTGCAATTGCAAAAATGTGGAACCAACTAAGGGTCCATCAATCAATGATTTGATAAAGAAAATTTTATGGTATGTAAACACCATAAAATACTAATCAGTCATAAGAAGGAAGAAAATAATGTATTTTGCAGCAACATGGATGGAGCTGGAGATCATTATTCTAAATGAAGTATCTCAGGAATGGAAAATCAAGTATTGTATGTCCTCACTTATAAGTGGGAGCTAAGCTATGAGGATGCAAAGGCATAAGAATGATATAATGGACTTTTGGGGGTCTGTGGGAGAAAGGTGGGAGGGGGGTGAGGGATAAAAGACTATATATTAGGTACAGTGTATTCTGCTTGGGTGACAGGTACGCCAAAATCCCAGAAGTCACCACTAAATAACTTATCCATGTAACAAAAAGCCACCTGGACCCCAGAAACTATTGAAATAAAAATAAATAAATAAAAAGAAGAGAATATATGCTTCCACAACCTCACCACAGCCTGACATCAAGTTTCAGACAAAGTTGAGGGGTTATTAAAGAGAATACTACTTATCACTTTGGATGACCAGAAGCAGTAGGGGGAGAGGATCTAGACTAGCCACAGGTTGTGCAAGAATGCAGAGGTGTTAAATGGTGATATTTAGAAGTATGATAGACCCTCAGAAATCAATCTCTTAATATTTTGTACACTGAGGTACGAGAGATGGTAATTGTATTTTAATATTTTAGGGGGATACGTAACCATGTTAATGCAACAAACCAGTGTGCCCACACTGGTTGGAAGGGATTTCTTTCATTTTTGTTCCCCGAATTTACATTGTTTACAAAAAATAATTTTTCTGTATTCCCTTTAATTGTATATTTTATTTCTTAAGTGCCAATATGCCAGGCCCGAAGTCAGAGGCAGTGAAGACAATGAGAGAACCTTGCTTGTGGACTGATTCTGTTACAGAGTGTAAGCCAGTCATCTGCAGAGTGGCTGATGACTGTGATGGCATGAAGTTCTCACAGGAAAAGCTAGTACTATCTTAAGAGTATTTGAGCAATACTTATTCAGTTTGATAGTGTAATTTATGGTCACCTAAAACCTTTTCCATTTCAAGAATTCAAGTTACTTGGTGTTTCTCAAACCATGATAGGATCAAAGGGGCAGTAGTCCACAACCAAAGATTACAAATTAGGTAAAACATTTTTGTTTATGCAAATTATTCTACTAGAAAACACACTAAAAGGAACACATTTAGAAAGATTTCTGTTGAATTTATGTAGAAGAAAGGTCCTAAAACATTTTCAATGTATAGCAATTAAAAATTAATTGTAAGTATTCCAAAATCTATTACTTCTCATGGCTATACTATTTAATTTGCATTTTCCTATTTTCTTTTACTGAACATAAGGTACCTATCTGTAGTCTGTCATACACATACACTTCTAATCTCAAAATTTTATTTTCATTTTTTAATAAAGCCAGAAATATTTTGAATTTTTAATATTACTGTCAGGTGTCTTTTAGTAACAGAACCCTGAAGGTGGGGGAGTGGATTTAGCAACATTTTTTTTTTTTTTGTATTTGTTAACATTATTTTACTCAAGGTTAAGCTTCACAAATTTAAAAATCTTAATCTCTTTTCGTTTTATATTTATTGTTTTGATTTACTATATTATTGATAAAATTGCAAAAAGAAAGAAAGAAAGAAAGAAAGAAAGAAAGAAAGAAAGAAAGAAAGAAAGAAAGAAAGAAAGAAAGAAAGAAAGAAAGAAAGAAAGAAAGAAAGAAAGAAAGAAAGAAAAGAAAGGAGGGAGGGAGGGAGGGAGGGAAGGAAGGAAGGAAGGAAGGAAGGAAGGAAGGAAGGAAGGAAGGAAGGAAGGAAGGAAGGAAGGAAGGAAGGAAGGAAAGAGAGAGAGAGAGAGAGAGAAAGAAAGAAAGGAAGTCATCTTAGCTGGTATGGGAACAGAGATCTGCAACATTTAATTCAGTAGTAAAGCCCTAGATCAGGGTAATAATTATATCTACGAAACTATGCCATGTGGTTGCCGGCCACAAGAAAACAATAACACACCCTGATCCTTAAATATCCCGGAATAGAATGTCCTTGATTTCTATATTTTCAGTGCAGTATATGGAGAAAATCGGATGAAGAAATGCTCGACTTCCACTAACTTCAGTTTCTCTCTAAATCATTAACATAAAACAAGAACGTCAACTAGCTGCTTATACAGCATATACTATTTTGGGGGATGAAAATTCACCCATTGTCTTTCTGAAATGTGTATTCTCTCCATCATGACTCTTAAATCCACAGGGTCTCCAAAATGCTTAGATGAGGCAGCAGGAGTTTGAATTAGTGGCTGAGTCAGCAGGTCACAGAGACCTCAGATAGAAATTTTTTGTTGTTGTTTATTTATTTAGGGAATGAAAGAGATTTTCTGGAACATGGAAATTCCAGCCTGTCATTTGCAGCAACGTCTCTTTGTTTGAGGCATTCTGAAGAAGTATGCAAGTGCCATAAACAGCCTAACGCTAAAATTTGTTCAAAGCCACAGTTCAGAGAAATAATGAAATGTAATTGATGGGCTTAGAGATGATGAAAAAGCTGTTGTTTGTTGAGGGGTTTTCACACCACAATGTTCTATTACTGAAATAATTTACTTTTATTACGGGTGCTGATACTGGAATCTGTATATTTCTGGTATAAAATAACTTTAGGCTTCTTAAATACACTTGATGTTTCAAGTATAAACCAGAGAAGGAAGCTTTTGGTGTTCCTAAACCACTCTGGATTTCTTATATTTCCCTCCCTTCAAAGAGTGCACCACAATCATTCAATGACCTGGGCCAGAAATCTTGTGCTTAAATACTGTTCGGCAGTGGTGAGAACACACAGCCAAGCTAAATGACTTCCCAGATCTGAGCAGCACTTCCCAGGCTGATGGACGCTGACACACAATGCTCCCTAAATCACCCCCTACTTTAATTACCCAGCCTTGCTGAAGGGACTGGGTTGATGTGAGCCTAAATCCAAGCCTGCCCCTACTGGATTTCATCCAGCTGGAAAAACGAACATGTAACAGCCACTGGCAATGGGCTTTGCTTATATGGGAAGTCCTCCCAGCCACTGCTTTAACTCCAGTGACCTCTTCTCCAACACTTAAGGTTGCAAGGAACTTGGCAACGCAGGAGGAAAAAAAAAAAGAACAGTTTTTAGAATTTTGGTTGGCAGGGCTGCAAGCTACCGGGGCCATACGAATTCTGCGGCGAGATGCCAACTGCGAGTGCTAAGGCTCACTTCTTTTAGCACAGATGACCCACTTAGTGATGCATGTGTCTTTTTAAAAGAATATTTTGATCACAGTGCATACGCCTGCTCACATACTTTTATCTTCCTAAATTAACAGGTTCCTTAAATGTTTCACTTCAATCGTGTTAAGAGTTGCCTCCCCTTTCAGATGCTTTCATTCTGCTGAAAACTGGATGCTTACTTTTGGTTAGCTAATTGTTGGTCTATCGGCATCCAACATGTCTCATTTTACCCACAATGAAAAAGAAAACCTCCCCAAGAAGTTAGCACATACTTATAAGAATGACTGTTTCTTGCCTGTCAGCACTTTAGGAGGTGGGGTGGAAACAAAACCTCACTTTTCACGGAACTCTAATTCGTGTTTGACTCCGGTTGTACCTTACAGATAAGGAAACAGGCAAATGTGTGCAGTGTCCTAGAACAAATTGGGCATATTGGAAGTCTGAGATAGAAGACAAAGTTATCTATCATTTCCTATCACAAATCTGGAATGTTCATTCTTTTTAACAATGCCAGTGAAATGTGTATGAACATCAGTAAAAGAGTGTCCTTGTATATTCAGCTCTCTTAAAAAGTCGCTGGATATGATTGAATATCACTGTTAGAAGGAGATACTTACTTTTATTACTGCTTGTACCACAAAGTAGAATTCACAACACTTAAAAAATATACAAGCTGTGGTTGATGTTTTCTTGGAAGGTAATCCTCTATTTCTCAACCCTCATTTGTTACAAAACGATTTGTTACTATTAGAGGGAATCAGAAATTATTTTCAACCCTGAGTGAGAATGTGTCTTCAAAGAAGTTTGTTCTTTTGTTAGTTTACTACACAAATGACCTCTAACCCTTCTTTGTAAGATTTAAAACATCTTTTCTTATGATGTGGAAGGGAATAGTGGTGTGCTTCCCTGTTATTGTATATGATGGCTCTGTTTGTGTGCATTTAACTTGCATTTAGTAGGTAGGCATGAAATAGATTGGGTCTAATTTATTGCCGGTAAAGATTAGTCAACAAATTATGATAGCAGTCTTGATATTACTGTAGATGAATCAGTTTTCAATGAGAATAATACACAATTTTGTTTGAGACAGTTATGTACAAGCAAAACACCTACTACTTAGTGTCACCTGAGTTCTGCACTTCTCATATATGGTAGCTAATCAGTTACAAAGTGAATTAAATCCTCAAATATTGTAGAAATATTTTGCTGCTGAAAGCTTTCCTATCTCTGGAGCATATTAGTCTTAGACACTTCTGAAATTATCCACCTTATTAACCTCCAACAGACATGGTAATTTCTATTCACATAAGGGAAAAATAGAATCTTTTCCATAGAAAATAGTTATAAACACTGGTAAACAAACAAATAGGAACATGAAAAGGATGACTCAGAACATAATGTCATCAAATTATGTATATACATCCTATGTATATGTGGATGATTTGATTTACTTTTTAAAAGCAATCTTTCTTAAGGCAATATTAGAGTAGTTTTTAATGGTAGTGAACTAAGCTGTGATGATGATTTTACAAAATACATTTAATATATTTTTACTTTGCTTTCTGTTATTTGAAAATCTAGATAAAAGCAGATGAATGTTAGCTAAATGCTCTGTAGTAGAGGTGAGTGGGACTTTAAAGTGATAATGTCTTAATTGACAAGATTGCAGACCTAAATACATCTGTGACAAGTTTAAGAGAGAATAACATTTCAGGATTAATGCTTTAAATTAACAACTCACTACCTCATACACTTGGTTGCAATCTATCATGTTGAAGATAGGAGAAGTTTATATTCAGGGATACCTCTTACATTTTCTGGGATTTCTTGGCCTTATTAATTCAAATCTGACTTTCAATGCATGCATGCAGCCAAGATAATTACTAGAAGGCAAGATCAAAGCCAGCATATTATAGTCCTATTCCATTTTCTGCTGATGTGAGTGATCTGACTCTCCTTTGATGTTGTATGCTTCTACAGCGAAAGTACAGAGGATAAAAATACTACACCATGTAATCTGGCATTTATCCCATGAGAGCAGAATTCCAAATTGTGACACATGTCAAGAAGTTTAAAAAAAAAAACTTAAAAGAGACCTATGCTTTATAAAATGACGTACTCTGCATTTAAACACCATCAAACATCATTTTCCATTACAAATGTAGACCCTGATATAAAATTCAAAGAATTTTTGTAACTTTAGTGGAAGAAAATAGTTACCATATTTACTAGCAATTATATTAAATGTGTGCCTGAGCCTTTATCTCACCTAATGAGGGAGTTGAGAAGAAGCAGAAGTATAACATGCACACACACATATATTTGTGTGTATATCCATTCAAAAATTCCATCACTTAGTGTGTACTCTACACATATATACAGATGGTTTTAGTTTGCTCTGAATTACCTATCACCTTAGGTCATGAGGTTGAACAAGTCTCTGATCTCTGAACTGCTTGCTGTTGATTAGAGAAAAAGAGTTCCTGGTCTATAACATTATATTTACTTAAGTATTTGACCTTATGTTGTATCTTTGGCAATGTTCTGTTGGATATTCATCTTACTGCATTTTACAGTGTCCTATTATGTCCTGGTTTACCTTTTATAAACATGTTAAGTGTGTGTGTTTGCTTACATATATACGAACACAGAGACTGCTGTGTTATTTTAAATTAACTTTTTTGCTAAATTAAATTGAATTCTTGCCCTACTGAAGGAAACTAATATTTTCCGATCATTCCTCAGTTGCTAGTTGATTCTGGTTCATTCTATTTTGGACTCAGAGCCCTCCAAGGTACCATGATCAGACCTACATGTTTTGACAGAAAAATCAAGCATTGTTTGGACTTCATGGCTGTCACTTCTGAAGCACAGAACCCAATATCAAGAAAATTGATTTTGATAGCACACAATTTAACCCACACTCTTCACTTCAAATAGAAATCAAAACTATTTTTTATTTTGGAAAAAAAATGGCTTTTCTCTTTCCCATTAACTGTATTTTCAAGGACTTCCAAGTGCCAGAATTATTATAAGGTTTGGTAATAAAACAAGACCTATGTTTATCGATCTAATGTATTTCTTACATCTTCTATCTCTATTGATGGCAGTGCGAGCTTCTCATAATAAGGTAAAGTATGATGAAATGAAGATCATTAAACATAGCTGGATATCAAATATAGATATGGATAGAAATACCTCTGCTGATCTTTGGGATATTATAGAATAGAATGGTGCTAGAAGACTAAATATGAGCAAATACCAGGCTGAATTTTGGAAACGGCAAATGTGTAACATGTAATCCCAATATACATCTCTGACAAAATTCTAAAGTGCATTTTCAAACAAATTTTCTCGAGACACAATTGAAACAAAGGACAAGAAAACATATTTTTCCCATATGGGTTTAATTTCAACCAATTATGTCTATGCTACAATATGAAAATCCCAGTTTATTTCATCTATTAATTTTATCTTGATCATTTTGACCTATTGTATGTCAAGCTGAAGATATAAACATGTCTTACTTCCTGTCCACTGGGATCTACTCTTTCCTCTCTGCTTACTCTTCTTCAATATCCTTTACTTGATTTTCTTTATTGCCCTCACTTGTAAACACTGGAATTCTCAAGGTATCAAACAGTTGATCTTCTTTCTTTTTTACACCTGTTCTCTAGGTGTTGTGGACTGAATGTTTGTGTCCCTCCAAAATCCAACTGGTGAATCCCCTACTGCTAATGGGATGATATTTGGTGATAGAGCCTTTTAAGATGTTAGACCTTAAGAGTGGAACCCTCGTGGTGGGACTATTGCCCTTATAAGAAGAGACACAAAGGAGCTCATGTATATTCTCTCTTCCTCTCTCTGCCATGTGAAGACATGGCAAGAAGAAAGCTGTCTGTAAATCAGAAAGTGAGCCCTCATGAGACACTGGATCTGCTGGCATCCTGATCTTAGACTTTCAGCTCCTAGAACTGTGAGAAATTAATGTCTATTGTTTAAACCACCCAGTCTATAGTAATTTGTTAGAGTAGTGTAAATTTACTAAGACACCAGGTAATGTCATTTACTCTCACAGCTTTAAACACCATCCAGATGCTGAGCTTCTAAATTTCTACCCCCAGCCCAGGACCTCCCTACTGAATCTAGACTCACGTATTCAAATGCCTTCCCAGTATCTCCCTTTGTCTTTCTAATCCTGCTGAACCATTACTGTGGTTCAGGCATGGTTCTTTTTACATGTTTTAACTTATTGAATCCTCATAACTCCATCAAGTTGACTATATTACTATTTTCAAGTTATAGATACGAATATGAGATCTAGTTACTTGCCCAGGTATACACGTATCAAGTTATAGATACTAATATGAGACCTAGTTACTTACCCAAGTGTATGTGTGTGTATATGTGTGTGTGTGTATGTATGTGTGTGTGTGTATATATATATATATATATATATATATATATATCCCAGACTTATGATATCCAAAATTGAACTCTGGATTTCCCTACTGCAGTCAATCCATTGCCAGTTTCCCAAGTCAATGCATGGCACGTCCTTTCTTCCAAATTGCTTCAAAGTACTTGGATTAACCTAGCTTTATTTTATTATTTTGCACATCAAATTCAAACCGTCAGTAAACTTTGTTCAATATCTGACTACATCTCAAGACGAGCATCATCATCTCTCATCTAACCTATTGCAATACCCTCCTATGTTGTCACTCTACAATCTATTTATTACAAGGCAGGCAGAGCACCCTATTATAATAAAAGAAAAATCAGTTACCTTTGTGCTTGATGTCCTCTTAGGGCCTCTCATCTCACTCAAAATAAAATGTGATCTCCCTGACATGGCCAAAAAGTGCTTCAGATCTCGTTCCCATCCAGATCTCAGGCCTTTCTCCTCCACTCTTTATTTTATTTACTTTCTTTCTTTTTTTGAGATGGAGTCTCTGTTGCCAGGCTGGAATGCAGTGGTGTGATCTCGGCTCACTGCAACCTCTGCCTCCCAGGTTCAAGCGATTCTCCTGCCTCAGCCTCCTGAGTAGCTGGGACTACAGGCACACACCACCATACCCATATAATTTTTGTATTTTTAGTACAGGTGGGGTTTCACCATGTTGGCCAGGATGGTCTTGATCCCTTGACCTCATGATCCACCCACCTTGGCCTCCCAAAGTGCTGAGATTACAGGCGTGAGCCACCGTGCCCAGCCTCTCCTCCACTCTCTTAACTCACCCTTTTCTACCTAGTTTCTTTTGGATCTTTTCTTTAATGCATCCTTATCAAAATGGTCTTTCCTCACTACACTTAACAACACTAACACCTCTATCACTCCATGCCCGCATTTTTTTCAGTTAGATTGTACTAATTTTCAATTAATACACTCTATTTTTTAAATTTATAGCTCTATTCCCTAAAGCAGTATAAGCTCCATAGGTATATGGTTTTCTATTTTTTTTCTGGTGAATTCTGAATGCCCAAACTCTGTTTTTCATTACATGAATAATAATTATTAGCTGAGTAAGTTAATAGATCAGTCAAATAGTTTTGAGAATTCTCCTAAATCTACTAGTTATTATTTCTGTGAAAGTGGACCAAGGCAAAGTAAGGATGGATAATTTTCTAGAGGAACACACTAGCTTGGTTAAACAAAGAAACAATAATTTAATATGTATTACCAAAGTAATTAATATTGTTATAAAATGCAATGCCTTTATCTTTTAACAAATTCAATTTAAATTGGTTATTAACATGTATCTAAACCGTTCAAGTTTGTAATTCACCATTTGTTCTAAAAAATACTCTTACCCTATTGTTCCACAGGCATTTCACTTTTGGCAGTGTTAATAACATGTTTTCTCAATATATTATACTTGAACTTCGAATTACATGTCCTTTGTTTAGTACATTTCCTGTGACTGTGTGGGATAAAAGATGCTCATTTTTTTTCATTTGTTGTTATTACTACAATGTATTTTTTTCTTAAAGGAGGTCAAAAGCTGCCCAGAATAAATTCTGCATTTCTTAGTCTCCCTTCTAAGTATTTGGGTCTATATGACTATGGTCAAATAGTGGAAATGCCGTGTATTTGTCACAAGTGTCTTTAAGAGGAATGCTTAAACCCTTTGTTATGGAGACTCCTAAATATAAATTATTTTCTTTTTGTATAATAATATATTTATGGCTGGGACATACATACCCAGCCAGACTCTTGAATGTAGCCATGCAATGACATTCTTGCCAATAAAAGATGAGTCAAAATGATTGAGGTTGTTATCTTCCCCTTTTCCTGTTCCCATGAGCTGCAAGATGGACATGTCTGTGTCTCAGGTCAGGCCACAGAGATGAAGATCACACCCTAGGAACGATGGAAGGAAAAGATGAATGGAATCTGTATTTCTTATTGACTACATAAATGCAGAGCAACCAACCTAATCAACCTGAAATGATGCATGGAAAGAAAATAAAATTCTTTCTTCTTTAATCATGTATTTGAGATCCCTAGTCAGTAGCTTAGCCTTTTCCTCTGAATTGTGCACCTTTCCTCATCCTTCAAATTTTCTTCTGGTTAGAATGTGAACATGAAATGTTGTTAGAGTTTGAACAGCCATCCTAGATCATGAGGTAAAAGGCTCATGTTAACATAAAACCATCCCAATTCCTTTTTTTCATGGAATGCGTAATAACCTTGAATTGCATGTCACTAGTCTTTGTTTATGTGGAAGAATGAACAAATGACTTTATTTTAGCCATTTTTATTTTAAGTTTCTATCACTTGAGCTAAATCTGATTCCAACTTAAACCATGTTGTATTCTCAGTACGTGAATTATTTGCATCCTGTCAATTATTATAGAGCTAGCTCAGAAGCAGTTCTGCGATGGCCATTCCCCCAAGTCTGGATATCAGCACATTCTTTATTTATTATCTAAGAGAACATGGTTCTTCTTCAGTCAGTCCTTCTTCATGAGCTATTGTGTCACATGTACAAATGAGTGGGTATTGTTATAAACCTGAGATGCAGGGGTTTTCATTACAAAGTTTCCATTTATCTTGTTGGAAGAGTTGCTATGCCTTTCATGTGATATCCCTGGACAAGATTAATTTGTTACAATAAGATAAAAGAAACCACTGAAAACCACAGCAAACAACTCAGGTCAGTTTTAAACTGTATTTTTTTGCCCTTCTTCCTTTCTATACACATACATTATTAGGGTGGGTTCATCTAAAGTCAGTGCCCAGAGACAATTCTTGCTGTTATTTTTGACAGAGAATCTGATAGAATATTACCTCTGCCACTCTGTTTCAGAGTTTCAGATTGCACAATCACTCCCACACCCTACCTCTCCTTTAGTGTATTATGTGGGACTCTCTAATAAGTTATGGGACCTAAATTGTCTCTAAAATCATGTTCCATAGTTCCAGGCCACGATTTGAATTTTTCATATATTTAGGAAATAACCTTGGAGTCCATTTTATTTCAGAATAAATTCCTGTTATCATGATCAAGAAAGGAAGAGGAGACAAGTAAATTGATAACCTGACATCTATGTAGAATGACCCTTCTCTTATTTTACTTAGCTAGTAAAAGAAAGATTTGGGTCAAATTTAAACATTCTAGAAAATTTGTAATTTTTTGTATTTTGAAAATAATACTAAGGGGCAATAGTGATAAATGAATCAAAATAATTTAAACCTCATAGATAATTATAACTATTATTTTGTGATGCGAAAATATTATTCTGAAGCATATATATATTCTGAACATTTTAATAGCAATGGTTCCATGTGGTTTTCATAGTAGTTCTATGAGGTAGCTTGGAGGGATTACCATATTACATACCTTTTTATTAAAAAAAGATGTGTAACTTAAGACTTTTATAATTTAAGCAACAATATAGCTAATATGTGGCAAAGATAAATTTTCAGATCTGGAACCTGTCATCTTCCTACTTAGCATATGGAATTTAAATTAAAAACTTAAAATCTCTGTTTGGAAGACTGTATTCCTGTCCAACTTTGCATACACTGAAAAATACTACCAATTTATATATAAATAGAATAAATAAGAGACATGACTTGGTAAGAATTCTGCACACTTCACTGGAAAACTGTCCAATGGCAGGGACACACTTCAAGATGGATAGATGAAAGCGTTAGATAAATATTTTAATGAAATTAGTGTTTTTATCCTGTGACTTCTACTAATGTGAAGTTTGCTTTTATCTTTATAGAATGCATCAGGTGCCAGAAGATAAATCTATATTAGGCACTATAGCACATAATTATCATCACTATAACCAACACTATCATTATAAAAATATATCACCTATTATGTGCTAAGTAAGAGAAGCCATGCCCTTTTATGTGTTCTTTATAAAACTGAAAATATGGTATTTGCTCCATAATTGTAAGATGGAAGAATCTTTTTTGTTTATCACCAATAAAGCAATGGAGAACTTTTTGCTCTGTCTGCATATGCCCTAATAATATGTTTTCAGAACAGTATTTCCATTTGAAAAATCTGAGACAGTATTCCTGGGCACCTCAGGATCTATGTGTGGCTGGCTGGCTGAGTATTTTGAGCAAAGAATCTACTCAATATTATCAGAAAACGGAGTTGTTATGGCTTAATGATTTTTTTTCCCTCAAAACTGCTTGATTGGATAGTAGTTTTGACACCTGCTGTAGACAGCCAGTGTCTTTAATAAACATCCTCATGCCTAGTAAATAGTATTTTCTTAAAGGAATTCATCAGACACAAAGCCTTAAATCTGATTCTTTATTTCAAGGGGAACACAAGGAAGTGGGAAAAGGAGGTCATTTAAGCAGCTCAGAAACAACTGCTAATGTGTAAAAAATATGTAATTTTCCTCTTCCATGAGTAAACTGCACTGAAACCTACACAAATGGTGCATAACGCTTTCATGACTTTGGCCCTAGGCTACATATTTAAATGGTCTCCACTGCATTCACATATAAACAGTGGCACCATATGTTAAGAATCACAATAATACCAAAATAGCTATAACATTATTAGCATGATTTTATTTTTATTTTTATGGCTTCTTGACTAGCTTGACAATTACCTACTGGCTTTTAGGAAATGCCTAAAATGCCAGTTACACATACTTTAGGTAGAAGAAGATCGACAGTTTTAGTTTTATTCATGGGATCATCTACAGGAAAGCTTCTCAAACAAAAATTTGGGAGTCTCCAGTTACAGTGAACATTCCATATACAGGCTTCCTTGTTATCAATTAATTCAACTTACTTCTTCATCAATTTTTCTCCCTTCAGTCTTGATGGTTTTATGACCCAGACCCAGGCAATACCCCTAGGCAATCCATGTGATAATTGACACATTTTCTAACACGGTATAGTGATGCCCAAGTCACTGCTTTCAGGCTGTGACTGGAGCTTATTGGAGTCTGCAGCAGGGGCTCCTTTTATCCTCATACATCAGAATCCACTGACAGCTCTTCCATACAGGGACCATGCAGATCTCTCCCCCAGGAAAATATATGCAAACACCTCCAGAACATTGAAATGGTTGCTAGGCATCACAATGGTGACATCTTTATGATAAACACAGTATGCAAAAGAAAGTCTCATAGAAGAATAACAAATTATTACATCCAGAGGGCAATTTTACAAGATTAACTGGTGTAATAAATTACTACTAGAGTCAGAATAGCACATTACCCTTTAAGGTATTTCACAGTGGAGACAAAATGAACTGGCCTATAAAAACTCAGAGAATGTAGGAGAGAATAACAAACTGCTTTTTCACATTTCTGAAAGATAGTCATGATACTCACTTATAGTATGGTGAGTTCAGCAAGTAATTATTGTAAAATAGTGTTATGCATGCCATTCATGCTAACATGACTATGTTTATTATTTTTCATACTGCTTTGAATTCTTAGTAACATTGCATTTGTATACTATCGACTTAATGAAAAGCCTGTAGCATTTTATTTCTAAGACAAATGCAATACATACAAGATTACATGGCAAATTCCAAGACTTGAGTATATTTCATAATAATTAACAAATATATGTATTGACAGCATAATAGGAGTTCTGGTGTCTCTATGAGAGGCAATGAATTGTTTCACTTGATTCTGAGCAGGTATTCAAAAACTTAAGAGAAATGTTTCTTAATTTCAGTATTGAATTTACATTGCCTGTTTTTTTTTTTTTATAATGCTATTTTACTTTTTCTTGCCTATACTCACATTACAAAAGTGAGAAAAAAAAATTTAAAAATCTGTAGCTTGAACATTGGAAGCATGAAAAGTTATATAGAATTTTTATTTTATTAAAAGAACGGTAGCTATCGGATGTCCACACTTTTTCATTCATCAATAATAATTCTAACTTCCAGTCTTGAGTCTAGTACTTTCTAATAAATAAAGAAAATAAAAGGGACCTAGCATGGTGGCTCGTGCCTGTAATCCCAGTACTTTGGGAGGCCGAGGCAGGTGGATCTACCTGATGTCAACGTTTGAGACCAGCCTGACCAACATGGTGAAAACCCTGTCTCTACTAAAAAATATAAAAATTAACTGGGCATGGTGGTGCACACCTGTAATCCCAGCTATTTGGGAGGCTGAGGCAGGAGAATCTCTGGACCCTGGGAGGTGGAGTTTGCAGTGAACTGAGATCATGCCATTGCACCCCACCCTGGGCGACAGAGTGAGACTTTGTCTCAAAAGAAAAAAAGAAAAAAGAAAAAGGAAAAGAAGAAAAGGTGGGGAGACAGAGAGAGAGAGAGAGAGAGAGAGAGAGAGAGAGAGACAGAAAGAGAGAGAGATGGAGTGTTTATTCAGTTTCACGAATCTTTAAGATCAAAGTATGTTCTATTCATCTCCTTCCCACCACCCACCACCCCTCATAAAGCTTTCTACTGTGGCTGCCATACAAAGTGACTTGACAAGCACATAAATTTAGTATAGTGTTCCCATAGAGTCACACTTCAAGTGTCTTTCAGGATGTTCCTCACTTAATTAAGATCATATTCTTTTTGATTTATCTTCAGATTTCCTCAAGGTGAATTTGCTGATGCCTGCAGTATGGTCCTTGAAGGTAGAAAGGAGTAGTTAAATCAGTGCTAACAATTACTGGGTTTGGACAAAAGATAGGGTTGGGGGAGTAAAGAATAAGGAAGACATTGAAGTTCCTCAAGAGCAATATCATCCTCACTGAAAGTCAATGGAGAGGGAGGACCTCGTCAGAGAGAAAATGAAATCTCAATTGACTTAAATGTCTAATAAGTACTAATGACACCGGAGCTAAAATGACATTATTTAGGTAGCGTGTGAGGGTAAGAGAGTCCTCTGTAAGGCTTCCCTTGTAACAAAAAGCAGCCCCCAGCCTTTCTTTTCTAACAAACAGCAGTCTGTAAAATCAAACTGCAGACATAGATGAGCAAGCTGAAAGCTTGCATGGCCGAATACTGGCAGCTGTGCCAACAATAAAAGGCTACTTGGGGGCCAAGAATGTTCAACATGGAGGCTCCATCTTCCCTTTTCATTGTCAACCACGTGTACAGCAATGAAGCAGGCAACATGGTCCCGGGCAGGTAGAGAACCCACATGCATGATAAAAAATTAGGGTGGGGTGGCCAGCTTCTTTGAACGCTATGCAAAGGGCAGACTTGGTCAGACCAATCTCTTGTGCCCCATGTAAATCAGGCATCGCTTCCTCAAGCTTGTCTACAAAACCGCGTGCATTCCACCATGGAACTGGAAGAGCCACTCCGGAGCCCCTCTCTCTGCGGGTTAGAGAGCTTTTCTCTTCTCTTCTCTCTTGCCTATTAAGCCTCTGCCCTTAAGCTCACTCCTTGTGTGTGTCCATGTCCTCTATTTCCTTGGCGTGAGGCAATGAACCGCGGGTATTACCCCAGACAAATGATACTACTTCACTAGCTGAATGTCTGTTATTGGGAGTCATTATTCTTACTTAAAAAAAGTGAATTATTTAATTATCATGCAAGTAATGCTTTATTCTTTCTATAGTGCTGTTCCTTTTTTTATGTAGATCCACATTTCTGACCTATATCATTTTCCTTTTCTTTCAAAAACTATTTTTAATATTTCTGGGGACTTCTGCTGGCAATGAATTCTTTCAGATTTTGTTTTCCTGAGAAAGCCCTCGTTTATCTTTTTTTTTTTTTTTTAAATGATAATTGTGTAATCACTCAGTGGGTTCATCTTGCCTGCTGCCTAGGCAGAACCAATTTCTCAAGACAGAGGAATTGCAATAGAGAAAGGGTAATTCACACAGAACTGGCTCTGTAGGAGACCAGAGTTTTATTATTGCTCAGATCAGTCTCCCCAAAAACTCGGGATCAGAGTTTGTAAGAATTATTTGGTCAGGAGCAGACCAGTGAGGCAAGAGTGCTGATTGGTTCAGAGAGGAAATCACAGGGAGTCAAAACTATCCTCCCATGCTGAGTCAGCTCCTGGGTGCGAGCCAAGAACTGGTTGGCAGGTCGAGGTGGGGCAATCTGATTGTCAGAAATGCAAAAACCTGAAAAGACATCTCAAAAGGCTAATCTTAGGTTCACAATAATGATATCATCTTCCAGAGTAATTGAGAATAATGACTGGTAATATTTAGAATTCCAGTCCCTCTCATCCTAGCTTGGTGACTGGTGGCCTTTCTTTTGTTTTACAAGAAAAGTTCAGTTTGGGGGAAGGGTTATTATTTAAACTATAAACTAAATTACTTCCCAAGGCTAGTTCAGCCTATGCCCAAGAATGGACAAGGGCAGTTTGGAGATTAGAAGCAAAATGGAGTTGGTTAGTTCTGATATCTTTCACTGTCATAATTTCCTTAGTTAAAATTTTGCAAAGGTGGCTTCAATTCCCTTGATACTACATACCCAATATTTTACTTCATTCTCTTCTTGCTAGCATGGTTTCTGATGAAAAATCTATAATCCTTATCCTAATTTTTCTATAAGTGAAATATATTTAAAATGTTTTCTCCTCTGGCTTATTTCAGTATTTTCTCTTTGACTTTGGTTTTCTCTAATTCTGATAAGATTTGCCAAAGCGTGGATTTTAAAAATATTTGTCTGGATGTTGTACTCTGAGCTTCCAGATCTATAATTTGGTATCTATCATTAATTTTGGAAAATTCTAAACCATTACACTTCAAATATTTCTCTGTTCTTCTATCTCTCTCTCTTTTCTCTTTCTTCTTCTTTCTTTCTCTTTCTTTCTTTCTTTCTTTCTTTCTTCTTTTCTTTCTTTTCTTTCTTTTTCTTTCTCTCTCTCTCTTTCTTGCTTTCTTTGCCTTCTGGTATTATACTTGTTAAGTTACAATTCTTGAAATTGTCCGACACATACTGAATATTCTTATGTTCAATTATTTTTTCTTATTCACCTTTTTGTTAAACCATTCATCATTTCTGTTACAGTATTTTTTATTTTTGGCCTTTCCTTTTGATTCTTTCTTAGAGTTTCAGTCTCTCTTTGTGTAACCACCCAATGGGTTCGCCTTACCTTCTGCCTAGACAGAGTCAATTTCTCAAGACAGGCGAATTGCAATAGAGAAAGAGTAATTCATGCAGAGCTGAAGGACACCAGAGTTTTATTATTACTCAAATCGGTCTCCCCAAGCTTTCAGGGATCAGAGTTTTTAAGGATAATTTGGTGGGTGGGGGAAGGCAAGTGAGTTGAGAGTGCTGATTGATCAGGTCAGAGATAAAATCATGGGAAGTTGAAGCTGTCCTCTTGTCCTGAGTCAGTTCTTGGGAGGAGTCCACAAGATCAGATAAGCCAGTTTATTGATATGGGTGGGGCTAGCTAATCCATCAAGTGCAGGATCTGCAAAATATTTTCAGCACTGATCTTAGGAGCAGGTTAGAGGAGGGTCAGAATCTTGTAGCCTCCAGCTGTGTGACTCCGAAACCATAATTTTTAATCTTGTGGCTAACTTGTTAGTCCTACAATGACAGTCTATTCCCCAGGCAAGAAGGAGGTTTGTTTTGGAAAACGGGCATTATCGTCTTTGTTTTAAACTATAAACTAAATTCCTCCTAGAGTTAGTTCAGCCTGTACCCTGGAAGGAACAAGGACAGCTTAAAGGTTAGAAGCAAGATGAGAGTCGGTTATGTTGATCTCCTTCACTGTCTCAGTCATAATTTTGCAAAGAAGGTTTGAGAAACCTTATTAATCATGCTTATTTTAAATTTCCTGCCTGATAATTCTCACAACTGTGCCATATCTATCATTGTTTTGATGCTTCCTTTGTCTCTTCTCACTTTGGTTTTCGTTTTTGTTTTTTGTCTTTTAATATACTTTGTACTGTTTTTGTTGAAAGTCAGATGTGATATATCAAGTAAAATAAATTGAAATAATTAGGCCTTTTTTAGGAGGATTAATATTAATATGACTAGAAGTTGGACTTGTTTAACATTTGCTGTAGCTGTAGATACCAGACATTTCAAATTCCTCTATTGTCCTTGTTTTGGGCTCCCTCGTTTTCTGTGGGCTTCCCTAAATATTGTTCAGTAGCTATAGTCTGTGCCTTGCATCCTTTCAGCTGGAGTCCACTGCTGTATGCTGGAGCACTGCTGGTATTGTGGTCAAGTAGGGGGCGAGGAGAGTTCTATAATCTTATGATGGCATCCCAATGTTTTAGTGGGACTGTGTCTCTGTGCTGTGCCCTTCACAAGTGCTTTTTCAGTAGGATAGCTTCTTCCATCCCCTTTAGGAGTGACAGGAGGTCTAGAGAGAGTTATTGTAGAAGTAATGTTCTTCTCCAACTAGGATAAGGCTCTGGTAAAATCAATTTCCATGGAAAGTAAAACTTTGTTATGGAGCACTCTCTGGGAATATTCATGATGTTTACTCTTTTGCTTTCTCTGTCAGAGTCATGAGGGAATCTTTTTTGGTTTTTGACCATAAGAACTTGTTAATGTTCTGGGGGATAAAACCTAAAAATGGGGAGGGAGGATCCTTTAGACTAAGGTTCCCAGGACTTTCTCATTCTCATGTTGAACAGCCTCCAACAGTTCAAAATGATAATTTAATTGCTTATGGCTTCAGTGGATTCTGTTTCAGGTAAATAATGGGCTGTAACTGAATTCACCTGTCTCTTCAGAATTCTGGCTGATTATGTGTCCTGAGATCTCAGTTCTCATTGATTTTCAATTTGTTCAGATTTTTCTTGTAAAAATGGTATGTGAATACGTCCATGGCCTTTACGCATCAGAACAAAAACCAGAAGTTACTTGACTTTTCCACAAATGCTTCTCTCATGTTTAAACTTGTGCTAACCATATAAAAATTTTGGAAAGATTAAAAATACTCATAGGAAGAATTTTGACTCTTTGTCTTATTAATTTGGTGACTGAAATGAGTTCACTCTTGGGTGTCGCAATTTCTTCATCTATAAAAACGGTAATAATGATAGTTTATGAGATAAGTTTATCTCATAAGTAAAGATTCAGTGTGTTGATACATTTTATACACTTAAAAGAGTACTAGGCACTTCTTAAGCCCTATGTTACCTATAGTGTCTCAAGAAAAGCATTTGTTATGGCAGGCATTATCCTGAAGTCAAATTTAGCCCTTACAGCATTGATTACAAAACTGGAGTTATTTAGGTGTGGAAACATTTTAGCTAATAAAGGTATTTCCATTTTTCTATAAAAATAAAAACAACAATACATTTATGCATAATAGAATGCATTGGTAAGAATATAATTTTCTTTTGTTTATGTTTCTGCAGCTACTATTGTTCTTGTTGTTTTTTGAATACTCCAATTTTATTTAAAGGAATGTTGATTAGCTCTGACTCATTAGGAACTAACTAGCACTTATTAATAGAAAGTGAAATGACATCATTATGTAATAAATATTCATCTGGTAGATAAAAAATTTCAAAGTTTACACGCATAAGAAAAAATTAGCAAGAGTTCTCCAGAGAAAAGTCAGAAAAACCACTGAACTATATTTTTATAAATTAGTAGAAATTTTTACTAGAGGAGGTTTTTAGCTTTCTATAACACTATCCCTTAGGATCCATGAATCTTATGTGCTGAGTAATCCCTAAAGATTAGCCCATTTTTAGTGTTCTTTATAATGTTCTGTACTTGACTTGGAAGAAAGAAAATACTCTACTAGCACCTGAACCAAAAAATGTCTTTTCAGCTCTTATTTTAGTAAAACATTCCATGCAATTTACAGTAATAAAATATAGCCATTATCCATGGATTGGTGAAAAAGATTACTGATTTTTCAATTGTTTAGTAACTGTACCTTTACATACTACCATAGTAATGCTAATATTTCATATTTATAGAATCCTCTATTTGAGAAACTCAAATTATTTTATGAATATTACACCAATTAATCCTACATGACAAGTATTACTATTCCCAGTATCCAGATGAAGAGGCTACAATGAGGCTGCTGTGACAGCAAAAGGGTATGTACTATGTCTTGGAAGAGAGAAATGTGTATCATATCCAAGACCTTTCCAGTAAGAATGCCCTGGAGACTGATTTCTTTGGAGGGCTGTAGAAAAGACATAGGTCAATGGTAGTTTTTGAAGTTCTTAGAGCTAAGTCATTGTCAGCTTGAAGAACTGAAGCAACATCCATGAATTTGTTTCCTACATATTATTACATGGTGAAATCCCATCTCTACTAAAAATACAAAAAAAAAAAAAAAAAAAAAAAAAAATTAGCCGGGCATGATGACAGGCTCCTGTAATTCCAACTACTGGGGAGGCTGAGGCAGGAGAATCACTTGAACTCGGGAGGTGGAGGTTGCAGTGAGTCAAGATTGTGCCAGTGCACTACAGCCTGGGCAAAAAGAGTGAGACTCTGTCTCAAAAAAAAAAAAAAAAAAAAAAAAAAAAAAAAATCTATCTATCTATCTATCTATCTATCTATCTATCTATCTATCTATCTATCCATCCATCCATCTATCTAATGTGTGTGTGTGTGTGTGTGTGTTTGTGTGTATGAACAGACATTTCTCAAAAGAAGACATCTATACAGCCAAAAGACATATGAAAAAATGCTCATCATCACTGGTCATCAGAGAAATGCAAATCAAAATCACATTGAGATACCATCTCATGCCAGTTAGAATGACAATCATTAAAAAGTCAGGAAAGGCCGGGCGCGGTGGCTCAAGTCTGTAATCCCAGCACTTTGGGAGGCTGAGATGGGCGGATCACGAGGTCAGGAGATCGAGACCATCCTGGCGAACACGGTGAAACCCCGTCTCTACTAAAAAAATACAAAAAGCTAGCTGGGCGAGGTGGCGGGCGCCTGTAATCCCAGCTACTCGGAAGGCTGAGGCAGGAGAATGGCGTAAACCCGGGAGGCGGAGCTGGCAGTGAGCTGAGATCCGGCCACTGCACTCCAGCCTGGGCCACAGAGCGAGACTCCGTCTCAGAAAAAAAAAAAAAAAAAAAAAAAAAAAAAAAAAAAAAAAAAAAAGTCAGGAAAAAACAGATGCTGGAGAGGATGTGGAGAAATAGGAATGCTTTTACACAGTTGGTGAGAGTGTAAATTAGGTCAACCATTGTGGAAGACAGTGTGGTGATTCCTCAAGGATCTAGAACCAGAAATACCATTTGACCCAGTAATCCCATTACTGGGTATATATACAAAGTATTATAAATCATTCTACTATGAAGACACATGTGCATGTATGTTTATTGCAGCACTGTTCACAATAGCAACGACTTGGAACCAACCCAAATGCCCATCAATGATAGACTGGATTAAGCAAATGTGGCACATATACACCATGGAATACTATGCAGCCATAAAAAAGGATGAGTTCATGTCCTTTGCAGTGACATGGATGAAGCTGGAAACCATCATTCTGTGCAAACTAACACAAGAACAGAAAACCAATCACTGCATGTTCTCACTCATAAGTGGGAGCTGAACAATGAGAACACATGGACACAGGGAGGGGAATATCACACACTGGGGCCTGTCACGGGGTAGGGGTGTAGGGGATGGAGAGCATTAGGAGAAATACCTAATGTAGATGATGGGTTGATTGGTACAGCAAACCACCATGGCACTTGTATACCCATGTAAAAAACCTGCACATTCTGCACATGTATCCCAGAACTTAAAGTATAATTAATAAAAAAAAGAGTCATCACCATATTCAAAGTAATCTGAATTTTCTCTTATGCTATTTTCTAGTAGTTTTCCAGTTTTCTGCTTTATATTTACATCTATGATTTATTTTGGATTATTTTTCTGAAAGATATGAGCTCTGTGGCTAGATTCAAGTTTTTCCATGTTGATGTTCAGTTTTCCTGGAGCCATTTGTTGAAATGACTATCTTTTCTCCGTTGTACTGCTTTTGTTCCTTTTTTTTTTTTTTTTTTTTTTTTTTTTTTTTTTTTTTGTGAGGCGGAGTCTTGCTCTGTTGCCCAAGTTGGAGTGCAGTGGCACAATCTTGGCTCACTGCAAGCTCCACCTCCCAGGTTCACACCATTCTCCTGCCTCGGTCTCCTGAGTAGCTGGGACTACAGGCACCCGCCACCGCGCCCGGCTAATTTTTTGTATTTTTTAGTAGAGATGGGGTTTCACCATGGCCTCGATCTCGATCTCCTGACCTCGTGATCCGCCCACTTCGGCCTCCCAAAGTGCTGGGATTGCAGGCCTGAGCCATCGCGCCCGGCCCTGCTTTTGTTCTTTTGTCAATCAGTTGACTCTATTAATGTGGGTGTATTTCAGGGCCCTCTATTAGATTCTATTGACTTATTTGTCTGTTCTTTCACAAATATCTTACTGTCTTGATTACTATAGCTTTATAGGAAATCTTGAACTCCAGTAGTGTCGGTCCTTTAACAAGATGGTTCTCCTTCATTATTGTGTTGGTTATTTTGAATCTTTTGCCTCACCATATAAACCTTAGAATTAGTTTGTCAATATTAAAAAAAAATAATTTGCTGATAATTCGACTGGAGTTATATTGAATCTCTAGATCAAGCTGAGAAAAACTGATACCATAACAATATTAAATTTCCTTGTCCTTGATTTTTTCACAGGCGTTTTGTGGTTTTCCTCACATAAATCTTGAACATATTTTCTTTATATTTGTGTATAAGTATTTTATATTTGGAGGTGGTAATGCAAAAATAATGTATTTTTAATTTCAAATTTCAGATCTGTATATCAATCATCCAAACTTCTTATAATCACTATTAGTTTAAGGAGTTTTTGTTGTTGTTGTTGTTGCTAATTATTTTGTGTTTTCACATAGATGATCATATCATCTATGAACAAGAACCATTTTATTTTTTTGTTCCCAGTCTGTATATCTTTTATTTCCTTTTTGTCTTATTACTTTAGCTAGCAGTGTCAAGTGCAAGTTTAAAAACTATGGTGAGAGGGAACATTCTTGTCTTGTTTCTGATGTTGGTGGGGAAATTATCCAATTCTGAACATTAAGTATGACGTTAACTGTGTAAATTTTGTAGATATTCTTTATCAATTAGAGAAAATTCCTTTCTATTATTAGTTGATGAAGAGTCTGGACCATGAATAGATATTGAATTTTGTAAAATCTTTTTTCTACATCTATTAAAATAGTTATGTATTTTTCTTCTTTAGCTGATTGATATGATGGATTGCATTAATTAATTTTTGAACCAGCCTTTCATATGTGAGGTAAGTCCCACTTTGTCATGTTGCATAATTCTCTTTATACAGTATGGATTTGCTTGGCTAATAGTTTGTTGATGCTTTTGCATGTACATGCATGAGAAATACTAGTCTGTCTTTTTTTTTTTTTTTTTTTTTCTTGTAATGTCTTTGCCTGGTTGTTCTAGCAAAGTAAGGTTGGCCACAAAGAATAAGTCAGGAATTTTTCTCTTTACATCTGTATTCTGGAAGAGATTTTAGAGATTTGGTATCATTTTCTTTTTAAAAATTCATTAGTGTTCACTGCTGAAACCTGCTCGACCCAGTGCTTTCTGGTTTGGAAGATTACTAATTATCGATTCAATGTTTTAAATAGTTATAGGCCTATTGAGATTGTCTATTTCTTGTGTGAATTTTCGCAGATTGTGTCTTTTAATGAATTGATTCATTTCATCTAGATTTTAAAATCTGTAGGCATAAAGTTGGGACATAATATTCATTACTATCTATTAAATACCTATTTCTGTAGGGATGACTCCTTTTTAATTTCTGATATTAGTAATGTGTGTTGTCTCTCTTTTATCTTACCCTGACTAAATGCCCATCAATTTCATTGTTTTTCAAATAACAAGCTTATGGTTTTGTTGACTTTCTCAATTGATTTATGTTTTCCATTTCGTTGATTTTTGCTTTCATTTGTATGTTTTTCTGATAACTTTGGATTTAATTTATTCTTTTTTTCTAATTTTCTAAGATAAAACCATAGATTATTGAACTTAGTTTTCTTTTCTTTTCTAATGTGTGTATTCAAGGCTTTAAAATTCCATCTAAGCACTGCTTTTGCTCCATATCACATATTTCTATAAGTTGTTTTCATTTTTTTATTATTATAACTTTTGTCTTAGATTTAAGGGCACATGTGCAGGTTCGTTATACAGGTACACTGTGTGCCACAGGAATTTGGTGTACAAATTATTTTGTCACCCAGTAATGTGTATAGTACCCAATAGTTATGTTTTCTTATCCTCTCCCTCCTCTCCATCTCCACTCTCAAATGGGCCTGGTTTCTATTGTTCCCTTCTTTGTGTTCATGAGTTATTATTTACCTCCCACTCACAAGTAAGAATATGCAGTATTTGGTTGTCTGTTCCTGTGTTAGTTTGCTTAGGATAATGGTCTCCAGCTTCATCCATGCTGCTGCAAAGAACATGATATTTTTCATTTTTATGGTTATGTAGTATTTCATAGTGTAAACGTACCACATTTTCTCTATCCAGTCTGCTGATGAACAGCATTTATATTGTTTCTATGTCTTTATTGTGAATAGCGCTATGATGAACATATCCATGCATGTGTCTTTTTGTTAGAATGATTTATATTCTTTTGGGTATATGCCAAATAATGGGATTGCTAGGTTGAATGGAAATTCTGTTTTAAGTTATTTGAAGAATTACCACACTACTTTCGACAATGGCAGAACTAATTTATGTTCTCATCAGAAGCGTATAAGCGTTCCCTTTTCTCTGCAACCTTGCCAGCATCTATTGTTTTTTGACTTTTTGATAATAACCAATTTGACTGGTATTAGATGGTATCTCATTGTGGTTTTGGTTTCCATTTTTCTAATGATTAGTGATGTGAGCATTTTTCCATATACTTGCTGGTCTTACATATGTCTCTTAAAAAAAAAAAAAAAAAAAAAAAGTCTGTTCATGTCTTTTACCCAGTTTTTAATGGGGTTTTTCTCTTGTAAATTTGTATAAGTTCCTTATAGAATCTTGATATTAGACCTTTGTTGGATGCATAGTTTGCAAGTATTTTCTCTCATTCTTTAGTTTCTCTATTCACTCTGTTGAAAGGTTCTTTTGCTGTGGAAATGCTCTTTGGTTTATTTACGTCCTATTTGTCCATTTTTGCTTTTGTTGCAGTTGCTTTTGGCATCTTAATCAGGAAATCTTTGCCAGGTCCTATAAACAGAGTGGTATTTCCTAGGTTACCTTACAGAGATTTTACAGTTTTAGGTTTTACATTTAAGTCTTGAGCTTTTAATGCGGTATAAGAAAGGGGTCCAGTTTCAATCTTCTGCATATGGCTAGTCAGTGATTCCAGAACAATTTATTGAATAAGGAGTTCTTTCTTCATTGCTTGTTTTTGTCAACTTTGTCAAATATTAGATAGTTGTAGGTGTGCAGCTTTACTTCTGGGCTCTCTATTCTATTCCATTGGTCTATGTGTCGGTTTTTGTACCATACTATCCTGTTTTGGTTACTGTAGCTTTATAATATATTTTGAAGTCAGATAACATGATGCTTCCAGTTTTGCTCTTTTTGTTTAGGATTGCCTTGAGTATTCAGGCTCCTTTTCGGTTCCAAACGAATTTTAAAATAGTTATTTCTAACTCTGTGAAGAGTGTCATTAGTATTTGACAGGAATAGCATTAAATCTATAAATTGCTTTGGATGGTATGACCATTTTAATGATATTGATTCTTCCTATTTATGATAATGAAAGGCTTTTTTGTGTTATCTCTGATTTCTTTGAGCAGTGTTTCATAATTCTTCTTGTGGAGGTCTTTCTCCTCCCTGGTTAGCTCTATTCCTAGGTATTTTTTTCTTTCTGTGGCAATTGTGAATGGGACTACATTCCTGATTTGGCTCTCAGCTTGGAGGTTGCTGGTGTAGAGAAATACTGAAGATTTGTATACATTGATTTTGTAGCCTGAAACTTGGTCTAAGTTGTTTCTCAGATCAAAGAGCTCTTGGGCAGATACTATGGGGTTTTCTATATATGGAATCATGTTGTCTGAAAACAGGAATAGTTTTACTTACTCTCTTCCTATTTGGATTTTTTTAAAATTTTTTTTTTATTTGTGTTTTTGTTTTTTCGTTTTTGTTTTTTGTTTTTTTCCATATTGCCTGATTGCTCTGGCCAGGATTTCTAGCACTATGTTGAATAGGAGTGGTTATAGAGAGTGTCCTTGTCTTGTTCTGGTTTTCAAGAGAAATGCTTCCAGCTTTTGCCCATTAAGTATGATATTGGCTATGGGTTCATCATTTTCATTTACATTAAAATATTTTAAAAATTTGTCTTAATTTTGACCCATGTTTTATTTAAAAGTGTGTTTTTTAATCTCCAAATATTTGGGGTTTTTCAATCTGTGTTTCTGTTATTGATTTCTGGTTTAATTTCTTTTTGCTCTGAGAGAAGACATTGTATGATTTCTATTCTTTTGAACTCATTAAGGTATGTTTTGTGGCACAGAGTGTGATCTATTTTGGTGAATGTCCCATGGATGTTTTAGAAAATTGTATGATCTGGTGTTTTGAAGTGAAGTATAGCTGTCAGTTGTATCCAGTTGATTGATGGTGCTGTTGAGTTTTGAAGTCAGCTTTTCAGTCACTAGCTGAAGTTCAGAAATGCTGCTAACACATCTGATTAATCTTCCTCTCAAGTAACTAATTGATTCCTAGTGATTATTGGAATATTCTACTTTGGTCTCTGGGATCTTGTTGCAAGACTTTGACATATATTAATAACGTGTTTTGGTGTTGGTGATTTTCATATTTGAGCATGCTCCAGGCAATGACAACTGTCAGGGGAAATTGTCCAGACTTAGAAATGCCAAAAAAGATTGTTAGGTATCATTTCCTGTGCAGTGCTGGGCCTTACCTATTAGACTTTCTGCAGATTATCTGATTGTATGAAGATGTACACATGCATTTGTCTTTATATTACCTAGGCTCTTCCAGAATGTAACTAAGGTGGAAGTTAAAAAGACAACAAAGGGCACAAATTTATCCGTAAAAACAAACATGTATTTTGTCTGGTAGAGATAAATTACCATCTAGTGATAAAAATGAGTCCACCCATTATACTTTATTGTCTTATAAGATACTTACCAGTTTTACATCTATTAGTACATTTATTTTAGCATTCCAGATTGCTTAAATATATATGTTTCTTCTTCAAATTCTTTATTGAAGTGATTTGAACATCTTACTGCTTTATTTATTAATTGAATGCAGAAATCTTAATCATGTGTTAATTTTATATTTGCATATGAATTACGAATTTTCCTTTTTTGGAAATTATACTTTAACATAATTATGTCATGATAGCCACCTGTCCTTTAGTGATTATAAGACACTGTTTGGAAGATATTGTTAGAGTTAAAAGATTTTAAAATGTAAAATACACACATCTTCAAATTGGTGAAATATGGTAATCACTAAGTCATATTAATTCTTCCTCCAAATACACTTAAATATATCCTCTTCCTTCAGTTCCCACTACTTTTGTCTGAGTTTCCTTGCTTCTTATGAGAAATGTTTCAATAACTTCCTAAATTATGTCTTTTTCATTAGCCTTTATTCTTTCCAATCCATTTTTTGCAATGCTGCCTGAGAATGATTCTAAACCCAACTGTCAATGTGACACTGCTGCTTCAAACCCTTCAATGAATTCTACTTCTTGTTATAGTATGCTGAAATCTTCTCAATTGACATCCTGAGTATATTGCTTCCAACTTTATCTTTCCCTTAGTAAATCTCAGATTTTTTTTTATCTTAGTAGTTTTGCACTTGTGGTATTACTGTAACCTCTGGTTAGAGATTCTTCAAGTTTCTATAAGCTTGTGATTGTTTCATAATACTTAACAAAGTATATATCTTTGTATATATCTTTTTAATTTATAAAGGTAATTTACTACTTTTTCACAGAAGTTTCTGAATGGCTTAAATATTTCTGATGTGTTACTCTTTGGACAAGGAGTTTAAAATATTCCATATCACTTACTGAGTACGTGTTGAGTCTTAATTAAATTCTACATTCATGTTCAAAGATAGTAATCATATACATATATTCTGGAGATGATTCCAAAATCAATTAAAGCAATAACTGGACCTACTTCCTCTCATTCCATTTTTGTAGAACTAGGATATAAATTAGGAGAATTAAAAGAAATGTTAATAAACTACAATCACAATAAATTAAATTAATAATTATTGGCAATTGAATTTGAGATTTTCTTATAGTCTAAGCTTAGATAGATATAGATATTGATATGTATATAGATATAAATATGTGTATGTTTAAAGGTTAGTGTATACACAAAACTCATTTTTGGCACTTGGAGTTTTAGATATAACAGAATGGAATCTTTTGCATCAAAAGGAATCTGATTGAGGAAGGAATATTTTAAGTGAAATAAACATTTTTTATAGGAAAGTAATTTTTATTATAGATAGCTGAAAAGCAAGTTACAGAAAAGCTGTATTTGAGGATAAAAGAATTTGTTATTTAAATTTTTAAAGTTGTATTAAAAAAAAAAGTTACCACATTAGCAAATCTTCTTATTGACATGTGTTTCGTTCCTAGTTTCCAAGTCAATACATTATTGGGATGGAAACACAGATACTAGGAAAAGTGAGTTCCTATTTTTTATAGAGATAGCAAAAAATTATTTTATGTCTATATTGTTGAAAGTAGATATTTTATATTAGAGTTTTACCTTGCAGATGTGGCCTGTCTTGAGCAGCCTATATAGTCAGGAGGTCCTATTTACACAAATTTACTCACCAAAACTTTTGTTCTAAGCAAGTTCATGCACATATCATACTCTTTCTAGCTTTCTTATTTTTCTTATGTTATATGTGTAAGAGGGGTTGGCTATATTTCTTCTGTCAATTGTAATAACAATTTTTTCTGTATTTTCAAAAGCGGATTTTATCTCTTGAGCTAATATTTATACCCAGAGGATGAAACAAGCAACAGCAAACAAACAACAAATAAACAATCAAAAAATCACCCAACCCTAAGTATAAGCATTTAAAATAACTAAATTCCTTCTAGATTTAAAGCCATCTCTCATGTGTCATTATCTCAGCCAATTTTATTATCTCAGCCAACTTTGAATTTCTGCTCATTTATTGATTCTTCTCTTCCCTCTTCTGTCTGGCAAATATTTAAATTTTCACTGAGTTTAAATTTCATCCTGGCAAAGGAAGATTTCTGGTTCTTAGGTGCTTTATTTGGAGGTTTAGCTTATCTTATCTGATGTCTGAAATTCCTTCACTGATATCTACTAAAATATTACTGGGACGACCCGCTAATTTGTACACCAGACTGACACACACTGCTGAAGTTCAGTCTCAAGTCATGAAGCCTATTTTTTCCCACTTTTCTCTTCTGAAAACCCTTCCTCTTCACTGTTTTTATATCTCTACTGGAGCACACAGGAATCATTAAATCTCCTAGATTAGTGTTTTTGATAATATAAAAGCAATGGGGCAGGAGAAAGGGGATTGCCTAGCATAAATCAAGGCAGTGGCACAACCCAGTATTTTGCAAATGACTGGTTACAAAATGCATGGGTAAAATATCCAATCAAAGTACAAATAAATGAATGGATTTTGATAAAACAGTGTATGGTTAAGAAAGTATCCTTGCCTCCAGATTTACTCTTTTTTCTTCTCAAGATTCTTTTGGCTATTTGGAATCCTTTTTGGTTTCATATACATTTTAAGACATTTTTTCTATTTTTGTAGAAAATTCCATTGAGATTTTGATAGGAATTGCATTGAATTTTTTGCTTTAGGTAGTATGGACATTTTAACATTAAGTCTTCTAATCCATGAATATAGAATTTCCTACCCATTCTTTAACTCAAAACCACAGTGAGACATAACATCATGTATTTTAGGATGACAGCTATTTAAAAAAAGATAACAAATGTTGTAGGATATGTAAAGAAATTGGAAACAATGGATATTGTTGGTGGGAATGTAAAATAGTGTAGCTGCTGTGGAAAATAGTATGGAGATTCTTCAAAAACTTGAAAATAGGCATACTATATCATCCAGCAATCCCTCTTCTGGGTATCAATTTTAAAGGCTTAAAATCAGGATTTGAAGCTACATCTACACTCCCATGTTCATTGCTGCATGATTCACAATAACCAAGGTATGGAAAAACACTTAAAAGTCTATCAGTGGATGAATAGATAAAAGAAATGTGATATTTTAATCACATTAGAATATTATTCAGCATTAGATATGAGAAGATCTTTTTCTTTTCTTTTTTTTTTTTTTTTTTTCCTTTTTGAGATGGAGTTTCACTCTCATTGCCCAGGCTGGAGTGCAATGACGCAATCTCAGCTTATCACAACCTCCACCTCCCATGTTCAAGCGATTCTCCTGCCTCATCCTCCCAAGTAGCTGGGATTGCAGATATGCATCAACATGCCCAGCTACTTTTTTGTATTTAGTAGAGATGGGGTTTCACCATGTTGGTCAGGTTAGTCTCAAACTCCTGATCTCAGGTGATCAACCCACCTGGGCCTCCCAAAGTGCTGAGATTACAGGCATGAGCCACCTCATCTGGCTAATTCACCATTAGAAAGGAAGAAATACTGGCACAGGCAACACTATGACTGAATCTTGGAGGACATTTGCTAAGTAAAGTAAGCCAGACACAGAAGAACAAATACTGCATGATGCCACTTACATGAGGAATCTAAAATAGTCAAACTATAGCAGCAGAGATTGTAATTGTTGTCAGGGACTGAGAGGAGGAAGAGATAAGGAGTTGCTTTTCATCAAGTATAAAGTTTAAGTTATGCAAGATGAGTAAGTTCTAGATAACTGTACAATATTGTACATTTAGTTAAAAATAATGCATTGTATACTTAGAAGTGTGTCAAGATACTAGATATTATGTTAGCTGTTCTTATCACAACTTAATAAATAATTAAATAAATAAATACCATGTGTAGAGTATTGGTATAGTAACATAGAAGAATATTTACAGTTACGTTTAAAAAGTAATTAAAATGCTTCTGTCTTTCTCATCTAAATGTCAGGGTGTGACTTGAAATTTTTTAATCACAGTAACATATCACAAATATATGCAGTTTACTGAAGAAATGAGTAACAGAAACCAGCTGCCTCATCACACCAAAAATTCAAGTGATTTATGAAATGTAAATCAAAGCCCTTTTATTTTTTAGAAATTTATGAATTTTTTATTAAAATTTTGTTAACATCAAAATTTTGTTTGAATTTCTGATATGCTAAATAGTAGATTTTCAATTTCTAATATGTTAAATGTTATAACTCTGTGAAGTTCCAATAATTTCTAACATATAAAGTAGTCCCAAGACCAAAGAGTTAAGAGAATCTCTGTTCTAAACACCACAGATAAGCAAGAAGACCTGCAAACTTCTCAGGACCATCATTTTTAGATCAGGCCTTTCCTCAGCTAATTTCATATCATTATCTTGGAAGTATCATATTTTCCTGAGAAACAAAAGCAATATTTTCTCATTTAAGTTTTTCTGTCACACATTTCTCCCACACACACATTTGCCTTCGTCATTCTCTCTCATTTTAAAAATGCACCTTGCTGCAATAGACTACAAGTTCTTTCTGTAAGTGCTTTTTTGTTTTCATCTGGAAAATGAAGTTTCTAAGACAATATTCACAGCGTAGTTTGAAAAGTTTATTTTAAAATTCAGAACTTGGAAAAGAAACAATGACCTTCATTGTTTTAAGTCATGCCTCTCTTTCCTGAGAAAATGGGCCTTAGCCCTGGGGCTTATTCTTAATGGTTTAAAGACTGTACAATCATTATGTCAACAAAGAAATTAAGGCAGAAATTAAAAATGTTTTTGTAACAAATAAAAATCAAAACACAATATATCAAAACCTGTGGGATCCAACAAAAGCAGTGCTAAATAGGAAATTTATAGCATTAAATGTCTACATCAAAATGTAGAAAATGTTATAAATTAACAACCTAATGTCACACCTCAGGGACCTAGAAAATAAGAGCAAATCAAACCCAAAGTTAGCAGAAGAAAAGAAGTAACAAAGATCAGAGCAAAAGTAAATGAAATAGAGACACTAAAACAATAGAAAGGATCAAAAAAGTAAAAGATGGTTCTTTAATAAACAAAATTGTAAAACCGCTAACTAGGCTAACCAAGAAGAGAGAAGAACAGCCCCCAAAAAAATCTGAAATGAAAAATGAGCTATTACACCTGATACCATAGAAATACAAAGGATCATTAGGTATTACCACGAACAACTAACATTCACAAACTAGAAAACCTAGAGGAAATGGTGAAATTCCTGGAAACATGCAGCTTCCCAAGATTGAACCTGGAAGAACTAGATTCCTGAACAGACCATTGATGAGTAGTGAGACTGAACCACTAATAATAATAATAATAATAATAATAATAATAATAATAATAAAATCTCCCAATAAAAAGTCCAGGATCTGATAGACCTACAGCTAAATTCTACCAAATATACAAACAAACAAACAAACAAACAAACAAAAACCCCCAGAAAACCTAATACTAATCCTCCTGAAAATGTTCCTAAAAAATCAAGAAGGAGGGATTTCTCTCTAACTCATTTTACAAGGCCAGTGTCACTATGATACAAATGTCAGACAAGGACACAACAAAAATTAAAACCTACAGTCCAATATTCCAGAGGAACATAGAAGCAAAAGTTCTCAACAAAATATTACAAAATCAAAATGAAACCCAACAGCACATGAAAAGGATAATATACCATGATCAACTGGGTTTTATTCCAGGGATGCAAGGATAGTTCAACATACATAATCAATATATGTTATATATCACACAAAGAGAATTAAGGACAAAAATCATATCTCAATAGACAAATAAAAAGTGATGAAATTCAGCATCCCTTCATGACAAAAAATCTTCAACAAATTAGACATAGAAGGAACATATCTCAAAATAATAAAGGTAATACATGACAAACCCACAGTGAAAATCATACTGAATTGTAAAAAGTTGAAAGCATTCCTTCTGAAAACTAGAACAAAACAAGGATGCCCACTTTCACCACTCCTATTCTAAATAGTACTGAAAGTCCTAGCCAGAACAATCAGGCAAGAAAAAGAAATAAAAGACATCCAAATTGGAAAAGAGGTGGTCAAATTGTTTCTGTTTGCTGATAATATGATCTTATATCCAAAAAACTCCTAAAGACTACACCAAAAACTCTAGGCCTGAAAAATTCATTAACTTGCAGGATACAAAGTCAACATACAAGAATCAGTAGCATTTCCATACACCAATAATGATCTACCTGAAAACCAAATCAAGAAGGCAATCCATTTATGATGGCTACAATAAATAATAAATACATAAACACACAAATAAAATGTAGGAATATATTTAACCAAGATGATGAAAAATCTTTTCAAGGTAAACTAGAAAACATTGATGAAAGAAATTGTAGATGACACAAACAAATGGAAAAACATCCCATGTTTATGAATCAGAGGAATTAATATTGTTCAAATGACTGTACTGTCTACTTAAATATACAGACTTAATGCAATCCCTATCAAAATACCAACATCATTTTTTGCAGAATTACCAAAAATGTTTAAATACATATACATTCTAAAAGATCATGAATATTCAAAACAATCCTAAGCAAAAAGAACAAAGCTGGAGGTAACACATTACCTGAATCAAATTATAATACATGGCTGTAGTAACCAAACAACCTAGTATTGGTATTAAAATAGTCACATAAATCAATGGAATAGAATAAATAATACATAAATAAAGCCACATATCTACAGCTAAGTGATCTTCGTCAAAGCCAACAAGAGCCTACAGTGAGGAAAGAACACCCTTTTTCATAAATAATGCTGGAAAAATTGAATTGCTGTATGAAGAAGAATAAAAATGTTCTCCTATTCTCACCATAATCACAAGATGGGCTAAAGACTTAAATATAAGACCTGAAGCCATAAAAAATTCTTGAAGAAAACCTGGGGAAAATTTTTCTGGATCTTGATCTACTCAAAGAATTCATGACAAATCTCAAAAGCACAAGAAACAAAAACTAAAACAGACAAGTGAAACAATTAAACTAAAATGCTTTTGCATAGCAAAACAAATAACAGAGTGGGAAGATGATCAGCAGAATGGGAGAAAATACTAGCAAATGATGTATCTGACAGAGGACTAATAGTCAGAATTTACAAGAAACAATTAAAAAAACCTATTAAAAAGTGGGCAAATAACATATGTATTTTTCAAAAGAAGCCATACCAAATGGGCAATGAGCACATAAAAACATGCTAAACATCACTAATTATCAGATAAATGCAAATTAAAATACACTGAGACACCATCTTACACCAGTCAGAATGGCTACTATTAAAAATACATAAAACAATAGGTGTTGGCAAGGATGTGGAGAAAAGGAACACTTATACACTGTTGGTGGACATGTAAATTGGTATAACTTCTATGAAAAACAGTATGAAGATATATCAACTAAAAATTGAACTACCAATTCAATTCAGCAATTCCATTATTATCTTTCCAAAGGAAAAAAGTCATTGTAAGAAAAAGATACCTACACTCAAATGTTTATCACAGCACTGTTCATAACAGCAGTGATATGAAATCAACCGAAGTGTCCATCAATGGATGACTGGATGAAGAAAATACGGTATATATACATAGTGGAATAGTATTCATCCATAAAAAAAATGAAATCATGTCTTTTGCAACAATGTGGATAGAACTAGAGGTCATTATCTTCAAAAAAATAACTCAGAAACAGGAGAAAAATACCCTGCTTTCACTTATAAGTGGGAAATAAGGAATATTTAAACATAGACATAGAGTGTGAAGTGATGGACATTAGAGACACCCAAGGGTTGGGGAGTGGGAGGGGTTGGATGATGAGAAGCCATTTAATGAATCAAATATACATTATTTGAGTGATGGCTACACTAAAAGTCCAGACTTCACTATTATGCAATATATCTTTGTGACAAAATTGTATTTGTACCCCTTAAATTTATATTTAAAAAGACCAATGTGGAAATATCTATATTTATACATGTGTTGAGCTCAAGTATTGCTTCTAAGAATATTCCTTTAACCTATTATTTATCTAATTGCACTGAAATTCATAATTCGATTGACTCTATATATCTTTACTAAAATATCCCTTGATTGAAGGATCCATAACTTATTCAACTTGGCATGTTCAATAAACTGTAATGACAGTTACCTAATGTAAATATTAAATGAAAAATGTTTTTCCAATGCAATAATATATTCCTAGAATAAAAGGGTCATAGTGTTGAAACAATGGTGAAGTCTTTGAAGTAGGCAAAAGATTAAAGGCTATTCTTACAATGGAATACTGGACATTGTCCAGAATACTCTTGGAGTTTTCCAGTTCTATATGGATTTGTTTCTCTTGTTGTTTCTGAATGTTGTATTTTGAAATTCTTAGAGATAGAAGTTAACTTTTATAGTGCTGATGGTGATAAAAATGGTAAAGATGCAAGTAAACTTTTTTCTGGTAGAGATGCCAGAATGTTTTTATGATATTCTCCCTACACCAAAAGATGATTGCAAACATTACATTTTCTTGCTTTTTGTATATTAATCACTGTGCATTTATTTGCAAAATAATTTCAGCATTCCTGAGTGTGTTTGTGTGTATGTCTGTCTGTCTTTGGATTTTTAAAAAATGATATAATATAATAGGTGAGCATATTTGGGGGATATTTATGATATTTTGACACATTCACATGACGTGTAATGATCAAATAAGGGTAATTGGAGTGTCCATCACCTCAAGCATTTATCTTTACACTGAATTATTGAATTATTCTCTTCTGACTCTTTTGAAATATGTGATAGATTACTGTTAACTATAATCACCCTACTGAACTATCAAACACTACATCTTTTTTACTTATACCTAACTGTCTTTTGTACCCACTAATCCAATTCTATTTATTGCTTCCTTCCCTATTTCCCATCCCAGCCTTTGGTATCCACTGTCTACTCTCTATCTTAATGAGATCTAATTTTTTAGCTCCCATATATGAGTGAGAATATGTGATATTTCCCTTTATGTGCCTAGCTTATTTCACTTAACATAATGACCTACAGTTTCATCCGTGTAGCAGTAAATAGTAGGATTTCTTTTTTTTTTTTTTTTTGGTGGCCAAGTAATATTCCATTGTGTGTGTGTGTAAAAGACATTTCTTTATTCATTCATGCATTCATAGAAACCTAGGTTAGTTCCATATTTTTGCTATTGTTAATAATGCTATAATAAACATGGAAGTGTAGATATCTCTTTGATATACTGATTTCCCACACACACAAAATAAAGGAAATCAATACACACACACACATACACATACACACACACACACACACACACACACACACACACACACACACAGAGTAGTGGGATTGCTGAATTACATGGGGTTCCATTCTTAGTCTTTTGAGGAACCTCCATGCTGTATTCATGCTGCATTCATTCCCACTAACAGTGTATGATGTTTCCCCTTTCTCCATATCCTCACCTTTGATGAAAGCCATTTTAACTGGGTTGAGATATCTCATTGTAGTTTTCATTTACATTTCCTTGATAATTAGTGATCTCGAACATTTAAAGAAGATTCTATTGACCATTTGTATGCCTTCCTTTGAGAAATGTCTAGTCGGATCTTTTGCACATTTTTTAATTGGATTATTTGTTTTGCTATTTACTTGTATGAGTTCCTTATACAGTCTGGTAATTTTCCCTGGCCAGATGCATAAATTGAAAATATTTTTTTCCCATTCAATGGGTTGTTGATTGTTTCTTAGCAGATTAAAATTTGCAGATTTTTTTTAATTTGATGAGATCTTATTTTTCTGTTCTTGCTTTTGCTGCCTGTGCTTTTGAGGTTTCACCCAAAAATTCTTTGCCCAGATGTATTCTAAAGCATTTCCCTGATGGTTTCTTTTAGTAGTTTCATAGTTTCAGGTCTTAGAGTTCAGGTCCCTTAGATTTCATAGTTTCAGGTCTTAGATTTCAGGTCTATGTCTTTAATCAATTTTAATTTGATTTTTGTATATGGTGAGAAATGGGCGTCTAGTTTCATTCTTTTACAAAGGTTATAGAGTTTTTCCAGATCCTTTTATTAAAGAGATTGTCTTTCCCCAATGTATGTTCTCTGTGCCTTTGTTGAAAATGAGCCATCTGTGTATGTGTGGATTTATTTCTGGATTCTCTATTCTCTTGAATTGTTCTATGTGTGTTATTAAGTCCAGTGCCATGATTTTTGGTTACTATGGCTTTGTAGTGTATTTTGAAATCAGGTAATGTAATGGCTCCAACCTTGTTCTTTTTGCTCAAATTTGCTTTGGCAATTCAGGGCCTTTTGTAGTTTCACTCAAATTTTAGAACTTTTTTCCTATTTATTTGAAGAATGTAATTGGTATTTTGATAGGGATTGCATTTAATCTGAAAATCACATAGGGTACTACGAACAGTTTAAAAACATTAATTCTTTCAATCCAGGTGCATGAGTTATCTTTCCTTTTTTGGTGCTGTCTTCAATTTCTTTATCAGTGTTTTGTATTTTTTCTTGTAGACATCTTTCACTTATTTGGTGAAATTTTTTCCTAAGTACTTTATATTTTTGTAGCTATCATAAATTAAATTGCTTTCTCAATTTTTTTTTTCAGGCTGTTTGCTGTTGGCATACGTAACTGCTCTTAATTTTTTATGTTAATTTTGTACCTAGCACCTTTACTTAATTAATCTATCAGTTTTATTAATAATAGTTTTTTTGATGAAGTCTTCAGTGTTTTCTAAATATAAGATAATGTCAATTGTGAACAAAGATAATTTGACTTCTTCCTTTCCAAATTGGACACACTTTCATTTTTTCTCTTGTATAATGGTTCTAGCCAGGATTTCTGGTATCATATTGAAAACAATGTTGTCCAAGTGAACATTCTGGTCTTGTTTCAAATCTTAGAGAAAAGGCCTTTAATATTTCCCTATTCAGTCTGATGTGAGATATGGGTTTGTTATATATGGCTTTTATTATTTTGAGGTGTTTCTTCAATACCCAGTTTGTTGAGAATTTTTTTTTTTTTTTTTGAGACGGAGTCTCGCTCTGTCGCCCAGGCTGGAGTGCAGTGGCCGGATCTCAGCTCACTGCAAGCTCTGCCTCCTGGGTTTATGCCATTCTCCTGCCTCAGCCTCCGGAGTAGCTGGGACTACAGGCGCCCGCCACCTCGCCCGGCTAGTTTTTTGTATTTTTTAGTAGAGATGGGGTTTCACCGTGTTAGCCAGGATGGTCTCGATCTCCTGACCTCGTGATCCACCCATCTCGGCCTCCCAAAGTGCTGGGATTACAGGCTTGAGCCACCGCGCCCGGCCACTAGAATTTTTATCATAAACAGTTGTTGAATGCTTTTACAGAAGTTATTGAAATGATCATATGGGTTTTGTGCTTGATTCTGTCAATGTGATGTATCACATTTGTTGATTTGCATTATGTTGAACCATCCTTGCATCCCTGGGAAGAATTCCACTTGATCATGGTGAAAGGTATTTTTAATAAGTTGTTAAATTCAATTTGTTGATATTTTGTGAGATGTTTTGTATCTATATTCATCAGGGATATCCTTGTAGTTTTCTTTTATTGTTGTTATTGTGTCCCTGTCTGGTTTTGGTATTAGGGTAATGCTGGACTCGTAGAATGAGAGTCTTTAGATTTCTATTGAATCAGTTTTAACATCTTTCTGATTCCTTAACTTATTCATGTGTTAAAATTTGACACTTGTTCATTTTATATTGGTAAGTCATGATTTCAGTTTTTAAAATGAATCCTTATCAGTAGCATATCTACAGAAATCATCTCTGATATATTGTATCAATTAATCCAATTGACTCTTACAGAAAAATTAAGTGTTTGCCAATTTTCTAGTTACTAAAATCTATTAAAATGGAGAAATTTTTATTTTCCCAGTAACAAAGATCAATAGGAGATAATCTGTTATAATATAAGGATCTTCCTTTCGTGCCTACCTCCCTCTCCCTTTTCTTTTCCTTTTTCTTTTCTTTTCTTTCCTTTCTTTTTTTTTTCTTTTCTTCTTTTCTTTTCTTTTAGTTTTTTTGAACTATGTCCTCTTTATTTGAAAGAGACATTGAACCAGTATGTATTGCCTGATTATCAAAGCATGAATAGCACTTCATTTACTTTATTCTGTATGGTTTTCTTTTTATATAGAAAAAGTCATTTTAGTAGGAACCTTTCTCTAATTCATTATTTTTATTATATTGCTAGTGTGCCATCATCTCAAAATCTGCTTGTTTTAAGGTATTTTAACATTGTTTTTAATATTTTGATTAGAATATATTTGGCCTAATTAGAAATGTGAAATCAGAATGGATGATGGCAATGCTCAACCTTCTCTTCAAATGATCTTACAGTAATTTCCGGAAGAGGTTAAATAAATAAACTATAACTCTTTAGCCTGGGGGTAGAAGTGATCACTTTGCCGTCCCGGAAACTGGCAGCCTTTCTGTCTTTTGTCCTTAAGAAGTTGAGTATTAAACTAATTTTAAATATACCAAACAGACATAAAAGTGTGCTTGCATGTACAGAAGAGAAAGACTATTAATTTCACAAAAGATTACTTTTTGGTTAATATTTACAAGTAACCTCTATTTCCGTAACTTGTGACACATCATGGAGAAATATCTAAAGTGCAGATAGTATGAAACCTCTTTGTTTAATGTTATAAAAAATGACTTTAATGATATCTCAATCAATTATATAAAAGGGTCCTTTTGGGGGTAGAATAAAAGCACTTTACATGTTTTATTTATGGGGAATGATACGCCTCAAGCCATATGTCTACATATTAACATTTGAATGAATCAACCTTCTTTTGCAAAGTAATGTTTCATTTAAAATTTTAAATATGTTATTCTTCTCAATGTTTAAATGTCATCTTGATTTCATGGGGTACATATCTCTGTTCAGTTTCAAAATTTTGTTCTCAGAATGTATTGCATACTTTTCTGAATTCAATTGAATACAGGTGCTAGAAACTCCATAAAACACAAAGATGCATAAACCTTTCTTTGGAATGAAAATACTTTGAGTTGATTATTGGTAGAGATTACGTGACTGACAATGAAAGTCAGTACATTACTTAATAAATTACTAACTTTGTCTGGAAGACTATAGAGGAGATAGTGTTCAAAAAATGTATAATTAGAAGAGTCATAAGTAAAGGTAATGAAAGTCTTTAGAAATATCTATCAGCTCATGAAAGAATAAATATTTCAGTGATAATTTCAAAAGCCTCACCCCATAGGTAAAACAGCCATTATAAAATGTATGCTTCTTAGTGACATCTTCATATTTTGAAATGCTTCACATTTTTCAGTCATCACTCGATGAAGCAATTTATGTTTTTTTCTTCTGTTATGAAGACCTCACAGTAGTGACTGTGATGCACATCTTTGCACTACCATTGTCTAGTCCTGTGCTTGACACATGATAAGAGTTCAATAATACTTTTTACTATTAAATAATAAATACTGGAGATAATTTTTTTTAAAATAAATCTTAGTGTATCAGGGTTTTTTTTTTTTTTTTTGGTTTTGCTTCAAAAATAAATTACCACAATTTAGCAATTGAAAAAAATAACCATTTATTACATCAGAAGTCTGAACCAGTTGAACTGAACTCTGCTTAGAGTCTTACCAGGCTCCAGTCAAGGTGTCAGCTTGACGGGGCTTTTATCTGGAAGCTCTGGGAAAAAATCTACTTCTAAGCTTATACAAGGTGTTGCCAGAGTCCAGTTCGTTGTGGCTGCTGGTCTCCAGTCTCATTTCCTTGCTAGTCATCAGGAGGGAGAACTCTCTGTTCCTAGATGCCACCCACATTCCTTCTGCTATGGACCTAGCATTCAAAGCAACAGGAATTAATTGAGTTCTTCTCACATTTTGGATCCCTCTGACTTTCTCTTCTACTCTTCTTCCTACCAAGTGGATAAAACTCTTTGATTTTAAATGACTCATATATTTGGACTAAGTGGAGGTCTATAATCTCCCTTTCAGCATGTAATTACATGAGTAACCCCAGAATGTAAATGTCACCAGTTTCATCTTCAAATTCTGGCTACCATAGAGAAGTACATGAACTGTTAGAGAAGAAGAAGTTTATCAAAAACTGAGATAACTGAAATTATCTTTTAATCAGAGAAGTATAAAGGACACTTTTGTATTTTTGTATTTTTTTATTTTTAGTTTAGAAAAGATGCTTCCTTAAAGGCCAGCAACATTCTATAACTTAGAATTATTTGTAACTTCTAAGGCAAAATTAGAATTTATAAATAGGTTAGAAGGACAAATTCTTCTCATAAGATCTGAAGACACCATCTCTCTGCACATAAGTCCATTCATTCCACCTGAATTGACTTGCTTGGTTATCCCTTCAATGGGTCAAGAATGTCGAACAATCCTTTGAACATATGAAACCCGAGGAGGCAAACTGCTCCTTTCACAGAGAAGGAATAAACTTACTGAATTCCTGAGGTTCTTTTTTTAAACATGACAGTGGACATTTTCTTTATGTGAAACACCGTTACATATATATACACACACACACACACATATATATATATATACACACATATATACACAAACATTTTTTGCACATTTTTGAAATCTATTTATGTTGAGCCAAAATTGAAGTTCATTTGAAGTTCCAAATTATTTAGTATAATTTATTAATTGCATATTTATAAGGGCTGTCAGTATAGATGGAAAGCCCTTCGTTCAAAGAAACATAAATAAAAACATGTATGAACATGCGTCTATATTCACTATACAACATGTTGACTTTTCATTACCTGATCATCCTGGGAATACCACAGATAAGGCTAAACAAATGCTTCTGCTGCAAGCCCCAAGTCTATGATCTGTTTATGAAGTAAACATCTTCGTTCAGAAATGTATTCTATCATGCTGTCTTTTTAATTTTTCTTTTCTGGTTCAGTTGTGGACTTGTATTTTCATCGAAAAATTTTATAAACTGTTCTAAAACATTCAGTTTCTAAAGATATTTATTTGATTTGCATTTCTCTGATGATCAACGATGTTGAGCACCTTTTCATATACCTATTTGCCATTTGTATGTCTTCTTTTGAGAAACGTCTATTCAGATTTTTTGTCCATATTTGAATAGGATTTTTTTTTTCTGTAGAGCTATTTGAACTCTTTATATGTTCTGCTTATTAACCCCTTCTCAGATGCATACTTTGCAAATATTTTCTCCCATTGTATGAGTTGTCTCATCACTTTGTTGGTTGTTTCCTTTGAAAAGTTTATTATGATTGAAAGTAATTGAAAACAGGAAATACTTTAATATGATGTCTATTATATGAATCTTCTTGCAGTAAAAGAATAGACTTTAAAGTTTTTTTTAAACAAAGACCAACATAAAATTTAGCCTAAACTTTGGCTTATTTTTCTTGTACTAATAATGTGATATTTGAAACAATCTTAACTTTTATGAGCATTATTTTTCTTCTCTATCAAATCAAAATAATAATATCAGCCTTATGAAGTAATTGAGGTGATTTAAGTAATGCATACAAAATGTTTTAGGTAGTGCATACCCCCACAGCTGCTGGTAAATAACATTTGTTTTACCTTCTCTAGTGTTTATGGAGAATATAAAAGGTAACAGAAGGCTGTCTTAACTCCAAAACTGAAAGGAATAAGAAAATATTCTTCTCAAATGCAAGGAAGACAGACAATGATGTTATCTATATATTACAAAACCATATATTTAATCCATATCAAAGAGCACAAATACATTACACTATGGGGTGAAGATAGACCAGAATCATCACATCAGTGTTGAAATGGGAGAAATTAATCTCAAATCTGCTAAGAGGTTTTTTAAAATCTCAGTTTCACTCAAATCAATGTAAATAAAATCCTCTTAATTTTCTATCAAAAATTTTCATTGTCTACATTTTTCATTCATATTGTGATCCATTTTTATGATCTACTGTGAAGTTTTTTCTTTCTTAAAAACATAAAAATATAAAAACTGAAACACTAACTTTTAAACATGTTTCATAAAGTTGATATACCATATGATGATTTTTTCTTTTGTTGCCAGTTTATGTTTAGATATATTGCATCCCCAAACAATATTGCCATATGTTTGAACGATCTCAGTAAGCTTTGCAGTGACAGCCTATTAGAGCAAGAGGCACTAGGCAAAAGTCCAAAGATCTTGGTTCAATGTCCTTTTCCAGACCTTTATTTTAGTTATCCTGGGAAAGCAACATCTTTATTGTTCAATTATCTGTTTTCCAAATGTCGATAATAAAGATTTCTGCACTATATCACATAGTAGATGTGAGCAACAAATGAAATAATCATCCAACAGCATTTTGCAAACTGTAAATCTTTGTACAGTTATTAATAATTGTTGTTTGGTTATATATATTCTGTCAACTGAAGTTCATGGCTGTAAATGAAGCTGGCATCTAACTCACCAATAGTCTTACCAAGGATGCATACGCATAATGACATTTTTACCGATCTGAATCCACATGCAGTCCAAATTGTTTGAAAAGCCTAAATGTATAATGGGAGCCCCAACATATAATAGTATCACAACTGTTTTTTAACATATCAGAGTTAATATTTCATTCTCTTTCCTAGGTTTCTTAAACAAGTTATTGAAAACATACACTCACTCATTCCAAATTATATGCAGTTAAATTATTTATAGTTTAACAAAAATGAACTTTTCTATATTGTATCTCTATACATTAAGCAAGATAGTTTCATAGTGGTTGTTATTATATAAATAACTAGTCAATGTTCACTATGTTGGTGAAACCTTCTTGACTCAATACATCCAACTAGGTAGAAATAAATATTAGTACTTTCCAAGACACTATGAACATGAAGAGAGTAACATCTGTGATGTCAGTGTAAATAAACTCTTGTGATAAAAAGCATTTTCTGTACATGGAAAAGATAAAATAAAAGAGGCTATACTTAATTTCAAAATAATTAAGTCACTGTCTACATTTTTTTAGCAAGCAAAAGAGAACATGGGAATACAAACCATTTAAAATAAAAATTTTGCACAAACATAAATTATATTTGAATATTTATTATTATCAATGAGTTCAATCTTCACAAATGACAAATTGAGATAAGATATATGATTTATAATTTGTTTTGCAGTTTGTGATACTGGTTTATACATATATGAAAATGTTTAAAAAGATACTGATTTATACATATAGGAAAATGTTTAAAAAGTTATAAAAACAAAGTCTTAGTTATACAGGTATCAAACTATTTTGATTAAAAGAGAAAGATTTTATATGGAATTAAGATTATAATTAGGACATTTTTGCTGGGCTCTTAACACTTTCAGTCTTCATGTATGTTATAATTACATGTTACATTTGTATATTAATACTTATTTAGAGATTTACTTATTTGTAGTATTTATTCATATATACTGTGTTTTTGTCTACGTGTGATATCTTTATCACATTAACACTCAAAATTGTATGTGAGCAGAAGATTTTATTTTCTTTTTAAAAAACGCAATACAAAACAAAATCTCATGGGTTTGTATTAATAATTTATTGGTATGAATTGCTAGTAGAACTATGACTATGTAAATAAGGTCCTCTTCATTGTTAGATTGTCCCTAAGTTATAATAGTTAAAAGGCTTGGGTTTGCCCCAAGAATGTCAATATTGGACAATTTGAGAATATTTGCACTATTTTATTTAATAAATTTCTGAGTATATACACTGTTGCTATGGGTAGAACTGAAACCAAATTCATGAGATATTTAGTAAATAAACAGAAAGCATTAGTCCATTTTCTAATTATGTATTTGTCTATAAGAAAAAATTCGTACTACAGATGATTAAATCTCAGCCCTCTAGCCTGAGATTTGATTTTTTCATCATAAAGAAAAAAATGATTCCAGTTGAGAATGCTACTTCAATAGTATCCAAATAAGGAAATCAGAATATATAAGTACAGGAAGAAATATGCCCTGGAAATCTCAAGTGAGATTTTTTTTATTTTTCTGAAATTCAGTCAGCACTGCTATGATAGGCTTTTCTGCTCCCCAAAAATGCCCTATTGGTGATAACACCATGAAGTTCTCTACGTCAGGTGCTTCTTACTAAATCCAATAAAATGAAACTCTTTGCTTTTTATAATATGATGTCACTGAAAGCAGCTCTTTTCCATTTGATACTTTTTTTTTCATTTGAAGTCACTGTAGTCATCATTAGTAACGTTTGATTTATCCCAGAGATAAAACAATTCATCTTATCTCTCTTACTATGTGACATAGCTGGTCTGAGTTGGGAAGCTCAAAACAAGAAGAAACTGGTTTGGAACCTGAATGGCAAAAATGTCTGAGGTTTATGGAAATCCAAAGATGACATTGGTCTTCTAAAGACTTGTAAACCTGGAATGTGGTCAATAGAAGCTACACAAAGGCAAAATGTTAGTATTTCTATATTTATATATAACATAACTATCCCTTGTGTTTACATTTGCTTTTATATTTGGAAAACAATAAATGACAAAGAAAGTATCTCAATAAAAAACAGACAACCTACAGAACAACATAAAATATTTGCAAACTATATATCAGACAAAGGTTCCAGCATCTATGAGGAACACAAACAAATTTACAGGAGAAAACAAACAGCACCATTAAAAAGTGGGTAAAGACATGATACTTTTCTTTTATTTTTAATTAAAAAGTAAACTTTAATGTCAAAAATGCAAACTTGGGACATGACACTTCTCAAAAGAAGACATATATGTGACCAACAAGCATATAAATAAATGTTCAACAGAACTAATCAATAGAGAAATGGAAATCAAAACCACAATGAGATACCATCTCATTTCAGTCAGAATTGCTTTTATTAAAAAGTCAAACCATAACCAATGCTGGCAAGGTTGGAGGTAAAGGAGAATGCTTATACAGTGCTGGTGGGAATGCAAATTAGTTTAACCATTGTGGGAAACAGTGTGGCAATACCTCAAAGAACTAAAAACAAAACTACCATTCAACCCAGCAATCCCATTGGTGGGTATATATCCAAAGGAATATAAAGCATTCTGCCATAAAGACACATGCATATGTATGCTCATTGCAACACTATCTATTCACAATAGTAAAGACATTGATTCAGCTGAAATGCTCATCAGCAATAGACTGGATTAAAAAGAATGTGGTACATGTACACTGTGGAATACTATGCAGCCATGAAAAAGAATGAGATCATGTCCTTTGCAGCAACATGGATGGAGCTGAAGGCCATTATCTTTAGCAAACTAACACAGGAACAGAAAACCAATTACCATGTGTTCTCACTTATATGTTGGAGCTAAATGATAAGAACGTATGAACACAAAGAAGGAAACAACAGGTACTGGGGGCTACATCATGGGGGAGGGTGGGAGGAGGGAAAGGTCAGGAAGAATACTTATTGGGTACTATGCTTATTACTGGGTGATAAAATAATCTGTATATCAAATCCCCATGACACAAGTTTATCTACATAAAAATTTTGCACATGTACCTCTGAACCTTAAGTAAAAGTTAAAAAAAATTAATAAACTATCGAAAAATAGGCTGGGCTCAGCCTGTAATCCCAGCACTTTGGGAGGCCAAGGTAGGTGGATTATCTGAGATCAGGAGTTCAAGACCAACCAGGCCAACATGGCAAACCCCCATCTCTACTAAAAATAGAAAAATTAGCCAGGCATGGTGGCAAACACCTGTAATCCCAGCCACTTGGGAGGCTGAGGCAGGAGAATCACTTGAACTTGGGGGCAGGTGCTGCAGTGAGCCGAGATTGCACCAGTGCACTCCAACCTAGGCAACAGAGCGAGACTCTGTCTCAAAAAAACAAACCAAAACAAAAAACGTATTAGAAAATGAAAATATATACTTAGCATAATAGCCTTGTGGAATTGAATTTATGGTTACAGTCATTAATAATAAAACTTGAATTGTAAATATTTGTTAATGATTCTTTTGATGATTATTTTGTGAATTAGTTACTGTAGATATCAAATTTTCTGGTAACTATTTACTGAATGCCATAAGAAAAAAAAATGTGGTATACTTTAATCAAACCAAAAGACTAGGGTTTGATAAAAACTTTATCAAATTTAAATAACTGTGTACCTTGGATTTTTATTTAAGGCTATTCTCTTTAATAAACAAAATCTTCAGTTACCTCAAATCTTGCATATTAAATCCAGAGGAAATAGAAATAATTACATCCTTAAGAATTGTTGAATCATCACGGACAAAATTATAGCCTTCAATAAAGCAGAAGTGGGAATAAAATGTTTTGACCATAAATACTGTTTTTATCCAACTTTGTAAACTGACTACCTCCTCTTTCTCTCTTTTCCACCAGTTTTCTTCTTCCAACTTCTTACACCTGACATACAGCATTGTTAAGCGTTCAAAAATTTGGCACAGTTTTGATCACAATTCCAGTGGGGATGATACTCAAAATGTAGACTTTAATGAAGAAAGGTATCTTTATTTCTTTTACTTCAAAAATTAGTAGTGATAAGACTGTAGCGGGATTAGATAATGAAATAAAATAACAATTGTAACTAATATTGATACTCAACCATCCTAAGACACAATGCACAAGGATCTATGAACTTTGGTAGATTTAAATAAAAAATTATATTTAGTATTTGTTTACATTTATTTATTTGCAACTACTTTGGAAAGGAAATGTAAATTTTTTTTTTTCTGTAAGAAAAACTCATAACATTTTAATATTTTTTATTTCTTAAATAAAAGTTTTTCTTCTTAATTTAAGTAAGCTACATTCATATATTTTGTAGAGACATAGTAAGATAAAAATGTATTGGAGTAGAGCAAGGGTGGAGATGAGAGAGTAAGAATTTTCAGTACTATGTGTGAGAAATGATGAGTCTAAACCAGCGTTTTAGCTGCGCAAGCATGGAAAAGAAAAGCTGGATTGAGGAACTTCCAAGAAAAAGTTGGCATGACTTGTTGATTATCTGGATGTAGAGGGTAAAAGTAATTAGGGAGACTAAACTTATTTCTAGGAGTATCACTTGGAGAGTGGCATGTTAGTTGAAGTTGTGGAGAATAAAAAATGTATTAAAGAAAAGGGTACTGAGAGAGATCATGATTTTAGCTGAAGTATAGTGACTTTTTAGGTTACGACTCTTTGGATGTGTAATAGACAAGGAAACACACACTCTACAAGCTGCTAATCCATTAAGATACCTTCTTAAGAATATTTTAGCAAGCTTCAGAAACTATGGACATTTTCTTTAAGGGACACAGCTACATTGACACCTTTGGAGTAATGCTGAAGTGAAAAGAGTATATGATTTAAACCCACAGTATTAGTTGAATTATGCTCTACCACTTCCTAGCAGTGTGGCTTTCGCAAATCATATCTCTCTGAATCTCAGTTTTCTCACAGCATTATTGTGAGGACTAAATAATGAACATGTCAAAACAGAGTTTCTGATATGTAACAGATACTACATCATGTTAGTCTCCCTTTCTTATTGAAAGTGTTCTCAATTATCTTTCCAAGCAGTCTACTCCATCCCTTATTTTTTCTCTGTCTTTATACTACCACCACTTGGGTAAAGCACTTCATCATCTATCCCTTAAACCATTCTCAACAGCGTCTTGGCCTCCTGCACCCCATTTTCTCAATGTAGTCAACCAACAACTGTATTTAACAAACTCTGTGGTAAATCAGGTGCTGTTTTTAGACATGGGCATATAACAGTGATGCTTTAAATCACCATTCCATTCTGATATAATATTGTTTTAAAATTCAAAATGAATTATTGTTATGTAACAGATTAAATGACTCCTATGTTTTCACTGTTCTTGCAAGTTAGGATATAAATTCCCTAACTGGGTATACAAAGACTTTTGCAATCAGCTTTCAGTCTTCCTATCTGACATCATCTGCAGCTCATCCTTAAACTTTCAGATACCCTCCTCAAACTTCTAGGTATCTTAATGTTAAGTTTCCTACTTTACCTAATAAGACTTATTTTCGGCCGGGCGCGGTGGCTCAAGCCTGTAATCCCAGCACTTTGGGAGGCCGAGGCGGGCGGATCACAAGGTCAGGAGATCGAGACCATCCTGGCTAACACGGTGAAACCCCGTCTCTACTAAAAAAATACAAAAAACTAGCCGGGCGAGGTGGCGGGCGCCTGTAGTCCCAGCTACTCGGGAGGCTGAGGCAGGAGAATGGCGTGAACCCGGGAGGCGGAGCTTGCAGTGAGCTGAGATCTGGCCACTGCACTCCAGCTTGGGTGACAGAGCGAGACTCCGTCTCAAAAAAAAAAAAAAAGACTTATTTTCTACAAACTTCATTTATTCTGCTGGTAATTCTTGAATTTTTTGTTTCTTATATTTAAAATATCTGAGATTTTATCCTTATAGTGGAAAATATGTACTTGATCTTTAAATTGTACTAGTTCTTACTGGTGTTTCTTGACCTCTACTTTTGACCAGGCACAATTATTCATTATGTATATGTGTTCCCAGAGAACTTTATGCCAACTCTCATAGCGTATTGTCTGAACTTTTAAAAATTAAGAGTATGAAGCAGCAGAACAGAACATATGCTCCCTGCTGGCAAACAGCTCTCCGAAACAAACAAGAGCTGGAGGCACACAGTGTCTACCAAAGTCACCCATTAATTCAGATGTTTTGCCCCTCCACGGAAAGGGTTATACTAAGGGGTGTTTTTCCAGTTGGAAATGGAAACAGTGGGAGAATAAATATTTGTTCCTTCTCCTAAAACTTGCTCAGTTGTAGGTATCTATGGAATATCAAGATAGAGATGTCTAGTCAGCATAGAAATGCTTGCCTGGACCTCAAAAGAGACAGGACTTGGAAAAATCTATTGGGAATTAATTCCTAAGTGTACTACTCCTGGTAGTCCATTAAATAAAGATTATAAGTGAGACGATCCAGATATAGCATTTATAGGTCAAATAGAAAGGTATTTACAACAGAAAAATAGTAATTTAACAAACCTCCAGAGTAAAAGGAACTACTGAAAAACAGAAAGTAAAACATTTAAGAGAATCAATAGAGGAGCATTGCAGAAGCTCAGGGGAGATTTCATAAGGAGACATAATCAGTGGTATTAAAGCCTTGGTAAATGAGGAAGAGCTTCAAGGATCAGGAAGACCTGGGCATAATAACAGTAGGAACTACTGTAGGAGTATAAAGTAACACTGTATGAAAAAAAAAAAAAAAAAAGGAAATATACACGGGGCTGACATTGAAAGGAAACAGAAATGATGTGGAGATGGGGGCAGAGTCTCAAAATGCAACCTTAGCTTTGGAAAAATGTAGGAAGACCAGAAAGATTTAAGACCAGGTGAGGAGACAAAAGTAGTTGGGAGGGAAGTTGAGAAAGCACATGCTAGTATTTATTTTTGATGAGGCAGGAAATAGGTCATCTGCTAAGTAGAAAGGGCACCAGGATGAGAGGAAAGCTTGGAAAAAGTCTTAGAACATCTGTGGTGGAGAATGGAAGCGACAGTCAACTGGATCTATATTTGGGAATGATGATTGTCAGGTAGCCTCGAGTACTTAGATGCTTCCCTAGGGAATTTAAAAGATGATCCCACAAAGTGTTATGTTCATAAGCCACTGTGCAAATGTGTACTGGGATTTTCTTTCCTTTCCTTTTTTTTAAAAAAAGATCTTCATCTTTTCATAAAGAACAAAACAAAAGACTTTATTTCTCAATTGCCACAGCCTTTGCCCCTAAAAATCTCTGTGTTCTGCTGAATTATGTAAGGCTTTAGTCAAACAGCTGCTTTTTATTTATCTTTGTTTATTTAAGTTTCCACTTTATTATTTTATAAACAGTAGCACAGATAACGAAATTATGAATGGTTATTTTTGTTGGAGAAGAGTTTTAAACAGTTCTCAGCAAGAATAAAACATTTCAGCTGTCAGGAAGAGTTTCAAATTATCCTCTTTTGAGAAAAGACTGGTTAATTTTCATTTATTCAAAGAGTAGAAAACATGTTTTCTCTCATTTTTACTTACAAATGACGGCAGTGGAAGGCTACCAAGAGTGTTTGAAACATTTAATAGTGCAGATTTGATAGTAGCTGAGCAAAGAAAACTGCTTCTGTGCTGAAATCTAAGAAGATCAATCAATTAAGCTATAGTGGCACCATGCTTATATCTGGTGATGTTTAAAGGCTGATATGGATGTACTGGGGTTTCCAGATAAAAGTAATTACATTAACATTTAGGATTTTCTACACACATATTTCTACACACCGTTTTCCATACTCCTATAGTATCCACAGGAAATGCTATTCTTTAATAGTTCCTAGTCATAGACTGCATCTTATTCCTTTCAAGGAGTTGAAATAAATTACCAAATTGATGAGTTTGGGAGAGGAATTGGCATGCATGGCTCAGCTTTTTGCTCCTACTTTGTTTTCAGGGACCTGTTCGTAACATGAGTTTTTATAGACATGGCCATCGCATAGTGTTGCCTGAAGTTGTTCTCTTCCTGGGACCAAGTAAATAAACATATCAATCTAATTTTGAAGTTTAGGATTTTAAAAGACCATTGTTGACATACACTGAAGCGATATCCTGAAACTTAGCATTTTTATGGTATTTCACTCTCATCTTGTGGTTTGTCTTTGGGGGACTCAAAGCTCAGATGAGGACAGAAGGTTTGTTGTCAGTTGAAGATTAAGATCAATTAATGTCCTTCACCAGGAAATGGCCTGGTGTTAAAGTTGACAGTCAATGTTTATACATGCTTACGATCATCTCTATGTTGTGATTTCACAGTATTATTGGTGGTATCTATACTATGTAATTCAATCACTGTTAAAATGGATAAAATGTTTATTGCTTATTCAGTTCCTAGTTCAGGAAGTAGCATATAATAGATGCTAAGTAAATATTAATGAAAAAATAAATCAGTGGAATTCAAAAGATATTAAAAAAAAATATCTATTCTGTTTCCTTTCCTGTAACTTTAATTTAAAAATAACCAAATATGTAACCTGATGTCTGACTAAAAATTATAATACTAAACATTTTGGGAGTTCTTCTTGTAAAGGTAAACTGAGGCTGGAGCCGAACCAGGAATGAAGACACAAGGCAAATGGCAGTGAGAATAGCCTTTATTAGGACTCACGGGCGAGGTTCCTCCATCCAAAGGTGCGGGCCGAGGAAGTCGAGCTGAGGGAGGAAGGTAGGGGCTTCTTATAGCCTGAGAGACAGGGAAGCTGGTTGTGCAAACAGGGCCTGGGGGTCTTGAAACTACTAGGGCAGGAGTTGAATAAGTGTCATGAGGAAGGTCTAATTCATTGTATTGTTATGCCCAGACCGTTTATTCCCCAAAGAAGACCACCAGAGTCCGGAGTCAAAGCCAAGCGGCAAGGATCTTTACTGCAAGTTCGAACTTGGTCCCTCCACTCCACAGTGTTCAAGAGGGCCCCGAACAATGCGTGCGCTTGCTCTTTATAGCTTGAGGTAAACAGGACTTGTCAGGTTACAGAGGAACAAGGCATTTCTCTAGGTTACAGCATTACAATTGGTTTACATTTTAAGTTATGCTTTTAGCAGCCTTCTTATTGGTTCCTGCGCTTTTACAAACGGTTGTAACCTTATCGGAGCTTCTCCAGGTGTTGTTTTTCTTCTAAAGTTGAGATATATGGAGGAATGTGTTTGTGTCGGGCCCAGGAAGTGGAGGCATATTGGGGGATGTGATGTGTCGGGCTCAAGGCTGTGATGTGTTTGTGTCGGGCCCAGGAAGTGGAGGCATATGGGGGGATGTGATGTGTTGGGCTCAAGGCTGTGATGTGTTTGTGTGGGGCCCAGGAAGTGGAGGCATATGGGGGGATGTGATGTGTCGGGCTCAAGGCTGTGATGTATGGAGGAATGTGTTCTTTCAGTATTTCGTACCAATGATTTTATTCTCATTATCAAAATAATTTAAATATTAATCCTAATATATTTAATCTTTAAATAGAAGTTGGACAATTTTTGTAGAAGTATAAATTGATGCTTTTCCTTTTTTATGCAGTTGTTAGTTTACAAGGACTTTGACTTTCTAGATTTTGTTATGAAAACTTAAGAACATAATTCTTGAAAAGTCAAAAAGTATCCATGTATTTTTAAAATTGATTCAAAAATTAGAAAATATGTTTCTTATCTATCAAGCAGATGGCAGCTCAAACTTATTTAAATGTCTGCTGAATTATCAGTATTAGCTGTCACTTATATTAAGTTTAGGTGAAATATATTTATAACTCCAGGGACTACAATGAAACTTAATTTTGTGTAATCTTAAAAATTTTCACTACAATACCAAATCCTTAAGTGTATGTTTACAAATAATGGTTTGCCAGTTTTACCAAAGATATAAATAACATGTAATTATTATAAATGATCCCTACATAATTTATATCATGCACCATTTAAGCATACACTTTACATTTACATAAATTGTGTGTACCTTACTAGTGTAAAGCATCACAATCTGAATTAAGACATTCTCATATTTCTTTAATCTTTGATTATTTCCTGGTCTTTATAACCTCCACATGACCAAGATAACTTTTCTGTTCCTCTCAGCTTGACTGAATCAGAGACAGGTTTCTTCCTGACTATAGGCACTGATTTCTCTTTACTTAGAGCATTTGCTTTAGAAAACTTGTAGTTGTAAATTCTTTCTCTGCCCCTTTGGAATGTAAATCTTCTATGACCCAGTAATGTCTTTCTCAAGGACTTGGGAGTCATCCCTTTGAAATGGAATCACCAGGGAAGACAGTATGCTGTCTCCCAATCTCTGCAGGAGGGTAGAAGTCTAACTCCTATAGCAGATGATTAGCAAATGCAGATGGTCTAATCACATCAGCCAACCTTGCCTCTCAGGTCCTCCAGGTTCTTTTTAATTAGCTCATTGCAGCACTTAAAAATAATTCCTGCTTTTTGTTTTCGCAGAGTTGAGTTTAACTTCTGTCCTCTATTACTATAGTCTTGAATAAAGTCTTTTTGTCTATTTAATTTTTTAGGGCATTTTAAAAAATTTACATTCTTACCCAAGCTTTGTGGCCTGAAATGGAATGATGTGGGGTTTGAAATATGTTGGGAATGGTTAATCTATTAGCATTCTCACTTCCTGGGAAGTCGTAAAAGGTTATAATTTGGTCACAAATGCACTCTATGGATGTTGTTGGAAATGCATCTAGTTTGTAACTACGGGAGAGTTCAATTAGGAGTGAACCCAAGGAGAACAAATATAAAGAGTTTAGAAGGACTTGAAGGACTGTTACCCCATACATATCCTGGAAAGTATAAATTCTAAATCCAAAGACAGAAAAAAGTTTACTGTCTTTCATGTCTCAGGAAATAATGAGGTAGGAAATATGTTTTATGAATAATGCTTTAACTTTCTGGTCTTACAGGAAGTGTTAAGTTTAACTGTGTCAATATGGGCATTTTAAAAATAAAAAGTTCTATAACATCATTTTACTTAAACTAGATTGTTTTCTTTTCTTTCATCTGACTTAATAGATTTCAAATTTAGATAAGCAATCAATATATTATGAATTCAGGTGATAAAGAAAATAATCTATATAAAACAAAAAGGTTCCACATGCCCTTATATCTTTGATCTGGTATTTCAACTTTTAGAATAAATTTTTAGCTTATGGATATATTTACCCATGAACACAAAGATATATTCCACAGATGTCCATTGCAAAATTCTTTGCATTATAAACCTAAAACTTTTAATAGAAGGGCATTTACTTAAAATGTAATAAACTCATGTAATAGAATAATAAGCAGGCACCAGAAATAATCATGAGATATATTGCATGATAGATTGTACTGAAACATTATAAAGTTCAAGAGGCAGTGTATGTGTGGGGGTGTGTGTGTGTGTACGTATGCTACTCCACATGCAAAGGGGTTGACTCTTGGTAACCCCATTGTAAGCTAAAATTTGTATAAGTCAAAAATTCATTTATAAACCTAACCTACTGGATATCATAGCTTAGTCTAACCTATCTTAAATGTTCTCAGAACATTTACATTAGCCTATAGCTGGGCAAAATCATCAGAATAATGTAGAGAATCATTTATTTCCTCTCGTGATCACATGGTTGACTGGGGGCTCCCTGATGCTGCCCAGCATTGAGAGAGGGTATCATGCTACAGATCCCTAGTCTGGGAAAAGATCAAAATTCAAAATTCAAAGTATAGTTTCCACTGAATGTGCATTGCTTTCACACCACCATAAAGTTGAAAAATCATTAAGTTGAACCATATTAAGTCAAGAATCATTTAGGTATATATTCCTGGATATGTATGTGTGTGTGTGATGATCTCATACCCATAAAGAAAGCTATCTGGGAAATACACAAGGAAAGTTAGTGGTATGACTTCCAGGAACTGGTTCTCAAATTAAAAATATAAATGAGTTTAATATTTCTTACTGAATATTCTACTACATTGTTTAATTTTTTAAAAATCAAGTTTATGTATGCTAATCATAATTACTAAATGTAATTATTTCTAAAAAAAGTAAGTGCTCTTGTTCATAAACTATTAAATCTGCAATTGTAGCATCTAGTGGCATAATGAGGAATATATTTCCCATACAATTTTGATCAATGAAAGGCATCACCTTCACTTGTTAGAGGTTTAATAAAACAGGGATCTTTTGGTGTGCATGGCAAATGCATCCCTGGCAGGATTAACATCTTGTGTAATTTTAACTGGGGCCCTAATGTTTCATCTTGTATCAGCGAGCACTAGTTCACATCTGCGTAATCAATACATGTTAAGTGGTTTCATAATAAAACTGACAACTATATCTTGAATTTCAGAAAGGTAAACATAGATATTTTATAGTACTATTTACATAGAGACAGCAGAATTTAATCAGTTGGATAAAAACAATTAAAAATATACAACTTGGATTTTTGAATTTAAACATTCAATATAGTTTAAAGCAATTAGCATGACACATTTGGGGGAAATGGGGAGTGTTGTGTCTTGGAAAGGACAGTGTGGGCTTGTTAAAGAATCCATGACATGAAGAGAGTTCACCTAAGTTATATGCACTGAGCGTGAAATGGGAAATGCAACCCTCAGAGCCACCGTTAAGATCCTCTTATCTCCCCGCAGAAGGAATCTGAAACTTACATGTTGCCTGTACTGGTGAGGCAGCCTACTATGTTTATCACAAATGGGGGCTGGGAGCCTAGTTAAAAGGATTTGATACTCTTTTGGCCTCAGAGGAAAAACAGCTGCAGGAATATCCCCCCAGCATCACCAAACAAAATCTATTAAGCATCCACATCCACATGGATTCTGTCAGAATTTGGCTAATGGATATCAATTCCAAATCCAGCCAGTAGAAAGGTAAATGAACATTTTCTAACCTGTATTCCTATTTTTCTTAGAATACACTGATTTTTCAGGGTTATGGAATATTGTCTGTTCTTTTGTTTCAGAAATGATAACAGTTGTCAACAACATATGCAAAAACCCATTATTTATAAAAAGTTATCAGCATTTTAAGGTCACCAGACAATTTACCTTCCTGAGCCACTTATCCAGGTTGGCTCATTTGAAATTATATTTAGTGAAAGCCACAGGAAGATCAAAATTTTCCTCTTCTTTTCCCTTACTCTCTAGAAAACTCATATTTATCTCTTCTTCAAGCCTGTTAGCTTCTTTTCCCAATGCATCTTGTCCAGAGGCAAATTCTTCAGGAGGAAAGAATCAAAGTTTAAATGTCTATATAAGTGCCCCTCTTCAAGATGTTATAAATTGGTTGATATTGCAATTAAAATCAGGCCAGGTTGACATCTGCAGACAGAGACTGTATTTATATTAAGTCCTCTTGACAGTTGATGACATCATACGAGACATTTCCAATGATCTGAATAATAACCTGGTAAACCTGCCCCTGAAGCATAAGTATCATTCCAAAAGTAACTCTGACTTATTCAGGAAATTCTGGAATATATGATATAAACTACTGTTGCATCTTATAAAAACAAAGGAAAAAGTGACACAGAAGAAAGCATCTTCTTACTATACCTCAATATTTTCTGGGAATTGCAGCCCAGCTACAAGACTTCTCATGTAGAACACTGAATATTGTAAAGGGATGGTTTTGATTTTAAATAGCTCTATCTGAAAATGCATTTTTGAAAACTAAGGCCGTACTCCCTTTAAGCAAAGAACAGAAAGTAGATAATCAAAGTTACGATAATAAGGAGGCCCTATTAGATGGGAAAATTAATTCAAGTCAAATGAATCCTGTTTCTTTAATGTATGCAGATTTTTACAGATTAAAAATGAATCAAAACTTTAGAGAAATCAGAGTTTGATGAACTTGACACATTAAGATAGGTTGTTGATTTTCAAAAAAGTCTTACAATTTGTTAAAAATAAAGTGTTAGAAATATTAGAGGCACTGCTCCTAATGATTTCATAGCAGTACTTTGGCCTCAGTAATTACAAAAATTTTGATAAGCTCCAGACATTCTTCTGAACTATATAATTTATATCTCAGGTTGTGCATAATAGTGGTAAAATATTCTTTACATCACATAAATAGATAGAACTGAGATTAAGAATAGGAGGGAAAAATCAAAAAAAAAAAGAATTCAGCAGAATTCTCACTATATTTCCATTAACAAAAGACTAATAGATGGCACTAAAACTGCAGTGAACTTTGGAAAGAATGAGAAATTATGCTGTTCACATCTTTCATTTTTTCCCTTTTTCTCAGCTTCACTTTCAATTTCTCTTAAAAATACCCAAATCCTTAAGATATTGTGTTTCATGCAGAGAAAGATTTGGTGAAAAACTTTGACCGTTCCTATAGACATCCATGGATTAAATGTCCCCTCTCAGAGACACTTTAATCTGGTCATTCTAGCCAAGGAAGTTCATCTCACCAAAAATTGTTTTCTATAACTTGACCTATAGCTTTTGTGTTTACTTCATAGCACTTTTTAATAGTGTTTTCAATGTGTTTGGGCTTCCTTGAGTCATATTACCCTAGAGTGTAAATCACATGAAGGTAGGGGCAAGCATGTTTTAATTACCTGTGATAGTTAGCTCCAAGCCAAGGGGTCCCTAGCACATAATAGGTGCTTGATGAATATTTGTTCAATGGATGGATACACAGTGCTACAGGTTGATGCTTCAAAGTGACACACATATAGATAAGTGACACACATATAGATAAGTGACACACATATAAATAGTTTAGTCCCTTGGAAAACGACATATCAGCATAATGAAGTCTGAGTTTGATGCTTAAATGAAAACAAAATTATTATCTCATGATATTATCTTCCTGCAAACATAGTACTGTTGTCAAATCATTGAGGTCGTATGATGTTGGCATGGCATATTCTGATTTTCTTTGAGTATTTTTTGTATATGTATTACTTCCACTAGCAAAGAAGTTTGACTCACTATGCTGATTTCACCTTTTATTTGATTGTATATCAAACCAATTCCTGAGTACAATTTATTTGAGGAACATTGTTATGAACTTCTCCTTTACTAATTTATATCTCTTTTATGAAACAGTAAGACATCTTTCCATTAACTCTTATTTTAAAAATATGATTGCTATGCTGTATTAAGTGAGAACAAATCTTACATCCGGATTTTAAAAAGTGTTTTGTATGGGAAAATCATTCAAATAATACTAGGAAAAAAGAACAACTTGTGATAAAGGAGCAGAAGTAATGACACCAGTTAGATTTCATTATTAGATGTATCTGTTAGAAATTAGATTTAACTGCAGCTAAAGAAGACCCCAATATAATAACATAATCAAATTGGAGTTCTATTTTTTCTGTATAACAGAAAAGTTTTTATGTGATGTTGCTTCAGTGGCTCCTAGATATTACAGACAAGATCGATTATTCCCCTGGACTTTCCCTTATGGTGACCTATAATCACAAGATGAATGTTGAAGCTTTGGTCTTCACTTCTGCATTCCAATTAGGAGTAAGGGTAAAGGAGTCATTTTAATAGCAAAATGCTCAAGCGTCTTCCACTTACATTTTATTGGCCAGACCTGGATCATATGATTAAACCTAGTTGCAAAGCTGGTTAAAAATATATATATTTTTAAAAATTATTATTCTGGATACTCCAGGAAATGAGGGTTATGTTAATGAAGAGAGGAAGAATGGCAACTTGATGGATACATCATAATTTTGCCAAAGTGACATTTCTGTCTAAGAAGGAAATACATATTTAAGCTGATTGTATGTGTCTGATGGTACATTCCTAGGGCCAGGCTTGAACTTTGTCACTGGATAGAGCATACATTTTTCAATAAAGACTATGCATCTCCCTTCCTACATGGAATGACTGTGTAAAAGAATGGGAAGATAATTAAAAAAGGCTTTTGCTTCTGTTTATGACCAAAGAATGTTCTCTTTATGAAATGAATTTGATAGTAACTCATTGTCGAAACAAAACCATGTTCAAAATTTGCCACTTATAGGAATTGCATTGCAAGACAAGGAGAGTACTTTGAGAACCAACACACTAGAGTTCCTTATTCTAGTCAGGTCACTGACTGTCCTTCAAATAGAAATAAACAAGTTCCCTTCTCCGAACTGCCATGGAATTAAAAGTGAGGAGGAAAGGTCTTATGATACCTGCCAGGAGAGGGCAAGAAGATTGTTTGCCATAAGCTGACAGACATTAGAAAGCTATTTTTTGGGACTGGTGATAACAATATTTGAAAAGGATTAAGGCGATTGTCTGGGAATTGCTATTAATTGAACATTCTGTTGAGTTTTTTTTTTTTCTTTTTCTGACTCGGACACTTGGCAGTGTCTTGTTTTGAGAGAAAATTTTCTTCATCAAGTCCCACCTGAGACTCATCCAGACCATACAGCTATTTGGTATTCAGGGTTTAGTAGTGGGAAATGGAGGCTTGGTACAGAAAGACTGGAGGAAACAAGAACATCAGAAGCAAGGGATTAACTAGGAGATTATCTAACTAATTAGAGTAGGGATTAACACAGGAGATCTATTACAGGCTTTGATAAAGATGTGAAACAACTAATTTTGAAATAATATCTATGGTAATTATTTACATTAGTAAACTATAAAATATATATTAGACAAGAACACTTAGGCCAACAGGAAGCTAGTTTTAAGACAATTTTTTAAACAGGCATTCTAATGAATTATTGTATATTAATAATTGTTTAATTGCCAACCTAAATATATTTGGTAGGACTAAATAACATCATTACAAAATATCCAGACAATGGTATAACAGATTAAATGGGGAAAAATATATGACAAAAATTAAAGTGCCAGAACGTAAACTACTGGGCATAATTTTTATCTGGTTCTCACATATTAAAGAGAAAATGACATTAGTAAAGTTCTAAAATACATTTAATCAACTTGGATGCTATTGATGTGGAAATATTTCTTGATAATTTGAGATAAATTTTAGACATAATCCATATTTTATAATTCCAAATAATAATTTTTAAACAAAATTGCTTTATGGGAAAATACTGCATACTTTTTTTCCAGATAAGAAACCTTCATCAGCCTTTTAAGAAGAAATTCCAAATGAATAATCACATATGTAATTATGGTTTTTAAAACTATTTTAAAATTCATGTGTAATCAAAAAAGAGCTCAAATAGCCAAGGCAATCCTAAGCAAAAGAAAAAAGCTGGAGGCATAGTGCTATCTGACTTCAAGCAATACTACAGGGCTACAGTAACCAAAACAGCATGGTACTGGTACAAAAACAGACACGTAGACCAATGAAAAAGAACAGAAAGTCCAGAGATAAGGCTACACACCTACAATCACTTGATCTTCAACAAAGATGACAAAAATAAGAAATGGGGTAAGGACTCCCTATTCAATAAAAGGTGCAGCATTAACTTGTTAACCACATGCAAAATACTGAACCTAGACCCCTCCCCTACACCGTATACAAAAAGTCAACTCAAGATGAATTAAAGACCTAAGTGTAAAATTCAAAACTACAAAAACCCTGGAAGATCACCTAGGCAATAACATTGTGGATATTGATACAGGCAAGGATTTCATGATGAAGATACCCAAAGCAATTGTGACAAAAGCAAAAATTGACAAGTGAGATCTAATTAAACTAAAGAGCTTCTGTGCAGCAAAAGAAAGTATCAACAGAGTAAACAGATAACCTACAGAATGGGAGATAATTTTTTGTCAACTCTGCATCTGAGAAAGGTGTAATATCCAGCGTCTATAAGGAACTCAAACAAGCTTACAAGCAAAAACCACAAACAACTCTATTAAAGAGTGGCCAAAGGACATGAACAGATCCTTTTCCAAAGCCCAAATGTGGCCAAAAAGCATATGAAAAAGCTCAACATCACTGATGTTTACAGAAATGCAGATAAAAAAAATACAGTAAGATACTGTCTCACACCAGTCAAAATGGCCACAATTAAAGTCAAAAATTTTTAAATTTAATTTTAATTGGCAAATGTGTATACACATACATACACCTTATACACATCTGCAAACATATACACACATACATATATACACATATACAGGCATTCATCTACACAAACATATACACACATTTGTGTGTGCATGTGCACTGATGCACATCCATGTTGTGCACACACACATACACATTTGTGTATATATATACATACACACACAGACATATACACATTTGTGTTGATACACATACACACATACACATTTGTGTATATACACATACACAGACACATTTGTGTGTATATACATACACACACATATATACATTTGTGTATACACACATACACGTTTATGTATATTTATACACACATATATATATTTGTGTATAGGTACACACATATGTATATATACATATACATATTTACTATATTTATATCAAGTAAGGGGAGAAAACTCGCCTTAGGACTGGAAAGTAAGAAAGGGTCATGCTGTCACATATTTCAAGGAATTTAGCAAGAGATCATGAATAAAGAAACAAATTGAAAAAAAAATTCCTAGGGCCAAAAAAGATCTCACTCCACAAGGTGGTCTGATGCCATGGAGAAGGAAAAAAAAGGGTCTTACCAGTGTTTCCATTGACAACTCCTCAATTGTAGAGTCAAGGACTGGTGGTGAGAGGACACTGGAAAAGATAGAAAACACGTACATTTGTAATATTTTTGAAAATGTATCCTTGTTTTCATTCAGCAAGCATATACTATCACTAATGTAGATACCAGAGGAGAGGTGGAAAGCAAAGCAAAGTGTTCTTATGGATCTACACACTCACGTGGAGAAGACAGTAAACAAGTAAGCAAATGAACAAATAATTACAGAAAATAATGTCTAGGCTGTGAAAGTAAATAGACATGGCAAGGAGACAGAAAGTGAAAAGAATGGGAGACTACAGGTCTCTAAAAAATAGTGGTGTGAAGAACTAAGTCTTCTGAAAATCCTGAAAAAAGGCATTCCTGAAGAGATGAGACAAACAGTACTATGAATGTGAAGATGCTGAGGGTGGGATAAAATATTCAAAGAATGACCAGAAGGCCATGTGTGTGTGGAGTAGAGGAAGAAGGGAAAAGGTTTTAAGAAAATCTCCATTTGACAGCAATAATGCACCTGAGAGTAGATGCCTTCCTATCAACTGGAAAGCATCAAGATATCTGGTTTTCTCACCATTGAGCCAGGAAGCAGAAAAATAAAGGAGGCTAATCAGTCCTGGAGTAGAGACAATAATAAACTGAAATTGGTTGAAGATTAAATTTGTAAAGTTCAGAAGTGATAGTTATTTGCTAGGCGTGTTTCTGGCCTAGGTCTCTGCAAACTTTCTGAAAGCTGCTGGATCACTGACAGTATTTTAATCATCTTTTAAAACAAAATATCCTTAATAATAGATGCAAATTAGAGTCACTGGAAAACTTACAAAAAGTACTATGTTTAGGTTCCAATTTGAATTGGGTTCTGATCAAATCAGAATTTCTGTTGGGTGTGGCCAAGTCATGAGAATAATTCAGAAGTTCCCTAGGTGATTCTAACGTACAGCTGCAGGGGAACTGCTATTTGAGAATTTTCTTCTTTGAAATAAATGTCAACTTTGCTTAAAATTTGTGTCTAAGATGAGCACTCAGAAGAAATAAAGTAGACTAAAAATAAAACAAATAAATAACATCAACAGCAACAGCGACAACACATCCTGAAACCATTCCACTAGAAATGTGAGAAAAATCTCCTACTAGAAACACAAAGAAATGACAGTTTTGAAAAAAACTTAATAAAGGAATTAAAATAAAAAATTTAACTTTTTGATCTAAATAAAAATTATGAAAACTTGGAAGCTATGAAACAAGAGAACAAGATTAGATGAATACAATAGAAATTTTTCTTAAAGTTTGAGAAAAAATGTTTAAAAATCAACAAAGTCAGAAACATGGTTAATTTAGACCTGGATGAGGTGGAATTGACACTTTACAAATTTGTGTTTGTTTATTTTCCAACCAAATTTATTGTGGTAGAAATCTGCCACTATATGCCTTTATTATGACCGCTATATTTTAAAAAGATATTGTTTATTGAGGTCTGATTGGGAAACATAAAATTCAGCCTGTTAAAGTGTACAATTCAAGGATTTTAGTGTATTTACAAGGTTGGGCAGCCATCATTACTATTTAATTCCAAAACATTTTTATTACCCCAAAGGCAATTCTATACGCATTAGTAGTCACTACCAATGCCCCTCCCTTCAACCTCTGACAAACATTAACACCCTATCTGCCTTTACAGATTTACCTAAGAACATTCCATGTATTAAATTTTACAATATGTGGCTTTCAGTGTCTTGCTTATTCCATTTAGCATAATGTTTTTAAGGTTCATTCATGTTGTAGCATGTATCAATACTTATTTTATGGCTGAATAATATTTCATTGTGTGGACACATCACTTTGTGTTTGTCCATTAATCAGCTTATGGGTATTTGAGCTGTTTTCACTTTTTGGTTAGCATGAATAATGTTTCTACGATCATTCATGTACAAGATTCTGTGTGGACATAGATTTTCACTTGTCTTATATAGCTAGGAGTAGAATTTCTGGGTTAGATGGTACCTCTATGTTCAAATAACCACCAGACTATTTTCCAAAGTGGCTGCACAATTTTACATTACCTTCAGCAATTTATGACGGTTCTAATAGCTCCACATCCTCACCAACCCTTACTATTGTCCATCTTACGGATTATATCAATTTAGCCAGTATGAAATGTTATCTAATTATGATTTTGATTTCCATTTCCCTAATGAGTAATGATGCTAAGAATTTTAGTTGCCATACATTTTAGGATCACCTTGTCAATTTCTGTAGAAAAGGCACCTGGGATTTTAATGAGGATTCTGTTGAATTTGTATATCAATTTGGGGAGTATTGTCATCTTAATAATATTAAGTATTTCAATCTATGAATGACTTGTCATTATTTAGATCTGCTTAATTTATTTCAATGATGTTTTGTCATTTTTAGTGTACAAGTCTTACATTTCTTTTGGTATATTTATTCATAAGAATTTTATTTTTGATGCCATTACAAATAGATTTGTTTTCTTCTTTGAATTTTTACATTATTCATTGCTAGTATATGGAAACACAACAATGTTTTTTATATTGATCTTGTGTCCTGTAAACTTGTTAAACTTGTTTATTAACTCTACTAGTGTTTTTGCGGAATATTCAGGATTTTCTATGAAACAAGATCATGTCATCTACATATAGAGCTAATTCTATTTCTTAATTTCCAACCTGGGTGTCTCTTAATTCTTTTTCATACCTAATTACTCTGGCTAGAACTCCCAGTACAATGTGAATTGAAATGATGAGAGTGGATACTCTTGCCTTGTTTATTATCTTAGGATAAATGTTTTTAGTTTTTCCTCATTAAGTATGTTGTTAGGTGTGGGGTTTTCATAAATTTTCTTTATCTGATTGAAGACATTTTCTTCTATTACTAGTTTGTTAAATGTTTTTATCATGAGAGGGTGTTGGGGATCTTGTTAAATGCCTTTTCTGCATCTCTTAAGATACCTTACTATGTGTTTTTTGTCCTTTTTTTCTGTTAATGTGGTATATGACTTTACTTTTATATGCTTAATCAACCTTACATTCTTGGAATGAATCCAAGTTTGCCAGGTACATAATCCCTTTTATATTTTGGTAGATTCAATTTGGCAGCATTTTAATAAAGATTTTTTACAAATGTGTTTTTTAAAATATTGGTCTCTTGTTTTCTTTTCTTGTGATGCCTTTCTCTGGTTTTGGTGCCAGGATAAGATTGACCTCATCAAATGAGCTGAAAGTGTAGGTTTCTTTTCATCTTTTGGAGCAAGTTGTGAAGCCTGTATGTTAATTCATCTTTAAGCATGTGATAGAATTCACCAGTGAAGGCACTTGATCCTGGACTTTTTGTTGTTGGACTGTTTTAAAACTACTCATTCAGCCTCCTTATTTGTTAGAAGTCTATTCAGATTTGTAAATTTTTTTGAGCCAGTTTTAGTAGTTGTATAGGTCTAGGAATTAGTCATTTATCTAGATTATCTAATTTGTTGGCATACAGCTTTTCCTAGTATTCTGTTATAATTGATTTATTTCTGCAAGTTTGGTAGTAGTGTTTTCACTTTTATTCCTCATTTTTCTAATTTGAATCTTTTTTCTTTTTTCTTGATCAGTGCCTTCATCCCTTTTCTGCTGCTATAACAGAATACGACAGAATGGATAATTTATTATAAAGAATAGAAATTTGTTTGGCTCATAGTTCTGGAGGGTGAGAAGTCCAGGAGCATGGCAATGGCATCTGGCAAGAGTTTTCATGCTGCTTTATCCCATAGTGGAAGGGCAAATAAGTGGGCAAGATAGAAATGGAAATAGGGACTGAACTTTATCTTTTTATTAGGAGATCAATCCTTTGACAACTATCCCACTCCTACAATAAAAGTTTAATTCACTTACAAGGACTAAAATTAGAGACTCATGGGCTAATTACCTCTTAAAGTTTCCAGCTCTTAATACCATAACAATGGCAATTAAATTTCAATGTAAGTTTTGGAGGGAGCTTTCAAACTATAATGTCCTGTCCTGTAGAAATTTGAATCAGTAATATAATGAGGTTTAAAAGCTCTTCTTCAATGTAGAGAAAAGTAAAAGACTCATAAGAGGGTTAAGGTTAATGAAATGGAAGAAAAGGAAACGTGGTGTTAATTTGGGTGTTAACTTGACTGAATTAAAGAATACATAGAGATCTCTTAAAGTATTACTTCTTGTTGAGTACATGAGGGTGATTCTAGGGGAGATTGGCATGTGAGTCAGTGGACTAAGTGGGGAAGCTCTACCCTTTTTATGGATAAGCCCAATCTAATCAGTTGTGGGCTCAGAGAAAACAAAAAAAGCAGAGAAAAGGCAATTTCCTCTCTTCCTGTCTCTCCTGAAGCTGGGACACTCTTCTTCTCCTACCCTTGGACATCAGAATTCCAGGCTCTTCACTGTGGAATCCAGGACTTATAACAGTGCCCGCAAAATCCCCCACAGGTTCTTAGACCTTCAGTTACAGGCTGAGAATTACACCATCAACCTCTCTGGTTCTGAAACTTTGGGACATTGACTGAACCATGTTACTAGCATCCTTTGGTCTCCAACTTGCAGATGCTATTTCACGGGACTTCTCAACCACCATAATCACATGAGCAACTCCCCTAATAAATCCCTTCTTATATATCTATATCTATGTCTTTATCTATCTATAGCTATATTATCTATCTCCTATTGGTTCTGTTTCTCTGTAGAACTCTGGCTAATCCAGGAAAATATAGAGAAATATACTTGATTATATATTTATACAAAAATAAGACTTCTTTAGAAAAGCACTGATCTGAGATATAGAAAACAAAATTTCTCTGATATAAAAATAACAAATCTCAAATTTAGAGTTGCTACCTATACCTAGCAGAATCAATTAAAATTAACCTTAAAGATATAAATAAATATTTATTTGATTTCTTTAATGTGACAAGTACCTACCTTATGTGTCATAAATCAAGCTACATCTCACTTAATCTTCACTTAACCATATGAAATATGAATTATTTTTGTTCCTATTTGATGGATTAGAAAATAAAAGTGCAAAGAGTTTAAAAACTTTTGCCATGGTCAGAAGGCTAGCACGAATTAGTAACAGGATCTTAGTTCATGGATATTATTCTCTATTGCTATTGCTTTAGAAAATACAGCATTCCACTTCAGATTCTTACTTAATATCTCTTGTTTTCATATGCATAGCATTTATTAATTTGGTTGTTGATGAAATAAGATTTTATATATATTTTATGGAAATATATATGAAGTGAGCTATTCAGCAAGCTCACAGTTTGTATTAGAATCTCTGACATTGGGAGGCTGAGGCAGGAGAATGGCGTGAACCTGGGAGGCGGAGCTTGCAGTGAGCTGAGATCCGGCCACTGTACTCCAGCCTGGGCGACAGAGCAAGACTCCCTCTCAAAAAAAAAAGAATCTCTGACATTAGTTTCTTACAACATATAATCACAAATGTACATGATTTGAATTTAAAAAGAGGCAATTACTGTCTTTTTTGTAGCTTATGATAAGACCAGAAGCTCAACTACATTTATATATTGTTATGCTATTGTTCAATGTGAATGATGAGAGCATTGTACATCTACTAGGGATATTCATTGCTTTCCATCTTTTGGTTTGTGCAATTTACTCCCGTAATGAAGCACATATATATGTAAGTGTAGACCTGAACTATAACTTGGGATGAATAAAACAAATATTGCATATGAGGAGACCACATCTTTCTCAAAAGGCAACACCTTTTTCACCCTTGCCTAATCTCCTTCCAAACATGTGATGAGAGATTGGATGCATAATATCTCTAGAAAAGGCTACATAGCAAAGTAGAGTCAAATAAGCACCATGCTGTATGATTAACTAGAGAAACACTTTGTGATAGGAGTATATAATGATCATCTCATCTGGTGATGTGGTCATGCCATGGGCTTTCAGCAGAGGTTGGAGAAAGCAGTATAATTTTGGACCCTAAGTGCTCTTTCCCTCAAAGGGCAACCCACTCACTTTTTAACTGTGGAGTTGAGCTTAGTTGTGGAACTTGACTTTGTTAAGAGTGTCAACTTTGGGCCCAAAATATGTGTGTGTGATTTACAGTTTAGTCCTTAGCAGCTGGGTGACTTAACCTCTCTGTGCCTTGATTTTCTCATTTACAAAAGGCTGCTTTGGTACTTAAGTAAGTTCAAACATTTAAAGCAATTAAGATGGTGACCAGGACAGAGCAGGTTCTCAGTAATGTTAATGTTATTGATATGATTATCCCAAAGCTAGATTTCTTTAAAGCCACTTGCCAGCTAATCTCCAACAAGGTATTAGCTGTTTCAGTTAAGGTGTTTATACTAAACGGGTATTAAAATTTAATTAGGTGACTCCTGAAGGTTAGAAAAACCTTCAAAGCCCAAAGGATAGGACATAGAATTGTGAAATTCTAGACAGTCGGCATCGGGCTTCAGAAGAGAGACAGGACTGGTGGTTATTGTAGCAGTATGATGGGGCTGGCACCCCTTGAATTACTGTACGTGAGAAAGTGTTTTCTCCATCTTTCTGTAATGGGGGCCCAGAACAAAGAATCAAAAGAGAAAATAAAACTTAAACTCATGGGAAGAAAAGGGTAGAGGTTGAGGAAATACAGAAGAAGAATTTGTAACAGTCCTCGGGCTGCTTAAGGAAATGAAGTTCTAATATTCTTCAAATAGTTTTAAAATGGTTCTGATTTGTGCTTTTGCATGGCTTCTGTACAATTCTACTTGAAATTATAGGAACACAAATGACTCAAATTCACCACTAAGTCTTTCTGCAGAGCAGATATTTGACAAAATTATCTGAAAGAGACATGCGTGAATGTCAATAAAGAACCTCAGTGACCTTTGACTATCTGAAAGTATTTTTGTATTTGTAAGGAAGCTACATTAACACTTGGGAGGAACTAACCAACCAATCAAACAGTAAAAGCAATTTAAGAATATGGTAGAACTTGTATTCCTCCATATTATCTAGAATTACAAACTTGTGTATGAACTGAATGCTGGCAAGTAGAACAAATGAAAAAGAAAATAGAAAATTAGAAGGAAAGAAACAACACAAAAGAAAGAAGAAATAAAGACACATAAGGAAGGAAGGAAGGAAGGAAAGAAGGAAGGAAGGAAGGAAGGAAGGAAGGAAGGAAGGAAGGAAGGAAGGAAGGAAGGAAGGAAGGAAGGAAGGAAGGAAGGAAGGGAGGGAGGGAGGGAGGGAGGGAGACAGAGAAAAAATAGTGGAAATACAAAACTCCTTGAAATACAATAATAAAATGTGAGCACTCGCAGAGTGAATATGTTATGTAACTTTCAAACTCTGTTCTGATAGCATTCACTTAACCAGATGAAATGACTAAGGTTGGGAGGATCACGGCGGTGAAATCTTAACTGCTCTTCTTTGGCCCTTGGGAGACAAAGGTCATGTTCAATTCCTTTGAATTATGTCCTGCCATTTTTCTCCTGCCATGTAAACCATTTTGTTGAAGACACTTTGGTAGTCTCCCTCTAAGAGGATTCTGAGCAACTTCCACCAACTTGCTGATTCTTCCCTGCTTCCCCCTGATAAAACTCCTTCTTAAAATCCTGAAAGATGCAAGTTGGGGTGCATACCTTCAACTGTGGAGACTGCTAGGCCATTTTAAATGATTTTAGGCAGCTGAATTAAGCTTGCTAGTTCATGAAGGACTACCTGTTAGAGTACTCCTAATTAGCTTACCAACTATTTGGAGAAAGCTCTCTTCTGGTTTCTCTGTAGCAGGTCATTTCTGAGTGAGTTTCTGGTGAAATGAATGCATTCTTTATAATGAATGAGGTCATTTTTATGCTTATTAGTCCTTAAAGAAAGCTGTTTCTGGTTGAACAAAGTTGGATGTGAGAGAAGAGAGAGTGAGAGAGAATGATGACTGATAGAAAGGAAAAGAAAAGCAGTTATTGTGTATGTGCCTGTGTATTTTACCAAAAGTTTTAGTGGCTGTTCAAAAAGCAAGGTGTCTCTGCCTTTAATCATTTTCATTGGAAAAACAGAGGCTTATATTTTCACATCTTCAGCTGTCCCAGAGGGCAGCTAGGCCAACTTTAACAACATTAATTTCTCTTTATGACAGAACTAGTGCTGCCCCAGGTCTTCAGAACTGCCTAAAATGTCTGGAAAAGTAGATAATGAAGAGAATATTAGAATTGTAAACAAGAACAATTTTGTAATAAAAACCATATATTTTCTACATTGGACTTTGGGCTTAATACTGCGGCAGCAAAAGTGTCACAAGTCATAATTTGCTGATGGCTACTGAGCATTAGTTACAGTCAGAGCGTGTGCATAAAGGCCAAGTCCTCCTGGCATCCCATTAAAGAAGATCTGGGATAGGTAATTGCAGTTAAGTTATTTGAATGCATCTCTTTCATTTGATTTTTGTATTGTGGTCTCTGATAAAAAGAATTTGTGTAATTGTAACTTCCTAGGCTGCTCACAGAGACTTTTTCTCTTATGCAGAGGTATTTTGCACAAGTGTAAAGGATTTACTGATAGCGAACGTAAAGGGATTACCCTAATGAAAATCAAAGCGTGTCCAACTCTCGACTGCTTTCAAAATAATGTAGGAAGACTCTAGTTTGGGGTGTTGAAAATGAAGCATTCTCCTGTTTGCTCCGTGTTTCTCTGGCAGCCAGTGCATCCCTCTTTTTCACTGTTTATTCATCCTTCTTGCTGACAGGGTTTATGAGAGTGACACAATGGACTAAGAAACTAGATTTTCCCCCAAGAAACAACTGCCCTTCTTTGTGTGCCTGCAAGGAATGTGGGGGCAAAGTGTAAAATGTGAGCATTATGGTCTGTTAATACCATAAACAGGACTATGTTCTCGTCTTAAGCTACATGACAGTTGAGAAAGTTCATCCTGGACTTACCATTTTGTCTTTTCCTCATCCTTTGTTATCTTCTTTCACACAGAAGAAATAGTGAACCCATAATCCTAAAAACACAGCAATTTCCATTAATATGGTTTCTCTTTGCATTTCATATTTGCTTTTATTATACTCAGTGGTCTATGTTCCATAGTCTGTTCCCTGAATTTAGTTTGGTGAGAAAACTCTGCACGAAGCCTCTCGGTGTCTATCGAGATCATTTCCCATTGAATGTAATAATGATAATATTTATATTTTCAATTAATGAACATTAAATCTTACGTTTTAATGATTGTCTTTACAAGATTGGCAATCATGTAATAGCATATGTTTCCAAAAAAGACAATCATTACTACAATAAAGACTAGAGTAAAATTCCAAATACTTTAATTTTGAAGTGAAAAGGAAAGGCATGCCATGTTGTATGAACTCTCTCTAAATATTATGATTTTAAAAATAAGGGCAGAAACCTTTTATCTGCATCTATTAGCATCTAATTCCCTTTTCACAGCTAGGATGTGAAGGTAATCAGCTTCATCCCTCATCCCATTAGTGTGATGAGAGTTAGGTGTGGTGCCTTTCAGACGAGCTGGGGTGGCAGGATCCAATTCTGAGACAGAGCTCACTGGGGCTTGATACAAACTGAAAGGCAAAAATGAGCACTCTTCTATTATTTAGGCACCTGTCCAGAGGTTGAAGAAAAACATTTTTTCCTTGTGTAGATTTAGCCTAAGCGAGCAGAGATAACCCCCTTGCCTTCTGTGTCTAATAAGATGTGAATGGGGGCAGAAATAATGAGTATTACATTGTATTTTTCATGTAAAAGCCTGAGAAACAAAATGTCCTGAACACTGGCAGTGATTCCAGTCATTTTCAAATGAAAAGGGCTATTTGTTTCCAAATTACAGCAGCCACTGGAATGCATACGTTTATGCCTCAGAAATCCTCATTTTGTGAAGTAAAATTACCTTTCAGTAATTTAGTCACTGCAGGCTTTGTCCTGCTGACTGGTCAGAAGCTATCAGATAGCTTGCAGCTGCAGGCTGAAGCCCGACCATTTTTTTTTTCTAGGACAGGCAGTTAGTTAGTAGAGCCATCAGTGCGGCATCTGTCATCCTGCTAGGCCCAAATTGTTTTCTATGATGGATGTCACAGTCTGTATGATCAAAATAGAAGCCCTGCTGCTTTTAATTGCAAAATCGGAGTACTTGCACATTTGTTATTATGCCGAGGTTATTACCTCACACAAAATGAATTAACAGGTGAAAATAATTGATGAGAGGCGTCTAGGGATTTTTAGCCTCTTCAAAGAGACTTTGTAATTATGGCATAATGAATGTTCTGAGACATATCTGTGGGGGGCAGCATGAGACCACCAAAGATCTCTTCAGATTGATGATAAATTCTACTGAATTCTACTGTAATACTGCTTAAATTTACTTAGCAATTAGTTTAATAGTCCTACATGATTCATGATAACATACTGAGAATTTTTAAATAACTTTGTTCCATCAATCTATAAATTAAGCTACTTACCTCAGCTTTCTTCCCAAGGTGATGGGAAATGTTAACGAATCAGAATCAGAGTTTCTGAAACAAAGATGACATAGGATAGAGGTTCGGTTTCAGAAACGCCTGACTAAATGTGGCAGGCATCTCAAATAATTCCTCTTCCCCTTTTAGCTCCTCTCAGTAGATTGTGAAAAGAACCTCACCAAATTTTGTCCAAATATAGTTTTAAGAGTTTCCCAGCACATGAAGACTCTGCATTTGTCCTGTGAAGTATATTGTTTAAACATTTTGCAAGCTGAAGTAATTGCTCTTGGCTTTCTGACCACTCTTCCATTGAGACTTGGTCATAATTCAAATGCATTCAGCCCCTGAGTGCTTCCAGAGTCATGGAGTCCAGCCATTTTTCCCCTTTTTCATGACATCCTGAAGCTGCACAGGGGATCTCTGTCACCATGTACTCACTTCCAGCATGGCTTCAGAGCACAGAAGGCACTTTCCCTGTGTGAACCCAACACTGTCACCATGTTGGGATAAGGTTTTCATGTGTGCCTGACCATGTACAGAACTATAGTTTTAAGATGGTCAACCTAAAAGTTGCAAAATATTATTAAGTTCAAGGGAAGACCATTTTTAAAAAATTAAAAGAAAAAACATAATGGAAAAAATCATGAGCATATTTCCTTTCATTCATTGGGTATTATTAATATGCTATGTACATCTAAATCTCAAGGTAACTCTTTAATTAACGAGAGTGAAAAAATTAAATTAATTGTGAGCACGGTTATAAGAAATATACATAAAGGAAATCTTGAGACTTGAGACCAAGAAAACCTTTAGTGAAAAGTCAAGAAAACTAAAAAGGAAACAGAACTGTAAGTTTTGAGGAAATATACATTTAGATAAAAGAGTCACATGTTTAAAAACATCTATATTAATTTTTTAGGTGACAAGAAGCTTTATCACTGATTCTAACTAGATTGATTAATCCATATTTCTAGAAGACATGTGTTATTTACCATTGTTTTTGCTCCTTTTGTTGTCTGTCTTGTGCATACACATGTGTGTGTGTGAGTGCACGCATACACACACATACACAAACTTACCTGCCCACGAGGTTGTAACATCTATGCATAGAATTTCATTAAGTAGTTTTTAATCATTATTTGTTAATTTTTTTCCTGAGTTTAAATGAAATACATGTTTGAGATATGCAATTGTTATCGAAGTGACTCTTTTTACATTTTATCTATATAATATAAAATATATAATATATTATATATAATATATAAATATATACACACATACATGCTGCCTTATTTTCAGATTTACTCTCAGAATTTTGGTATTTAAGAGTATATAATATCAAAGGATCTCAATAACAGAATGAAAAATACATGACAATAAAATATAATAAATGCAAGGCAAGCAGTGAACTGCCCCGCATGTGAAGCAGACTGTGGCAACACATATCTGGCCACATGTCACTTTCTGAAGCTTTTTTCATAAACCTTCACATGCCTGCATTTATCTTCAGTATAAGCCCCAAGATGAATTCCCCACAGACATTAACAATAGATAAATGCTTTTTAAACAAAATAGTCTATTTGAAAAATCTATTACATAGGTAAGAGGGTGTTCTACAATTAGACTTCAATTGTGTCGTAAACCATGATGCTATTCAGTGATATTATTTTATCGTTTGGTCTTAGCTTTAATGGAGATCAACATAACCAAAAATTCAGAGGTTCATGCTGTAAAATTTTGATACCTGTTTCATTTAGATTATATTAGATTATTATTATGAAACCCCATGAAAAACACTCAAGAGATTCCAACTTGAACAACAAAAAAACTGAAGATGAAAATTGAAATTCTAAAAAAAGTATGCTAATGAAGGTCAGATACAATTTTTTGAAATTTGATTGTAAAGACATTCCAAAATCCTGTTCATAACACGATCCAAGAGCAATAGATTACACAATTTAAATTTCATGGTAAGCTATGCAAACACAAATAGACATGTCTTACACAGAAAGGAAGAATACAGTGACTGGGAGTGCTTTATGACAAATGACACATGCGTAGAGTGCAGTATAACTGACTCTAAAGCAAATTCAGCTGCTTTTTTCTTGCGTCTTCTTTTATTCTGTATATAATATGTACAGAAGTACAAATGTTTAGACTGTGTCTAGTGACTACAAACAAAGAACATTCAATGCCGTGTGTATGTTTACCAAAGAAATTGTATTTCAGATGAGAAAATCTGATGTCCTTTTTAACAACTATAGAATTGAAGCAGTCAGGATGGGAAAAAGAGTATTTGTTTTATTCATGGGTGATTGCAAAATAATTCTTGTGTGTCATAGGGAATGGTGAGCTCATGGAATCGGAATCACTGACTTGCCAGACATATCTATTTCCAGGAAAAGAAAAGTTTTTATTGGTAATCTGATGAGAATGCAAATTATTTTCTTGATGATGACAGAATTTTGGTAGTAAGTATTAGTCTGCTGCTAGCATGCTATGAATTCTGTGTAATTAAATGAAATTGGATTTTGGACCTTGCTTTGTGTAGACAGCACTGGTGTCTGAGTAATACTCCATTCAAATACCTCACCCTGATGTATTGCATTAATAGATCATCAGAAGCAGTTGTCATTCCAGTGATGTATTAGTGCAATACATGAGAATGAGACTCACTGATGATGTATTTAGTACTCACAAGATGGCAGTGTCCAAAGAAGAAACGGGCCCAGTAAGGAAGCCATTGTAATTACAGGATGAAGTCAGTTAGTATGCAGTACTTGGCAAGCTTTTTCAGGGTACTAAGTTGATGTATTTTCACTGAAGCTACTTTTAGGAAACTCTTCCTGGTGCAGTGGGAAAATATTATCCCTGTACCAAATAATTTCCACTGGTGAAATAGTAGTACAAGATAATATACATACATGTCTGTTTACCATGCACCATTTTAGTACACGTCAATGTCTGTATCAACAGAAAATATTGTGTACTGTTAGTACTAGCTTCTGGGAAAAAAAAAAAAAATCTCCCTTTGGTAGGATTTTCAGGGATGGTACTCTTATATATTATCGCAACAGTAGTTTTCCAACTGATGGTTTATGCCAAAGGGGAAGCTTTCACTTGTAAGTGTCTACATGCCACCAAGCCATCATGGGCACAGCTTCTGGCATTAGCTAGAGAGGCCGATATTTTAAGTAAAACATTAAACTTAGGTCTCACTGTCATACATTTTCTGCTAATAGAGCTTGCAACACCTACTATAAATGTAGATGAATTAGAGACTCCTAGTGACCTCTCTCTACCTCCTACTGGGCTTTTTCTAAAAAGGTAAAAGAGAGACTTTTAAATGTTTATAACATAGGGCTAAAAAGGCTTTTTATGCAATGGAATAGCAGTTACTGTTCACCTTCTTATAGCAGCTGATTGCATCATAAATAAAATAGTAGGACCAGTCATCCCAGCTGTGGAATGGATGCATCCAGAGAACAGCCACACGGCACTGGGCTTTGGTGAGACAAAGGGAGTTTCCTTCCCAGGGCCTGGCCCTGTAAAGATTAAGGAGTGCCATAAAGCTTGCGTGTGTGCAGTTTGGGAAGGAGGAAGAGGCAGAGAAAGAGAAAGAAGTGGAGGTGATAGCTTGTAGATGGCATTTCCTTCCCGAAAATTTACTAACCAAGTATTATTTGAAGGGAGTTTCTTGAACCCCTAGCAAGGAAGACAAAACAGTAATGGAGAGGAAGGGTTAACCACAGAGACATGGAGTTGCTATAGGGAACCTCATTCCAATTTTCCTAGCTAGGCTGGTGGTGGCTTTCTTACACTGCATTAAACAATCAAATTTAGAGCAAGGGACTAAATTTGGAGAGGAAAGGACATATTCTTTTGATTAAGTGGGATTTCTTCATAATTTCGTATTTTATTTCATTATCATTTATTAAATTTGGAACAGAGAAATAATTTTATGACTTATGAACAAGAAGTATTCTTTAAGTGGACCTTAAGCATCTCTGTTTTAACTAAAGACTTTAAAAATATAATGAAAGAAATGTATTACTGGCTTTAAATTTATAATGAAAATAATTTTGTGATGTTTTCTATAACTGATTCATTTTATGAATGATTATTTATTGTATTGCCTATTTAAGTGTGCATTCTTCAAAATGTTTACTGACTTTCCAAACTATTAATGCCCCATACTCAGTTATATTTTAGACTTGTTAGTGACACTGCTGAACTACTAAATAATTATTTTATACTAAGTAAGTGTTCTTAACATCTAGGAAATGAGGCAGGTAAATTTTTAAACTATATTTTTTTAGGCTCATAAAACAACAAAAGCAATAAGTCATGAAAGTAAACCCAAGATTATTGCACTATATCTAGCCATCAATTATTTTCATATGGTACTAACATGATTTTTCACATTAAGGGAGGCAGTTTTGTTATGTATTTAAATAAACACAGGCAGTCTTATTTTTGTCTCAAACATGTTTGCATAAAACAGATTTAATTATTTGTCTAGAGAGTTAAACAGCCTTTACATTGAAAATGCACATAATTAATCCATAAATATTTGTTATGGAGTTCCAAATTATTAAGGAGTGTGACTTAACATGTTTGCCAAAGTTAAGCAACAGTGCTATCAATACCTACAAGGAAAACTCTAAGGATTTTCTTTGCCTTTTGGAGTAAAAACACAATTTAATCTCTACCCCAAGCCTCCTTTCCTTTCTTTCTTCCCTCCTTTTCTCCATCCCTCTTTTTCTCTCTTCTTTTCTTGCATCTTTCATCTCTTCTTCTTCTTCTTCTTCTTCTTCCTCCTCCCCTTCTTCTTCTTCCTCTTCCTCTTCCTCTTCCTCTTCCTCTTCTTCTTCTTCTTCTTCTTCTTCTTCTTCTTCTATTTTTGGTAATGTAACAAAACCCACAAAAAAGAAGAAAAGGTAAAGCATACAGTAGTATGCTGCTGGAAAACCTTAATGCTCTGAGAAATGCTTTTAATTGCAACCAAGGCAGTAGGGGGAAGAGCGTAAGAATATGAAGATGCCATAAAAATGGCTAAGCTAAGATAGTTATGTTAAAATGTTTGGGGTTTGAAGGTCTTATTCTGATAGCACAGACACATCAATTATATTTCCTGTATGTTAAATAGTAATATGAAAAATAATTATAAAAATTATATATTCTTTAAATTATGGTAGATTTCTAAAAAGAATTATTTTAACTGCAAAAAAAATTCTGACTTTTTGAACTCTCAGTTCTATTCAACAGCATCTAAGGTAGTGTTAAATCTAAACGTTTACCTGAAATACATCACATTGTTTGAGAAGCAACAGGAACAAGAAAATCAGAATTCTCATCAACGTTGCAGGAGGTAAACACCAATCAAAGCCATCCCAAACACTTTGTGGTTTAAAAAGGAACTTTATAAATAAATTAAATGCACTATACTACACATCTCTCATATTTTTTTTCTAGGTAAAAATTGTTTATTCACATAACCATCTGCATTATTGGAGTAAAAGGTTATCTTGTTATTTGAAGGCAAAGTCTGAGGGATAAGTTCCCTTGCACTCATGTGAGACAAATATGAAAACTTAGTTAAGCATAACACAATGCTGGCACTTTCACATATTATTACAGATAATTCTTCATCAATTAAGTTCATCAATTAACCTTTTAGCAAAAGGTTTTCTTTAATTTCAACTAGGGCTTGGACTGACTGTTTGATAGCGACATTTCTTTGCTTAACTGGTTTTGATGACTAATTGTCTCCATGGGCTTTTACTTATACATTCATCTCACTGGTTTAACAGCTGGTACTCCAGTTTACCATATAATGTGTGGCTGTTGATCATAAAACCCACCTTAATTCTAATTTTCTCCCCATACCTTGTCTTCTTTGTTTCTGATCTCTTTTCTGTTCTCTCCAGTGTCTGTCTATTCCCTGTTTCACTCTCTCAACAATTTCTATAGCAAATGATCTAGAGTTCTCTGTTCTTTCAGCTACATAAATGTTATCTTTTCATTTGATGGAAATTCTCCTCATCACTCTTCTCCATCTTTTCAGTCTATCTGACCATCTCATTCTGGAAATGACTATTTCTTTTTCTTTTTACATGAGGAGTTATTTTTCCCATTACTAGCCTTCACCTTCACAGATATAAAACCTAATTGTGCACTGTGATACAAATGGAATTCGAAATTATCAAGTGCAAAATTAGCATTAAAAAATCATAAGACAACAAACAATAGGGCTTTTATGTGATTTTTGTAATTGCATGCAACTAGTTACTCTGGCAATAATTGTTTGTGCTTCATTAACATGCAAAATGGTTTTATAGACTAACCCACACACAAAAGAAACCATTTTTGATGAGAACTGTGCTTTGTTTAATGTTAGACACCATTGTATTTGCTTTCCTAATATAACAGTTCTAATTAGTACCTAGCACTCATCCTGAGTTTTTCAGCTTGAACACTCTGAAGGTGACAATCAAGTCACAATTCCATGGCACCCTTTGTCAGTACCTGTCAAAATATAGCTAAGCCTTTAGGAGTTGTGATCTAAATACTGAAAAAAAAAAAAAGTCAATGGTTCAGAAACAATATGTCCTAGGTAATTAAAAAAAAAGAAATTGCACATTAGCTCTTGCTTAAAAACATAATACCATTAATGCTACCTCATTAAATGTGGCCCTGACAAAACTAGATTTATCCCAATAATTTCTAAGCATTGTTTTTATCATTTGACCTTTGTCTGTTTGCGTGATTCATTTGATTTTACTTTCTTGGTGAGGCAGTACAGGTGGCATAAAAGCAAAAATTTAAATCAGTTAATACGTGCATGCACACTTATCAGAGGTGATTAGCCATTCATCTTAAAAGCATGAACATTATTCTCTTTAACTGCAGTGAAGAAGTGACTCCATTACGCTAGACTTTATCAGCCTAACCATTGTGAGGAGTTCCAACGATTATATCATGAGAAAACAATGGGGTTCCCTATTTGGGACTGTCTGGAATTAGAAGATAATTCAGATTTCAAAGACATAGGAGGGGATTTCTCAGTTGTTATTGAATCTCATGACTTTCCTGAAAGTTCACAGGAGTGCAGAGGACTAAGTTTATTATGTGGTGCTGCCATTCATGGGTCCTGAATATCAAAAATATATCAAACATAAGATGTGTTACTTTTGAGCAAATGACACACAAGATAAACTGGTGGATAACTTGAGCTCAGGAGTTCGACACTGGCCTGGGCAATATGGTGAAACCCCGTCACTCCAAAAAAAAAAAAAAATTATTTTTTTTTTTAGCTACTTGGGAGGCTGAGGCTGAGGTTGGAGGATCCTTTCAGCCCCAGAGGCAGAGGTTGAGCCCCAGAGGCAGAGGTTGAAGTGAGCTGAGATGGCACCACTGCACTCCAGCCTAGGCCACCGAGTGACACACTGTCTCAAAAAAAAAAAAAAAAAAAAAAAAAAAAAAAAAAAAAAAAAAGGCAAGAAAGTCCTTTAAACATTTTAAAGTTAGTGTCATAAAGTTATCACCATTGGATGGGATTTCCAGACTTCCGTCCTCCTTTTCTTCTGTGTATTTTCTAGTTTTGCCACCTCTCTTAAAAGGTGACACCCAAAACATCTGTCTCTCTTTCATTTGTTTTACCCCATCTATTATCTATCTATCTGTCTATCTATCTATTTCTATCTTGCCATCTTGCTGTCCAACTATGTATTATTTATCCATCTAGTTTTAAATGCTTCTATGTTCAGAGTGCAAAATGCTGAATTTAGAGTGATGCATTAAGTCACAGTCTTGACTCAAAGGAGTTTATAAGTCACCATTGGAAACAGACACATAAACAATCAAGTTGGTTAGTTTGAGTCTGGTTGGATGAATAAAAAAAAAAGAGAGAGAGAGACAGATCTGGTTTAATAAGAGTGTAAAGAGGTTCATGAAATTTTTTCTTAAGGAAAAAGTAATTTTTTTTTTTAGGACTAAATAATGTAAGGACTGAGCCAAACTAAAATTTTAGTATATGGAAGACTATGTATTAGGGTTTTGATATTGCTAGACAAAACAAAACAAAACCTGATTTTGGCCTACTAACTAGTGTATATCTTGGATAATCATACACTATCAGGTAACAGTCTCTTGTTACCTTTACTTATATATTTTCAGTGACTAATTTTCTGTCGTAACAAGATAGACTTAGATTCATTGCAATCCACAGACATCTCAGGAAATTCACATTTAATTTGAGCTAATTTGTGCATGAATCTTATGTGTTTTAAAAACCTCATTAAATGTAATTATAGAATCTCACATTTGCTAAGGGAATTTCATCTGAAACTTTGTCCAAGAAAATTCTATTAGGAATTTAGACCTTCTTTGCACCTGTGCTCTTTCCTCAATCTAACTGACCTTACATTGGATCCTCAAGGTTTTCCAGAATCCCTAAAGGAAAACACACAAACAAACAAACAAACAAAAAAACTCTTCACAGTGTTATCAGATCATATTCTAAAACAGAAGAAAATATGCAGCTGCTTTATTTGGAGTATAATATTATTAACTCACTAATAATATTCTCTTCTCTAATTTTGTATCTTCCTTCCACCACATGGTGCCATACTCAGAGTAGTTTTTTGATATTAAGGAAGAGGAATCATAGCTAACTTGGTCTTCTGAATAGCCCACTGACAAATATAATGACATCCAAATACTCTTCCAATCCATTCTTCATTCCAGCAATATTCAGACCTCATCATCGGCTAAATCCAAGCAACGTGTGTGTGTATGTGGTTTTGCAACTGGGCAAATAATCAAAGCAGATGAATGAATACAACCATCTGTATGGAAATTGGTAAACTGCAAATTGGTCCCCTAACTGGGATTAGACAGAATGCATGTTTTCCCCAGCCCTGCTTCTTTCCCAGAATTTCATATACATCAATAACAATGGCTTTCCTTCCTTCAGCTAAAGATGGAGAGAGAGAGATGCTTTAAAGTTGTCAGTGTCAGGGAGGGTTTGTCCTGCATAGTTATAAGCCTATTATTTAAAAGAACAAAATGAAGGACTTGTTTCCTACAGTGAATTTAATACTTTTTCTGCCTTGTATTATGGCGATAGTGCTGAAAAGTAGAATAAGAAAAAAAATGAGAGAAAAAAATGCATTTTTTAAACTCAAAACTAAGTTATAACCCTTTTTGTATGATGACTCTGCTGAGATATTTACTTACCAATGTAACTTTAAAAAAGCACAGTTAGAGACAAAGAATATTTGATAATTTTTCCTTTTATTTTATAGTTAATTTCCATTATTATGTGAAGTTTAGAAGAGTCTTCTAGAAGACTAATACAATAGAGTATGATAGGAATCCTGACAGTAGGGTACTCCTGATATGCCATTGTTACAAATGTATAAAGTATAAAATGATAAACCAAGAAAAACAGATAATAGTGATGATGCAGCTTGTATAATTAAATCCTAAAGTCTATTACTTACATAAACTGGAAAAAATGAGTTTGCATAATTTGGGGAAGGTAAAAAATAAAATATATGATTCCATATAGATGATTATGATATTCTTGTCTGTGAAAAAATTCTTATGAACATAAATATTATTTTAGTTATTTCTGCTTTTAAAATGTATGCTCTTTCAATTTAAAAGAGTACAATGGAAGGAAAAAGAATCTTGGCTTGAAAAGAAATGTCTTTTAATTTTACCGTGTGTTTTTGTTGTTGCTGTTGATTCTCCCATAAGCATAGTCATATAAGCAAGCTGTTTGGAAATAGTAATATATTGATATCATATTTTGGGACAGGATATTAATACTGATTGTAGTAGGTTGAATGATGGCTTCTCAAAAAGAAGTATGTCTAAGTCCTAACCCCCAATATCAATGAATCTGGCTCATTTAGAAAAGGTTTTTGGCAGATGTAATTGATCAAAAGATCTCAAGATGAGCCACATGAAGCTGAAGGCAGAGATTGGAGCAATGCATCTCCAAGCCAAGGAACACTAAAGATATCTGACAGCCATCAGAATATAGGAGAAAGGAATAGTACAGATTCTCCTTCAGAACCTCCAGAAAAAATCCCAACCCTGCTGACTTCTTGATTTTGGATTTTTAGCCTCCAGAACTATGAGAGAATATTTTTGTAAGTCAACTTTGTAGTAAGATGTGAAAGCCCTAGAAACGGAATACACCAATTTTTATATTACTGGCATTCAGGTATCATACTCAGCCTTCTAAATGAAAATTAGAAACAGTCATTTTACATCAACATACACTTCATAGAAAGCAACACACTAAACTCATGAATAAAAACAAAGTAAACAAATGAAATCACTCCAACCTTACAATAGGGTGTTTAGCATAGAAAAGGGGTAGCAAATTAGACCTCAGGAAAACATCTCTGAGGCACCTAACTTCTGATTTTCCTGGGATTTTTTTAACAGACTTTTTTTTTTTTTTTTTTTTTTTTTTTTAAGAAGTTATAGCTTTACAGGAACATTGAGCGGAAGGTACAAAGAGTTCCCATATACCCCTACTCCTGCCCCCACTATCAACATATTGCACCAGAGTGGTACATTTCTGATCTTTTCACTCTTTTTATTGTTTTGCCTTTTTCCATAATGTCATACAGTTGGAAACATACACTATATCATCCTTTCAGATTGGCTTCTTTCATTTACTAATATGCATTTGAAGGTTCTTCCATGTCTTTAAAGGTTTGATAGCATATGTCTTTTAATGCTAAGTAATATTCAGTTGTCTAGATGTATTCACTTACTGAGGAACATCATGTTGTTTCCAAATTCTGTCAATTATGCATGAAGCTTTTATAAACATCTCTGTGGAAGCAAACGCAATTGGGTAAATATCAAGGAGCATGAGTGTTGCATAGCATGATAAGAGTAGGTTTAGTTGTTTTTTTTTAAAAAAAAAAAACTACCAAACTCTCTTTAAGTGGCTGCACCATTTCACATTCCTACATCAATAAATGTAAGTCCCTGTTTCTCCACATCCTCAATAGTATTTGGTGTTGTCAGTGACTTGGATTTTGGCTATTCTAACACGTGTGTCATGGTATCTTCTTGTTTAAATTTGCATTTCCCTAGTGACATATGATGTTGAACATTATCTCATATGCTTATTTGCCCTCTTTATACATTTTTTGATAATGTTTCTCCTTATGTCTTTCGCCCATTTTTTTAAAATTAGGTTGTTCATTTTTTTGAGTTTCAAAGTTCTGTGTGTATTTTGGATAATTTTTTTTAACAGATATATCTTTTATAATTATTTTCTCCAAGTTTGTGGCTTATCTTCTCATTCTCTTGACATTTTCTTTCACAAAACAGTTTTTACATTTTAATGAAGTGCACCTTATCAATCATTCATTTCATGGACAATGTATTGGTTTTGTATCTAACCCAAGATCATACCCGAGGTCAGTTTGACTTTCTGTTATCTTCTAGGAGTATTATAGTTTTATGTTTTTATACAAACATAAATCTACTAACCATTTTGAGGTTTTTTTTTTTTGTGAAAGGTGTAAGGTCTGTGTTTAGTTACATTTTTTCCCTGGTGGACATCCAGATGTTCCACCATCATTTGTCTTTGCTCCATTGTATTGTCTTTGTTCCTTTGTCAAAAATCAGTTGTATTATTTTGGTATTAAGGTAACGTTGGGTCTTTTACTGATCTTCCTGCTGTACTCCACTGGACCATTTGTCTTGTTTTTCATTAATACCACACTATCTTGATTACCGTAGTTTTATAGTAAGTCTTGAAGTTGAGAACTACCAGTCCTTCAACACTGTGTTTTTCTTCAACATTATGTTGACTATTTTGAGCCTTTTATCTTCCCATACAAATTTTAGCATCAGTTTGTCAATATCCACAAAAATAGCTTTTTGATATTTTGATTAGAATTGTTTTGAATTTGTAGATTAAGTTGGGAAAAATTGACATTGTGACAATATTGAGTCCTTCTATCAATGAGCATGAAACATATCTCTATTAATTCTTTTTTGTTTGTTTGTTTGTTTATTTGTTTCATCAGAGTTTTGGAGTTTCTGTCATATAGATCGTGTATATTTTATTTTTAGATTTATATCTGGGGCTTTTCTTCCTGGGGTGCTAATATAAATGATAAAGTGTTTTTAATTTTAAATTCTACTTGTTTATTGCTGGTATATAGGAAAGCAACTTTTGTCCATTAATCTTGTATTCTACAATGTTAGTATAATCATTGTTAATTCTATGAGTTGTTTTTGTTGGTTCTTTTGTATTTTCTATATAAATAATCATGTCATCTATAAAGAAAGTCAGTTTTATTTCTTCCTTTCTACGCTATATACATTTTATTTCCTTTTCTTGTCTTATTACATTAGTTGGGACTTCTAGTATGATGTTAAAAAGCACCAGTGAGATAAGACATGTTTATCTTTATTTCTGATCTTAGCAGAAAAGTTTTAATAGTTTCTCACCATTGTGATAATGTTAGCTGTAGTTTCATTGACCACGAACTTTATCAAATTGAGAAGTTTCCCCTTTGTTCCTAGCTTTCTGAGAGTTTGTTATTTTTTGTCAATAATAAGTGTTAGATATTGTCAAATATGGTTTCTATATGTACTGTTATAATCATGTGATGTTTCTTTTACAGTCTGTTGATGTGATGGGTTACATTAATTGATTTTTCAAATATTGAACCAGGCTTGCATACATAGGATACATCTACATTGTTATGATATATAAATTTTTTATAAATTATTGAAATCTATTTGCCATTATTTTGCTGAGCAATTTTTTATCTATGTTCATGAAAGATATTTGTTGATAATTTTTTTTTTTCTCATTATATCCCTATCTGATTTGGTGCTATATTCTGGGACAGAAAATTACAAAAATTTATCCCTTGGTTGTTTAGTACATATCCTATTGTTAATCAATGAGATAGAATTAAGAATAAAGGTAATGTAAAAACAGTATAGAAATTTAAGATACTACTTTTAATATTATAGTTTTGCAGTAGCAGAAATTACGATTTATTTTTAGGTAAATCACAATGTAATATTAAAAAAGTGTGGTTTAGTTTTAGAAAATAAATGTTGATTACCAAGTATAAGAAAGTTAATAATGTGTGTTGTGTTATATATACTGTCAGCAAAGTAAGGGAAATTCATTTCAATTTAGAGCAATATTCAAAGAAAGTTTGAATCTAAGCTCATATTGAAAAATCCTTTTACCTATCATTTTTAAAAATTAAGTTTCTAGAGATATACTTACTTTTGTTAAATAAATATGTTTTAATAACTGAAAATCATCAGAAGTTTGAATTTCTCCACTGTGAACAATAAAAAACTTTTAAAATTAGTCATCATGGTTGAGCGCAGTGGCTCACGCCTATAATCCCAGCACTTTGGGAGGCCGAGGTGGGTGGATTGCCTGAGGTCAGGAGTTTGAGACCAGTCTGGCCAACATGGTGAAACCCTGTATCTACTAAAAATACATTTAAAAAAAAAAGGAAAATTAGCCGGGCATGGTGGCAGGTGCCTGTAATCCCACCTACTGGGGAGGCTGAGGCAGGGAAATTGCTTGAGTCCGGGAGGTGGAGGTTGCAGTGAGCTGAGATCGTGCCACTACACTCCAGCCTGGGTGACAGAGGGAGACTCTGTCAAAAAAAAAAAAAAAAAAAAAAAAAATTAGTCATCATTTCAAGCTTCCCAAGATTTCTTTTGGCCTTAGTTTTTGAGGCCTAGAGTCAGGTGTGATCTCTCTGTACTTTCCTGAGTCATTCCAGCTTAGTTCTCACAAATAGGTTTATTAATTTTCTATTCATTCATTTATCAAAAGCAACAAGTCAGGAATACCAAAGTTGTTGAAAAAGTGGACAAACTTTTTTCTTCTTGAATAACTATACCTAGTTCTGTGTTGAAGAAAATGCCCATGGGCCAACAGTTTTGTCAGCAGCAAATGCCAATGAGAAGAGTGACCATTTATTTTCTAAGCAAATTATTAGAATATGTGGGTATATTGGAAAATTGGAAACCTAAAGATTCTAAGTTCTCAAAAAGTTTAGCCTATCTCTGTTTATTTCTTCTCCAATGCCACTGTGAATCCTATAAGGCTACTTGTACTTGACCCTAGAATATGTTCATTATACTTAACCACAATATATCATTAATAAATTAATTTTATATGTGTATGTGTTACATTCCAGATACTGTGTAAGGAAGTTGCAATTCAGTACTTGTGCACATGGTACTTTCATTTTGATAGGAGACTACAACACATAGATAAATAAAGAAATATATATATAATTTCCAACAGGGATTGTTTTATGGGAAAATAAAGTTTGGTAAGAACAGGAGTACTTTTAGCCATGGGAGTGTTTTCCTCCAACCAATATAAGAAAATTTAAGGGAGATTTATCTGATAATGTGAAATTGGAGCAGAGACCAGACAAAGGAAGGTTTTGAGCCATGAGTTTTTCTAGGAGAAGAAATTTTTAGGCAAAAATAGGATAAGCCTTGAGCCAAAAGTTACATGGATGTTTCAGAAAGGGTGAGGAGGTCAGAAATGAAGGGGCAAGAGAGTAGGTAATAAGTAGGGATAAGAGATAAGGTCATAGAGGTGGAAGGAGAGTAGGCAGGGCAGGTAGAACCTTGTGGACTATTGTAAAGTGTTTGAATTGTGCTTTAAGGAAGTTTCAATAACAATTAACAGACCAGGAGCAAGGTGTGAAATGATGTAATTTACAATTTGAGAGGGTGGCTTTGACTGTTGGCTTTAGAATAAACTCCCAGGAAATAGAAGGAAAAAGATCAGTTAGAAGTTATTTCAATAACAAGTGTTAACTGAAATCAGCCTGACTAGTGTGGCGGGACCCAGCGGGCGAGAATTGGAAGATTCAAAAAGCAATTGGACATTGGAGCTGACAGGATCTATTGGTGTCTGTGGATGCATTAGATGTGGAGTAGAAAAAAATGAGATCAACGAACGATTATGCCAAAATGTTTGACCTGACATATCAATAATTGAAGTTTTTACTTACTTTGATGGAGAATACAAATAGGACTGGATGTAAAACCAAAAGTTTAGCTTCGCAGATGTTACATTTGAAATGTTGAGTAGGCAGTTTGGTATCTATGTGTGAAGCTCAGTAAATAGGTCCAGACTAGACATATAGATTTGAAAATCATCAGTGTTCAGATGACATCTAAAATCATGGGCCTGAATAGGATTACCCAATAAGTAAGAGAAAAAAGGTTTTTGACCAGGAGGAAAACCGGGTTTTACAGAACTTGAAGCTTCAGAATTTTGGTGATTATTTTTTGATAAAATAATAGGCAATTAAAAGAATCAAGTACGAAGTTTTGAAGGGGTCCTATCCATATTGAGAACTTCAAAGCTTGAATTTTGTTAACACCATGGTAAATCTGCTTGTGGTTGGGAAGTTGGGTGATAAGCAGCAGAGTAGATTAAGCAGTTGCCAGCTTCTAAAAGGAAACTAAAAAGTGGTATTCCAGAAGCAAAGTAGTGGAAGTGTTTCAAGGAGGCAAGAGTAGTCCACTGGTTCAAATGATGATGACTCAACAGATAAGATGAAGACAAATAATGGACCATCAGATTAGGTAACACTGTGGAACTTGACAAAGAGTAGTGTTTGCTGGTGTAGCAGGAGCAAAATCCTAGTTGGGGTAGATTTAGACACATAAGTGGAGTGTAAATAAGGAGCAGTGAGTTTTCTGCAAAGAAAGGAGGTCTATGGAACAGTTCAAAGGGATGGATACATCAAGGGATAAATTTAAGGATCGCTCATATATATGTGGCTTGATTTACTGTATAACTAACATTTAGATTACCTGAAAATAACCTATATTAAATGCAAGAACATGAGATTAAAAACAAGGACAGACCATTTCTTTTTAATAAGAATATAGCTCTAAATACAACATGCCATTTTCCCCAAATTTCTCCTATTTCCTGAAATACATAAACCTATGTATGTGTAATGACAGAACAGATCTTTAGTACAAGCCAAATATCTTGTGAGAGAGACTTTCAGCTAAATGTTTTTGTTTTTGTGTTTATTTATTTATTTGTAGAGATAGGATTTTACTACGTTGCCAAGGGTGATCTCACACTTCTGGCCTCAAGCAATCCTCTCACCTCAGATTCCCAAAATACTAAGATTACAGGAATAAGCCACCATGACCAGCCATGCTTTTGTGGTTACTATAAGAAATATATAGTTCTTGTAAACGGTCAACTTTATTGAAGTATAATTTCCATTCAATATAAGTATATATTAATACTTCAATGAGTATTGACAAATATATACAACTATGTGAGCATCATTCTGATCAAGGTACATATTTTCATCACCTTCAAAAATTTCTGGTATCCCTATTCAATCAACTTTGCACAATACTCACCCCAGTCAATCGCTCATGATTTCTGTCACCAAAAGATTAGGTTTAAATGTTGTAGGACTCTATATAATTGAAATCCTACAGAATGTACTCATGTGTGTGGCTTCTTTGCCACTATGTTGATTTGGGTATTAGAGTTTCACTACTGGTATTGCTGAATAGTATTTTGTTGTATATGTATCCTACAATTTGCCTATTCATTTATCTTCTAATGGACATTTGGATTGAATCAAATTTTTGGAGTTTTCATGGAGCTCCTATGAATACCATATATATTTTCTTGTGAGGATAAATTTCTATTTCTTTGGGTAAGTACCTGGAAGAATAATCTGTACATCATACAATAAATATATGGTTAACTTTATTAACTAACTGAGCAATGTTTTTGAAGGTAGTCATAGTATTTTACCTTCCCATCAGCACTTTATGAGAATGACAGTGATTCCACATCTTCAGATTTGTTAAAGAGGTATCCCATAACAATTAGCTAGAAATATTCCCAGTCTCTAAATTTTATAAACTGGCCTTTGTGAAATTATACATATGAAGTTGATTTTTTGAAAGTAATTGAGTCAAATGTAAAGGATACTTACCTAATGTTTTCTTGTGATAATCAACTTTGTCAATGAAAACTACCATACTAGAGAGCCTGTTACTGTTCTTGATCTAATTAAGAAGTAATGTACAATGGACTATTGTAAATGCTCTGTAAGATTTTGAAAAACAAATGTTGTCTGACTATGGAACTTAGCAATGGGTGATTCAGTGGATCCTCTCAAATGAAAATGCTGTGGTTACAAATACTGTCATGACACCATTAATCATGGATTAAGAAATTATTACTTAATTACATTCAGTAGTAAATACAGGTACAACTATGAGAACATATTTCTTTAGAAACAAAGACATTTTATTGGCAAAGTGTTTATTTGCCAATAAACTATTTTCTCATTTTTATAATTCAAATTATTTTCTTACAGAGGAAAGCTTATTTTTGTAACCATAAAAATATAATTTTTTTCCACTGAAACTCATTTGTGCTTGGATGTATTTGTATAAATTACTTCATTTATGAATTACTTTATTTTTTTCAAGGAAAGTAAAGCAGATGCTGTTGAATACCATGTTACATATCACTCTGGCCCACCTTTGAGTTTATCTGCAGCTACAACTGACAGTTCCCATTCAAGCCAGTTGCTTTCACACTGAGGCCTGTTTGCTTCAATTTTGAGGGTGTTCTTGTTTATCTCTGCAACCACGGGTAATCTTCAATTAAGGAAGGATGTGGGTTGATGGATAAACACCCAACTGGGACTGTTCTGAACCATGTTCTATTGATTACTCAGGGGATCCCAGCAGGACTAAGCCACACTTGCTTCCTGTTATGATCTGCTCCTTGACATTGACTTCCACTGTGTGACTTTCCTCCTTTCCCTGTTCCACTTTTCTTGCTCCTTCACTTGTGCTTCCTGGAATCATCTCCGAAAAAACTGACTTGTCTCAGTGTCTACTTCTGTGAGAAGTCACACAAAGAACCAAAACTTATTAAGTGACAATAAAGGTCTCATTCATTCACTCATTCAGCAAAGACTTATTGCATTCTTACAATCTCCCAGGCATGTTGCTTGTCCTCAGATAGCTAACAATTCACTGGTGATGACTGACATTGAACAAGTGATTATAACTGTATATAGACTAGTGCTATAAAGACTAGAATGTCAACCCTGTGAGGGCAGAGCTTTTGTCTGTATAGTTCTACTCCCCCTTCTCCCAGGCATTACTATAATTCCAATGTCAAAAAAATTTCCTGACAAATAGTAATTGCAAAGAAGTAAATGAATGCTAAGGTTTAAACTAGAAACCTTTAGCAATTACAAAGTATCATTACAAGTAAAGGAGAGTGGGAAAGCCATACAAAATGTAAGTTTAATTTTCCGACTTACTGGGTAGCTACAGGCAGAAAAACACTAGCAAAGAATAGGAATTCAGTAGATCCTTTGGAGCATCAAGGCAAAGGTTGTTGCTTGGACATCTTTTCCTTCTAAATTAAGGGACAACAGGCTACAGTCCGTCACAAAGTATCAAGTATAATATGACCCTGCATTGGTTTGCCAGGGCTGCTGTTGCAAAGTATCACAATCTGAGTGGCTCAAACAACATAACTTTTTGTCTCACAGTTTTAGGGAATAAAAGTCAAAGAGTAAGGCATTGGCAGAGCTGAGTTCTATCTGAGGGCACTAGGGAAAGATCTGTTCCATGCTCCTTTCCTGACTTCTGGTGTCTAGCTGGCCATATTTGGCATTCCTTGGCTTGTAGATGCATCACTCAGGTCTTCACCTTCATGTTCATATGAAGTTCTCTCTGCATATATGTCTATCTCCAGATGTCCTCTTTTTATAAGAACACTGGTCATATTGAATTTGAGATCCATCCTACTCCAGAATAACGTCATCCTACCTGATTACATCTGCAACAATTCTATTTTCAAACAGGGCCACATTTTATAGTACTGTGGGTTAGAACTTCAACCTATGAATTTATATGGGAATAATTCAACATATAACACAACCCTTTCCTTCAATCTTGGAGCTGTATGGAAAGAGATCTCTAGAATATAGTATATAGCAGGTGAGACTCACCAATAAAGATGCTATTACTTTAGGTTTTCATGATGACAGGTATGGCTTGAAGGTATCCTTTTCATACCCAAGAGTAAGAAAGAAAGGTCATTTTTTCCTTTAAATTCTAAGCTCTTTAATTTCAGTATGTTTTTGTTTCTCTTTCTTTTTGTGGTATCAGTTTGGATAGGCAAATTCACCAGTAGCTATTGTTTAGTTTAAGACAATCCACATATTAAAGAGAACTACATCAATTTTTTTTCTAACTAATCCACTACTCAAAAATCCAGATGTTTGAGTAATAATGAATTTATTAGGCAAGGTTTTTTAATAATTTGCTCAATCTTAGTATTTTTTCTGTTATTATAAATCTAAAATAATTTTGTCTCATCTCATGACTATTAAAGTCCACATTTTTTAAACCAAATTATTTGTTTCTCCCTATGTCCTCTGCAATATCTAAATAAAATAAGGTTTTCATTTTAATATATTTTGATCTGTCTTTATTTTATTGCTTCCATAGAATTTTGGAAATACCGTTTATTGAATTGTTTTTCAATAAAACCTAAGTGGATGCTAGGAAAGAAGTAGAAGGGTCATCAATTATAAACTAGAAATACTGTAATCAATTTTTTGAGACAGTTAAATATTTAATAAATAATAAATTTGTATAAAAACAGTAGAGGTAAAATAATATAATATAAATGGGCATAAACAACTGAAATATTTTTGGTAATGATTACCAAATACCTTAGCATATTTAATAATGCCAATCAAAACCAAACTAAGCTCTTTAACATAAATGTTATTATTTAAAGTCAAATGTAAGTATGAAAACTGAATTATAAATTTAATCTCAGATAAGAAGCTAAGTATGCTTATTGTAATATTCTTTTTAAAACAATCTCCTTTTTTTAGCTGAATAAGCCATACCTCAAAACAGAGATAATATAATTAATAAACAAAGATTTTTGGCAGCTGATTACTAGATATATATGCAGTTTGTTTTTGCCTCTAGAGTTTCAGAATATTGTTAAATTACGCTTATCAAAAGAATAAAACAGCTTATCCAAGGATGCCTGACAAAACAACAATCCATCATGCAGAATTTACTTCAGAAATTACCATGTCTCAGAGCATGATTTCTCTGTGACCTAGAATTAATTGAAGAATTGATGCAAGAATCATCATAAATACAAAAAAGTGACAGAAGCTGATCTCTTTGAGGTCAACAGAGTTTTGATGAAGAAGCCTGTGATGTCTTCCAAAGGGCAATATCCAGACTAAAGGTCTCCCAGTTTTGTTCTCTGTTTGATCTTTTGATCTCTACTCAATGTTTCAATGTCATTACCCAAGAGTAAGAAAGAAAGGTCATTTTTTCCTTTAAATTCTAAGCTCTTTAATTTCAGTATGTTTTTGTTTCTCTTTCTTTTTGTGGTATCAGTTTGTCTCACCTGATCCTCAGTAGTCCAAAATCCTTAGACTGGCAATAATGTACAGACAAAGAATTTGCTCTAGAAGAACGAAGTCCAACAGTGTGATATAGTCATTAAAACATTCATGGACTTTGCAGCCAGGTGAAACTTGCCTGTTCCCAATTCTATTTCTATTTCACTAGGTGACTAAATCAATTGCTTAACTTTTCTTCGGTTTTGATCAAAGTAACATGAAATAATACTCTTTCCTTTGTTAACATTTTTTTCTGTGCAATAGTAATCCTCATCAATGTCAGATGTGTGCTTTAGGCTTACTAGGGAAAAGCTTATGATTCTGGTAATTGAAAAAAGAAAAATATTAATATTATTCCTCATAGTAGCCTATACATAGGTTTTTTTTATAGTATCCATAGTACTGTTGTTTCATGTTTCATTTGCAAGTAAATATTGCTAAATGAGCATACTGTATGAAGTGAAATGTTGCAAGTTATGTTAACTATGCATCCATAATGTATTACTTTAACTTCTGTGGTATAGTCAGAAAAGACCATGGACCTCATCTGTTGTCTAATTTCCAATTATGTCACTGCAGGACTGGAATAGATTGATGGCAAAAGGCAAAAGTGAGGAAACACTAATGTTAAATGAAAGATTATATTGGTGGGAAACAATAAGTGATTCTCTGCTGAATGATGACAGCTGGAAAGTAGCTCTGAATTGCACCCTTCTCTAAACTGCAAAGGTCAAATACTGTTCATCCCAAACAGAGACCACATCTAACATATCCCTGTAACTCTATGATCTTATGATATAATAATTGTTTGTAGGTTTATTCCCAGTAGAAATTACATGTGCAGGCAGACCTATCCCAATAAAATACCTATTTTATTGTGACAATACAATATCAACTTAGTCTCCTATAGTTTTAAAAAGTCAGCTCTGACTTTATACACACACAGACACACACACACACACACACACACACACACGTTGAGTAGCACACTTGCATCAATTATATATATTACCTTTTTCATAGATGAATTGTATGTTCAGACATCTTGATAAATGATAAAATGTTTGAATATATATATTTTTCTGTTTCAAGAAGTTTAATTTACAGACCGAGCAGAGTGCCTGATAAAGTGATGAAAAATGATGAAGAAACTAGGGAGACAGATGCCAAAGTAGGAGTGGGAACACGTTTTGAAATAGGATGAAATCAATATTTATATAGAATATTTTGGGACATGCTGAAAATGATCAATAAATGTGACTAGGGTCTTCTACCTCACAATCTAAATTGAAAAAAAAAGTCCGAATTCTTCTATTAGCCACAGATATCTACCTAAATATTACTTAATATAAAAATCAAAAATACATTGTAGTGCCTTGCACTGAAACATTCAAGAAATGTCTTTTGACTGACCTATGGCATGGATATATGACAAGAAATAATGAATGAATGAAATCTGCCATGGTTTAAGTATGTCCCCCAAAGTGCATGTGTTGGAAACTTAATCCCCAATACTACAAGTGTTGGGAGATAGGACTTTAAGAGATGATGTTATTCTTAGAGTGGGTTAGTTATTGCAGAAATGGGTTCCTGATGAGTTCAACCATCATTCACCCTTCCAACATGCTTTCTTGGCCTTCTGCCTTCCACCATGGAATAATGCAAGAAGGACCTTGCCACGATGTTAACCCCTTGACTTTGTACTTGCGAACCTCCAGAGCTATGAATCAAATACATATTTGTTTATCATAAATTACTGAGTCTTATTTTGTTATAGCCATACAAAACGAACTAAGTCAATTCATTGTTCCATAGGCAAAAACAAATAGCTTTTATAATTGCTTTAGTTATGAGTTCAAATTATAATGCCTGGAGTCACATAGCTGCTAAAAGTCATTTTTAAAACTCAATCCTGTTTATTTAGAATACTCTATTTTTTTTAGATAATAGTTTTGACATTATTGATTTAGGATGAGAAAAATAACATTTTCTGTGTGATGGTCTTTTCATGAATTTTTATAGAATCTCCTACCTGGACTTTCTCTTAATATTCTTTTCTCTTTCTCTCTGGGGAACCATTCTTCTAGGGACCTACTTCTTCAAGAGAAACAATTACATTTAACAAAAGACGAGGGCTAATGCTGTTACTATGTATATCCTTGTTCATTGAAAACTAGAAAATCATAGTAGGTGGATTTATAAACATTATTGCTGTTTTGCACTGTAGGAAACTTGCAATTTGGTCAAGATTCACATTTAATACCTGTCCTTATATTCAGATCTCAGTAATATTTTCTCCTTGGCATCTTTAAAAGCTATTGTATACAAAAGAATTCTTTTAATAATCAGTTTGCCTTTAAGCCTTACTATAACCCCCAAATTGCTTTAGATAGGTAAAGAGGTAGGTAGCACTGTAGATAAATAATAGAAATAATAGCATTGTGCCACATAATTTGTTACTCCACTGCAGATTATATCTTGTAACTTATGAGAAGAAAGCTTTAAATGAGTTTCCAAGGTCATAACCCTATTGTGATGAAAACTATACACACAATTCACAGTGTTCTTACTTTATTTTTGTAATAAAATATTCCATTTTGTGCAATAAAATATTAAGTTATATCTCCTATAGTTTTAAAAAGTCAATACTGATTATTGTATATACATGTTGAGGAGCAGTGTTGCATCAGTAATATATATTACCTTTTTCACAGCTGAATTTTATGTTCAGACATCTTGATAAATGATTAAACCTTTGAACGTATGTATTTTTCTGTTTCAAGAAGTTCAAAAACACTACCAATAAAATGAAACCTAATAAAAATACTGTTATTTAAGCAATATACAACTTTCTATCTTTCTAAATATAACCGTATATAGTACATATAAAATTATCTATGGTAGTTCCACAAAGTAAGTGAGAGCTACCATTGTGAAAACATCAATCTCAATTAGTACACAAAATACTCTATAAAAAGTCTAAAATTAATTTGTTCACTGGAAATTGTGTGTGTGTGTGTGTGTATATATATATGTATATATACATATATATATATATATATGTTTACATAACATTATTAAAATGTCAAACGTCAAGCACAGTGGCTCATACCTGTGATCCCAGTGATTTGGGGAGCTGAGGAGGGAGGACTGCTTGAGGTCATGATTTTGAGTTCAGCCTGGGCAACACAGCGAGTCTCCATCTCTTGAAAAAAAAAAAAAAAATTAAACAATTAACCAGGTGTGGTCCATATGCCTGTAGTCCCAGGTACTCCAGAAGCTGAAGGCAGAGAATCACTTAATCCAGGAGTTCAAAGTTGTAGTGAGCCATGTTGGTGATACTGCATTCCACCCTGAGCAACAGAGTGAAAGCCTGTCTCAAACAAACAAACCAACAAAAAGAGTCAGTTACATATAAATGTGTGTTGCCGTATATAGAACATTAGTAGATATATTTACAGACTGTAGTTTTCTAGGTAGTTTTTTTTTTTTATGTTGCTAGTTATTATAGAGTAAATGTAAGATAATGAGATAGGAAGCTTCTTAGACTTCATTAGAATTGCTCCTAATGAAGGAAAAAAATGAAAATAAATTATAATCATTTAGAACTTAATAGGAAGCTAATGTGGTAGAAAGAAAAAGTGAACAGCAATTTACTTATAAGTAAGGGTCAGTATTACAAAAATCCTGTCAATTATTAAGTAAATTTCTTAAACTTATAGAAAACTTCATTTTTATCTAATATAATGTCATGAAAATAAACCATCAAGGTTACAGGGCCATTTACAGAGATAGTCATCCAAACATCTTTCTTAAGTCTTGAGCTAGACAGAAAGAGAATTATGAAAGTTCCAGAAGTACAAACTGGGGCTGAGATAATAAAAAACAAATTGAGCTGAATTTGAAAAGAGAAAGAATTAGACAGGTGTGAGAAGACGAATGGAGGGATGGGAGGCACAAGGGCATAGAGATAGATGAGGCTGAATGAAGTCAGAGAATAAGGCTGGAGGTGAAGGCAGAGGCCAGCTCCTAAAAGCCCACACACCAAAATGCTTAGAAAAATGCCTAGAACTGAGTAGGGGTTTAGGGTGGTATGTATTTATTGAGTGAGTAAGCTTTTATTGACTTTCTAAGCCTTTCTGTGTCTGCTCCTGCCATCCATCCTTCAATTTCCACCTCAGCAGAGTCAGAAAACACAGCTAGCCAGTGAAAGTAAAGGAGATGGAAAGACATGGTCCTCAATCTTACGGGAAGCAGTACATCTCTCCTTCCCTCTTGAGGCGCAGGACCCAGCATTCTTCTGTTAACCCAAGCATTGAAAGTTTGATGAACATCTGGAGACAACAGATTTTGTGATGAGCAGTAGCAGCAATGGAGTACATGGACGAGTAACAGGGAAGGAAGAGAAGCAAGCACTGTAGTAGACCATGGCACACAGACTGGTTTGAAGGCAATGGGAGGTTTTCATTGGAGGCACTTGTGAATAACCAGGGCACATAGATGGGAAGTTGTCTTCACCTTCAGCCTTATTCTTCCATTCTCACTTGTGAATAACCGGGGCACATAGATGGGAAGCTGAAACCCTGCTCATACATGAAGTAGCATGGCTGGGAGCCTCATAAGATAAATAGGTACACATGAAATAAAAATATCACCTGATTTAACTTACACAAATAATGCATGTATATTCAGTCTTTTCACATAAAAAGGAAAAGGCAGTACCCACTTCAAATGGTGGTTGTGAGGATCAAAATTAGAAAGCACCTTGATAGTGTCTGGCATCTAGAGGTCATTCAACATGTGTTAACTCTTCAACCAGCACATGCACATGCAGCCTTATTATACTTAAGGATTTTTCAACCAGCACATGCACCCTTATTATACTTAAGGGTTCTGCTTGGAAGGATAGAAATAGTGACAAGGAAGAAGGATGGCTCTAGGCTCTTCGGTGCACGAAGTCTGGTGAGGCAGGCTGACATGTAAAGCTGAGGATAGGGTAAGATTTAATTTAATTCCCAAAGAGAGAGCTGAGCACTCTGCTGTAGAGCAGAAGGCCATGCACTTCTCCTCTGCTTCTGAGCCGTTGGGCCTCTGTGGATTTTCCAGTGCAGCTCATAGTTTCAGACCCCTGGCCCAATATCCCTCCCTCCAATCTGTCCTCACTGATTGGCAGTCTAGATTTTCTCTTACCTGGAATACACAAGGCAGCTTGGAGCCATGTTTCCTGTGACATGGCAGACTGCAGCTTTCTAGATGAAGAAGCAGCCAGCTGCTAGCTTTCCTATTGATGATACTCGTCTTTATTTGTTTGTTATAGATGATCCTGTGACAAATTTCACCCAATTTCTTATGGCCTGCCTACAGAAGTGACCTTTATAGGCAATTCTTATTGGCATTGATAAATAAGTTGATAATGCAGTCATCATTTCAGTTATCCGTACATCCCTCTGTGTCACACACTATGATGGACAGTGTAGATGCAAAGTTCTCCCTGTTCTGGAGGAACTCAGGGTCAGTGTTAACTTGCCAGCAAGTAATTGCATTGCAGTGATGTCATATAGTGCTGTGTAGCATTCAGGGTTCTTTTGGGCACTGAAGCCAGACAGATGAGGTCATAGGATGCCCGATAAGGACTCACAGAGGAGGTTATGTAAGAAGTGGCCTTTTCAGACTGATTCAGAGAAAGTAAACAAAAAGGGATCTGCCAGGATAGTAAATGGCCACTGTGTATATAATGTCAAGAGATTTTTAGAATATCACATCTTGGTAAGAATTTTTTTAAATAATTTAATTAATACATTATAAAAGTGGAGTCTTATGATTACGTTTGTATTTTAGAGAAATAATTCTGAGAGTCACATGGAGGTTAGATAATTAAAAATATTGAATGACATATTTCCAGTTTTCTGAAAACATAAGGTCCTTAAAATCAGCACAATACCAGATTTTCTAAGACTATTATTTATCACTGATGATTTCAGCAGTTTGAAGCGAATGTTTTGAGCTTGTACTTGAGGAAGAGAAAAAGCAGTACTCACATAATTTTTTTTCTTCAAAAATTCACCATAGCCTGACCATCTTTAATGAAATACATACAGTTAGATTTATTTTTTAAATATTTCTAATGTGCATATACTTATATATTAACTGAAAATAAGAGTTCACAGAGGGAAGAGTTCTAGAATTTATGCCACGTATAAAGACATAAATCATATTTTATTAAAGATTAATTAACATATTTTAGTAGAACCTACAATACTGAACAAAATATAACTGATAAGGTGGCACACAGTATTCTTGGATATGAGTCTTACTATGCTACAAATGAAATGTTGATTTAAAAAATTATGCTCTCTAAACAAACGAGTAAAGCAAAAACCTACCAAATCCATAAAAGTTTAAATCTGCCATAGTCAAATTACTTTAAATAGCAAGCAGTTGAAGATATCATCCATTTGGTGAGCTTTTCTAACTTTTTGGGCATAATTATTTTGTTTTATCATTTTTTAAATGCAACTGATAAGAAGAGATACATTATATATGGCACAAAGAATGGCGAGAATGTTAAGCATCCAAATGTGAATTTGAGTAAATGTGCATCATCTAGAGAGTTTAATCAGTTTTATCAACACCCCTACCCCCGGCCATGTCAGAGTTCGTGAAAAGCATGGTAATGTGGCCTCATTAAATTAATATTTGTGACAAGGATGAAAATGACCACTGAATATCAGAATAAATAATGCATTGTCTTCTGTTTCTTTGCTACCACTGCTTTCAGCATCTGGGGAAATTAATAGGGGTTACTTGTGTCAATCAGGCAAATCAGAAGTAAAAAGAAATCTTCAATTAATCATGGTATTTTACAAAAATCCCTTTGGAAAAAAAAGAACCCTATTAATAAAAAAGCATTATGCTTTCTGTTGCAGTTGACAAACACTGATAAGCTTCTCAGGGGAGACAGTGTATGAGAGATTCATAATGAAGTTTTCCTTGTAAATTTCTCTAAAATCATTCCAACTGCAAAATCTTAGCAATTCTGAGGCATGAAACCCTTCAGGGCTTCATCTGAAGAGGTTTTCCTTTTGGCTTTCACAGAGTGAGTGGGTGATTACTGCCTAGGTCCTTTGTAGCATGCTGCCAGCTGCTGTCACAGTTAAAAAACTGAAGCATGCCTCTTATACCAGCAAATTTGGTTAATCAGGAAAGTTCCTAGGACCCACACAGGGATTAACCAGTAATTCTCCACCTATCGCCCACCCTGAGATACTCACAGTGCAAACAAATTTCTGCTGACTTGCTACACCTTATTACATGCAACTTCTTGATCACTATTTTAAGACTTATTCTTAGAAGTTTTGGACTAAGTGGCAATAGGGACTGAATTGAAATGAAATGGGTGGAGCTCTAATTAGCGAGAACCTGTTCTGCACACACAGTGCCATTTCTTTGAGGGTGTTAGCCTTATTTCTGTCATCATTAAAAGCACATATTCACTTCTATTTAGAATTAATTTTTCCTCTCTTAGCCATCTCAGAAATCCTACATTCCTCCTTCCCCTGATGTTTTTACTTTGATCATTGAGAGGGCAAACAAACTGTTGCTACACATTTTTGTTCTAGACGTTGAACATAGAATAATAGGAGACATTTAGCACTAAAATAATCATCAAATTCAGGACAAAACAGATAAATGAAGAGTGACTAATTATTAAACACCATTTTGAACATTTTTGAGAAAAATCATATTGTGGCCATATGTTAATATATTTCAGTTTAAACAAATAACGAGACCTGGACATAGTTTCATTGCCTTATTTTACCCGGTTGTGAGACAGAATAATTTTAAATGTCTATTTTAAAACAGAAAGGAGCCTTGACTTTGAGGATATGACCACATTAAAAATATTAAGAAATATCAAGAAAACAATCTGTACTTTTTCCCTATAGTCACCTGTAGAATTGATGCCTACCACACAAAGGAGATATATATGTATATCTCCTTTGGCATTATTTGATAAGCTAAGAAATTGTATTTTATATATATACAGTAGTCCTCCCTCCTCAGCTCCCCAAATCACTGGGATCACAGGTATGAGCCACTGTGCTTGACGTTTGACATTTTAATAATGTTATGTAAATGTCCTTGATTTATATGCATTATTTAGGTTTAGTTTTAGTATAAATATTTGCTGAGGAATCAGTTAAAGGGTTATCTATTGATAGTTCCCATATGGAAAAATAATGAGAGCAAACATTATATAGAGAGTAGTTACTATGTTCCAGAAACTGCTTTAAATAATTTACATTTATTATTTTTAGTCCACACTCAAACATCCTATAAAGTAGGAACTATTGATATTCTCATTATATAGGAAATAGAGTAAAAAGCATGAAGTTTAAGTGACTTGTCCAAAATCACAAGACAAGCAAATGGCCTGGTGAGGAGTTGAAAGTAGGCACTATTGGTAGAAAGATAATACTGGTAGAAAGACAATAGTATGTGTGTTGAATTAGATGGAAATTTAACTTGCATTTCTTTAACACTAAAATCAACATTTTTGTGAAATGTTTCAGTGTGCTCAGTGCTAAAAGGAAATATCATACCTTCAGCTATTCAGAATAAGAGCAGACAAAAATTTTTATAACATATACTACAGTTTTGTTATACTTTTTTTATATAGTTTTTTTTATACAGTTTTATTTATACTTGCTTTTTGAGACTTCAAGTGGATTGAATCATCATTAAGTTGTTAAGGGTTATGGAGGCTGACTTAATTTTAGTATCTCCGTATTATTTACCCTATACATTACTCCTTCTTAATCTCAGAAAATGAAAGAATATAAGGATTTCCATTTTGCGGAGGGGGGGGCCTTCCAAGATGGCCAAATAGGAACAGCTCTGATCTGTAGCTCCCTGCATGATCGACAGAGAATATGGGTGATTTCTGCATTTCCAACTGAGGTACCTGCTTTGTCTCACTGGGACTGGTTGGACAGTGGGTGTAGCCCATGGAGGGTGAGCCAAAGCAGGGTGGGGCGTTGCCTTACCTGGGAGGTGCAAGGGGTTGGGGGATTTCCCTTTCCTAGCCAAGAGAAGCTGTAACAGACTGTACCTGGAAAAATGGGACACTCCCACCCAAATACTGTGCTTTTCCCAAGATCTTAGCAACCGGCAGACAAGGTAGTTCTTTCCTGTGTCTGGCTAGGCAGCTCCCACGCCCACAGAGCCTTACTCACTGCTAGCACAGCAGTCTGAGATCAATCTGTGAGACGGCAGCCTGTCTGGGGAGGGGAGTCTGCCATTACTGAAGCCTGAGTAGGTAAACACAGCCACCAGGAAGCTCAAACTGGGCAGAGCCCACCACAGCTCAACAAAGCCTACTGCCTCTAGATTCCACCTCTATTAGGGCATAGCTGAACAAAAGGGAGCAGACAACCTCTGCAGACTTAAACGTCCCTGTCTGACAGCTCTGAAGAGAGGAATCGTTTTCCCAGCACAGTGTTTGAGCTCTGAGAACAGACAGACTGCCTCCTCAAGTAGGTCCCTGACTCCTGTGTAGCATAACTAGGAGACACCTCCAAGTAAAGGCCAACTGGCACCTCATAGAGGAATCTGCCCCTCTGGGACGAAGCTTCCAGAGGAAGGATCAGGCAGCAATATTTGCTGTTCTGCATTATTTGCTGTTCTGCAGCCCCCACTAGTGATATGCAGGTAAACAGGGTTTGGGGTGGAACTCCAGCAAACTCCAACAGACCTGCATTTGAGGGACCTGACTGTTAGGAGGAAATCTAACAAACAGAAAAGAATGGCATCAACATCAACAAAAAGTCATCTACACCAAAACCCCATCTGTAGGTCACCCACATCAAAGACCAAAGGTAGATAAAACCACAAAGATGGGGAGAAACCAGAGCAGAAAAGCTGAAAATTCTAAAAATCAGAGCACCTCTTCTCCTCCAAAAGATCACAGCTCCTTGCCAGCAACAGAACAAAGCTGGATGGAGAATGACTTTGCTGAGTTGACAGAAGTAGACTTCAGAAGGTCAGTAATAATAAACTTATCTGAGCTAAAGAAGGATGTTCAAACCCATCACAAGGAAACTAAAAATCTTGCAAAAAGATTAGGCAAATGGCTAACTAGAATAAACAGTGTAGAGAAGACCTTAAATGACCTGATGGAGCCGAAAACCATGGCATGAGAACTTCGTGATGCATGCACAAACTTCAGTAGCCAATTCGGTCAAGTGGAGGAAAAGGTATCAGTGATTGAAGATCAAATTAATGAAATAAAGTGAGAAGACAAGGTTAGAAATAAAAGTGTAAAAAGAAGTGAACAAAGCCTCCAAGAAAGAGGAGACTTTGTGAAAAGACCAAATCTACATTTGATTGGTGTACCTGAAACTGATGGGGAGAATGGAACCAAGTTGGAAAACACTCTTTAGGATATTATCCAGGAGAACGTCCCCAACATAGCAAGGTAGGCCAACATTCAAATTCAGGAAATGCAGAGAACACTTCTAAGATACTCCTTGAGAAGAGCAACCCCAAGACACACAATTGTCAGATGCCCCAGGGTTGAAATGAAGGGAAAAGTGTTTAGGGCAGTCAGAGAGAAAGATCAGGTTACCCACAAAAGGAAGCCCATTAGACTAACAGCAGGTATCTCAGCAGAAACCCTACAAGTCAGAAGAGAATGGGAGCCAATAATCAATTATTCTTAGAGAAAAGAAATTCCAACCCAGAATTTCATATCCAGCCACACTAAGCTTCATAAGTGAAGGAGAAATAAAATCCTTCACAGACAAGCAAATGCTTAGAGATTTTGTCACCACCAGGCCTGCCTTACAAGAGCTCCTGAAGGAGCACTAAACATGGAAAGAAACAACTGGTACCAACCACTGCAGAAACAGTCCAAACTGTAAAGACCATCGATGCTAGGAAGAAACTGCTTCAATTAACAGGCAAAATAACCAGTGAACATCATAATGACAGGATCAAATTCACATATAACAATATTAACATTAAATGCAAATGGGCTAAATGCCCCAATTAAAAGACACAGACTGGCAAATTGGATAAAGAGTCAACACCCATCAGTGTGCTGTATTCAGGAGACCCATCTCAACTGCAAAGACGCACATGGGTTCAAAATAAAGGGAAGGAGGAAGATCTAAAAAGCAAATGGAAAGCAAAAAAAGAGCAGGGGTTGCAATCTTAGTCTCTGATAAAACAGACTTTAAACCAGCAAAGATCAAAAGAGACAAAGAAGAGACTTATTCTAAAACTGACCACATAATTGGAAGTAAAGCACTCCTCAGCAAATGTAAAAGAACAGAAATCACAACAAACTGTCTCTCAGACTACAGTGCAATCAAATTAGAACTCAGGATTAAGAAACTCACTCAAAACCACACAACTACATGGAAACTGAACACCTTGCTCCTGAATGACTACTGGATAAATAAAGAAATTAAGGCAGAAATAAAGATTTTCTTTGAAACCGATGAGAACAAAGAAACAACGTACCAGAATCTCTGGTACACAGTTAAAGCAGTGCGTAGAGGGAAATTTATAGCACTAAATGCCCACAAGAGAAAGCAGGAAAGATCTAAAATTCACATCCTGATATCACAATTAAAAGAATTACAGAAGCAAGAGCAAACAAATTCAAAAGCTAGCAGAAGGCAAGAAATAACTAAGATGAGAGCAGAACTGCAACAGAGACACAAAAAACCCTTCAAAAAATCAATGAATCCAGGAGCTGGTTTTTTGAAAAGATCAACAAAATTGATAGACTTCTAGCAAGACTAATAAAGAAGAAAAGAGAGAAGAATCAAATACACACAATAAAAAAATGATAAAGGGGATATCATCACCAATCTCACAGAAATAAAAACTACCACCAGAGAATACTACAAACACCTCTATGCAAATAAACTTGAAAATCTAGAAGAAATGGATAAACTCCTGGACACATACACCCTCCCAAGACTAAACCAGGAAGAAGTTGAATCTCTGAATAGACCAATAACAGGCTCTGAAATTGAGGCAATAATTAATAGACTACTGGCACAGCCCAGAACCAGATGTATTCACAGCCAAATTCTACCAGAGGTACAAAGAGGAGCTGGCGCCATTCCTTCTGAAACTTTTCCAATCAATAGAAAAAGAAAGAATCCTCCCTAACTCATTTTATGAGGCCAACATCATCCTGATACCAATGCTTGACAGAGACACAACAACAAAAAAAGAGAATTTTAGATCAATATCCCTGATGAACATCAATGTGAAAATCCTCAGTAAAATACTGGCAAACCAAATCCAGCAGCACATCAAAAAGCGTATCCACCACAATCAAGTTGGTTTCATCCCTGGGATGCAAGGCTGGTTCAACATACACAAATCAACAAATGTAATTCATCACATAAACAGAACCAATGACAAAAACCACACGACTATCTCAATAGATGCAGAAAAGGCCTTTGACAAAATTCAACAGCCTTTCATGCTAAAAACTCTCAATAAACTAGGTATTGATGGAATGTATCTCAAAATAATAAGAGCTATTTATGACAAACCCACAGCCAATATCATACTGAATGGGCAAAAACTGGAAGCATTCCCTTTGAAAACTGGTGCAAGACAGGGATGCCCTCTCTCACTACTCCTATTCAACATAGTGTTGGAAGTTCTGGCCAGGGCAATCATGCAAAAGAAAGAACAAAAAAGGGTATTCAATTAGGAAACGAGGAAGTCAAATTGTCCCTGTTTGCAGATGACGTGATTGTACATTTAGAAAACCCCATCATCTCATCCCCAAATCTCCTTAAGCTGATAAGCAACGTCAGCAAAGTCTCAGGATACAAAATCAATGTGCAAAAATCACAAGCATTCCTATACACCATTAACAGACAGATAGAGAACCAAATCATGCGTGAACTCCCATTCACAATTGCTACAAAGAGAATAAAATACCTAGGAATCCAACTTACAAGGGATGTGAAGGACCTCTTCAAGGAGAAATACAAACCACTGCTCAATGAAATAAAAGAAGATACAAACAAATGGAAGAATATTTCATGCTCCTGGATAGGAAGAATCAGTATCATGAAAGTGGCCATACTGCCTAAAGTAATTTATAGATTCAATGCCATCCTCATCAAGCTACCAATGACTTTCTTCATAGAATTGGAAAAAACTACTTTAAAGTTCATATGGAACCAAAAAAGAGCCCACATTGCCAAGACAATCCTAAGCCAAAAGAACAAAGTTGGAGGCATCACTCTACCTGACTCCAAACTATACCACAAGGCTACAGTAACCAAAACAGCATGATACTGGTTCCAAAACAGATATATAGACCAATGGAACAAAACCGAGATCTCAGAAATGACACCACACATCTACAACCAACTGATCTTTTACAAACCCAACAACAACAATAAATGGGGAAAGGATTCCCTATTTAATAAATGGTGCTGGGAAAACTGGCTAGCCATATGGAGAAAGCTGAAACTGTATCCCTTCCTTACACTTTATACAAAAATTAATTCAAGATGGATTAAAGACTTATATGTTAGGCCTAAAACCATAAAAACCCTAGGAGTAAACCAATGCAATACCATTCAGGACATAGGCATGGGCAAGGACTTCATGACTAAAACACCAAAAGCAGTGGCAACAAAAGCCAAAATAGGCAAACGGGATCTAATTAAACTAAGGAGCTTCTGCATAGCAAAAGAAACTACTATCAGAGTGAACAGGCAACCTACAGAATGGGGGAACATTTTTGCAATCTACCCATCTGACAAAGGGCTAATATCCAGAATCTATGAAGAACTCAAACAAATTTACAAGAAAAAAACAAACAACCCCATCAAAAAGTGGGCAAAGGATATGAACAGACACTTCTCAAAAGAAGACATCCATACAGCCAACAGACACACGAAAAAATGCTCATCATCCCTGGTCATCAGAGAAATGCAAATCAAAACCACAATGAGATACCATCTCACTCCAGTTAGAATAGCAATCATTAAAAAGTCAGGAAACAACAGATGTTGGAGAGGATGTGGAGAGATAGGAACACTTTTACACTGTTGATGGGAGTGTAAATTTGTTCAACCATTGTGAAAGACAGTGTGGTGATTCCTCAAGGATCTAGAACGAGAATTTCCATTTGACCCAGCAATCCCATTACTGAGTATATATCCAAAGGATCATGCTACTATAAAGACACATGCAGAACCCAAATGTCCAGAGACTAGATTAAGAAAATGTGGCACATACACACCATGGAATACTATGCAGTCATAAAAAAGGGTGAGTTCATGTCCTTTGCAGGGACATGGATGAAGCTAGAAACCATCATTCTCAGCAAACTACCCCAAGGACAGAAAACCAAACACCACATGTTCTCACTCAAAGGTGGGAATTGAACAATGAGATCACTTGGACACAGGGCGGGGAACATCACACACTGGGGACTGTTGATGGGTGCAGCAAACCAACATGGCACATGTATACCTATGTATCAAACCTGCACATTGTGCACATGTACCCTGGAACTTAAAGTATAATAATAAAAAAAAGGATTTCGATTTCTAAGCAAGCAGTGCATTGAATGACTTTGAAATAATTCTTAAGTCTTCCACTGTCTTTGAAAATGTGTTGGGTTTCAAGCTTAACAGAGCTGAAATCCACATGTGGCTGAAAAAGTACTATGGCAAATGCACCAGTAAACTATTATTGAGTTTCAGTAATTCTATAAGCATACATTTTTGGCTTCATAATAGTTCATTATTAATGATACTTTGATCATTGGTCAGTGCCCAAACTAGTTTTATTTAATTTATTATTATTATTATTGTACTCTAAGTTCTGGGATACATGTGCAGAATGTGCAGGTTTGTTACATAGGTATACAAGTGCCATGGTGGTTTGCTGCACTCATATACCCATTATCTACATTAGGTATTTCTCCTAATGCTATCCTTCCCCTGTAATCTACATTAGGTATTTCTCCTGATGCCATCCCTCCCTTAGCCCCCAACCCCCAAAAGATCCTGGTGTGTAATGTTCCTCTCCCTCTGTCCGTGTGTTCTCATTGTTCAACTCCCACTTACGAGTGAGAACATGCGGTGTTTGGTTCCTGTGTTAGTTTGCTGAGAATGATGGTTTCCAGCTTTATCCATGTCCCTGCAAAGCAAAGGACATGAATTCATCATTTTTATAGACCAATGGAACAGAACAGAGGCCTCAGAAATAACACCACACATCTACAACCATCTGATCTTTGACAAACCTGACAAAAACAATGGGGAAAGGATTCCCTATTTAATAAATGGTGTTGGGAAAACTGGCTAGCTATATGCAGAAAACTGAAACTGGACGCTTTCCTTACACGTTATACAAAAATTAACTCAAGATGAATTAAAGACTTAAATGTAAGACATAAAACCATAAAAATGCTAGAAGAAAACCTAGGCAATACCATAAACATGCATTTTAAGGGAAAGGTTATATCAACATCAGAGCTGGCTGAAGATTTGAAAGTATACTGGATGTTAATCATTGGACACTCTTAAAACTGATATTCTTTAAGTGCTTCCTCTACACATGCCTAGGGACTGAACACAGCTTAGTGTTGGGTAGAGGCTGAGGAATATGTATCGACCCTGCCTGCAGACCCTACTCACAAAACTGAAGGTCTTTAGTTAATGGATTCATCCTCATCAAATGTAGTTCAACTAATATGCCAATATCTGTTGCTTCTTAAATGTCCTCATGGGTGCTTCACTTCCCACCTAAGTGGCAAATCAAAACTGCCCTCTAATTATCAACTATCTAGGTCATTGGATCAATAGATGGATTGATATCTATCTATCTATCTATCTATCTATCTATCTATCTATCATCTATCTATCTATCTATCTATCTATCTATCTATCTATCTATCTATCTAAGAGAGGTTTATCTCTATTTATCCATCACTGGCTGACTTTCTGCTTATTCATAGTATGCCTTTGGCTTGCTTAAAACCCCACACACAGCTACCCACTGCTACAAAAGCAAAGTTATACTCTTTCATCAACACAGTCTCCAAAGCTCTGGATGATCAGACCTTGGCCTACCTCACAGGATTCTTCTCAGACTGCTGTCTCTCTGGTCACCAGACTCCAAAACCTTAAGCTTCTTTCCCTTTTCTTAGATACTGCCAGTACTTTCTCATCTCCTAGCCCTTGAACATGTTCTTATATCTTATGAAAACTCTTTTCACCACTGTTTAATATATCAGGTCTCTTCCCATTCCATAGGTAGCAATTCAAATACTACAACTTCAGAGAAATCTCTCCTGTCCATCACACAACAGTTGCTATCACATTATTGGTCTATTTCTTAAATTGTAACTCTGAAGTTTTTGTTTATTTATTTTCTTGTTGGTTTATTTTCTAACTCTCTTAAGTAGAATCTAAGCTTCATGAGAGAAAGATCTATACCTTATTCGTCACTGGCTTTTCAGTACCTAGCACAATGTTTAGCACATAGTAGCTGTTCAGTAAATAGTTGCCGAATAAATGAACATTGTTCATGAATTTACTCCCATTTTGAGAGAGACCATGGCTTTAGGAGAAGAGAAGGTTCACACTACGTGACCTATTCTCTTAATAGGTTATTTATAATGGTCATTTATGCTCACAAATACTCAGTTTCTTTATCTGTAAAACAGAGAAAATAATGTCATTTTATTTATATTTATTTCATTGTATTATTCAATAAAGGATTTGGAGTGGCTTTAAAAATTCATGGTATTATTCATTATGTTATAAATGCACAAGTAAAAAAGCAAGTTAAAACAAATTAAGAAAGAGGTAATGTGAAAATAAAATGGGAAGATCCCAAATTAAATGGCTACTTAAATAGACACTATTTTCTGTCTAATTTCATTTTAATTTTGACCTTTAAAATAACTCATAAATATAATAAAATAAATAAAAACTACTTATACCATGATATTTAGAATTTTTTGTGAGAAGGTAAGAAATATTGAATGAAATAATTTATGTGCAATGACTTTGCAAGCAGTAATCATACATTTACTATTAGTAGTGTTTATGTAAAGTTTAACAACCTTTCTCATAGATTTTATTTTCTCACTTTACATTTCTTATTACATACTATTATATATTGTTTATTCATATTCTATTTTTCATGTACAACTATGTTGTCTCCCTAAGGAGACTGTAAGCCTCTTGAGAAAAAAGTTCTTTTTTGCCTCCTTGTGTACCTTTGCTATTATATTTTTGTTCTTCCCAGCACAATCTTCATGCTAAGCATGTGTAGTTAACACCTGAGCGCTGGCTATCAGCACATTTAAAACTCAAAATGACTAAAAATGACAGAAGGGGCTTTGCAAATTTTAAGATATCAAAGGCAGAATTTCTGGCATAAAAAGGAGAATCCTCCACTTTTCAGAGTTGTCTTCTTTCTCTGGTTTAATGGTATAAACTGACTTCTCTCTCCAGCTTCCTGAGTTGTTTAGATAGCACAGCGATGAGCCCTAGCCCCACACTTGTCCATAGGAGTACTGTCCTGCTGCAAAAAGATATTTTCTGCACTGTCTTCCCCTCTACTTTTGATGATTTCTTGACTCAGAGAAGGCTATCATTAACAAAATGAGAATTAAAAATGGAAATACATGTTTATAATATGTTTTACATATAAACACTGCATATTTTGTCTAACTTATCTAATTTGTATGAAATGAAGGAAAAGCAGTCATGAAGTTTCTCAACATAACAAATGGTTTTATGAAATATACACATCATGGAGTATATGTGAGTGTATGGAGAGCAATGGCCAAAGACTTAGTTTTGAAGTAATGCTTTCTTAGGTTGTAAATTAATAAATCTTCCATTTTCCTCAAAAAGAGAAGTAGCATTCATCTCAATCCAAAAATGAAAAAGGAAATTATGTAAACATAATCAACAAAGCCAGTTCTGTTACATAAAATGTGACTAGAACGTTACATTATTCACCATACAAAATCATGTGTTTTTCTTTTTTTGCCAATGGCAAACAATTTTCATGCACAAATTTATATATCTCTATAGAATTTCCATCAATATTTCCCAGAAGAAAATCCTTCTCTATGGATATACTGTGGAGCAGTTAATTAAATATTTATTGAAATGCTTAATATAATATGCCTGGAAAAAAATAAAAAACATGAACACATTAACATATTATAACAACATAAACAGAACCTTAACAACACTAGCATACATTTTTTATATAAATATTAAAATAGTAAAAAAAGCTTATTTAGAATAATTATGGAAATATATCTTTAAAGCTAACAACATTAAAATCAACCACTAACCCATATAACATTTATCACTGCATTTAACATAATGTACTTTTTAATGCCTTAAAATTTCCTGTTCCTTTACTAGATTACTTTTGGAACAATCTGTTCGTAAAAAAAAAAAAAAAAAAAATCAAATTAAACTTTGTATTGAAGACAAATGTACCAACTATGTTGTTACTGTTTTTATTATGAATAACATAGAGTTTTGATGAGCTTTGAAAGGACACTGTGAAGATTGTTGTTAGGAAAGTCTGGCCACTATGAACAAGACTGATTTAGGCTGAACTGCTTCTTTTTTTAAAGAAAAAATCCCATCAAATTCTTTCTTTGAAATAATAAGAATTACTTTGTGGTATGTAGCTATAATTCTTCTGTGAGAGGTCAGAGTAAACATCGGATGGCAAAATTAATAAAATAATCATTTTTGGTCCATTTCCTTTGGCCTCACACACTGTTTATATAGCGGTGTGAGGGTTTCTGTTACTAGTCTGTCTGTGAAGTTTAGCCCTGCTTACACAGAGTCGATTTGGGAAATAATGGAATGAGTATTCAACATCTAAGGACTAAAGCAAAATAAACAAAATTTATTTGTAACTATGATAGGGCAAAATATATATCTATCCTCAATAGTACTCCTTTCTATAAAGTAGCAACATTTAACCTTCAAGTGACCATAAAATTTAGTGTCCAACTAGAGTACTTTTGAAAGTGAAAGAGGTTAAGACAAGAGGATTGAATCAGAATCTTCTCAGGCCAAATGGAACACATGTTCACCTTACTCAATAAAGATCTTTGGACTGGTTCATTTCTTTCTCTTTTTTTCTTTCTGGCAGTATCAACATTTTCATGTTCAAACTTTGTTTTTATGGCTTATCTTCCTATCCAGCTGTCAATATCAGCCTATTATTTGCATTATACTTACAGAATTCAAGGGTAGATATGTCAATAAATTTATTTTTATGGGTATGTTCAGATAAAGTGCATTTATAGTCAGCAATTATACTGAATGGAGAGCACAGTGATCTTTCTCGAGGTAATTATCATGCTAAGATTATTGCTTGCACAAAAAGGGTCATAAGAGACTTTATGGCAGTAACCTATAAGATCTGAACCTTCTGATCTTTTTATCTCTGGAGAACATAATGTATTTTTTTTTTACATTAAGTACTGAAATTACAGTCCATTAAAAATTAAGCATTTAGAATAATTATTCTCAGATATTTTTAAGGGGTATAAATACTTAGATATATTTCAAGGCTACCTGAATTGTGTATGTAGAAAGTGTGCATGTTTAGTATGGGTACTAGAACTGTAACTAAAACTAATGAAAAAATTTTTACATGGCAGAAGTGATCACATTATCTAACAGTTTCAAAAGTATATATTTCTTTTTGAATTGAATCTCTCAAGCCTCATGCAATTTTATCTTTTGATAATCCTGGTCAGTTCACTATGTTTACAGATAACATGTGCAATGCTAGTTATAATAACATATTATTTTATTTAATTTTTATGAATTACCAATTTAATTCACTTAAAATCCATACATATATATATGTGTGTATATATATGTGTGTGTGTGTGTAAATACACATACACATAGAGTATTTTGTATAGCAGTTTCAGGTTTGCAGAAAAACTGAGGAGAAAGTACAGTTCTTCTATGCTTTCTTCCCTGTTTCTCTCATTATTCACATCTTGCATTAGGAGGGCACCTTTCTTAGAATTCATGATCTAATATTGATTTATTAGTAACCAGAGTCTATAGTTTACATTAGAGTTCACTTTTTGTGCTGTACATTCTATGGGTTTGACAAGTATCATGACATATATTTACCATTAAACTATCATACAGAATAGTTTCAGTGTCCTCTATTCCTTTGCCCACACTATTCATAGTAAGATCATCAATAACATTTCTCATAAGTTAAACCAGTAGTCCTTCCCTAGCTTGATCTTTCAGCAACATTTGACAATGGATTCCTCACACACTCTGAGGCCACATATTTTCCCTATTTTTTTCTTACTTTTTAATTCTTTATTTCTTAGCTTTTGCAGGTTTCTCTTCTTCTCTACAATCTCTTTATAGTGGATTGTTCCAAGCCTCATCCTTTGTTCCTATTTACTTCTGTATCTATACTCACCATCTTGGTGATCTCATCCAATCTCATGATTTTAATAGCATGTATATGGATTAACATTCATTAATTCACTAACCTATGACTCTAGTCCAGATGTCTCTCTCATGATCTAAATGTATATATTCAACTGTTCATTTGCTCTTACCTTAGATATCCAAAAGACATTTTAAATTAAAACAACTAATAATTTTTAAACTTCACTTTGACTCTCCACAAGTTTACCAATTCAGTTGATGGCAAATCGATTCTGCCAATTACTCTGTTCAAAAAGCTTGTCATCACCCTTGACTCCTTAATTCCCATCATATCTTACTTCTAATTCATTGGGAAATCTTATCAGTTCTAAGTTTAAGGTATAACCAGAATCCAATACATTTCTACTTCCTTCACTCCTGTCAGTCTGGTCTGAGTCATCGTGACATATAAATTATTACAATAACCCCTAAAATGCCCTCCTCCCACCCCTTTTCCATGGTTGTTGCACAACTGTCTATTATTATAGGAGTAATAAGAATAATTATTTTCAAACATGAGTCAAATAATGCCACTTTTTCTTCAAAACCCCACTTTTGCTCTCCATTGCACTCCGAGTAAAAGCTAGAGTCTTTACAATGACTGTCATTTGCCCTTAATTATCCAGCATCATCACTTCTTCTCCTAAATACCTCTCTCTTGCTCTACTCAAGTCACATTTGCTCCTTGTATTGCTACACCATGCACACACACACTGGCACAACCTTTATATTTGTAGCATTCTCTTCCTGAAATACTCTCACCTCACTTAAGTCTTTGTCCAAATTTTGTTTTTCATTCATGTTTCTCCTTTCCTTAGTTTCCCTTTTGTGTTATTATTTAATAGCATTCATCAATTGCCAGCATATGATTGTATACTTTTTAAAAATTTTTAACATTTGTGGGTATGTAGTAAAAGTATATTTATAGCATACATGAGATATTTTGATATTTTGCAATGCATAATAATCACACCATAGAAAATGGGGTATCTATCCCCTCAAGCATTTATCTTTTGTGTTACAAACAATCCAATTATACTCTTTTAGTTATTTCAAAGTATATAATTAAATTATTTTGATTATATTCACATTATTGTACTACCAAATATGACATATTATATTATCACATGATTTGCTTATGTGTATTGCTAATTGTTTAGAGGTAAGCTTCTTAGATATGAAACTTTGTTTTGATTTTTTCACTGATATATTCAAGCACATTGAACTGTGTCTAGCACATAGTGAACACTTGATAAATATTTGTTAAGTGTATCCTTTGTTGCATCTTTGTTGTTCCTATTTTGTTTTTTCCATGCTTTTGACATTGTTAATGCTGAAAAAGCACCAGAACATGTTCTATGTAGAGTCCAAGCATGTCATTAGTAAAGGACAGAACCAGTCATTATTGCATTATCATGTGATGTATCATCATGCATATTTCACCATAAGACAAATTAAGGTCCATGTTATAAAATGTGGACTATTAACATAAGACAGATATTCAGGGAAAAGAGTGAAAATAAACTGAATTTCTTCTATATTTTTAAAGTACATTGGAATTATAATGATTTAGTCTTCATTACAAAATAACAGCTCTCATAATATCCTTCATCCCTTCCTGCTTCTCTTTTTCTCTATTTCTTTCTATTTCTATGCTTTTTTGTTTCCTTAGGATTTATAAATGTAAACAATCTCCCAGTGAATACTCCATTAGCAGTTGTAAGTAAGGAGAGTATTTATTGGGAAAGGAAGTACTTACTATTTTCCTAAAAATAAATGTATAGGCCTTGTTTTAATTTTTATTTTTATTTTTAATTGTAATACAGAATTTCAACCCCATTATATATTTGGAAAAACATGAAAGATTTTATCCCTTAAAACATATTTTATATACTGAGAAATAAGTAATTTTCAGGTAGAAAATTTAATTATAATATATATTAAAATGGGATTCTAAGTATCAAAATGTTTGATTTTCAGTCATCTAAGAGATACAGGAAGAAGGCTTTATCTCCACAGGGATATCTGGGGAGCCAGTTGTTTTCATCTTTAAAAAAAAATTAAACCCAATAGATATCTGCCTTCTTATGTGTAGACCTTGGATGGACCTGTCACTGCCTGTGTCACTGTGACACTGCGCAATACACAGAGCATTTTGAAAATCACTAAATCTAGAATTTCTGATTAAAGTTAATGAAGTTAAAAGCAAGTACTTGTGTTCATGTGTATTGGATACGAAAATGAAACTATCAGTTTTTGTCATCGCAAACTTTAATTCAATCCCAACATTAATTATAAATTTGGGTTAACAGACAACATACAAATATGTGACTAATAGATGATTTAAGAATTACAATATTACAATAAAAGTGGGGAAGAGATAAAGTATATTCTTTACCATAAAAATATTTTTAGACAGAAATTTTAGTAATTTTATTACTGACCCCTAGAGGTATTAATTGACTAAATCTTATTTATTGGTCTTTGCATTGAAAATTTCTACTGACACTTCTATGTCTAGATTTCAGCCATTTTGGAATAGTTTTCCTTCTCTCTTCTTTCTTTCACTAAATGTTAGTTTACCTGTGATACAGAAGTCTGCAAAACAATGAGTTAGACAAGCTTAACAGACTATGCACATGATAAGACAATCTGGCCACTGTGACTGTAAATAAAACAAGCTCATCATCAAATTAAATTGACTGAGAAGACTTTCAGAAAGCAGTAGCATTGAAGCAGAATCTTGAAGGACAAGTTAGATAAAGAAGGGGTGGGCCCTCCTTAGCAGAGGGAAGTAACTTTTGCAAAATTCTGAGAATCATGGCACACTCAAGGAGTTCATTTTGTCAGTTTTGTACTGTGAAGGCACAAGGTAGAGTTGACTGGAAAAGAGTAGTCAATACATGAATTTGAACAGAGAAAAAGGGGCCAGATTAGGAAGTGCTTTTTGTTTCTTTTGTTTTGTTTTTGTGTGTACTCTAACAGAGGCAGTTAAACATTCAGGGGGACTTGAAATGAGAAGACCCTGGACAGTCACGGAAAAGGCTCCATAATTCGAATGTCAGCCCCTGTCTTTGTTATCTATTGTTACATAAGATATTACTCCAAAATTTAACAGCTTATGACAATGAATATGTATTATCTCATACAATTTCTGAGTATTAAGAATCCAAGAGCAGCTTAGTTAGGTATTTCTGGCTCAGTGCCTCTCATGAGCCAGAGCTCAGAAACTTCATGATCCTCTGACAGTCGGATGAAGGCAGGAGGATCCACTTCCAAGAACAGTCACATATGTGGCTTCTGGCTGTAGACCTCCATTTTTCGCTTGTTCTTAACAGAGGACCTCAGTTATTTATCACATGGCTTCTCTCTGCAGAGTTTCTCATGATATGTCAGCTGCTTAGAGCAGACAATTCAAGGGAGAGGGAGAACAATGAAGATGGAAATCATGTCTTTTTAACCTAATCTGGGAAGTGGCCATCATTTCTTCTGTATTTTCTTTGCTCACTCAGTTCAACCCTGTATAATATAGAATACAACTAAACAAAATTGTGAATACCAGATGCAGGGGATTGGTGTTGGGGAGCATCTTGGAGACAGGCTACCATGACGCAGAGGGAGGAAATAAAAGCCCACTGAAACACAGATTCAACATTTTGAAAGGAGCTGTGGACTGAATTGCATCCCCTCAAAAGTTCATATTTTGTCACCCTAATTCCTAAAATGACTGTATTTAGAGACAAGCCCTGTGAGGAAGTAATAAAGATTACATAAAGTCATAAGGTTAGGAACCTAATTCAATTGGGATGGTGGCCTTATAGAAGAGGGGACGTACCAGGGCTCACTCTCTCCAACATGTGAGGCCACAGTGAGAAGGCAGCCATCTGCAAACCAGGAAGAGAGTCCTCAACAGACACTGACCATGCTACTGCCTTCATCTTGGACTTCTAGTCCCCATAACTCTGATAAATAAATATCCATCATTTAAACTACCTTGCCTGTGGTATTTGGTTATAGCAGCCCGAACGGATAAGAGGAAACTAAGAGAGAAGTATAACAGAAGCTAAATAAAAACTACATTTTGAAAAGGAAAAGGTAAACTGATAGAGTCAATTGAGCATTATTTATTGTTGTTTGGGAATTTACTAAGAGTGGGTGAAGAATCTACTTTATTTGGAAAAAAAATAAAATGTTTTTAGATGATTTTTAGGTTCTGCTTACTTGAAGTTATGTGTTTTGTCATATGGGGTACCCAATGTTTGATTCCTTAATAAAAATTTTAAATTATTTTAAATTTATCTTCCCAGCTATTTGGCTTTTTTTTCATTGTGATTTTATGATCTACTAAATTTTTATTCGCTTGTGCATATATACATATATTCTTTTTTTCTCTGAAACTCTACAGTCATTAAAATTACTAATTCTTGTCTCATTTATTCTGAGAGAAAAGGTCTAAACCATAGATCAGTTTAATGAAACATTCTCTTCAGGTGTTAAATTCAATGAATATATTAGTCAAATTTTAATTATAAACAACAGGATACTTTTCAAAAATGAGATATTGTTAAGCCCATAGACCATTCCAAAAACATTTGATTATTTTTAAACTGATTTTTTAAAGTAGCCAATTTTAAACATTATAAAGTCTTCAAACAGCCTGGTTGAATATTTTAAAGGCTTTGATTTTAATTAGATATTGAGCTGCTTCAGCTTACTGAAAAAAGGTAAAAAGCTTCAAACCATGCCACTCTCCTAAACAGCAGGTGTCAGCTCTAACTGCCTCTGAAAATATTTAATGTATTCAGTTAATCGAATTCCTTAGAGAATGTTACAGTCCTGCTCATTTATCTTATGCGGGCTTTGTATTAGGTTTCTTTCTTATTTACTGTACTTCTTTACATGTTATGAAAAAATTATGTCTTAGGTTTACTGATTTCCCAGCAAAATCAATTTTAGATTTTCTCAGTCTTGCAATCACAATAAACTAAATATTACTGGTGCCATTCCTTGACATTTAGAATCACAGATCTTCATTTTCAGTATTCTGAGATTACCTTGACAATTTTGGAATATTTGCTTATCTGAATTTTGCATATAGTCTGCCAAATAGCCTAAAGCTCAATAGATGAGTATAAATCAAAACATGAATTTAACTTTTTTTCTAGTGAGTTTATGATGTAGCTTAAGTCAAATTGAAGAAAATGTTAAAAACTACAAAGTTGGGGGGCGGAGCAAGATGGCCGAATAGGAACAGCTCCAGTCTCCAACTCCCAGCGCGAGCGACACAGAAGACCGGTGATTTCTGCATTTTCAACTGAGGTACTGGGGTCATCTCACTAGGGAGTGCCGGACAATCGGTGCTGGTCAGCTGTTGCAGCCTGACCAGCGAGAGCTGAAGCAGGGCGAGGCATCGCCTCACCTGGAAGTGCAAGGGGGAAGGGGATCCGTTTTCCTAGCCAGGGGAACTGAGACACACAACACCTGGAAAATCGGGTAACTCCCACCCCAATACTGCGCTGTAAGCATACAGGCACACCAGGAGAATATATCCCAATCCTGGCCGGGAGGGTCCCACGCCCACGAAGCCTCCCTCACTGCTAACACAGCAGTCTGCCGCGATCTATCCGCAAGGCAGCAGCGAGGCTGGGGGAGGGGCGCCCGCCATTGCTGAGGCTTAACTAGGTAAACAAAGCCGCTGGGAAGCTCGAACTGGGTGGAGCTCACAGCAGCTCAAGGAAGCCTGCCTGTCTCTGTAGTCTCCACCTCTGGGGACAGCGCACAGCTGAAGACCAACAGGGGAAGTAGCGGGAGCCGGTGCAGACGGGAATGACTCTGTCTGACAGCTTTGGGGAGAGCCGTGGATCTCCCAACGCGGAGGTTGAGATCTGAGAACGGACAGACTGCCTGCTCAGGTGTGTCTCTGACCCCTGAGTAGCCTAGCTGGGAGAAATCCCCCACTAGGGGCAGTCTGACACCCCACACCTCACAGGGTGGAGTACACCCCTGAGAGGAAACTTCCAAAGGAAGAATCAGACAGGTACACTCGCTGTTCAGCAATATTCTATCTTCGGCAACCTCTGCTGCTGATACCCAGGCAAACAGGGTCTGAAGTGGACCTCAAGCAATCTCCAACAGACCAACAGACAGTCCTTCTGACTGTCAGAAGGAAAACTATCAAACAGGAAGGACACCTATACCAAAACCCCATCAGTACGTCACCACCATCAAAGACCAGAGACAGATAAAACCACAAAGATGGGGAAGAAGCAGGGCAGAAAAGCTGGAAATTCAAAAAATAAGAGCGCATCTCCCCCTGCGAAGGAGCGCAGCCCATCGCCAGCAACGGATCAAAGCTGGTCAGAGAATGACTTGGACGAGAGGAGAGAAGAAGGCTTCAGTCCATCAAACTTATCAGAGCTAAAGGAGGAATTACATACCCAGCGCAAAGAAACTAAAAATCTTGAAAAAAGAGTGGAAGAATTGACAGCTAGACTAATTAATGCAGAGAAGATCATAAACGAAATGACAGAGATGAAAACCATGACACGAGAAATACGTGACAAATGCACAAGCTTCAGTAACCGACTCGATCAACTGGAAGAAAGAGTATCAGCGATTGAAGATCAAATGAATGAAATGAAGCGAGAAGAGAAACCAAAAGAAAAAAGAAGAAAAAGAAATGAGCAAAGCCTGCAAGAAGTATGGGATTACGTAAAAAGACCAAATCTACGTCTGATTGGGGTGCCGGAAAGTGAGGGGGAAAATGGAACCAAGTTGGAAAACACTCTTCAGGATATCATCCAGGAGACCTTCCCCAACCTAGTAGGGCAGGCCAACATTCAAATTCAGGAAATACAGAGAACGCCACAAAGATACTCCTCCAGAAGAGCAACTCCAAGACACATCATTGCCAGATTCACCAAAGTTGAAATGAAGGAAAAAATCTTAAGGGCAGCCAGAGAGAAAGGTCGGGTTACCCACAAAGGGAAGCCCATCAGACTAACAGCAGATCTCTCGGCAGAAACTCTACAAGCCAGAAGAGAGTGGGGGCCAATATTCAACGTTCTTAAAGAAAAGAATTTTAAACCCAGAATTTCATATCCAGCCAAACTAAGTTTCATAAGTGAAGGAGAAATAAAATCCTTTACAGATAAGCAAATGCTTAGAGATTTTGTCACCACCAGGCCTGCCTTACAAGAGACCCTGAAGGAAGCCCTAAAAATGGAAAGGAACAACCGGTACCAGCCATCACAAAAACATGCCAAAATGTAAAGACCATCGAGGCTAGGAAGAAACTGCATCGACTAACGAGCAAAATAACCAGTTAATATCATAATGGCAGGATCAAGTTCACACATAACAATATTAACCTTAAATGTTAATGGACTAAATGGTCCAATTAAAAGACACAGACTGGCAAACTGGATAAAGAGTCAAGACCCATCAGTCTGCTGTATTCAGGAGACCCATCTCACATGCAGAGACATACATAGGCTCAAAATAAAGGGATGGAGGAAGATCTACCAAGCAAATGGAGAACAAAAAAAAGCAGGGGTTGCAATCCTTGTCTCTGATAAAACAGACTTTAAACCATCAAAGATCAAAAGAGACAAAGAAGGCCATTACATAATGGTAAAGGGATCAATTCAACAGGAAGAGCTAACTCTCCTAAATATATATGCACCCAATACAGGAGCACCCAGATTCATAAAGCAAGTCCTTAGAGACTTACAAAGAGACTTAGACTCCCATACAATAATAATGGGAGACTTCAACACTCCGCTGTCAACATTAGACAGATCAACGAGACAGAAAGTTAACAAGGATATCCAGGAATTGAACTCATCTCTGCACCAAGCGGACCTAATAGACATCTATAGAACTCTCCACCCCAAATCAACAGAATATACATTCTTCTCAGCACCACATCGCACTTATTCCAAAATTGACCACATAATTGGAAGGAAAGCACTCCTGAGCAAATGTAAAAGAACAGAAATTATAACAAACTGTCTCTCAGACCACAGTGCAATCAAACTAGAACTCAGGACTAAGAAACTCAATCAAAACCGCTCAACTACATGGAAACTGAACAACCTGCTCCTGAATGACTACTGGGTACATAACGAAATGAAAGCGGAAATAAAGATGTTCTTTGAAACCAATGAGAACAAAGATACAACATACCAGAATCTCTGGGACACATTTAAAGCAGTGTGTAGAGGGAAATTTATAGCACTAAATGCCCACAAGAGAAAGCAGGAAAGATCTAAAATTGACACTCTAACATCACAATTAAAAGAACTAGAGAGGCAAGAGCAAACACATTCAAAAGCTAGCAGAAGGCAAGAAATAACTAAGATCAGAGCCGAACTGAAGGAGATAGAGACACAAAAAACCCTCCAAAAAATCAATGAATCCAGGAGTTGGTTTTTTGAAAAGATCAACAAAATTGACAGACCGCTAGCAAGGCTAATAAAGAAGAAAAGAGAGAGGAATCAAATAGATGCAATAAAAAATGATAAAGGGGATATCACCACTGACCCCACAGAAATACAAACTACCATCAGAGAATACTATAAACGCCTCTACACAAATCAACTAGAAAATCTAGAAGAAATGGATAATTTCCTGGACACTTACACTCTCCCAAGGCTAAACCAGGAAGAAGTTGAATCCCTGAATAGACCAATAGTAGGCTCTGAAATTGAGGCAACAATTAATAGCCTACCCACCAAAAAAAGTCCAGGACCAGATGGATTCACAGCTCAATTCTACCAGAGGTACAAGGAGGAGCTGGTACCATTCCTTCTGAAACTATTCCAATCAATAGAAAAAGAGGGAATCCTCCCTAACTCATTTTATGAGGCCAACATCATCCTGATACCAAAGCCTGGCAGAGACACATCAAAAAAAGAGAATTTTAGACCAATATCCCTGATGAACATTGATGCAAAAATTCTCAATAAAATACTGGCAAACCGGATTCAGCAGCACATCAAAAAGCTTATCCACCATGATCAAGTGGGCTTCATCCCTGGGATGCAAGGCTGGTTCAACATTCGCAAATCAATAAACGTAATCCAGCATATAAACAGAACCAAAGACAAGAACCACATGATTGTCTCAATAGATGCAGAAAAGGCTTTTGACAAAATTCAACAGCCCTTCATGCTAAAAACGCTCAATAAATTCGGTATTGATGGAACGTACCTCAAAATAATAAGAGCTATTTATGACAAACCCACAGCTAATATCATACTGAATGGGCAAAAACTGGAAAAATTCCCTTTGAAAACTGGCACAAGACAGGGATGCCCTCTCTCACCACTCCTATTCAACATAGTGTTGGAAGTTCTGGCTAGGGCAATTAGGCAAGAGAAAGAAATCAAGGGTATCCAGTTAGGAAAAGAAGAAGTCAAATTGTCCCTGTTTGCAGATGACAAGATTGTATATTTAGAAAACCCCATCGTCTCAGCCCAAAATCTCCTGAAGCTGATAAGCAACTTCAGCAAAGTCTCAGGATACAAAATTAATGTGCAAAAATCACAAGCATTCTTATACACCAGTAACAGACAAGCAGAGAGCCAAATCAGGAATGAACTTCCATTCACAATTGCTTCAAAGAGAATAAAATACCTAGGAATCCAGCTTACAAGGGATGTAAAGGACCTCTTCAAGGAGAACTACAAACCACTGCTCAGCGAAATAAAAGAGGACACAAACAAATGGAAGAACATACCATGCTCATGGATAGGAAGAATCAATATCGTGAAAATGGCCATACTCCCCAAGGTTATTTATAGATTCAATGCCATCCCCATCAAGCTACCAATGAGTTTCTTCACAGAATTGGAAAAAACTGCTTTAAAGTTCATATGGAACCAAAAAAGGGCCCGCATTGCCAAGACAATCCTAAGTCAAAAGGACAAAGCTGGAGGCGTCACGCTACCTGACTTCAAACTATACTACAAGGCTACAGTCACCAAAACAGCATGGTACTGGTACCAAAACAGAGATATAGATCAATGGCACAGAACAGAGTCCTCAGAAATAATACCACACATCTACAGCCATCTGATCTTTGACAAACCTGAGAGAAACAAGAAATGGGGAAAGGATTCCCTATTTAATAAATGGTGCTGGGAAAATTGGCTAGCCATAAGTAGAAAGCTGAAACTGTATCCTTTCCTTACCCCTTATACGAAGATTAATTCAAGATGGATTAGAGACTTAAATGTTAGACCTAATACCATAAAAACCCTAGAAGAAAATCTAGGTAGTACCATTCAGGACATAGGCATGGGCAAGGACTTCATGTCTAAAACACCAAAAGCAACGGCAGCAAAAGCCAAAATTGACAAATGGGATCTAATTAAACTAAAGAGCTTTTGCACAGCAAAAGAAACTACCATCAGAGTGAACAGGCAACCTACAGAATGGGAGAAAATTTTTGCAACCTACTCATCTGACAAAGGGCTAATATCCAGAATCTACAAAGAACTCAAACAAATATACGAGAAAAAAACAAACAACCCCATCAAAAAGTGGGGAAAGGATATGAACAGACATTTCTCAAAAGAAGATATTCATACAGCCAACAGACACATGAAAAAATGCTCATCGTCACTCGCCATCAGAGAAATGCAAATCAAAACCACAATGAGATACCATCTCACACCAGTTAGAATGGCAATCATTAAGAAGTCAGGAAACAACAGGTGTTGGAGAGGATGTGGAGAAATAGGAACACTTTTACACTGTTGGTGGGATTGTAAACTAGTTCAACCATTATGGAAAACAGTATGGCAATTCCTCAAGGATCTAGAACTAGATGTACCATATGACCCAGCCATCCCACTACTGGGTATATACCCAAAGGATTATAAATTATTCTACTACAAAGACACATGTACACGTATGTTTATTGTGGCACTATTCACAATAGCAAAGACTTGGAATCAACCCAAATGTCCATCAGTGACAGACTGGATTAAGAAAATGTGGCACATATACACCATGGAATACTATGCAGCCATAAAAAAGGATGAGTTTGCGTCCTTTGTACGGACATGGATGCAGCTGGAAACCATCATTCTTAGCAAACTATCACAAGAAGAGAAAAACAAACACCGCATGTTCTCACTCATAGGTGGGAACTGAACAATGAGATCACTTGGACTTGGGAAGGGGAACATCACGCACTGGGGCCTATCATGGGGAGGGGGGAGGGGGGAGGAGGGAGGGATTGCATTGGGGAGTTATACAAGATATAAATGATGAATTGATGGGTGCTGACGAGTTGATGGGTGCAGCACACCAACATGGCATAAGTATACATATGTAACAAACCTGCACGTTATGCACATGTACCGTAGAACTTAAAGTATAATAAAAAAAAAAAAAAAAAAAAAAAAAAAAACTACAAAGTTTGTTAGTATACACCTGAATAGTGCGGCAAGTGACAAACTTTTTTATGTTTGCAAATCCAATGAAGTAGGTATATTATGAGGTAATTTATTTAAGGAGTGTATTGTACTTATTATCCAAGAAGTGTATTGTACTTATTATTATAGCACAATCTTGGATTTGTCTACAAAAATATCTTGTTGTTCAACAGTCATAATACGCGAACCGGCTCCAGTCCTTCGATAGAAGGTGACATGATTTTGAGGGGAACATTTGAAATAGTGATGTTTACTTTCCTGTGTGGTGTTTGGCTCTGTGGCTGAAATTGCAGAAATGTAATAAGATCTATTATCTATTGCCACTTTATAAAAAGAAATAATCTTTAAATTAGAGTTAAGTGGGGGATTCTGAGGAAATTATCATGTTATTATAACTTTAGAAATTTCAGATGAACACCTACGTATGCCAAACACAGAGTGTTATTTTGTTTTAAAAGTTGTCTTCATGTCTATATCTGGTACACTGATGTGTCTGTGTGTGATTGTGTGTGTGTGTGTGTGTGTGTATTGTCCTTGCAGATAAATTACATTTTTGTCTTAATAGAGTATAATTAAAAGTAATGACCTGAAGTCATATAAGTGGGGACTGTTAGTGTATTTCAGGAAGTTGAAACTGTGAACTGATAGGAAGCTTTTAGGCAGATTAAGTTAACTTCTGAATAAGTAGAAACGATGATCCTCAAAGTAAGGAGTTTTAAAATCTTGTCTGTCCTAATTCTTCTCCACAAAGGGGTACACACAATAATCTGCAATGAAAACAAAATAATTTTCAAACTCCAGTCATAATTTTGAGAAAACTTGTTTTCCTTGACCCCACTCCCACTAGGTGTCAGAAAAATTATCCTAAATGGTGAGGATAAGATCAGGAAGGCAGGTTACCTTTTCTAAACACCTCCACTGTTTGCTGTCGCTGTTCAAAGTTGCACCAAAATAACTCATTTGAAACTTGTAGGCTTTTAGAATCATGTTCAGAGTAAAACTCTTCCTTTGGTACCCTAAGACTAGTAGTAGCTTCTACCAAGTAACTGCTTTCAGAGGTAGCCCTAGGAAAGGAAAATTTTAGATAAGGGAATGTATACTCTTTTTCTCCATAACACTTCCCAAAGACAAAACTCTTATTCAGTATCAATAGGATTAGTGTTAGTGTGGTATGTCAGCTTGAATATGTTTTAGTGACAGATCTTTTTCTGCCTTTCTCCCAACTCCCAGAGTGTTTTAAATGCCTCCCAAATCCTCAATATGATCTTCTGAATTAAATCGATTGATATTTGTTTGAATTGTCATGGCTTTTATAAAAATCAATTCAGTCAAATTCTGATTGATTTTGGCAGATGTATGGGTGACATCTTTTCTGAATGCAAATATGTGTTTTTAATTATTGTTATCTGGATGTCCTATCTTATGATGGAGCCAGAGGATTCAAAAAACACTGCTTTTTTGAATTTTTGATATACAAAATATTATTTTATTTCTAAAAATTGAAATAATATATTAATTTAGATAATTCACTTATTTTCACAGTAGCACAAATCTAAGTGGTTATGAAAATTCTTAATTTTTTGTGAAAAGTTTTTTGGTTTTTATCATATTTTTACTTTGATCAAATATTTTACATTATTCTACAGAAATTTTATTATTTTTAAATACAGTGGTCAGTGAATATTTATTACACAAAGATAACAGAAAGATATGGAACAGCAGTTTGAATACTTTCATACATTTTTTTTTATCTACCCCTTGGTATCCATTTCTACTTCTAACACATTACATTATCACCTCTTCCAAGGACTATTTAATAGTTTAATTGGTCTTCCTCTTTCTCTTCCCTTTTTAAGGCTCTGAGTTTCTTTGGCAACTCCTCTATGCTACTCAGAAATCTCCACTGTTTGCCTAACATCCGTAGAATAAAATCTATGCTTCCTTTTCTGTTGATACATTTTCCAAAAGCTTATCACATTTCATTTTGTAGGTTAAAGTGTTATATTTTTATATGCTTTTCTTCAATCAAGTACAAGTATCTACATGTGTGTGTGTGGTAGGAGTGTTTTAATCATCACTGGAAAATATTTTTGCATTTTCCAACCCCACACATAATTTGTATGATTCCAAATGACTGGAATATATTTTCCTTTCTCTTTACCTAATTAAATTCTACTCATTACTTGTGTTAGAGTAATTCCTGCTAGTTGCTGCAATGGGTAAACATTGAATCTCAATGGCTTATGATAAGCAAGATTTCTCTCTCCTGCGGGATCAGGTAGTGCAGGTCGTTCTCTTCCGTTCCGTAGCCATACAATATTAAGAAAAATATATGACTTCCAAAACCACAAAGGCAGGAAAAGGGAATGATGGGGGCAGTCTATTGATACTTACCTGCCTTGGCCTCAAAAAGGCACAGATCACTTCCTTGCAGAGTCCTTTGGCATGGTTCAATGGTTTGAACCTAACTGAGAAGGAACCAAGGAAAAGTAGGTGAACAAATGGCATATTTGGTGCACATAGTCTTAGTCAATTTTATAAACACAGATACAATCATGTCTACTGTAAAAGCTTAACCCGTTAGGCCAATGTAAAGCAATCTTTTTCTCCTCTGAAATTATATACCATTTCCTATAAAATTGTCCTGCTGGTATTAATAAATAGCCTCGCAGCATCTTTTCTACCATCTTTTTTATCATCATAATTTTTCCAAAATTTATTTTCTCTTTTTAATTAAATTGTAAGCTCTTTGAGGATAGGATCTATATCTATAGTAAATTATCTCCTGAGAGTGTTTCGCAAGATACTTTATATATAGTGAAAGCACAGACTGTAGCTGCTACTTAATTTAGCATTCCAAAACATTTCAGTTAATAGAAAGACATCTAGGAAAACAAGACTTCAGTTGCACCGCAGGCATCTCATGTATAATATAAATTATTAAAACTGATTAATGTTCTGCTGATAATGTTTCTTCAAAAAAAAAAAAAAAAAAAAAGGAAACCTTGGCTGAAGGACAAATTCAACTGAATGAGATAAAAATGGGGATGGGACAGGTCACACAATTTATCATCATTCTTCTGAATCCCTCTACATTCTCAAGATACCTTTGTGTCCTTCTTAGGTTACTAATACCTGCTGTGACTGATGATAATAACAATAATTTACAATGATAATTTATGGTTTTCAGAAAAAAATTAATAATTTAACTACTTTGATTATTAAAACAAATGCTAAGAAGGGAAAGATGTTATTGCAAAGCACATTGCTTAAATGAGAAAATGGAGGTTTGAAGTAATTACAGAACATGAAATTATGTAAGTCTAGAATTGGAAAGACCTTAAAGATATTCTAATGCAACGGTTTCATGTACAGTTGAGAAAACTGCAGCCCAGATAGGTTAACTGACTTGTGTGAGGTCCTGCAGAGAATGAATGGATATAGTAGAATTAAAGCTCCTCAAGTCCAGTGATATTTAGACTGTGCTATTCCGTCTTTTATTTAATTAAGAGCAACACAAAATATGCATTGTTTAAGAAAGCTATTTAAAATAGCACCTACCTGAAATGGAGTAAATGTCAAAAGGACTTTATAAGTGATGAGTTTTTAATATGTTTTACTTCTTCCTCATTAAAAGGAGAAATCTTTGGAAAAAAGAGAGCGAGATCTCTCTTGGGCTAGAGTGTTCAGTCTAAGCCTTGAAATGTAATTGTATTTGATTTTAATTGGATATGCTGCATGTATATGAAGTTACTAACAGACTTAAATTTTACTCAATACATTAACAAAACCAGGAAATACAAAAACTAGAGAATATAAGATCTTAGAGATCTTTTTGAATATAGAATTGATGCAGCCACATTTGGTTTCCAAAACGTTTGGTAGCATTCATTTTAAAACCAGTAAGTGTGCTTTGACTATGAATTATTTTCACCATTATTTTAAAGCTAGAATACTGTTGATAGTATTTAATATTAGCACTCCCTACATCCTAGATTCTGTAAAAAACAAATAAAATGTGCAGTCTGTTTTCAAGACAGTTTCATTTGCATTTCATTACACTTTTAACCCTCAATTTTTATTCTTTTAGAGGCTATTATAGGGTCTGGTAATCGTACCTTCTATATTATAAACAACTCTTAGGTCATCAAAAAGATCATCTGATCTATTCCTCTGAGTCTAAGCATGACAACCTTAGATCATTCAAAACTATGTTTCCCTCTCTAATTTTTCAAGACACCAGGTGTGAAGATTAAATCAATCAATTTTTAAAGTATGTTTCCTTGGAGACTGATACATAAAAGAAACTGAGCTATATCTTGTGAAGAGTAAAATAATCAACATTTGGTCTTAAGCTCACAATCAAAGGAAAAACTAAACACACAATACAAGATGTAAAATAACATTTTAATAAGGCATTACAGAAGTCATAAAGTGATATCCGATTTATTCTCAAATGCTTGGTTCAGGTAATACATGCTGTTAGAGTTCAGAGAAGAGAGAAATATATCTTGACATTCAATAGAAATTCTCTATATAACTAAAGGTAGTTTTATTTGGTTTAGCATTTTGTAGATCACTAGAACTGGCAAGTTTCAAGTATCTTTTTTCTTTTTCCTAGATTTTTTTCAATTTTAGATATTACTTACAACTTCTAAACTTTCGTTCAAACTTTTCATCGAGGTTTCAGTGATTATATGTCAAATAATCCATATTTCTTTACAATTATGCTTTATGTAAATTTCTTTTGACATATCAAACTTTAAAATAATGAAAGATTACTTCTCATGTTTAAACAGCATAGTTGAATCCACGGTGTTACTTTCTTTGTGACTTACGAATCTTTTTTTTTTTTTTTTTTTTTTTTTCACGGAGTCTTGCTCGGTTGCCCAGGCTGGAGTGCAGTTGTGCGATCTCGGCTCACTGCCACCTCCGCCTCCCGGGTTCAAGCGATTCTTCTACCTCAGCCTCCCAAGTAGCTGGGACTACAGGCATGTGCCATCACGCCCAGCTAATTTTTTGTATTTTTAGTAGAGAGAGGGTTTCACCATGTTAGCCAGGATGGTCTTGATCTCCTGACCTCATGATCTGCCCACCTCGGCCTCTCAAAGTGCTGGGATTACAGGCATGAGCCACCGCGCCCAGCCCCAAATCAGTTTTAACCTTATTTGAACCAAGGTAGGCCTTCCTCATCTCAAATATATGCAATACTTTTTTGAAGTAGTATGTGCTCTGACCCCATAACTAACTATAGCTTTTTTTTTTTTTTTGAAAGCAACGTGATTCAATTCAGCTCAAATATATTAATATTGTCATTGCAAATAACTCACTTGGCAGGGACAAAAAAGTTCACATGTCAATGTGATTAGAAAAGAGGGTGAGGCACCAGAGTAAGTGAAAGAGGCATCTGAGAATTAATCAAGATAAGAGTACCGGCACCTCATATTTTACCCAAGCAACAGCATAGGGTATATGCAATTTGTATTTTTCCTTGGCCTTGTTACCATTTCACCCTGCCTTATAATTGATAGATCATTCATTTAATTAATCGATTCTGCTTCTAGACTATAAAATGTTAGGGAGAATCCTCTTTTTGATTCACTTTCTCTTGCAGCTTAGATTTCTGAATATACATATTGCTGAAGCAGAAATAGAAATAAACATATTTGGGTAGGAGGTCAGTAGTAAAGACTACCGTGTCAGAGAAAAGACCATTTTACCTGTAAACGCTTTTCAAGATAAAGCATATAAATCTGAAAGAAATTATTTGAGGGAATTTTCTTTCCTGGGGGTGAAATGCCTATGTGAGTATTACGCCATTGTGTTACCATGACTGGTGGATGTAAATTGTCTATTCTCTTTCTACTTCACTGTTAAAATATACAATGATCACTATGTAGTAACACAATCAAACCTTCTCTAGCTATGTTTCCTAGCTAAATATATTATTGGTGGGTTTTTGCCATGGCATGAATACATACGGGTGACAGAGTGAAAAATACCCCTCCCTACCAAAACTTTCCTTCATGCTTATTGCACCTCTCAAAGCGGGATTAGGTATGAAACAGAGAACAAGTGGAATAAAGTCATATAGAGCTGTGAATCACGTGTTTAATACTCACAGGTACTGACATACCTTCTCCCCAGAGAAAATATTACCTATTTTGTAGGTGCTGTGAAGGATATAGACCAACATTTTATAGAAGAGACAACATAAATAAGCGAATATGACAGCACTCTTTAGATAAGATTTTATTCCAACTAAATTATCCTGAATTTTAAAAAAAATACGGAACAGGTAAGAGTGTAGACAAATTGGAAGAAATCTAAATCTAGACTACAGTTGATAATATTTAATATGAAACACTCTGAAGCCCGTGCTCTATCACAGGAATACATACCAACGATCATGTGTTTTGCCCTAGCTTTTCAAGTCATTTCATTGAAAATTTTTGTAGAAACCAAACAGGTTATAACAAATCCTTTCCCAGGAACTCCATGGGTAGTTGCTGCTAGGAAACCACAGTAAGAGATGTTGAAGAGAAATCGGAACCTGACTCTTCCGTCCCCACCTAAATTGATATTGAACTTTATTCATATCTTCTGTGTATTTCCAACGTCTTATGGAGCCACCTATAATAATAGGTCATCTATTCATTCAACCAACAGTTGAATAACATTTGTTTAATACCAATCATTGTGCCAAACAGTAAGCTTTCAAAAAACAACAACAACAACAAAACTGCAAGGCATTGCAAATGTCAACTCTTCTCTTTGTACTTGCATAAAAACAAACTGCAGCTCAGATTCATTTGATCTATAAGTTATGTCTAGGTTACTACCACACGAAGAAGCAATGGTTAAGGTGAGAAGTCATGCTATATTTATCACAAAAGTACATAATTGCTTAGATAAATACTACATTAAAAATGTAAAAAGAATCATTCCACTTTACTATTAAACGTTCTCATGAAGATTCCTTGGAGTCAGGAGAATATATGGAAACACCTATGACTTTTGGGAGATTAGTAGTTAATAATGGTAACTGGACCAGAGTCTTTTGACATATTATATTTGTCATCAGTCATCAACATCACTCAGCTAAATATTTGAGCATTGAGGGTATGGATTATATGTGTGTTACATGTGCACAAATGCTATAGAAATATGTTTCACATATAAGTATGTGTGTGTGTATTCAGACATTGATTTACACATATAATTATTAAGAAAACTATGGGGATATAAGAGCCAAATATCTGCTTTACAAAGTGTAAACATTTTATAATGAATTCCCATATTGCAGAATTTCACATGTAAAGAATATATTTCAAAAGCTTATTGTCAGAACCATAAGCCTTACTGACATTTCTCTTGGATCAATGAGCTTATGAGTCTTTTCCTTGGGTTTCATTTTAAGAAAGTTTCAATTCTCAGAGAGAAAGTATATGACAGTTGGAGTATGGGAGTTTTTTTCTTTTTTTTCACCATGACCACATTCTTCCAAGAAGATCTAAAGAAAGTTGAACAAGTATTTCTATTGTCTAGAAATAAATGTCAATGAGCCTTTCGATTTCTTATTCTCATAGAGGGTTGCCTTCAGTTACCTAAATAATTCTCAATAATTCCAAGAAAATATTTAATAAGGTAGGAAAAATAAGAAGCCAATTTGCAATCACATTATTTCCTATTAATTTTATTTTGGGGGTTTATTTCCTTTTTTACTTTTACTTGACTCACTCAATAATATGACTCTGTTATAGTGAATGACATAGTTGGATACAGACAAAATTAATCATTTTCAAACTGGATTATCTTCTAAGAAAATGTTTGAAGTTGGAGACATAGACTTAATTAGGAATCATCATAATACATACTCTCACACACACACACTGACACTCACATATACAAACATACTAACCTAGTTGTCCATATGCTTCTCTGAGTGATTGTTCCCGACCAAATACACTGAATTACTGTGCTGATTAAATTCTGTGATCTTTTCTCCACATTTAATTCATCTTGTCAGGTATGGAAGACCAATGACTTCATTTCAAAGGAAAAAAAAAATTCAAACAAAAACAGGGCTTTGTTCCTTGACCTATAGTTCTGAGAAAAAAATAGTACAACACCCAAACACACCCAAGTGGCAAACATTTATAGCTAATTTCTGTGTTATGACAGAGAGTGAGGGATGTTTAAGCTTTAAAATGAGGCTGAGTTTTGGAGTGAAGGCAGTTTTTTCTCCTTTGCCTTGGACAACTGCTGGAAAAAAACGGCCTTCGATGTCTCTGTCAGATTCCCACACAGCCTGTGAAGTTTCTCTGAGTCCAAGCGGGTTATCTCACAAACCTGTGCAAAGCTCCAGTGAATAATTTATATCAGACATGAGGCGACAAGTTAAACACGCCCATTTTGTCTAAAATGCTGTGAAGGTATCAAGATGGAGCCAAGCTACAGGGTGAGGGGAGCCTGGCTGATGGGAACCCGAGTATGTCTAGAAGAGAGGATGCTGCTGTAAAGAAAATGAAATGTAATGAGATACTCTTTCATGCATAATTCATAGGTGAAAACATGACTGCATAAAAAGCCATGGATTTTAACAAGGCAAGCCTGCAATCATGCACATTATCTTCCCAGAGGAACTTTATATAATATTGGTCAAAAGGAGAAGATTCTGAACACCAGTACAAAATAAAGCTGACAGGTTTTCAAATGCAGTGGAATTTACGTTAATGCAAAATGCCTATAAAAGAAACAATTTCTATTTACACCTGAAAATACTGCATAACCAAAAATTTACTCTAAAATATTTGCTATCTCCTCTTTAGATAGGAAAAAAAAAAAAAAAGAAAAGGAAAATAGATGATTCATATTGATAAACATCGATAAAATGTAAAATCTGTATTTACTGAATGTTGTTGGGTTAAGTTAAACTGGACTTGGCAGACATTTTCACTCTTCTGGCAACAAAAGTTTAGATAGAAATGTAGGCATAGAGGAGGCTTTAAAAATGATAAAATGTTAGCTATTGTCCATGCAAAATTTAATTTGGTTGTATTATAAGAGCAAATATTGTAATTCAGCTTTCAACACCAGTTAAGCTACTAACACATGCCTGATTTCAAATGGTGTTTAATATGTGGAGCTCTTAGTTGAGGGATTAAAGAAGAATGTTGATTAAAGCTTGGCATGTCTTAAGTTTATCACCATCAAACCCTAAAGACGCCTTAGCTTCTTAGAAAGAATTGGCTCAGTGGGGGTGGAGTGATGGTGTTTCTTTGACTGTCCATGCCATGGAAATACATAAGACAGCAATGCAAAAGAAAGGGTCAAAGGCATCTGCAAAACGTACATGCCAGAGAACTGAGCTTGGCTTGTTGGCTTGGCTTACCCTGTGCACTATCAGTATTTGAAAGCAAAGACAAGTATTAATAGTTACATTACATGCAGCTATAGCATTGTGGCTTTGATGCTTGGCTGAAGAAAGCAGTAAGGGGTGAAAATGGTACACATAACTGCCTCAAAGTCAACATCTACCACAGGATTTTTTTAAGATCCAAGTTGAAGAAACAAAAAGAATTGTTATAAAGAACAGCAGGTGGAAGAGGACTAGATGCCAATTAATCTAATCCATTTAAACAAAATTGTGTTATTAATCTCTATTTGCTCTAACTCAGCTATATTTTGTATTTAAAAAAAAATAAAAGTAGACTTAGGAAGTTAAGGATTTAATTTCTGAATGTGGAATCTCAGTTTTTGCAACAAGATGGTGGAACAAAGCAAAATCGTGCTGACAGCTGGTCATAAAGAAAGATCTTTAGTATCATAAGACTTCCATCTAGGTTTCAGTGATAAGTTCAGAACCTGAGTTTGACCATTTTCATTATGTTTAACTATACATGCTAATTCTACTAGGATATATTCCTGATATTGTTTTGCTTTTAAAATATATTTATAACCCGCTGCCCCTATACAACCTCTGTGGCATGAGGTTCTGTCTCCAGGACACCCAGAGTTAACCAGCTGGTTAACCCTAACATATTTTAATACTCCACTGCTTGCTTGCTTACTCTGCAATATAGCTGAAAAAAGACAGTTTGGGGTGACAGTATCTATTCCCTTCTGTGCTAGAAGGTGAGAAGAGGTGATCCCCATCTGTTCACTCTCCCTGACAGATGTGCTTTTCCACCTTTTCTTGCCAGCTTAGCACACTGCTGAGAAGTTTGCTACATTGAAGGATCCACTTCCAAGCACAGAAAGGGTTTGTTTGCTTGTACACCTGTGCTCTAAAGGAAGTTTTCCTATTGCTTATGCCAGTTGGATGACTTGCTGAATTCTTTAGCATATATAAACATGCAAAGTGCCTGAAATGGGAATCAAATGATAACATTATTAGAATTCCCTCTTGAGGTCAGATGAGACAGATGGTTGCATGAAGAGGATATGCCTAGATACAGCTTCTGTAGTCTGAATTTGTTTCTTATTTGTTTCCCTTTCTGTGAAAGCAATGCACATATTAAATATCATACATAACACAAAGCACATTTGAAAGAAAGAGAGGAGCAGAATGAAACATGAATTTTTAAATTTCCATTGACTGAGATTCATACACAAGCATTGGGAAGCATCATCTTAGGCCTCTGGATTCTATACTCTGAAACTTTTTCCAGCCAGAAAAACCCATAAAAACAAGTCATGTGAATAGGAAGATGCAATTCTTGGATCATGTGGATTTTCTGTTCCCATTCAATCAAGTGAAATCAGACATATCATTACCTGTTTACATTCCTTAAAAATCCTCTTATGACACTTAGAACACAGTACCTTTGTGAGATTTGGCATTTCTACCCATCTCTTCTCTTATTTTACTTCAGCCACTCTGCCTTCTAGTGCAGTGGAAAGATAATAGGACCTGGAAGTAAGAGGGAAGTGTTTGGTTTGTTTGTTTGTTTTTAAGGTAAAAATTACACTTCCTCCAAGGAAGTAAAAGATGTAGAGAGACAGTGGGAAAATTAGGGGATTCTTTGTAATGTTGTCTTTGTTATAAGTGACACATGAGGCTCCATGCTTATAAATTTGATAAATTAGAAGACCGTGATTTTTCCCCAAGTTGCTGACCATAAGAAACCTAAAAAGAGACGTCCAATTGTGAGTCACAGGGCTTCATCCTCCTGTCTTCTATTCATAATGTATGAGTAATTGGGATGAAAAAAAGTGGAAGGCTCTTTTAATCTAATTTGTAGATGACTTGAAGCTAGGAAAGAGAATGAATAGTTGCATGCAGAATGAGTACTAAAAAACAGAAGGACAAGAGGAAGCATGTGCTTAATTCTTAAGTTCATAATACGTCTGTGTTTCTTCTTCTTCTTTTTTTTTTTTTTTTTTTGGAAGAGCTTCAAAATAGAAATGACTTATTCATGAATTTAATAAATCTAAATTTGAAATGTAGCTGGAAAAGAGTTTGAAATAAGTGCAAGAGAGCACAGGGTGAGAGAATCTTTTATGACTCATTCATAGAAGTATTTGAAGGTGTGAAAAGGTGATCACTCTCAGTTCCCTTCTATCTAAGGAACTAGGTTTAATAGTCCCATCCCTTTCTACCATGATTCTTTTCAGACTCATATTTTCAATCATTTCCTTATTCTCTCCTTTGATTTTGTTCCAGCCTTGAAGCCAGGAATATCTAAAATACAAACCACACTGTTTCTACTTTTGGTATTTTTTTTTTCTCCTAGTAAGATGTAACTACTTGCTAGAAAGGAATTAGATGTGTTTCCTCTAAACATAGAAAAGCTGAACTCCTTTGCTACAAATATAGTCCTGTAGTGAAATAATATAGAAGTATGTGTTTTTAACACTATTCAATTTAAAAGGTAAGTTTTCATCCATAAGCTTCTTTTTGTGAAGTTTTCACATCATGTTCACTACATAAGTCTGAAGCTTCTTCTTTTTTTTTTTTTTTTTTTAAACTGTTCCTTCAATCATTATCAGTTTATGGGATATTTGAATTAAGATGAACTGGAGAATTGGCATTTGGTTTATTTTAATATTTCAGATGACTAGTTCTTGGAAACCAACTGATATTTATTTAGCTGCTTCCTCAGATCAAGGACTTTTTACTTTCTTACTCATGTAACAAGATGCTTAAACCTGCTGAATTGTAATTTGTGAGGAAAAGAACAAAGTCATTGTTGATTGTTCAAGGAAGGGTAAGAATTCAAATTTCAAATACACTGAATTAATGGAAACGAGGGACTGCATTCACTTACCATTGCTGTATGGGCCTGTACTCAATGGAAGCCCTCATTTGTAAAAGCTGTAGAATTGTTTACTGGATATAAAGTAAGAATATGAGTAGAAATGTATAGCTTATTATGAATATAAATCTCAATCCTCTTTTCCTTTTCCTCTCTAAATTATGTTAATACAATGAAATAAAAAATCAGGATATTTTTCAAAATTCACTTGATAAGATTGTTGTGGATTTAAAAGTGTGTTTCCCATAGTATATCGGTTTGCACAACTTTTCATATACTATACTAAATTTTAGAAGAGGTGCAAAGTTTATATATCCCCAAATTGAAAATATCCTCAACAGTGAATAAAAAGTGTGACTTATCTTTGTAACAAAATAATACTTATCAATGAAAAGAAACACACTACTTTTAAAAGCAACAACATGGATGAATCTCCAAAAAAAGCTGAAAGAGGCCAGAAATAAAAGTATATATACTATGTGATTTCATTTACATGAATTTCCAGAATATGGCAATATTCATCCATAGATTGAGAAAGCAGATCTGTGTTTGTCTTAGGCCAGGGATAAGAGATGAACAGTGTAGTGAGAAAACTTTTCTAGATAATGTAAATGTTCTTATCTTGACTATTGTGTCAAGATATGTTGGCGGTTACACAGGTGTGTAAATGTGTCACAAAACGTGCAACTGTATACTCAAAATTGGTGCCATTTATTCTGTGTAAATTATTCTTCAATAAAGTTGGCTTTAAAAAAGAAAACCAAACAAAACAGCCTCTATACGTGGATTTCTGCCCTTATAGTACACCAGAAAAATATTTGGACACTCTTTCTTTAAAACAACAAAAATACATCGCGTGAACTTGCTGAAAATCTCTTTTTCCCAAGTACTGAAGTATCTACAGCCCACAGTTCAACAAGAGCTGAAAACAGGTTGTATTGAAGAAAAGTGAAGTGACTTATATTGAGCTCTGCATAAGGTGCTTTCAATACATGTATATATGGAGTATTGTGTCTGAGAAATTATCTTAGAAAACAGATCTGTTGTTGCAAAACTTCAAGATAAGCCATGTGGTGAGAGCATGTCATATGCAAGATGAATATGGCAAGATCATTCTACATGAGACAAAGGAAAGAACTTGCTGTTTCCCATGGGAAGCCAATTGGAAGACTGAATGAGAGTGACTGGAGTAAGTAGCTGTGGAAAGTCTGCGTGGTATACAATGGGACTCTTTCACATCGCCAAGTCTACATCAGAGCCTTTACGTGTCTGGCAGAATTGGTGCCTTAGTACAGAGTGACCCAAAATAGATGACATGCTAGGAAAGGTACAAGAGTCAGACTAGAAGAGTCCACTCAGGGTAAACCAGCAGATATCCTAGTAGGCCCAGAGGTTTGTCTGTAAAACAGTTCTTTCTACATAAATCTGTAGAACTCATTTCACTTTCTGGGTTACAGCTTTATTCAATTTTTTTAAACAACATGTTTGTAACAAATGAGAAAACAATTTCGATGCAACAAATGAGAAAAAGAAGTCTCTACAAGGTCAGAGTTGAGAAAGGAAAAAGAAGGAAGCACAGAGACTGGTTTTCAGCCTGTTGCAATCCATGCACTCAAAATGTGACTTTATGTTTTTACTGTGGAGTGTGGGTAAGTCCCATAACATCCAATATTTGTATAAATATATATTCCAAACCCAAAGTTTGTTTGTGTAAGACCTTGCTTTAGAAAAAACACATTATGTGAAGCTCCTACTCAAGGTGGTCAGAAATTTAGCACTAAATTTACATAGAAATTTAAAGAATTACTGTGAAAAGTTTATTTTGTAGATATTAGATTCATTGTGATAAAGTTTTTTAAATTACAGCATTTTTCTCTGTTACTATAATTTTATTAAATTCTTAAATTATCTCTTTCTTCATCTAGGGGAAAATTAAAGCCAATAAGTGGGACCTAGAGTGATGACAAAAAAATAATTTATTCTTATAAATAAGAAATTCTTTCTATTACCTCATTAAATATTAGTATTATCTTCCTAGCAAACACAGAGTTACCACGCTACAAATAAAGTTATGCAGGCAAATAAAAGGTTAATTCTGACTTTTTCTTTCTTCAACTCAAAATATTAAAAAGCTATATTTTTTTTCTCGAAGGAACAAAAGCTTTAGTCTACAGTAATTTGTGTAGTGTTTTTTGTTTCTTTACATATATATATATATATATGTGGATTAGAGTATGCAGTTTGCTAAATTACTTTTTAGAACAAAGTTTCCAATCCCTAGGTTGTGATACGTTGGTGGGTTGTTAAATCAGTTTAGTACCTTATGATTATCATTTATAGAAAATGAATTAACATAGAAAATACCAGAATTAATCTCACACAAAAACCATAAGTATTGTTTTTTAAGGCATAGTTTTCAGATATATGTATAAATGCCTGTGTGTACATGTGTACGTGTGTGTGTCTGTGTATGTGTGTATGTGTGTAAGTTTGAGTACTGGGTTGCAAGATAAAAAGTTTTCCTTTCTATGGGCTGGGAACAGCAAAAAAGTTTCAAACTTGTTTATGACAACGAATTAATTTCTCAATAAATATTTTTCAACTAGTTGGCTGATTTAATTTGAGAAATAATGACAAAACTTTGCTCATTGTTTTAGAAAAATTTTCTTAAAGTGCAAATCAGAATGTCTACAAAAAAAATAATACTTATGATGACTTATTTTCAGCCCAGCTTTGTCCTCATTAGGCCTTATGTATTTATTTTTTATTTACTCTGATTAGGAGTGTTCAGATTCTAAGTCTTGAATGGCTTAGAAAATCACCAGAGGGAAAAAAAGGAGCTTATTATGAACCCTGGCCAGCAGTGACATTTAAAAATGGAATCAACAAGAACTATCATGAATGCAATTAAAATACTGGGAGTTTGTGACTAAGGGGGATGCTTTAGTATATCACCATGTGTCATCTGCTGTTTTAAGGGTCAATAGGAGCCCTTGGTGCTCTAAAATCTATTAAACCTACTACTGTGAGATTGTTTATTTCAGTAAGCAAATTAATAGGAGTGGATGATTACCATCTTTATTATGGGTTGGGAAGCTAATATATCTGCTTAAGTGCACTTATTTGAATGGAAAACAGGTATACATAAAGTATGCTGAAAAAAAATGACAAAGCCTTTGAACTAAAAAGAAGCTGACCCTATGTTAAAGGTTACATACTTCAAAAATAATATGAAAATGGTTGTGATTCTAATTATTTTGGGAAAATTTGCCTCTATGAGTCATTAATTTTTGCTTTTAAAAATTCGGAAAGATACTGACATTTAATATGCGAGAAGAGTTTTTAGTAAAATATACTATATTGGCTATGTGCCTTTCCTCCCTTAGATATTATAGTGATTGTGGAGCCATTATTAAAATTTGCTGTAGTTATTTGACAAAAAGATTCCATAATATATATAAGTATTAAGATTCCTTAATACTAAGGCACAATTAATACCTTTCAAGTAGAAATTCAGTTTATTTACATACATCCTCCTCCAGCTTCTCATCAAGTGCTTCCCTTGTTTGTTATGTCATCACAGATGTATGAAACACGAAAAAGCAAATGTCAAAACAGATTGTTTATTATTTGATCAGAAAGATGATTCAGAGAATCAAATGTCCAATGGTTAAACTATGAGGCCTACAAATAAGTATTTCAGAAAAACTCTCATCTTTTGTTGATTGCCAGACATACCACAGAATCTCTCTTTCTCATCATTCAATCCGCTATTAAGAAATAAAGAATTTCTTGAAAAGAATGCTTTGTCTGACAAAGATGGAAGGCGTACCAAAATAGGCACTTTAACAATAGATTGATTATGCCATAAAAGCATCAAATTGAAAGGTAATAGTCATGATCAAAATCATAATACAACAAAATAATGTTAGTTGATTATATTGAATACTGAGTTGGAGCCAGGTTTTTACAACAACTCCAGCAACTAGTTACAATAGTCATACCTCTTCCCAATTTACAGACATAGAAACTATGACACTTTCTTAATTAAATCACATAAACACACATACTACAAGTGCACTGATATCAGCTAACAACCTTATTTCAAATAAATAACTGGTGAATAAAACAAGTTTTTAAGACATAATATGCCTATGCTATCACTGGCAGAAAAATATTAGTTTGGTGAAAAAAAAGATAGACTAATTTGTTGGTTGATTGATTAACCAGTTTTGACAAGCCTATTTACTTTCACATTTAAATCTATTTAAATGTGAATGATTGAGCTGCTAATAGTTTCAAAATATTGGAAATTAATAAATAATGTTCCTGATAGATACAGCGTCTTACTCTGTCGAAACATGACAAACCTTTAAAAAGTGACTATTATTAAACTACATGATATGGTTTGGCTGTGTCCCCACTCAAATCTCATTTGAATTCCCACATGCTGTGGGAGGTACCTGGTGGGAGGTTACTGAATCATGGGGGCAGATCTTTCCCATGCTGTTCTCATGATAGTGTATAAGTCTCACAAGATCTAATGGTTTTTTCTTAAAAAGGGTGGTTTCCCTAAACAATCTCTCTCTTTGCCTACTGCCATCCATGTAAGACTTGATTTGCTCTTCCTTGCATTCCACCATGATTGTGAGACTTCCCCAGCCATCTGGAACTGTAAGTCCATTAAACCTCTTTCTTTTGTAAATTGGCCAGTCTCGGGTGTGTCTTTCTCAGAGGCATGAGGACAGACTAATACAGTAAATGGGTAACAGTAGAGTGGGGCACTACTGAAAAGAGACCTGAAAATGTGGAATTGACTTTGGAACTGGGTAACAGGCAGAGATTAGAACAGTTTGAAGGACTCAGAAGAAGACAGGACAATATGGGAAATTTTGAAACTACCTAGAGACTTGTTGAATGGCTTTGACCAAAATGCTGATAATGATATGGACAATGAAATCCAGGCTGAGGTAGTCTCAGATGGAGATGAGGAACTTGTTGGGAACTGGAGTAAAGGTGACTCTTGCTATGTTTTAGCAAAGATACTGGTGGCATTTTATCCCTGCCCTAGAGACATGTGCAACTTTGAGCTCGAGAGAGATGATATAAGGTATCTGGCAGAAGACATTTCTAAGCAGCAAAGCATTCAAGATGTGACCTGGGTGCTATTAAAGGCATTCAAGTTTGTTTGTTTGTGTTTTTTTTTTTTTTTTTTTTTTTTTTTTTTCCTGAGACAAAGTCTCGCTCTGTCACCCAGGCTGGAGTGCAGTGATGCAATCTCGGCTCAGTGCAACCTCTGCCTCCCAGGTTCAAGTGATTCTCCTGTTTCAGACTCCTGAGTAGCTGGGATTACAAGTGCACACTGCCATGCCCAGCTGTTTTTTTTTTTTTTTTTTCTTTTTTGTATTTTAGTAGAGATGGGATTTCACCATGTTGCCCAGGCTGGTCTTGAACTCCTGAGCTCAGGCAATCCATCTTCCTTGGCCTCCCAAAGTGCTAGGATTACAACCATGAGCTACCGTGCCCAGCCACGTTCAGTTTTAAAAGGGAAACAAAGCATAAAACTTTGGAAAATTTGCAGCCTGACAATGCGATAGAAAAGAAAATCCCATTTTCTGAGATGAAATTCTTGCTGGCTACAGGAATTTGCATAAGTAACAAGGAGCTGAATGTTAATCCCCAAGACAATGGGAAAATGTCTCTCCAGGGGATGTCAGAGGTCTTCACAGCACCCCCTCGTATCACAGGCCTGGAGGCCTAGGATGAAAAAGTGGTTTTGTGGCCCAGGTCCAGAGTCCACATGCTGAGTGGAGCCTAGGGACTTGGTGTCCTAGCGTCCCAGCTGCTCCAGCCAAAGCTGAAAGGGGACAACATAGAACTCAAGCCATGGCTTCAGAGGGTGCAAGCCTGAAGCCTTGGCAGCTTCTACGTGGTGTTGAGCCTTCCGGTGTACAAGAGTCAAGAATTGGGGTTTGGGAACCACTGCCTGGATTTCAGAGGATGTATGGAAATACTTGGATGCCCATGCAGAAGTTTGCTTCAGGGGCAAAACCATCATGGAAAACCTCTCCTAGGACAGTGCAAAAGAGAAATGTGGGGTCAGAACCCCCACACAAAGTCCCTACTGGGGCAGCGCCTGGTGGAGCTGTGAGAAGAGGGCCACCATCCTCCAGACCCAAGAATGGTAGATCCACTGAGAGCTTGCACCTGGAAAAGCCACAGACACTCAACACCAGCCCATGAAAGCAGCCAGGTGGGAGGCTGTACCCTACAAAACCACAGGGGTGGAGCTGCTCAAGATTATGGGAACCCACCTCTTGCATCAGCATGACCTGGATGTGAGACATGGAATCCAAGGGGAGCATTTTGGAGCTTTAAGATTTGATGGCCCTATTGGATTTCAGACTTGCATGGGGCCTGTGGCCCCTTTGTTTTGGCCAGTGTCTCCCATTTGGAACAGCTGTATTTACCCAATGCTTGTACCCCCATTTTATCTAGGAAGTAACTAACTTGCTTTTGATTTTACAGGCTCATAGACTGAAGGGACTTCCCTTGTCTCAGATGAGACTTTGGACTGTGGACTTGAGTTTACACTGAGAGTTAAGACTTTGGGGGAATTGTTGGGAAAGCATGATTGGTCTTGAAATATGAGGACATGAGATTTGGGAGGAGCCACAGACAAAACGATATGGCTTGGCTATGTCCACACCTAAATCTCATCTTTAATTTCCACATGTTGTAGGAAGGACCTGGTGGGAGATGATTGAATCATGGGGGCAGGTCTTTCTCCTGATGTTCTCATGATAATGAGTGGGTCTCATGAGATCTGATGGTTTTATAAGGGGAAGTTTCCCCGCACAATTTGTGTCTCTTTGCCTGTTGTTATCCATGTAAGATATGACTTCTTCCTCCTTGCCTTCCACCATGATTGTGAGGCTTCCCCAGTCATATGAAACTGTAAGTCCATTAAACCTCTTTCTTTAAATATTGCCCAGTCTCAGGTATGTCTTTATCAGTGGCATGAAAACAGACCAATACAGTACAATTTGCTTAAAAGTTTTAAGGGAGTGGTCCTTTTTAACTCCATTATGCCCCTTTTAATTTCCTTCACATAGCAGAGAATGAGGGCTTCAAAGGGATTCTTGTGAGGATGTCTATGGTAAAATGTCATTTCCAAAAGAGATTCAACAGCTGATGTTGGCAGCCTATTCTGATAAGACTAAATGTTGCAAATCTGAAGCTGATTGGCCACTGTCATATTACCATTGACTGGCACCCCATTCTTACAGTGAACTTAACAGTGAGTGCAAACAAGGGGAGATTTCCATTTTTTAATCAGATAAAAAGATTCACAGATAAATTTGGTTATATAGAACTTGAGGTAGACTAGTAAAGCCAAGGATGCCGTGATAGTCTTAGTAGTAATATCTGAATATCTATCTATCTATCTATCTATCTTTCTATCTATCTATCTATCTATATATCTGTATGTGTGTGTATACATATATACACACACATAATCTTTCAGTGAAAGCAACAAGAACAAATATGAGTTTTGACACTCACCAGGTTTGATGTTGCTTTATGAAACTCTTACATATTTACTAGAATATGGTACTTCCCTGATGGCAATCTTTGGTGAAATCAGAGTGAAGCATAAACCTTCATTTATTCGTTGTAGGAAGCAGCCTTTTCCTGTAGTGAAAAAAAAAAAAAAAAAAAAAAAAAAAACATTATGTACTCCAAGTTGCAGCAAGCATTCTAGACCATCATGAGGGAACCTAGTTTGCAGATGAAGTTGCAATACACAGGAGGGCAGAAAAAAATCCTAAAAAGTTAGTTTGGATCACCAGTCGATTTCTATGCTTCCACACAGATTAGTTTGAGACTTTGCAGTTGTGTTCAACTAACCAGTTTAATTTGCTCTGGGTTTTCTACTACTTGGAACTGGAAATAGTCTAGCTAATAGTTATTTGTGTATATTTATAATTAGAGTGACTTTATAGACTTTCTCAGTGTTGATATGAAGTTTATAACTCTACCTTGTTATTGGCATTCAATATATTATTTCTATAAATGTTCATTAAGATTCGAATGGGCTCTGGAAAGAGACCAAGGTTTACTGCAAGAAACTGTTTGATTTTTCTTTTTCTATCCATAGGGATATTGTCGCTGCTGTATCTGAGTCAAAGGAGGCAAGTGTAATATGCTGATTTAATATAACCAGTTACCACCCTCAAACAAAACAAAACAAAACAATACAAAAACAAACCAACAAAGAAAAAAACGCTAAACTAATGTTATAGCAAATAGCAACATTTTCCAGTTAGTCCACAAAACCCCCAAACACAACAACTGCCTTTCTATGCACTTAGAAATATTTTTATTGAAATTAAACTATGTGGAAGCTCAAATAGCCTTTGAGAACTACCTAAATACTGAATATACAATCTGCTAATAGAAAAATATGCTCTGTGTTTAAAAACATTACCAACAATTTATCTAAAAATATTTTGCAGCTAAAACCAAAATTGATTGAAATAGATTTTTTAAAAGTGTTGGAAAAGGATGGATAATGCATAGACTTTGTTTAATTCTACTTTCATAACTTGATATTTAGGCTGTATGAAGAGACGGTAAAATGTAACACAAAACAATGTACATAGATATGTTTCTACATATACATATGCACTAAAATCTCTGAAGAGAAAGTAGTTAGTATTCACCAGATATTCCAACGGATCTAGGATCTTGAAAAGGTTAAAGGTTAAGGATATAGAATTAAAATTTTATAGGTTAATTTTTCTTTCATAGGTATCACGGTCTCTCATGTTAATCTGTAGATGGTAATGAATATTTGGTCATTCATAAAATTCAACTTTGTATATATAAAGTAGTAAAAGAATAAACTCTGGAGTCTGTCTGCCAAGGTTTGAATCCTAGGGCTGCCACTTACTGACCAGGTGACCACAGAAACATTCTAATTTCTCAGTGCCTCCCTTCACTTATTTGTAAAATATGAACTCTATAGCTCCTACCTCTTAGGTTTGCAGTGAGAGGTAATGATAAAACTCATGTGAAACACTGAGGGTGTTTCTTGGTACAGAGTAAATGTTAATTTAAAAAACTATTATTATAATACTTGGCTTTCCAGAGAAAAGACATGAACATTATATGCATGCATTGTTTATTTTGTACTCTACCTAGATTATATATTTAAGATACCAAACCATACGTTAAATTCGTGTCAATCCTTAGGTATAAAATAGCATATAGTTTATAAGTACACATATATACACACACGTATATGTAGGGAAATTGTAAAACACATACACCAATTCTAAAACTTTGGTTACTTGAAAGATAAAAGATTGGAGAATATTATAGGCAAGGAGATTTAGCTATTTCTTCTAAAGATCAATAGGAAAAAGCAAGTGAATGAAGCAAATGTTTTATGGGTGAATAATCACACTACATTATATCCTATATGTTTGAACTATTTTTAATAAAATATCAAATATGGACAGAATGCATGTATCCTAAAAATTGTTATGAATCTAGACAACATTAGTAACATTTTATTAGAAAAGTTACTGGCTCAGAACTACAAGTTATGAATTTTTTCCAGAGGACATTTGTGTTAAATACTATTCCTACTGCCTCTAAATAGATACTAAATATATTGTTCAAAGATATTTTAATCCCTTTAATTCACAGTTTATAACAACTATATTGGAAAATAACAAAATCAGGTAAACTTTCTCAGTAAAATAGAATACTTAAACAAAAGTACGAGTATGTGTTTTCATGGTTATGTTTTTACTTGATTAATAATTTCCTTGTTAATGCATATAAAGATACATTATCTTACACTAATTATAAATTATTTAGTTTAGATCAGTTTTAATAACCCCTGTGACACTGAATTACTTACAGGTGCTGCTTTCTGAGTGGGTTTTAATAATAGTTAGAATAGATATGGAGCACATATGCATATACATGCATGTTTAATGCACTTATGCAGACACTCACATAGTGCTATTAGGTAATGTCTATGATGCATAAGATATTTAGACAATCATTTCATACCTACTATGTGCCAAGTGCCAAGAGCTGGGATAGAACCTGAGAAGATAAATAAGATCCTTTGAGAATGATTTATTATCAAATAATCAAAGTATCGTGAATTACAAATTTTGTGTTAATGCGTCTGTGTAAAAAGCGCTGTAGAAGGCAAGAGAAAGGTATGAAATCTCTTGGACCATGATTTATGTGAATACTTTTCTCAAAGCAAGGCTACTACATTCCCTTATTCCCTCTTGGATACCATTCAAACCACCGTCTATGCTATTTACACACACACCAAAAGAGAGAGAGAGAGATTCTCTTGGAATTGTGGTATGTGGTAGGTCTTTGCAGATAGATATTTGTCTGAAGGAAAAGTGTTGCCTCCATTAATATGATAAAAAATAAAGAAGTTTGTGAGATTAGATTCTCTGTTAGAAAGGCAAAATTTGATAGAATAAGAAAGCATTTAAAATAAAAACACCTTTTATTTTTTAGCTGAGACTTTGAGTCTTATTTGCTGTCACTAAAATAGAGTGAAATTGGTTAGATATTTTCCTTTCTCTTTTCCTTCACATTTGCTAGCCACACCCCCTTCAACCCACAAGAGGATATGTGACTGAAAATGAAAGATGGCCCACATACTGCAATGGGAACACTGTGGTAATACATATGAAATGGTGAGTAAAAATCTAATCTAGTGACATATGCTATGGGGAAAAGTTCTTCTTTACAGATAAGAAAGTAAATATAAAAATATTTGCTCTAAGACTCAGACTATATACTGTAGTATACAAGAGTTTATGAAAATTATATATAAAAGAAGAAATTAATGATATAAAGCAAATAATGACTAACCAAAAAATGTAACTGAGATAAATGAGTATACATTAGTTTACCCAGTACTTTTGCTGCTGTATTTACAGGGTAATGTGTTTTCAATCGATTAATGAGGATTGAAGTGGATACGAAGGATTCTTACAATAATTTTAGGTGAAGGAGGCATACGGGCCTTTTTTTCATTCATTCATTCATTCATTCATTCATTCATTCATTCAGTAATTTATTCACTTAGTCAGTTAGCATGTCAGAAAAATTTTGAGAATCTGAGATGAGCATCTTAGTAGCCACATGTGCTTGTTCCTAGATAGGCAGATAAGAACTAATTATAAATTCTTCCTGACCATATGGAACCAAAAGTTCCACATAAATGCTATAAAATATGTGTGCTCTAGTAATAAAATAGGTGACTTTTAATTTAGATTTCAGACAAATCACATAGAAAGTCTCCTTGAAAAACAAGTATTTAAAGCTAAGACTAGAAAAATGAATGGGAGTACAAACAGACCAATATATTCACTGAAAATCAACCTTAGGAGCTCCTCTAGGATTGTCCAGCAGTGGTAAATTCCATGTTTCCCAGAAAGGTCTTGCTTGTGATTGTGGCTTCACCTTCCCACTCTCACAAAATATCTACAGCTTGGTCACCCAAAAACACAAGGTAAGGGTGATGTGGACTTGTCTGTCCAGTGAAACCTTGGTCTCTTGGGTCATAGAACATCACTGATTTAGCTAAGCAGTGTCACAGATTATTTTGCAGGTGCAAACTCCTCTTTTCATTTGATCCATATGGGCCTTTATTCTAAAATGTAAAGCAAATACCTCCCTGCTTTTCTACTTGTACTTGTGTTGTATTCTCACAACTTCTCAGATACATTATTTGCCAAAATGGTGTACATGCATGCACATGTGCACACACACACAGACACACACATAGTATATACAAAACAATCAATGCATTTAATATAAAAAAATTTCCTCCTATTTTAAACCTCATGCAAGAGGTACCATATATATATCCCTGTATATAGTTGTTTTTAAATAGGAAAATGTGCTAAAAGATCTTGTAAATAATATCAAAAATTTATAATAATATTTTGATAAAATCTGTTGGAAAAAATGTACAAATCTCTAAGGTATCCAGGATTATAAAAGCTGATGCAATGCATGCTATATTATTCAGTAGGGAGCTTTCAGACATTAAGTATGACACGCATTTTCAAATAATATGGGCCTTTGTCCAGTCAAATGTGACAACTTTTCTGAGTAATCCAGTTAGGAATTCTCTAAGCTAAGATTTTTCTTAATTATATTATCAGTGTCAACAATCATAAAATTACATTGTGTTCTACACTCTACAAGTTTCCAAAATCTAGAAAAAGAGAGACAATGTGCAATAAATTAAAATTTGTTTCCACTGATACAAAAAATACACAACTAAAGGCAGTAATAAGTGTTGAAAGGTGACATCTATATGGTATAAATCTAGAGATGGAGAGTTTACATTAATATTATTTAAGCTACCTCTAAGAACTTTGATTTAATTAAAGACTTTTTAGAATATGTACTTGTAAGAATTTATAGAATAGAATTATATGCCTCAGAATCCTTTTAATTACACATTCTATTCAGAGATATTTGTATTAATGAAATGTTGGTTCCATGACTTTATAATGCTCTCAATTTAGTGTCTGATATTTTAAGAATATAAATCTTTAGATTTTTATAAATTCCTAGAATATAAGACATTACCCTCAATACAACCAATTGTCACAAAATATTACATGGCATCTCCTCCTGAGACATTTAACTCCTCAGGGAAAAACAGATGTCACAAAAATTTTGCCAGTCTCATAATAGTGACAATCCAGTAGGGCTAACTCTCAGCTCCAAATGATTTCTCGCTTCTACTAACATAAAGACTTTCTAATGCCTGTATTTAATAATGTACCTACTATACATTAATATAAAGTTTTAATCTTAAAGCAAATATTAAAAATCAAGTGTACAGCAAATAAAAATGGATCTAGTAGTGTTTCTGTGGTATTAGCTGTTGACGTGTAATTAAGCTAACTCTAGCCTAAGCATTATTATTATTATATTTTAGTATCTCTAGACTTTAAATTGCCTGACGATGTGTATGCCAATGTACTATTAGAATAAATCCTATTTTTCATTCTGTTGTTTCTGTTATACTTACAATTGTCATCTTTTTCAGAATACTTTAATTTGATGGTAACCATGGAGAGCTTCTAACCTTTATGTCTCTGAGTATAGATGTTAATGAAAACGGGTTCAGCAGATTTGATTCTGTTTTTTTTTGTTGATGTTGTTGTTTAGAGCTTACTGAAAGCTATGAATATTTAGTACAACTGACCATTTCAAAGGGAATCCAGCAGAGACTGAATTAGAGGCAATCTTCTACTTCTTATTGTGCAGGTGGTCGTTATCACAGCTTTGATTTTCAGTCGGTTTTGATGAGCTGGTATTTTCACAACAATAGAGGGCTCACTTTCAAGTATTTACATTAATTTCATATGAAACAGAAATAATGACAATCTAAATGACTTAGCTTATCTGATAATGACAACAGAGAAAGATGAGAAAATTAACTAAGCATACTTTCTAATTATTAAAAAAAAGTTCTGTTTTACCTTTGACTTAAAAAGCTTCAGAATAAAAATTTATTTTCTAAATCAGAACTACTTGTTGGGGGGGTCAAAGAAAGGGGTAGTTCAGTCATTGAGAAGATCCAGATAAAATATATAAATCTCTAAAATGTGAATGAAAGCAGAAATGCTGAAGCATTCTGTTTCATGAGTTGTTTTCATTTCCCTTAAATTTACTAAAGGTTGTATTATCTATACATGCAGATTTGCATTCCATATATAAGTTATCTGGCTTTTGCCCCAGAAGACATGACATTCTGTCCTCCAAATCACCAAGTGCATAAGTCCAATCCAGGGTAATATTTCAGAAAAGCAAGAGGAGAGGAGAAGGAGGAGGAAGACTTCCGTAACATATCCTTTTATAGCTTGTACGAGTCTTTATACTTTTATATTATATATAGGGGATATGCAATCAATAGATTTCATTTAATTTTACCAGTTTCAGTAAAACGACTTAACTTCAACCAATAAAAAAAATATATAGTCTTCTGACCTTAGAGCCTATACTTTGAGGACAATTAGAGTTAATATTAATTTTGGAGAAATAGGGCCTCCAAAAAACACCATGACCTGAAGTATAGGTCTTTAATGTGTTGCCAAAATAGTAAATAAATTATAAAAAGCAAAACATCTTGCATTTTTCTTATTCTATGAATTATCATAGTATAATAGTTGGAAACATCACCTCAAGCACCAAACAGTTGAAAAGCAAATTATGCTTTTAGCAGTTAATGAATGCATGAATCAGGTGAGTTACTTAATTTCACTGAGGCTCACTCTGTGAAGTGAAGGATTAAAGCAGTCATGCTCCATAACGAGTCATATTACATAAAGTTTAGTGCATAAAAAGACCTATTGTGTGGCATTCTCCAGGGATCTATATCTAAAACATCCACAGATTCTAGGAGTGTTGATCGTAAGCAATGTACAACTAAGAAAATACTAAAAAACACATAAAAACCAAGATTCTCTTCCGAGCATATATTAGTGCATTTACCTGAAGATCTAGTGATATCATTAGGCTTTGTGTCCCCACCCATATCTCATCTTGAATTATAATCTCATAATTTCCACGTATCAAGGGAGAGACCAGGTAGAGATAATTGGATCTTAGGTGCAGTTTCCCCCATGCTGTTCTCATGATAGTGAGTGAGTTCTCCTTCTCACGAGAACTGATGGTTTTATAAGTGTTTAGTAGCTCCTCCTACATTCATTCTCCTTCCTGGTGCCTTGTGAAGAAGGTGCCTTCTTTCTTCCCCTTCTTCGCTCATGATTGTAAGTTTCCTGAGGCCTCCTGAGCCGCGTGGAAATGGGAGCCAATTAAACATTTTTCCTTTATAAATCACCCAGTCTTGGGCAGTTCTTTATAGCAGTATGAAAACTGACTAATACATCTAGTTACCATGTTGGAGATTAAACTTTATAAGCTTTTTTGCCTTCTGATATGAACATTCCACATCCTCCTGCATCCCCATGACCATGGAAGAAATAAATCACAGGCCATTGGTATTAACCTTTTCTTTCCCCTAGATTAAATTACTTTGGAAGCAGATAAAGTCTGAGAAGCAAGTACTGAAATCATATCTAAACTATATCATATCTGAATCACTTCCCTCTTCAGTCAAAAACTTGTCTCCATTATTCAACTGCAAAAAATAAGCCATGAGACCAAAAATGAGCCCTATTTACTCTCAAAAAAAAAAAAAAAGTGTCTGTATAGCAAAATAAATTATCAACAGAGTGAACAGACAACCTGAAGAATGGAAGAAAACATTTACAAGCTATGCATCTGGCAGGGGACTAATAACCAGAATATACATGGGATTCAAATAACTCAACAACAACAATAAGAAGAAGAAATAATTCCATTCAAAAGCACACAAAATACATGAATAGGTATTTTTCAAAAGGAGACACACAAATGACTGGCAGATGTGTGAACAAAAATCTCAGCATCAATAATTATCGGAGAAATACAAAGTAAAACCACAATGTGGTATCATCTTACTAGAGTCAAAATGACTATTACTAAAAAGTTAAAGCGCAATAGATGTTGATGAGGATGGGAAAAAAGAGAATACTCATACACTGTTGGTGGGAGTGTAATTAGTACAACCTTTATGGAAGACAGCATAGCAAATTTTCAGCAAACTAAAAGTAGATCTACCATTTGATCCAGCACTCCCTGTACTGGGTATCTACCCAAAGGAAAAAAAAAAAAAAAATCAACATATCAGAAAGATAATTGCACACAAGTGTTTATTGCAGCACTATTTGCAATAACAAAGATATGGAATCAACCTAAATGTCTATCAATGAATGATTGAATAAAGAAAATGTGACATCTATACACCATTGAATACTACTCAGTCATAAAAGATATCATGTCTTTTATAGAAACATGGATGGAACTAGAGATCATTACCTCAAGTGAAATAAGCCAGACACAGGAAGACAAATATTGCATGCTTTTCTCATAAGTGAGAGCTAAAAATTGGGCATACATGGATGTAGGGATTGTAATGATAGACTTGTAAAGTGAGGAGGTTGGAGGAGAATGGATAATGAGAAATTACATATTGAGTACCATGTACATTGTTCAGGTGATGGGTATTCTAAAAGCTCTAACTTGACAACTGTAATATGTCAATGTAACAAAATTGCATTTATACCCCATACATTTATAAAAATATTTTCAAAAGGCAATTGAAAAATATTAAGGCACAACAAAAAGCCAGGATATAATCTTCATTTGTGCAGTCCTCAATTTTCTCAAAATCTAGAATTTTTATTTCACCTTTATTGTAGTTTCAAGTGTACTTGTACAGGTTTGTTATATAGGTAAACTTCATTTTTTGAAGGTTTGGTGTGCAGATTATTTCATCACCTTGGTAATCAGCATGGTACCTGATAGGTAGTTTCTCAATCCTTACCCTTCTCTCTTCCTCCATCCTTAAGTAGGCTTCTGCATCAACAGATTCAGTGTTTAGTTTTTACTCATTAGTTAGAACATGTGGTATTTGATTTTCTGTTCCTGTATCAGTTTGCTTAGGATAATGGCCTCTAGCTCCGTTCATGTTGCTACAAGTGACATGATATCATTCTTTTTCATGGCTGCATAGTATCCCACAGTGTATATGTACCACATTTTTCTTAATCTAGTCTATTGATATTGGGCATTTAGGTTGATTCCATGTTTTTGTTATTGTGAATTGTACTGTGATGAACATCCATGTGTATGTTTCTTTATAGTAGAGCAATTTATATTCCTTTGTGTATATAGCCAATCATGGAATTGCTGGGTTGAATGGTAATTCTGTTTTAAGTTCTTTGAGAAATCTTCAAACTGCTTTCCACATGGCTGTATTAATTTGCATTCCTACCAGTAGTGTATACTCTTTCTCTTTTTTCCACAACCTTGCAGCATCTGTTATTTTTTGACTTTTTAATAATAGCCATTCTGACTGGTGTGAGATGGTATTCCATTGTGTTTCTGATATGAATTTCTCTAATGATTAGTGATGTTGAGCATTTTCTAATATACTTGTTGTCTATGTGTATGTCATCTTTTGAAAAGTGTTTGTTCATCTTCTTCTCCCACTTTTTAATGGAGTTGTTAGTATTTTTGCTTGTAAATTTAAGATCTTTATAGGTGTTGGATATTAAGCCTGACAGAAGCAGTTTGCAAATATATTCTCCCAAACCGTATATTGTCTGTTTACTCTGTTGATAGTTTCTTTTGCTAGGCAGGAGCTCTTTAATTTAATTAGGTCCCACTTGTCAATTTTTGTTTTTATTGCAATTGCTTTTGTCATCTTTGTCATGAAATTTTTGCCAGGTCCTGTGTCCAGAACGATATTTCCTAGGTTATCTTTCAGGGTTTTTATAGTTTTAGGTTTTACATTTAAGTCTCTAATCCATTTGGGGTTGATTTTTTGTATATGGTTTAAGGAAAAGGTCCAGTTTCAATCTTCTGCTTATGGCTAGCCACTTACCCTGGCACCATTTGTTGAATAGGGAGTCTTTTTCCATTGCTTGTTTTTCATTGGCTTTTTCAAAGATTAGATGATTGTAGTTGTGTGGCTTTATTTCTGAACTCTCAGTTCTATTTCATTTGTCTATGTGTCTGTTTTTGTACAGTACCATGTTGTTTCAGTTACAGTAACCTTGTAGTATAGTTAGAAGTCAGGCAGTGTAATGCCTCCAGTTTTATTATTTATGCTTAGGTTTGCTTTGGCAATTCTGGATCTTTTATGGTTCCATATAAATTTTAAAATAGTTTTTTTTTTTTTTTTTTTTTTTTGATTCTATGAAGAATGCCAGTAGTCATTTGAGAGGAATAGCATTCAATCTGTAAACTGCTTTGAACAGTATGGTCATTTTAACAATATTGATTTTTTCCTATCCATGAGCACAGAATGATTTTTCATTTGTGTCATCTCTTATTGCTTTGAGAAGTGTTTTGCTATTCTACTTGTAGAGCTCTTTCACCTCCTTGTTTAGTATATTCCTAGATATTTTATTCTTTTTGCAGCTACCATGAATGGGATTGCATTTTTGATTTGATCTCAGCTTGGTTGTTCTTGATGTATAAGAATGCTAGTGATTTTTATACATTGATTTTGTATCCAGAAACTCTACTCGGGTAGAGACAATGGGGTTTTCTTGATACAGAATCATGTTATGTGCCAAGAGGGATAGTTTGACATTCTCTTGTTCTATTTGATGACTTTTATTTCTTTCTCTTGTCTGATTGCTCTGGCTAGGACTTGCAGAGCTATATTTAATAGGAATGATGATAAGGTCATCTTTGTCTCACTTTTCAAGTGGAATGCTTCTAACTTTTGCCCACTCAGTATGATGTTGCCTGTGGCTTTTTTAAAGATGGCTCTTATTATTTTGAAATATGTTTCCTCAATGTCTAGTGCATTGAGGGTTTTAACATGAAGGGATGCGTAATTCAGTTGAAAGCCGTTTTTGCCTCTATTGAAATGGTTGTGTGATTTTTGTTTTGAGTTCTTTTTAAGTGATGAATCATATTTATTGATTTGCTTTTTTATTTTCTTCTATTTATTTATTTATTTTTGAGATGGAATATGACTCTTGCACCGAGGCTGGAGTGTGATGGCACGATCTTGGCTCACTGCAACCTCCTCCTCACAGGTTCAGGTGATTCTCCTGCCTCAGACTCCTGAGTAGCTGGGGCTATAGATATGCACCACCATTACCGGGTAATTTTGCAGTTTTAGTAGAGACGGGGTTTGTCGTCTTGGCCAGGCTGGTCTTGAACTCCTGACCTTAGGTGATCTGCCTGCCTCCCAAAGTGCTGGGATTACAGGCTTGACCCATCACGCCTGGCCTGATTTGCATATTTTGAAGCAACCTTGCATCCCAGCAATAAATCCTAGTTATTATGGTAGATTAGCTTTTTCATGTGCTGCTAGATTTGGTTTCCTAGTATTTTGTCGAGTATTCTTTCATCTATGTTCATCAAAGATATTGGCCTGAAGGACCTGAAGTTTTCCTTTATTATTATTATTTTTTTTGGTTTTATCTTTGCCAAGTTTTGGTATCAGGATGATGCTGGCCTCACAGAATGAGTTAGGGAGGAGTCCCTCCTCCTCAATTTTTTGAAATAGTTTCAGTAAAAATGTTAACAGCTCTTCTTTATACAGTTCGTAGAACTGGACTGTGAATCTGTTTGGTCCTTGGCTTTTTTTAGTTGATAGGCTTTTATTATTAATTTAATTTCAGAACTCATTGTTCGTCTGTTCAGGGATTCAGTTTCTTCCTCATTCAATCTTGGAGGTTGTATGTTTTGAGGAATGTATTAATTTCTTCTAGGTTTTCTAGCTTGTGTGCATAAAGGTGTTTGTAGTAGTCTCTGAGGTTTTTTTTTTTTTTAATATTTCTGTGGGGCCAGTGATAAGGTCGCCTTTCTCTTTTCAGATTGGTTTCATTTGGAACTTCTCTCTTTTTTTGTTTATGAGTCTAGCTAGTGATCGATCTATCATATTAATTCTTTCAAATAACCAACTCCTGGATTCATTGAGCTTTTGGATGGATTTTTGCATCTCACTTTCCTTCAGTTCAGCTCTGATTTTTGTTATTTCTTATCTTCTGTAATCTTTGGGGGTTGGTTTGCTCTTGTTTTTCTGGTTCTTCCAGTTATGATGTTAAGTTGTTAGTTTGAAATCCTTCTAACTTTTTGATGTGGGTGTAAGAATTTCTTAATTTCTGCCTTAATTTCATTATTTACCCACAAGTCACTCAGGAACAGGTTGTTTAATTTCTGTGTAATTGTATGGTTGTGAGCAATTTTTCCAACATTGATTCTGTTTTTATTGTGTTGTGGTCCGAAAGTGTGGTTGGTATAATTTTTTTTTTAATCTGCTGAGAATTGTCTTATACCTGATTGTGTGGTTGATTTTAGAGTAGTGCCATGTGCAGACGAGAAGAATGTATATTCTATTGTTTCTGGGTGGACAGTTCTGTGGATGTCTGTTAGGTCCGTTTATTCAAGTCTCAAGTTGAGATTCTTAATATCTTTTTTAGTTTTCTGCCTCGATAATCTGTCTAATACTTTCAGAAAAGCATTGATGTTTCCCAATGTTATTGTGTGGTTATCTAAGTCTCTTCATAGGTCTCTAAAAACTTGCTTTATGAATCCTGAGTGCTTCTGTGTTGGGTGAATATATATTTAGGATAGTTAGGTATTCTTGTTTAATTGAACCCTTTACCACTTTCTTCTTTGTCTTTTTTGACCTTTGTTGGTATAAGGTCTGTATTTTTTCTAAAATTCAAATAGCAACCCATGATTTTAAAATCCATAATTTTATATAGAAACTAGGGAGAATTTTTTCCACCATTACTTATTCCAGATAAGAACCATATACAATTTAAGCTAATTCAATGAATACATTTCATTTTCCTATCTCTTAGATCGGTGTGAGACTTAAGTCTTCCTACTCTCAGAAATTAAGAATCGGTAAGTTCTCTTATTATGGGAGCTAAGTGAGGGAGATTGTTGTCCTCACTGCTGATTTTGATTATAAAGAGAGAGCATTTAAGATGAAACTCCATGAGGATCCAAATAATGAATAATGGCAATCAGAAAAAAACCTGAACCCTTAGTGATGCCTAAGCCCAGTCCAGTGTTTCATATTTTAAGTTAATTGAACATTATATCCTCTCTCTCTCTTTAAAAGACAGATCAAATTTAAGTTTTTGCTAATTGTGACCAAAGTATGCTGATTTATACACTAGACAAAAAGGAAGAGGTTGCTTGCTTGGAAATGAAGTATAAGAATGCTCTTATTTTTTAAGTAGTCAAGTATGTTATGAAGTGCATAATAGAAATTAATAATTTTAATTTAAATATAATTGTGCAGACTGCTATAAGTGTGTCAATCTGAAATGTTCTCAATCTGAACTCATGTGAACTAAAGAGACAGATATTCTCCCCTCATAAACCCAATATACAGTAATAGAACAAACATGATATAATCGCTACAGATTGTCCTGTTAAATGCGAGGATAAATGAGTAACACAGAAGTTACTGGTCCACATTAGTTCTAAAATCCAGCAGAGAATATATTAATGTTCTTTCAGTAAGACTCGAAGGCCCAGGAATATTTCTCCACTGACTTGTTGCTCTGCCCACAGGCTCTTGTTATACCCTCTGATTCATAGTTACTTTTTCAAGAAATATATCTCTTGAAATATATGCACCTCACAGTAATTATAAACAAGGTTTCATCTTTTGGAAACTTTGGTTTCCAAAATATTATTTTCATTTTCTAGTCTCTCTTCCCCATTTAGTTCAAGTTGATGGTGTTTTTGTGCATACACTTTTCTTAAAATGTCTATGGTCATCTATGAACCTTATTGGGGTTTACTTCATTAATCAAATGCCACACTCACAAATATATTCAAATGAACACTCCCTCTTGTGGGCTTCTACAAAGGCTGCTGAATGACAAAAACTTTAAACCTTTTAGAAGCCATATCTCTGAGTTCTTTGTTCAGGCATAGTCTTGGATCCTTTTGAGATCTTAACAAATATTTTACAGCCACAGTCTTAGCTGTATCTTTACTGTACATTCCAAAGAGTACCCTGGATTTTTTTTTTTGTCCCAAAATTATTTCTTAATTTTAGTATATTTGACCGTCTAGAACAATTGGTAAGTTTCAAAGTCAGCAAATTCCAGCTCCTTTATGTGTGATAGTTCTACCTTTATCTTTCCACTCGCATCTCATGTTTTATTCGAAGCAGTAAGTAGTATTCAGGCAACATACTTAAAACTCTGGCTGGAAACATTTCCTGTGTCAATCAGTTCATTAGGAACATTATCTACTTTTCGCATTACCAGAGGCAGTAGTACTGCTAAGTTTCTGCCACTACATAAAAAGGATTATATTTCTTACAGTTTCCAATAACATTTTATTCACTTCCCCATAAGTCTTCACTGGAAGACTCTTTGATGACCTTGAACAGAAGCTAATAGTCTCTTCAATGTGCTTTAGGCTTTTTCTATTATTCTTTTAAAATATCTTGAGATTCCTCCCTTGCCCCTTTCCCAAAGTCTCCAGTTTTAAGTGCTTTTTGACAGTAAACACTCTAATGTCAGGTATTAAATTCTGTATTAGTTATCCATTTCAAAACAACAAATTACTCATAAACATAGTGGCTTAAACAATAAGGAAACTTTATTGCCTCTCACATATATATGTTAGAAATTGGAAAGTAGATAATTGGAGTGATTCTGTCTCAGGGCCTTTCATGAGACTTCAAGATGTTGGCTGGAGTTGCAGTCATCTGAAGGTTTGTTGAGGCTAGAGCATTTGCCTTCCAGATGGCTCCCTCAGATGGCTGGCAAGTTGGTACTGGTGTTGGCAGGAAAACTCAGTGTTTTCCTCTATGAGTCACTCCACAGGATTTTTCAAATCTGAAATCTGACTACCCCCGGAGAGAAAGGTGTCAGCTGCAAAATTTGTTATGACATAGCCTCAAAAGTCAGACACCATCATTTCAACAAAGGCCTTTCAGGCACAGGCATCAACCCCTTTCTCTGTGGAAGGCACTATCCAAAAGCACAAATACTTGGAGGTATAGATCATTGAGGGCCATTGTAGAATCTGGTTCTCAAAGAATGCGTGATAGAAGAACAGGTATTTAACATGCATTTGAGCTGTTATGAGGAATGAAAAGGTACTGCTACCCCAACAAGAAAGGGAGAAAAAGTATCAAATACCTGTTTTTCACTTTCAGCATTACAATTGATTCATAATGGTGGAAAATATTTGATTTAGTATTATCTGTACCAATTTTCTGGCATTTCAGTTTTTTCATTAAACCTAATTATTCAACTCATTTATAATGTATTTCATTCTTGTTTAAGCTCTCCTATTTTATTTCTTTTCAATTTGTAATCACAAGTGTTTAAGTGAGTAAGTTTCAGCTACACTGAATCCAAGAGTAGAAAGCTAACGGGTCTCTCTATAAATTCATTATGATATCTTTGAAGTCTTATTTAACTCTAAAATTGTTTGTTATTTTGATAACAGACATTAAAAAGTTTTTAAGAATTAAGATATAATTTGGAAAATTCTCAGGACTTTTAGACGTTTGTTGTAATGTTGTTAAAGTAAAAATATGTAACTAAATTATAAAACATGGGTGAAGAAATGAAAGCAATAGTTGGGATTAAAACAGTAGAGAATTTTGAGTAAAAGTTTTTAAAAACAATTAACAAAAGAAATCAAGGAAAAGTTAAACGTATGGACTAATGGTCACAAACTCAAATACCTACAGGACAGGGCAGGTAACATTTAAAATGGAAAAAAAAAAAAAAAGGGGAAATATTCTGAGAATGGAGTTTTGTGGGAGGTTCCTCATCTCTTCTTCTTCTGTGGGTGCTGCCAGGCTGGTCTTCACATCAACAGTGGCTCAGGGCTTCTAGTTCTCAAGGATCCTATGGAGTTGGAGAGAAAAAGGGTGGTATAGGGCAAGTTAAAAACACCACAATGTTCACTCTTCCTACAGAAATTTACTTTTTATTGAATAAACATTCTTTAAACTGTTGCCAGCCTTTGGTTAATTTCCAAAGTTTTAAAAAGTTAATGCTGACCATTTTTGCCAGTGTTCTTGCTTGTTTGATGGATGGAAGGGTAGATTTTTTTGGAGGTTCTTATTCTGACATTTCAGAAGTGCTTCCCAAATATCTCATTTTAAAATATATATAATATATGCAGCATACAGCGACAGAAAGGGCAACAGTTTGTGCCTTCTTATGTAGGCAGGTGTAGCTCAGGGCTAGAACATTAAATATAACCTGATAAAAACTACCAATGTGGATAGTCCCTTGGACAGCCAATCCATACGGGTCTGCAGCAACCTCAATTCTTGCCTCCTCAGAAGAAATAATTTGACCGAGGGTACATAAGGCAGAGTGAGAAACTGAGGCAAATTTTAGAGTAGGAGTGAAAGTTTCTTAAAACAGTTTAGGGCAGGAATGAAAGTAAGTAAAGCATACTTGGAAGAGGGCCAAGCAGGCAAGTTGAGAGAGTCAAGTCTGTGGCTTGACTTGTGACTTGGTGTTTTATAAGTTGGCATGTGTCCAGTCTCCTTTCCCTTGATTTTTTCCTTGGGATAGGCTGTCCACATGTGCCCTGGCCTGCCAGTACTTAGGAGAGGCTGCATGCGCAATGTGTTCGCTGGAACTGTGCACATGCTCACTCAAGCTGTTCTTCCCTTACCAGTCAAGTGTTCCTAGAAGGTCACATACCGGTTAAACTTTGCCATTTTGCCCCAGAGTGTACATGCTTGAGCCCACTTCTCCAGACTCCTGAGATGTGATCTGGAAGCTGGTAACCACAGATTTCAGATGTTTTCTATGAGGAGGCTACCTTTCCCTGATGCTAACTGTGACCAATTATTATTTTAGAGACACAGTTTATCAACTGCCTGACTGTCACCTGACAGTCCCCTGACATTGCTGGTGGGAGAGGGTGGCCCTCTCCTCCCCTACTGGTGTCTTCCTGACTACCTACTCTAACAGTATCACTTTATTATAATAATAAAAATGAAATAATATATTTCAGAAGCAGCCAAAAATTGTATTTATTTTATTCTGTATAAGAAGTCAGAACAGGTTGGGCACAGTGGCTAACACCTGTAATACCAGCACTTTGAGAGGCCAAGGCAGGGGTATCACCTGAGGTCAGGAGTTCGACACCAGCCTGACCAACATAGAGAAACCCCACCTCTACTGAAAATACAAAATTAGCTGGGTGTGGTGGCTCATGCCTGTAATGCCAGCTACTCAGGAGGCTGAGGCAAGAGAATCACTTGAACCCTGGAGGCAGAGATTGCGGTAAGCCGAGATCGCACCATTGGACTCCAGCCTGGGCACCAAGAGTGAAACTCTGTCTAAAAAAAAAAAAAAAAAAAAAAAAAAAAAAAAAAAGTCAAAACAATGAATAATTTCAAAAAATATTGTCAGTTTAAGCAGAAAGTAAAGACTTTGGACTTTCTTATAGGAAAGCTGAATGGTGGGTGCTGAGTGGTGGGTCTCGCATATCCTGAGAATTCACTTGTATAAATCACATAACTTTTTGCAAAATACATATTTATGTTCTTAAATCAAAATACATGTTTATAATCTTAAATCATAATCAAAACCAATCTGTTAATTAGTACAGGCTATACCATCTCCTCCTTTCAAACAAGTGCAGAATTTGTTTCTTTGTATTTATATATCCATGGGGCACTTGTTTGTCAGCTAATTGAAAAGAGATTATGTTCTTTCATGTTAGCTGTGAGGTATTGGGTTAAAAAGAAAGGAAATGAGAAGTATAGACTAAAATGGAAAGGCTTCTGATGTACACTAGGTGTCTTGGAGTGGTAATAAGCACACCATAGAGGTGGGAAGTTAGATACAGAAGCTGATGAAACTAGTCAAGAGGATTCAGAAGTCAAAAACATTATTTTTCCAGACCTCAATACTGTCTTATTTGCCCACACATTAGAGGCTCTGTGAAATCATAATATGACTAGGCTTTGATGTTGATGATCCCGAGATGGATGATGGCAGCACCTGGGGCTTCCCAAGTGGCCTTGCTCAGGGATCATGAAGACAAGTAGGAGACAGGGCAGGAGTAGAAGAGGAGAGCAACCAACACATGATGACAGAAAAGAGATTTGCAGAACTCACAGACATTAATAAGTAGAAATTTTTGGGTGGAAACTGTGGCCCTGCTTTAAATAGGTGGACATTGTTAAGACCATAAACTGGTGGCCTACATTTAAATTGCATTTTCCTTTTATCCTTTTGACCTTCTTTTAGGTGGTCCACTCCTCCGTCCAACCTTCTAGTTTCCTTAGCACATACTTGGTGATCTGCCTTCACTAGAATGATAAACTAACACCTCAGTGAATAGATTACATTGAATTGACTTCAAGACACATTGGGGCATGTACTGCAAATAGACAACTCTTACAAATCTAGATACCTGAATTGCTTCTGCCCAAGTACTCTTGAAGTTCAATTTGTCTGTCAGAAGTGATTTACTATTTATATTTCCAAATAGATATGTGTTTCTGAAAGGTCTGTTTACTGTTCTGTCAGGGAAACATACTGTTAAATGAGTGAATTGTTGATCTAAGCCACTGACCCACAGGATTCCTTGAAATGTTCTAGCCATTACCCGGCCAGCATCTACTGATTTAGTCAAACATGTTATTCCTTCACAAAAAGCTAGGTTACTATATTCATCTTCTATCCTTAAAAATTTCTGCATGGAATAGAACAACTTAAAGCTTTTCCCTGGGACAACAGTTATCTGTTACATTCAGCCCACAAAGAACCCTATGTGGTCTACTTTATTCTATGTTAACTCTAAACTGTTATGTCGAGCTTGTTTTTATCCTGCCTTGATTAACTGATGATACCAATGATTTCTGCTACAAATGCCCTTATAGGGAAGCTGATAACTCTTCATGCTCTCAATGTCAATTTACTCTTCTTAACTCATATGAACAGAGTGTCTGTATATTATAATGTCTGATATAACATTTTTGAAAAAGAAAGAGGCCATTAACTGATGGAACACTAGAAAAATCGGCACAAAAATCACAGAAACATATTTTGCATATTAATTAACACTTCAAGAACTATATGTACTCATTATTATATGTATGTTTGTATTCAAAATTATATATACATAGGCATACACATATATACAAATACACGCATATACACATATGCACACTATATATACACATATTTATAGTATTTCCCAGTTTTCTTGTACTATATAGACTCTTCTGAAATAATGCCTTATGTGTATATCTTTACCACGAAGCTCCACTAACTTGATAGAGGGCAATAAGTAGGAGGCTTCTTATATTTCTTTGGTATTACATATCAGCTATATTGCATTCTTCCACTGGAAACTTTTGCTGTGACCACTGCTTCTCTTCTTTTTCTATAACATGTTTTTACTCGTAATAATCTAGAGAACATTAGAAAAAGAATTTAAACTGGATGATACACAGGTATTTCCCATATCCCTTTCAAGCCATAGATTTTACTAGTTACTAAATGAGAAGGAACTGGAAGTTAAGGTTGTAAATCATTTGGTGCTGGTTAAAACTTCTTCATGTTTAAGTTAACTAAGACAGTTTTATATGATGTTCTTCAGATAAAGCACTTTCAATAAATCTTTGCTGCTTTTAAAAAAAAATCTGAAGTTAAACAACTCCTTTGGGTATTCCTGAAGAAAAAAACATTTTAATTAGTTGAGTCTCGAAAGACTTTGGCATTGCAGATTCTGGTGCTCACTCAATGTGGGGATGAATAGGGATTACCATAAATAGAAATACTTTAAATTATTCTCTTTCCTATGATTATTTTAAAGATATTTTTCCCATGGTTCTATACAAAATTTTTTATACTGGAGCATTTTGAATACTATGTTTGATTAAGAACCATTTTGTTTAAGACCGCTCTCCATAGACTCCACTATATCCCCTTGAAAGTGGCAACAGCTCATATGTTTTCCAAGAAGTTTTTACACATGATGGCAGGTGATGAAGTACGATCATATATTCAGGTAGTGGGGTGAAAAAATTGGGATTTGCACTTGGATTCACTTAAGCGTTTTGACACTCAATACCTTCATCTTCAAAATAATGATGTTGTTTGTTTTCAGAGGAAGAAAAGAGATAATGTCTAAGAAAAAATAAATCTTCTAACACTGTACAGTGCTCCACAAATCCTAGTTTTTATTATTCATGACTATTGCAGATGATTGGCAAATTTATATAAAATGCCCTTGTCCCTAAAACATCGATACCAGAGAGGTTATTGTGGAGCAAAAGGAAGTTGCAGTGTTGTCTCGACTATCTCTGTGTCCAATCTAGTACTGTCATCTGCTCTCAGTAGCCAGAACCTTTCCAAGGTGGATGTGCTGATGCTTACCTCTTAGGGCAACAATCAGGGTTGAATGACTTATCCTCATCCTTTTGCTACAATGTCTCTAGCTTATTTTCCCTTTTTCCATGGATGAGTAACAAGAAATAAAGGTCAGAAATTAGAAAACTCTGAAAGCTAGCCACTTGCAATGGCACATAATTGTATCACTGATCGCATGTGGATCTCATAGTTTATGATCAAAAATGAAGTTCATTTATTTGAGCTAGCTGTTTATTCCTTCTTTTCAGGAAGCATTGAGAGGCTTTCTAGGATGTGCCAATGTGTGTGTGTGTGTGTGTGTGTGTGTGTGTGCGCGCGCAGAACGATAAATCAACTTATTTCTGAAAAAAAGGTGAATTATGAGAAAGTGCCTTCATTAACTTTTCTTATTGCTTTATTTGTTTCGAGAAATACAATGGTCTGAAAACAAGTTTTTTGTAATAGCATTGGCATTAAAAACAATTTCCAAGACTCTATGATCATGTGCAGATTTACATAATAACAAACTCTACTAAAAGTGTTGTAAATTAAATAGATGTTCAAATTAACAATTGAGACGCCCATGGGCTAACTTAAACAAACACATATCTCTTAATATCCAGCTGAGAAGCCAGAATAAGATATTAGAGAAATTGTCACAATGCTGGGATTTTATCCTGACTGTGCAATATTTTAGTTCCTCCACCTGAAGACTTTGTGGGGAAAGGGCATATTAGAATCCTTAAGTCAGGTAACATAGTCTGACAGACCCTGTCACACACTATCACAGGTGCTGATACTGGCTTTTGATCTTCCTTATACCATCCTTCTTTTATTTGCCTACTTTCCTCTTCTTTTCTCTCAATTGCTTCACTTGATTTCCCATGGTAACTCACCTTCCCAGAAAGAAGGGGAAAAAAGAAGTTTACAGACACCAAGTGAGTACATTTTTCAAATATTTAAATAAGTTTTGCTATAGGCGATTCAATATGATTGCTCATTAGAAAAAGCGAATCTTCTAAACTTTAATATTTTACAAATTGGAAACTAGATTGTATCACAGGATGAAATAAAATGATTGGCTACGATTAGAAATCCATTGTCCTATTGACTTGAAAAGCATTTTTATGTCAACGTTTATCATTTTTATTATGGTGAACAAGTGATTTAACCTCATGAAGTCTCAATGTTCTCATCTGGACAATGAGTACGGTATCAGGCACCTCACACGATTATTATGAAGATAACATGATATTATAAATTGAAAGGTGCTTAAATGGGTTCTTGGCTCACAGATCACAATATATGTACATAGGTGTTTTAGTTATTGTTGTACTTCAAAACCATAGTATCTGAAGTCAGAGAATATGCATTTTTATTATTTCACTAAGTTTGGTGACTAGATATTCTTATAAAATCTTTCTGTTTTATCTAGATCTTTAATTTCTCTAATTTGAAAACACAAATAATAATTACACTGATAACATCAGAAATATATCAGTCAGCATATCATTAAACTATAGTAATGAAATACCCCCAAATTTCAATGGCTTAAGACAATAAAATATTATTTCCTACTCATGTAACATGTCCATTACAGGCCAGCAGCAAACTCTGCTTCAAGTCATTGCCAACTTTCTTTTGGGACCCAAGATGATAGAGAGGTCACTACCAGAGATACTACTGTTCACCAAGGTGAAAAGACGGAAAAACATGGGAAGGCACACGCTAACTCATAAAATACCTACCTGAAAGTGATTCACATCATTTTATTATTACATTTCATAGAACAAAGTAAGGCATATGGCTGCACTTAACTTTAAATGGGCAGGAATGAACAGTTTATCATGTACCTGGACAGAAGAAGCCCAAACACCAGTATCTGGCTCCAAAATCTACAAAAGTATATATTTGAATTAAAAAAAAAATTATAGTAAAAGCGTTTTATAAATTGAAAAATATACATAGTGCATATTATTATTACAGTTTAGAAAAAATAAATTTCCTATTTTATGTTTATTTTGTATGTATTTTTAAACCAGCATTCTGTAACACTACTTGAGATATATTAATTGAGATTTACTTGAAATAATAATATTTTACTTTGTAAGAAAGTAAATATTTTAGCATTAATTAAGCAATTGGATGGAAACAGAACTCATGGTTGATTTTAAACGAGCTTCCTCAGATGAAGTCCTCTACAGTACTTTGGTTCCTGTATAGGAATAAGAAAGCCCTTCTGAATACTGTGCAAGAGCTTGATGCACTTTTGAGTTCCTTCTTGATTAGAATCTGTGAATCTCTGATAATTGCCTTAGAAAATGAGTACCAAATAAAATGTATGTATGCTAACATTATATGTTGCAGAAATATTATGAAGCTGAAAGAAGGTAATATTAGTGTAAGTGAATATGATGTTCCATACTGATTGGGAAGTTATTTCATGGTCAGCTTAGTTCTCCTGACACTCCTCATTCTCTGCTGCCTCTTTTCATACCCTCTGTTTTCCAATAACCTATCAGCTTTTCCCTAATTGTCATACAAGTAGACTAATCTGTGCTCTTTATTGGTTGGTGCTCCAGGCCTCATATATTTATGCAATAATACTTGTTACGACTTTTTTTGTGTGAGATGTGATTAACATACATGGCTATCCTCAGGTAACAAATACTTAATAAACTCACCATTTAATGACTTTTTTTTTCAATAAACTAGTCATTTTACTAAAAATCAGATAAAAGTCTTTTATGCCTATGCAGTTTTACATGCTCTGTATATTTTAATGTTTATAAATGATGCATTTTTAAAAAAATTTATTTCCAAAGCCACAGATTCAAATAGCATTTTAGTAAACATGCTTTAGCACACATATAGCAAATATGTTTTAATATAAAAGACCCTAACATATTAGTTAATGATAATTAGTAAAGCAAGCATAAGTAAAGCTGCGTATAATCTTGACTTTCTACCTGAACAGATTGAATCTACCACTTGTCTCTCTGACACCCTAAAAAAAAAAAATTCAGTTTTTTAACTTTGATTTTAAATGGACAGCAACTGTTCTCCCTAGGGAAATATTCTCAGCAGAAAATCCCAGAGTCCTATAGTCAATAATAAAGAAAAAAAAAATGTGACAAATGGGAAAAAGATCTTCTGAATAAATACATAGGTCACGAACAAAATGATATACTTAGAAACATTTTTATGATATCTGTACATCCTCTTTTCAAGACTGAATTTATCAGAGAAATGTCCAGCAATGTGCGACTTTGTGTGATACTATGGCATTCAAAAGCATACAAATTTTTTGAGTGAGGTTGTAAATGATATAAAATATCTCCTTTTAAATCTGAGCTTATACAGTTATATCAACTGCAGAGTTGTAGCACACATTGAAGTAACTATAAACAATAATGTTTTCAACTAATAATATCTGGAATTGTTTTTTTTTTTTTTTTTTATCTTGTAATAGGTAAGTTCAGATCACCCCATAACCAGAGTGTAATGAAATTGTCAACATTTTCTTCATTTCTTCTTTTCCTGACAAATGGTGTGAACATATCACCTTTTTCTCTTAATGGAAAACCTAACTGGAATACATCAAAATGCTATTAGGTTTTTCATTTTCTTCTACAATGCAATGCTGGGGAATGCGTGCAGCCTTCATCTGCGCACCACTGTGGAATATTCCTTGTCCCTGATAAAATGACTGCACAGGAAAATCAAGCAGAATTGTTCTCTGACTTGTATTGCTTCTCCTTTGTTACAGTCTCTCCAAGAATGTGTGCAGGGGGATTATCTGTGCTGTAGGAATACACATGGGTTATGTTAACCAAATGTGTTTAAAATTTTACCCAAGTAATTTTAATGTGCAAACAAGTTTAATGAAAAAGTCTTTATGTCCAACACTACTTATGCATATGCTGTATTTTGGAATGAAAGGAAGTGCAGCAACACAGACAGCTTGCCATGCGTTTCAAAAGACACTTATTGCAATATTATGTAGGAAGAGGGAAAAATAAAATCAAGTGCCCTTACCCCATGGGAAATATCTGTAGACTATTCATTGTTTAATTTATTTGGTCTTGAACTAAACCAATAATAGGATATAAAATAAATCCAAGTGAGTATACATGAGGCATAGGCATAGAAGTCAATATAGAAAAAGAATATTCCATCCATAAAATGTTACCTATGGATTATAACTATTAAAATAGAAAGTATCATTTATTCTGTAATGACAATTTAAGAAGAAGAAAACATTAAGTGGCGTTTTTGTTGACCTCATCAGCAATTTGATTTCCTTGCTATAAAATAAAAACAAGAATACTTAAAATGAAGTGTATGTATATTTTCTCTATGACATAAAATTTCTAAAGAAGTAGTTATTTGCCAGAAACATGGTTTTTTTATTAAGTCACACAAATTACAAACGGTCATTTTTTAGAAAGGAAGTCCAGTATGACATAAGTAATGTGATAATTGAAGAAACCATATAATTATAGCAAAAAATAGTTTAAAGCTATTTTGAACAGCCTTTGGATTCAGCAAAATAAAAATTTCTCCTTGCTTACTCATATCAGTCAGCTTTAAATTGTCAATGAATTCAGAAACGATTGAATCTTTTTTTCCAGGTGTGTTATTCCTAACAATCCTTCAGCGATTCTTCTAGCAATGTCTGAACGGTGGTATCTTGATTCGCTCTGAATGACAGGTCCAGAGAAGCATTTCTCCTAATGCTTAGAAAGAGCAATAAATATTTTCTTGGAGCTCTTGTTATGATTTATTTTTAAAATCTTAACTAGAGTTATGGGAAAGACTTCATAGTGAAACATTTTTGTTTTATTTCACCTCAACTGAAACATATCAGCTATGGAGTGAAACTCATTTCAGGTACAAAAATGATGCTACAATATTCAATAACTGAACTTCCTAGAATAAATGGCTATTAAGAACACAGAATATAGTCTATTCCATCCCCAAATAATTTACTGCTAAATGTGGGATGGACACTGTAAGGCCAGGAAAAACATATTTATGCCTCCCCCCTTCCTCTTTTATGTGTCTGAATAATTTAAAGGCCAAAATCAAATGTTATGCATCACATTTTCCTAAGGGAAGAAACTTACCCTAAATTGAAAATCAGAATTTAATATTTTCCTGATAAATATATACTGCCTCCATTAGAGCAATTTGGGGGCTACTCAGTTACTGTCTTCAAATTTGCTTTGTTTAAGGTACAATAGTGACTGTAGAGAAATTTGCACTTTTTATTCAGGCTCATCAGTGTAGTGTAGCTGTAATCTCAGATGGAATATTTTCAAACAAAGAAAGACTAAAATGCACCTAGAAAATCAAATATTGAGGTCATTAGCTATCACCATTTGGTTTTGCTGTAATAACATTCCAGTTGCATACATGGCAATTTACATCGCATTACCCATTATGCCCTGTGCTGCAATTTGGCTTTTGGAGGTTACTGTACCTTGATTTACTCTGTTAGAAGAGAGCATTTTCTAAGCATCGAAGCCATGCTGTTTCAGGGCCCACTCTACTCTGTACTTGCAGATTCTGTGAAAACAACGTGCAGTGACATATTGAACTGGAAATCTTGAAATTTTTACCATAAAAAATCTTTAGGAAAAAATCTCACAATCTTTTATTTAAAGCAAATCAAAGAAAGGTAAATTGGAAACTGACAACTATAAGTTTCATCTTTTCATGCGTTTTGCAGCTATGACAGATTTCTCTGGCTTCCATTATTTGTGTGGCATGTATTTGTTTTATTTTTAATTATAGATGTGAAGTAGCTGCCTCACTGATTCATTTACTTCAACATTAGCTGCTCACGGTAGATGCTCAATCCACTAGATATCTGTCACAATTTTGGATTGGATACCCATTATCGAGATTGATAGCAGTTATCAAACCTCAAAATACGTGTGTGTTCTCTTTTAAATATTAGCTGTCAGAGTGTGATAAGTTGTGTTGGGTTGTATAGAGCAGGGTTGAACATATGACACAAGGAGGCTTAGTTTTAAAGACGAACACACTTTATAGCTGAAATCCATGACAAAAGAGAAAGGCAGGCAGAATGTCAACATGTGCAGAAGACAAACACCAGGGTTCAGTAACCATTCCAGATAAAGGAAAACAATTTGACCTTCCTACTTTTGTCTTACAAAATGATTTGTTTAACTTTTAACTTTAGAAGTATAACAGGGAGAAAGCGCATAAAATAGCTCTTGTGCAATGGAGAATATGGTCTTTACTGTAAATTCTCGGGGAGGTGGCTCTGCCAAAGAATTATGAAATTCTTGAAATATGTATTATGTGTAAAGTCATATTTTATGAAAATGTGAAAAATCTTTCCATTTTTAAGAGTTAATTGAAATCAGTATGGATCACTTTGGGCACTCATTTTTAAAAGGGCCTTAGTTTGAATATTCTGTTTTGTGCATATGTAATATCTTAATATTAAACACTACCTATCGGCTTAGAGGAAGTACATATTGGCACACCAAACTACAGCATATTGATTTTGTCTTGACAACTTTATTTTCTTCTATCTGAAAATGGTCTCTAAAAATTTTGCTTACATATTTTTCTGGAGAAATTTGCACATTAATGCTATCTAATTGGCTACTATATAGTCTTTATGATATCCTGGCAGAAGAGACTGCTCTAATAAGGAAACTCTCGTACAATGTTGCCTCTTTAATGGGTACTTTTAAAGTATGTAATTCTCCCTTTGTCCACAATTTTTTGTAAATACTCTCTTCTTCTGACAGAAGGCTATTGATAATTTTATTACCATTATGTTTTATATCTTTAAAACTTCTTAGTAAAGACCTCACTTTTAGCCAAGTAAATGTAGTCTTTTAATTAAGTGAAAAACTTGAAAAGGAAGCCTATTGCAGAGAGGCTCAATTGTTTCCTGCAACCTTTATGAAAAGGGCAGGGTGTTAAAACAAACCTCCCACTTTTATTTTCAAAGGAGAAAAAAAAAATCAGTGCTAAAGATAATCTCTCCATTAGTATTGTTAATAGTGTTCAGCTTTCTTGATGTGCTTTAGAAGCAGACGGACTTGTCATGAGCATCACATTTGCAAGCACTGTCACAGCTTCTGAAGGCTCTGGAGAAAGGACAGAAGTGTGTTAACAGTAACTGCAAGTGGCCTTTGGGGAACAATAAGCTTACCTTAGACTGTGCCTAGCTTTTCAAAAAACAAGTTGCTATATTATACTCCATACTCACGTTAGTGCTCATATAATGCTTGACCCAGCCTCATTTTTTGAAGTACCGTTTCCATTTCTAAACTCCTTTCTCATCCCCTTTGGATCATCTAATTTGAGTATTATAGCACCTACCCTCAGAACAGTGATTGCAGCATGCGTGTCCAATGGTTTCTTGTACAAGGGCTTAGCTACTCAGATTGGTAGATATATGTTTTCCATTTTCTCCAAAATATTTGACATTTTAGTTCTGATAAGCCTCCTAGCACTCAGGTGTCATAAATAATTATCTAAGAAAACCCATGGTATTAAGCTAATAGATTTAGATGATCCCAAGATTTTTGGAACAATTGTGCCCTGAAACTCTTGAAGCATATTGAAAACACTCGACAAGAACAATGTCAAGCTCATACAGAATCTTGTCTAAACTGAACTTAATTTTTGTTTCTTTTTTCTGTTTAATCACTAATCTGCTCTATGTTGCTGGTGTCATTAAATAAAGCACCTTGTCATGGTAGTTTCTTTATGCAGGCTGGCCAAGGGAATGGGCAAAGTTTACATGGCTGTATTTTGTTCCAGTAGAGCAGTGGCTGCAGCACAATCAGTCTGAATAAGTAATCAGCTAGGATATTGTTTCAAGATTTGTATTTTCCTTAGGTCAAGTAAGTCCCTAACTGACATACTTTTATAGAATTAGGCAAAGCCTAACTGAGTTTGGCATCTAATCTGTTTTAGCCAGTAGTTCATTTTATCCATTGTCTATATCTATTGGGAGTCCAAGCTGCCCATCATATAAACAATGTGTGCTCTGCTTCTTTGTAGAAATGGTACAGATTTTGTTTCAAAGATGAAATACAAAATAAAATATGTCATATATTCACATGAGATAAATATGCCATGAGAAATGTTCATATAAAATAAATAAACTGCAGGAAAATCTCTCAGAAAGAAAAGTATTCAAAACCAAGATACACACACACACACACACACACACAATGCTACACATATAACATATATCACCAATTGCAAAAAAAGTCCGTTGTATTTTTAGGGTGTGTTGGAAAGCACTTTTTAAATTTTTTCTTTTTTTTATTTGCAGAAATATACAATAATCACGAGGAACATGATTTGCCCTATAAGATTTTTAAACTCATAGGATAGAAAAGGTCATTTTATAATGGGGCTTCACTGAGCACGTGTCTATTTAGATACCCAGGTAGAGCTCTCACAGCAATGTATGCCAGCCAATCGACTGTGAATACTTAACTCAAAAATGGGATTAGGGCATTGTAGTCAGGAAATATTATAGAAGACATTACAGGATATGGAAATATAAAAAGTGTCAATCCAATATACTAATCGTTAAAATGTGCTACATAGAAAAATCATAATAGAAACTTCTAAAGACAATGTGTATAGATTGCTATTATTTTGTATGTTTGAATGCGTCAAGTAAATTCTCAAAAGGTTTTGTAATTATTTTAAACTTTGAAGAAAATGTACTCAAATTATTATAACTTGTATTTACAATACTATATATCCACCCATACATATATATACACAAACATGTATATGTGTATGTGTATGTTATGGGTGTGTATATATGTACACTGATATGTACATTCATATACAAATCACTTTAAGGAGTTTTTCCTTCTCTTATTTTTTCAAAGATATTTAAAATAAAAATAATAAGAAATGACAACAAAGTCATTTCTAGCTATGAATAAAAGGAGCATAAAATAAATAAAATGGCACTGGGGGCATTAGAAAGTACTGTGACTTTTTAGCCTCAAAGAAATCCAGAGTTGTAATAAGGTTTCATCTGTTGTTATTTTTCTCCCACTAAGCAGACCTCTCCAACTCTCAGCTCTGATGCTCAGGGAAAGTAAAGCACAGCAGTTGAATTTCACCCACTCACACTCTACCTGACTTGTGGATAAAGATAACAGTTGTGGTCCCTGTTGCTTTCAGTTCTTTCCTTGAGATGACTTAATTCATCACAAACAGGGTAAGCAATAAAAAGTAAGGGTGAAGCCTGTGCTTTAGTATGAACATAAACTGTGTCTTATATATATTCAAATTCATGTCTAGTTGGAAGAAATATTCATGACTAATATTAAACTAAGCCCAGAATTAAGCAAAATGCAACAGACATATATTGAAGTGAGCATTTTATTATGTGACATGTCAGTCAGATTAAAGAAAAGGGTGCATGACACCGACAGGATATTGCATGTATATCAAGCAATCTATTTATATGTGACAGGGAAGGTTTGATTTCTGGAAAGAATGACAACCCAATGAAATAACAGCTCGCCTTCAAAATTACTACAGTATAAATGTACATCTTTTAAGATGGAATTTTAAATTGCAATTAACAAAATGTAGATAAATATGCTTAGGAATGAATAGTGACATAGAGGAAGAAAGAGGATGGAGAAATCTGTGTAAATGCAAAGGTTTTCAAACCACTATTGCCAGCATCCAGAAGAGGATGCTGGTGGATGATTGCATGCCTCTTAACAATGTAACAGCAAAAAATTTTAAACAAGTTATTATTTGTTACCCAAGCAGAAGGGTATGGGTGTGGGCCGGAGTTAGATTGCCACTTGGGAAAAAGTAGAATATAAAATACAAACTCTGCTATGAGTAATAGCTATTAGGGAAATGATTCTGCTTATGAAAATCAGTGCTATGATCTTTATATCGGCACTTTTTAGAACAAATCTATAGATTTTACTCTATAAGAAGTCTGCTTTTGTTCCTCTCATTCCTTTCCTCCCTTCCCTCATTTACCAAAGGATAAGGAATGGAAGAAGATCAACCATAGCACTAAAACCTCATAATTACTATGTGTCTTTGATGGAAGTGCCCTGTGCTAGAGGGATAGGCATGGAGTTGGGGCGAAGGGGGGGGGGGGAGAGAGAGAGAGAGAGAGAGAGAGAGAGAGAGGGAGAGAGAGACTAAAGCTGAAACCACTAACTTTATTACTAGCAAAGATAAATTGCAGTGAAACAGAAGTTATTTGAGTTCACAATCATTACGCTTGGATGCTCTTACCAGGTACTGGGATAAGAAGAAAGAACAATCAGTGGTCAATTGACTTTACTTTTCTTAAATTATAATTTGTATGACTTTTACATGTTCCTAGGATTAGCTGAGCAAACCACTGAGAGACCACCTGACGAGCAGTCTATAAAGTATGCTAAATGAGAAAAGCAGAGGTTGGGTGTGATGCTTGTCAAGATGGGTTCTCTTAGCAGCAGCAGCGGGAAGAGCTATGGCTGAAGCTCCTCTCTTGTATTTCCAGCGGCTTAGGCAATATCCAAGTGGTGCATGTGGGGGAGCTACAGGACTGATGCAATCAGAGCTGGCTTGTTCATCAATAAAGGCAAACTGTATTTTCTCATAACCTTTCCTTCTTTGTTCAAAAGGGACTTCCATTTTAAACTGTAATCTGTGACTTTTGAAACGGACATTAAGGAATCTTGCCGACAAATACTTCAGGCTGATTTTCTTTTTCTCTCCTTCTTGCTGTTTTTAAAAAAGTCGTCATGACAGGATTATGAGCAGGTGAAAGATATCAAATATCTAGTAGACAATTAAGCTCCCACTACCCCAAGATTTCTGATGGGGTTAAGTTTTTTAGGAAATGTTATACAGAGTTGCACACTAACGTTACTGGTCAGTGGACACTGGCCACACTGATTCTAAGACAATGCCATTTCCACAATACATAGACTAAAATTTGTTTTGAATATTTTCTACTTTCTATTTTAATTTAGATTTTACTTGGTTACCTGTAACCACTGAATGTATCACTAATGCCATCTTAATATTGAACGGACTTTTAACAGTGTAAAAACAATAACAAAAAATTATGACCTAGAAATGATAAAACTCTAATAAACAAAGCATGGCAAAATAAATTATTTTTATACCTAAGCAGTCATTGTACCATAGTCTTGACAATACCAAGGCAGAAAAATTGAACAATGTTTGATTGGTGATATGCAACTTAGTCTCTGTCTCTCTCTCTCTCTCTCTCCCCCTCTTTTCTCTCAAGTCCCTTCCTTGAGAGTGGCATTTTTTGGCTGCATTATTGGTGATATTCAGCACATTGGCTAAATATTAGAGAAAAGTCTCATTTCCCAGGAGAGAGAGCAAATTTTGACCCCTTTTGATACACTTTCACAATTAAAAATATATCTTTTGTGGACACCTCTTATTTAAGAGACTCAAATAATCCTAACATATTTGGGAAATTACTGAAAACCTTGATCTTTAAATTATTTATGGAAAGTATTGAGGTAAGGGAGAAGAAATAAACAACAGTATTCTTTAGGGCTTAGTTATGAATTGGGTCTTGACATTTTCTTTTGGGTTTGCTTACAATTTTCAATGTCATGTGCCATGGACAAAGTTTCACCACATCTGGCATGTATACCTTCCAAATGGAAAGCAGGAGGTGGTTAGTCATCTGGCAAAGCAATTTTAGTATACTGCACCTACTATTAATCTCAGGGTAAAGCTTCTCTGAGTAACAGAAAGTGGTTGCTTTTTCTTTGTTTCTTTCTATCACATTAAAAGGTACAGAATACTTAGAGATGAAAGATTATTCTGATTGCCTATTTTACAATGTGTATGTGTATGTATGTGTAATATATATGCCTTACATTATATGCCATAAATATATATAACTATTATTCATCATTTTACAAGTGAAAGCTAAATATATATCCAAAAATATTGATTACAAAAAGTATCAGGGTAGTTTATGTTTTAATAACTTAGTAGTTTCGGAAAGCAAGCAGATGCTTATGAACACTGTGAGATCAAATTTTTAATATGTTTTTTTTGTTTATAGTGATGATATTTTTATCAATTTCATTATATGTACTATGGAGGTAGGAAAATTTAAGCTTTTCCTGAGCTGTGGCCCTTTGTCCTCTGGATATATTAAAGTCTGTCTTCTATAAAAGCTGTTACTGTTACAGTTCTGCTTCTATGCCTCTCCAGACGTAGAGGCTTTGCTTAGACACCATCTTCTATCTAATAAGAAATGAATGCACCGAGTGGGGTGGGAAATGGTAAATGATTGAATGTTTTGCTTCAGAAGCAACACCAAAAATTCTTACTTAACCAAAGTACATTCTGTTGGTTAAATAGTGTGAGTACATAGAGTCATGAGAAAATATTGTTATTTAATAATTAATATAAAGAGAAGAAAGGTATTTTGTTGACATGGTAACTTAGTCTCTCTCTTTCTCTCTGTCTCTGTCTCTCTCTCCTCTGATTCACAACTAGAAAGAAATATGAAAACTCAGCAAGATGTTTTCTCACATGCTCTAAAAAGGTTTGTTTAAAATTTATTTTCTTCACTGACTATACTATTTGCCTCACAAGTTGTACTGCTATGAACTGTGTTGTGTTTGAAATTATTTTGGAAACATGCAGACAATGAATGACTAGTCTAAGACTTACAGAGAATACTGGAAAAATGTTCATGTTCACCACTGAATAATTAAAACTTAGCTCAATTCTTGATTTATAGACTGTACTTCATAAACTGCTTAATAAATGAATCATTGAATGAGTAACTGAATAAATAGGTGAACAAGAAATTGGAAAAAATAAAAGTAAAAATTTGACATGAACTCATAATAAATGCTGAATGATATTAAAAATTACTACAGGCATAATTCATTTTATTGTGCTTTGCTATATTGTGCTCTACAGATACTGAGTTTTTTACAAATTGAAGGTTTGTGGCAATCCTGCATTAAGCAAGTGTATTGGCACTATTTTTCTATGTGCTCAGTTTGTGTTTCTCTGTCACATTGTGGTAATTATAGCAGTACTTCACACTCTATTATTATTATTATATCTGTTATGGTGATTTGTGATCAGTGATTTAATGTCACTAATACAGAAGGGAAGTGCTGGGAAGGGAAGAGCATGGTTTCTTGAAATGATACTGAAGGGGGGAAGGGAAGTGCTGGGTGGAAGAGGGCGTGGTCCCTGGCTAGGGCTCCATCCCTACGGACCTGGGCAAGGACAGGCATTTTCTGCCCAAATGTTGCATTTTCCAAGACCACCCTGGCCTTTTGCACCCTTAACTTATGCTTATAAAACCCCAGAGACCCTAGCAGGCAGCCACAGGTGGCCAGATGTTGAGAGAATCCCATCAACAGAAGAAGACTCAAGTGGTCGGTTGTTGAAAGGACCTGGAGAGGGGCACACCAAGAGCACACTGACAGGCACCAGCAGGCTGGCAGGCCATCAACCAGTAGAATGAGGTGGAGTTTTGTCCAGGGCAGTCGGAGGAGAGACTTGGCCACCGATTGGTCCCAACTCCAAGGGAAGACCATCTCCCTTCTGGCTCCCCCATCGGCTGAGAGCTACTTGCACTCAATAAAACCTTTCACTCTTTCTCCAAACCCACGTGTGATCCAATTCTTCCAGTACACCAAAGCAAGAAACCCTGGGATACAGAAATCCCTCTGTCCTTGTGATAAGAAAGGAAGTCTAATTGAACTGGTTAACAGAAGCCACCTATAGACAGAAGATGTAGCTAAGATCACTGGCGAAGGTGGTGGCTACACTAAACAATAGAGTTTTAGTGTAGATGAAACAGTCTTATATTGGAAGAAGGTGTCATCCAGGACTTTCCTAACTAGAGAAAAGAAGTCAAGGTCTGGCTTCAAGGGTACAAAAGAAAACCTGACTCTCTTGCTAGCAATGAATGCAACCAAAACCCTAGGTCAATTAAGAATTATGCTCAATCTCAAAGTTGGGAATGGTGGTGCGTGCCTATAATCCCAGCTACTCATAAGGCTGAGGCAGGAGGATGGCTTGAGCTCATGAGTTTAAGAACAGCCTGGGCAACATAGTGAGTAACTCTGTAAAATAAATAAATAAATAAGTAGGAATTATGTTCCGTCTCTGCTGTCTGTGCTGTATACATGGGACAACAAAGTCTGGATGAAACAACATCTGTTACAGACTGGTTCAAACCTATTGTTGAGAATTACTTCTCAGGAAAAAAAAGAGTCCTTTTAAAACATCACTGGTCATTAACAATGCACCTGGCCACCCAAGAACTCTGATGGAGATGTACAAAGAGATAAATGCTGTTACCAGGTCAGCTAACACAACTTCCATTCTAAAGCCCAAGGAGTAATTTTGAATTTCTAGTCTTATTATTTAAGAAATATATTTTGTAAGTCTGCAGTTGCCATAGATAGTGATTCCTCTGATGGATCTGGGGAAGTCAAACAAAAACCTTCTGTAAAGCATTCACCTTTCTACATGCCAGTAATAACATTTTTGATTCATAAGCCGAAGTCAAAATAACATTAACAGGAGCTTGGAAGAAGTTGATTTCCACCTCACTGGATGACTTTGAAGTGTTCAAGACTCCAGTGGAGGAAGTAACTGCACGTGTGATAGAAAGAGAAGAGATCTAGAATTAGAAGTGGTGCCTGGAGATTGGACTACATTGCTAAAATCTCATGATAAAACTTTAATAGATGAGGATTTGCTTCTTATAGATAAGCAAAATAGTAATTTCTTGAGATAAAATCTCTTCCTGGTGAAAATGCTGCAAACTTTGTCAAAATGACCACAAAGGATTTAGAATATTCCATAAACTTAGTTGATAAAGCACTGATAGAGTGAGGATTAACTTTAACTCTGAAAGAAGTTCTGCTTTTGGCAAAATGCTATCAAAACAGCATCCCGAGGTATGGAATAATCTTTCATGAAGTAAAGGATCAATTAATTTGGCAAACTTCATTGTTGTCTTACTTTAAGGAACTTCCACAGTCACCCCAGCTTTCAGCAACCACCACCATGATCGGTCATCAAGCACCAATATCAAGGCAAGACCCTCCACCACCAAAATACTTCTGACTCACTGTAAGCTCTGATGATTGTTAACATTCTTTACCTGTAAAGTATTTTTAAACTTAGATGTATCCATTTTTAAACATAATTTTATTTAACACTTAATAGACTACAGTATACATATAACTTTTATATGCACCGAGAAAACAATAAATTTGTGTGACTTGCTTTATTTTGACTGTCACTTTATTGAGGTGATCTACAACTGAGCCTGCAATATCTTTGAGGTATGCCTGTATTATTATTAGAAACATAAAGCTTATAATCTGACCGTATAAATAGTTTAACTGAAAGAATTGTTAGGTGTCTACTTTATACTCCAAAGTATATAATGTTGAGTACAAACAAGAGCGTTCCCCAAAAGTTTTCATCAAGTTTCATTAATTGATGCTCTCCCACAGGCACCCCATGCTTGAGTGTGGTAATGGTGTATTGTTAACTAACATTCCTGCTTTTGAACCTACATTTCTTTCTATGTCTAATTCCTTTTCCAAAGCTGAATGACTCCTTCTTGCTTTTTTAACACTCAATTGATGCATTGTTTCTTTGTTGGCATTTTTCTTACTCTGCTGAGCCCATGAGAGCTGGTTCACAATTCTGTTAGATAATATCTTAAATCCCACAAGACTCGGTGTATACACTTCTGTTATCATATTTTTAGGATGATATTGCAATTGTGGATTCCATTCTGCATCCCTTGCATAAGCCTTTGTTTTACTCATTTATTTAATGAAACCTGATAAAAATGTGCACTCACTACATGTTTGGTGAATAAATCTATAAATTCAGACAGGAACATGTGGATAACAGATATAAAATAGTCCTAACCGTATGATTATAAGTTTACTTATTTGGGATGAAAGATAACAAGTATGTTAGAAAATGAGCATTGAAAACAAATAAGAATAGGCACTAATAATTCTATTGGATAAAAGCAGACACATAAAAACCAAAGTATAGAATTTACCATGAAGATTTGACTTTGAGGCATTTAGCAAATTCATATAAGCAATAAATTTTTGAAACTTAAAACCTTTTGAGCTAGTATCCTATATAAGTTGCATGTGTTAACATTTACTAATGGCATTCCCTTTCTAAAAACTCTTGCAGAGTTAATAAATCTTATTGTTGTATTTGTTTTCAGAAAAGATGAGCCCTACAATTTATAACTGTTCAAATTAATTAAAAAGTTGTCTATTATCTAGTGTGCAATAGACTTCTAAATGTTTCTAAACACTTAGAAGCATGGCTTATTAGTTATAAAGTTTGATGTATATGTGGTACACCTTAAAAATTACGTGATTCATATCTTTTTCTTGAATTAGATTTTTTTCCAGGAGGTCTATTGTAATGTAAGTATATGATGTTAATATTTCTCCCAGAAAATTTAAACTTAACACTAATTTATCTTGCTATTTCTCTATTTTATAATGGTGATGCAGTGGCATATAGCACATATAATAATATCATATTCTAAATAAATTATATCGTTTAAATGTTCAGTGTTCATTGCTAAAAATACCTTTCTTTGCTTCCCTAATCCTTTTGACTTGACCTTTTATTATTCTATTAGTATTTTAACCTCATTTTCTTTCTGTCTGCATCTGTTTTATTATCACTTCCCACTGCTGTTTTCAGCCCCTATAAGTCATTTTATTTTATTTTAGCTATTATTTAATGCAGTATATGTTTCTAGTTTGACTGATTATCATTATTGTTATAAATTATACAATTACCTGCATTTCTGTCACTGTCTATGCTTTGGCTCTATTTCCATTTTAAGTGCTTCCTTGATGTTTCCTTTGTTTTCTGGATTCTATTTGTTTAATGTTTGCCTTTTGTACGGTATTAGAATGTGAAGATCTAATTAGTAGCTTTACCAACTTGCAATTATTTTTAAATATACTCAAAAACATACTAAGATTCCAAAGTATCTAAAAAGCAATAACAAAACAAAGCAAAAGGAAACGGCCTGGTTCCATCCCAATGTGTAATACTGTGAACTTTTATGGACTGTTCTCCTATCATCATATTTTGAGAAAGATTGCAGCTCTTTGGACTCTCCACATTAAACTTGTATCTGTTTAAATGTCCACTTGCCATATGGGCAGTTTGACTCTCTTTCCTGCACATTGTTCTGTCTTAGTTTGTCCAAACAACCAGAGGCACAAATTCCAGCCAGAAAAACTGTCTGTGGCTGGATAAGTTGGCTCTGGTTTACATTCTGCAGCTGCCATTCTTTTACTTCTCCTTTCTGTCATGAAGTGTTGCTGATGAGCGTTAAGATGGTTCTCTGTAATAATTGTAATGGTCTCTACAATCAAGACCACTGCTGCTGCTACTTGTCTATGAGGTTGCAAATATCTGTCTGCAATGAAGTAAGCGCTTTTTGAAAGATGTCATCTGTGGAGACTACTCTATGCTCTCAGTACAGTTGTCCCAGGGCACCATGTGAATAGAACAGGGTGAGTTACTTCATACTGAAAATGAACCTTTTCTTTCTCCTACTAAAGCATTAATTGCATGTTTGGTTATTGTTTCTCACACTTTTGTTCTACTTTATTTTTACTTATTGCTTAGTATTTATAGTTGAGTCTCTGTTCTCTCCATATCTACTAGATCATTTTTTTAAAAAAAATCTGTGTCTTTTCGTGATACCAAATAGAAACTGTCTAAACTTTCCTTCTGCTATCCATAGTAAAGAAAATTCGGAGAAATGCACTTCCTCAGAGTCTCATAGAAAGGGATGTATTTGGTTTATGCTGCAGAATTTTTGCCTAGATATGTCCTTTTACTCCTGTATATTCATGCATAAAGAAAGGGGTTATTCAGAATTGTTGTAAACATCCTACATTGCTCATAGTAACCATTTAGCTATTGGCAGGTTTTTTTTCTCAAAATGACACTATATGGACAGGTAAATATGCATGGTCCTTAGCCAGTATTACCTACAACCTTTTCTCATCTGAGGTGGCATATTCTTTTTCTCAAGCAGTCTTGTATAGGTTAGCATATTTGGTAAAATATATACCCCCTTTTTTTCAGATTATGTGATTTGAGATTGTTTTTATTCAAATACAATATTTTAAGGATTGTTTTTGCATTTTATTTTATCCATCACACACTTGCTGTATAAATTACACATCCTTCGACAATGTAGAATTTTGATAGATATATACTCTAAAACAATGTATAAAGATAATATCTGATTGACAAGAAGAAAGGAAGAGGAAGGCATTACTGAAGCTGTTTCTGTAATTTTAATATGCATCCTTATGAATGTAGACAATTTTATACTAAAATATTCTACTATATGGATAAACCAATATTAGTGGAAGCAATCTAAAACTACCCTATATATTAACTGTCACCCTTTGATCTTTCAGGTACATTTGGTTGTGTTTTTTCAAACAGCTCTACTAATATTTTTTATTCAAACTTAAGTTCTGGGATATATGTGTAGAACGTACAGGTTTGTTACATAGTTATACACATGCCATGGTGGTTTGCTGCACCTATTAACCCATCATCTACATTAGATATTTCTCCTAATGCTATCCATCCCCTATACCCCCCACCCCCTGGCAGGCCCTGGTGTGTGATGTTCCCTCCCTGTGTCCATATGTTCTCATTGTTCAACTCCCACTTATGAGTGAAAACATGTGGTGTTCGGTTTTCTGTTCCTGTGTTAGTTTGTTGAGGATGATGGTTTCCAGCTTCATCCGTGTCCCTGCAAAGGACATGAACTCATTTTTTATGGCTGCATGGTATTCCATGGTGTATATGGGCCTTAGAGGAAGTCATCCCCTATTTGCTGTATCTTCAATGTGTAGTCTGATTGATTTTTTTTTGCTTTACTTAATATATTTTTAGGATTTTTAATAAGAAATTGGGATAGGAGTTATATGAAATTGTGTGCTAAATTCAACAAGAACTTGGAAGTTACCTAAAAACATTGTAAACATTATTATTAAAAATTTCAAACAAAAATAAAATAACAAATCCTACACTACTATTAACCAGATTCTAGTATTATTAAGATTTGCAAATCTTCATCTATTCTCTCTCTCTTTTTCTGAGCTATTTTAAACAAATTCTAGATTTCATGTTATTTTACTTTTGCAGACTTAGTGTATATCTTTAAAAATACAAAAAAAAATATTTCTTATATCATACGAATGCTGCAATTTCCACTTAGCATAATTTAAAATAAATGTTATAAACTAATATCCAGTCCATATTAATATTTATGGTTCTATATTTGTAGTTGATTAGTTCAAACCATGTAACCACACCAATTTTAAAAAATAATTATAATTTTAAAATGCTTTATAAAAATCAAATCATGATTCAAACAAAGTTCATCCATAACATTGATGTTATGGTTTTCTTAAAGTAAAACAGGTCCTGTTCCTCAAATGTTTTCCCTATAGCATTCTTTTCTGATTAATTTATTGCAATAACTGTGTTCCATACCTTGAAAAAACCATCCATGTTATGTTTTAACTGTGGTTTCATAATAGTGTCATTTAGCTACTTTCCTTTACCTCTTGTATTTCTTACAAAGTTAACTCTCAAGTCTTGACTAGGTTCAGGTTTACTTATTATTATCATTATCATTATTACTATTTGGCTGGGACCAAAAATGCTTTGTATGTGGTGTTATATATTTTGCATTTCTGTCCCTCAGGAGACAAGTAATATCTGGTGTTTCTGTCTGAGTGATGCTAAACCCAATCAGTTGATGAATGCAGTAACAATATGATGCCTCCATTGAAAATTTCTTACTTTTCCCTTCATTAAGCTATTGTTTCTTAACTTCAAACCCACCTCTCTCTACTCAGTTTTGTGGTGCTGGGGCAGAAATTTTGGAAACCACACTTGTCTTTTGTCACTTAGCTTTTTTTCAGGTTCTTTTAATAAGGGGGTCTAGAGCAGGAGAGAAAAGGGAAAATCCCTTGACTATTTCTTGTTTGCTTGTTGTATCTTTTTGTTATCTTCCCAGAAATGGTCCCTTGCCATGGAAACAGAAGTTGATTCCAGAAGCAACTAGCCCCTCTATCCAGCTTTATTTTTCTTTATCTTTTATTTTTGAGACTCTCAGGTCCAACTTTATTGTGTCTTCTCTAAGACAGCAGTACCAGGTGGGCTGCGTCCTTACTCCAGAAATTTGAGTTTTAATTTCCTAAGAGCCCTTCTCCAAACTTCTGAGGTATTAGTAACCATTCGGCAGTGCCTTCTCCATAGAGTCTGGGTACCACTTCCAAGCTCCCTGATTCTAAAACCCCTAACCCTTTCTTTTCATTGCCCTTTTATCTGACACTTGCGGTAACTGTTTCTGTGCTACTTCAATGCCTCTTCTTCATCTCCTTTCTCCCATACCTTTTTAACCAATTTATCTTACTGTTTTATTGGATTCACTAACTAGAAAGTTTCTGTTTACTAACTACAATCTTCCTGATACAGTTACTTGATAAAATAAATAGTCCTAGAAAACATCTTTAATGACAGACGACTGACTTGCTTTTGTCGTTTTCATGTCCCTAGCTTTGAATCTGGTACCAAGCTCCTTTTCAATGAAAAGAGTAATAATACTAATTGATGGCCTTGTGAATAACCAACTTATAAGGTTTGGTTGATTGTGGTGAAGTGCTTAATGAAGCAGTCCCTTGCAGGAACAAGTAGCCTTTACACAGTAATTATAAGTACCAGGACTGTTAATGTGGCAGCTGCTTCTACCCGTATTAGAGAGCTTACACAAATGAAAGAACAAGCGTGAGCTTATCTTTAGCACAGTCATGGTCAGAAAACTAAAGAGTTAGCCAGGCATGGTGGCATGCACTTAGAGTCCTAACAACTTGCGAAGCTGAGACAGGAGGATCTCTTAAGCCCAGGACTTCAAGGCTGCAGTGAGCTATGATCACGCCACTGCACTATAGCCTGGGCAACAGAACAACAATTTGTCTTAAAAATGAAATGAAATAAAATAACGAATTTTAAAATACCTTTAAAAAAGACAATTACAGAGTTCCTTCTGTGTCTCTAAGATAATTTACTAATTATTTTAGTCACGAGGTTATAAAATTTAGTTGTATACTTTCCTAATTATAAATTGAAATCATGGCCTTACTAAGTCTCTCAAGTGAGAATTAGGGCATTGGTTGGGAAGGAGCTGTAACCTGAGAGCCAGAATTGGGCTATCTGAATAAACTCAAATGAGGCTGAAGCCTTAACCCCTTGAGCCATTCTGAACATCCCTTGCTAGTGGAATGAGTACGACATTCTGTGTGTGCAGAGAACATTAATCTTTTGCCTGAAAATCCTTTAATGAACACACCTGGGTCAATGGTCTTGCAAGAGCATGTGTACTTGTAGCCACCTCAAACACCTCTCCTGGCCTCTAGACCTATAACTGTAGTCACACATCAGTATATTTCAGGGAGACAATACCAAGTTTGGTGAAGGAGAAGTAGCTTCAGGAAGAAATGGACACCAAGGAACTGTGTTGTCTCACTAAATGATTATCAGCAGAAGCCCAATTGATAAATGTATGAGTAAAATCTATGGCTTTTAGACTAAGAAGAAAAATACAACGGAACAAAATCATGAGTATTAGGTTACTCATTAGGGGTGTGCATTTGTGCATTAGTTTGTACAACTGGAAGTAACTATAATGCTTTGCTTGATTGACTGAAACTTGTACAAAAGTGGCCTATATTTAGTGAAGTTAAGTGTCAGAACTACCCTGAAGTAATGCAAAGAGAGAATTTTAAAGACTTTGAGAGATATTGATATGGGTATGTATTTATAGTATATGAACATCATGTTTTTACACATTACCTATCATATATCTCAAGAAGACACTCCCTTTACTAAGGCTTTTGAGGGATACATTAATGAGGGGATCACCAGTATTCTTGAAAGTCTTTCGGTTTTACTTTTTGTTTTGTTTTTTTAGATTGGGGATGGCAGGGGAAAATACCACCTGATTCTATTATGATAATGGAATTGCAAATAAACAGAGGGTAAGTGACAACACAACTACAAGAGAGACTTACCATATTGGATACAAAAATAAATGCTCAGATATTTGCTTTGAATTGATTTTAGAATAATTGTGTTTTGTTAATTAAATGAGAGGATAAGACAGTCAGTTAGAAAGTAGAATTTAGGAGCAAGTTCAACATATTATTGGCTCAGTAAAACTACGGACATAGTACATGATTGTCTTTCACAGTCATTATGTATTTATAAATGAGTAAATATATTTGTAGTATACATACTCAGCAACTGCAGGGATACTCATATTGACTCCCTGATCTATGTTTGGAATGCAGGGAATATTTTAAGATATAACTTAGTATTTTAATATCTAAGAGTAGAAATTAGATGGTAAGAAGTAATGAAAAAAATTAAGAAAGATCTATAACTATGTAGATATAGATATACATATATTCCTGACCACTGATGATTAAGATACTTCATGAATTACTATGTGGTTTATCCTAAAAGTTAATAACCCTGATCAGTTAAGGTCCTAGCTTAAGGCAATAAAATATGGAATGGGTAGTGAAAGAAGGAAAATACAAATATCAATGACAGCATCATCAACAGTTATAAAAATGAAAACTATAGCAGTTGAGCACATTGTCTTCAATATCTAGTTCTGGCAGAAGCACTGTGGGCAAGGAAAGGAAATGCACATCCATATCAGAAACAGTTTTTCCCTGTAATACATACATATTTAACCAATTCCCTATATTAACTTATCTCTGCTGATATAACTAGTATGTTTTCTGTTTTATGGACAGATTTCTATTAACCTTTCACTTAATTTCAAACGTTAATGATCCTTGCACTAATTAAGGTTTATCAGTGATTATTTAATAGTGATTTCCAAATTAAGTCATGAAAAATTTTGCTCATTGAACTTTTATGACAAATGACTTTCTCATCAACATCAGTTAATTTGTTCTGTTAATTTATTCTGAAACACAGTAGATAAAGAAAAATCAAATATGTTTACTTTTTCAATAGCTTATTTTCAGAATAAATAGCTGGTACTCTAGTTACCTCCAATGAGAAGTGATTATTTTCCCTTTCGTAGAGCATTATTATAAACTCATAGATTTTTATCTAATCAATGTGATTACCTACTTGGATTTCTTCCTTTTTTATCTTCAAATTTCCCTGTCATTTGCCAAATGGAAGCACCTTTATTGTGATGGTTAATACTGAGTGTCAATTTGATTTAATTGAGGGATGTAAAGTATTAATCCTGGGTGTGTCTGTGTGGGTGTTGCCAAAAGAGATTAACATTTGAGTCAGTGGGCTCAGTAAGGAAGATCTACCCTTAATCTGGTGGGCACAATCTCTTCAGCTTCCAGCGAATATAAAGCAGGCAGAAAATCACTAAAAGGAGAGATGGACCTAGGCTTCCAGCCTACCTCTTTCTCCTGTGCTGGATTCTTCCTTCTTTCAAATATGGGACTCCAAGTTTGTCAGCTTTGGGGCTCAAACTGGCTCTCCTTGCTCCTCAGCTTGCAGGCAGCCTATAGTGGGACATTGTGGTCATGTAAGTTAATACTTAATATGCTGTTATATATGTGTGTGTGTGTGTGTGTGTGTGTGTGTGTGTGTGTGTGTGTGTGTGGTGTGTGTGTACATATATCTCCTATCAGTTCTGTTCTCTAAGAGAACCCTGACTCTAGTACATTCATACTGGTTTCTTTGTGTTTTTGGTATGACCCATTGTTTATGATACCTCCCTTACTTTTTGAAACTAAATGTTATCAGCGTTCATCTCATATTTCCTTCCACAGATCCAGAAATAGTTATTTATTCAAAGAGCCTTGGTACCTAAATCTCTTAATAGTGAGATATACTGATTAGAAACAACAACCTGAGGCAAACTTATTGCTATTGTATTGGCATTGTTTCTAGGTCTTCGAAGTGGAGAGAATGATGGCATGTATTTTAAAGCATATTCTGTACTGATATTTTTTAGTGTTTAGTTTATTTGGTTTTATTATTATACATTTTCCTCTGAATTTGCACTTTGTTTTACTTTTATTTTAGGTTTGGGGGTAAACTCATGTCTTGGGGGTTTGTTGTACAGATTATTTTGTCACTCAGGTACTAAGCCTCGTACTCAATAGTTATTTTTTCTGCTCCTTTCCCTCCTCTCGCACTCCATTGTCAAGGAGGCCCTAGTGTTCATTATTCCCTTCTTTGTGTTCATAAATTCTCATCATTTAGCCCCAACTTATAAGTGAGAACATGAGGCATTTGGTTTTATGTTCCTGTGTTAGTTTGCTAAGGATAATGGCCTCCAGTTCCCTCTATATCCCCACAAAAGACGTGATCTCATTCTTGTTTATGGCAATGTAGTATTTTATGGTATATATGTACCACATTTTCTTTGTTAAATTTGTCATTGATCAGCATTTAGGTTGATTCCATGTCTCTGCTATTGTGCATACTGCTGCAATGAACATTTGCTTGCATGTGTCTTTATGGTAGAATGATTTATATTCCCCTGGGTATATAGCCAGTAATGGGATTACTGGGTCAAGTGGTAGTTCTGTTTTTGCTCTTTGAGGAACCACCATACTGCTTTTCATAATGGTTGAACTGATTTACACTCTCACCAACAATGTATAAATGCTCCCTTTTCTCCACAACCTCACCAGCATCTGCTATTTTTTGACTTCTTAATAATAATAATTCTGACTGGTGAAAGATGGTATCTCCTTGTGGTTTTGATTTGCATTTGTCAAATGATCAGTGATATTGAGCATTTTTCACATGCCTGTTTGTCTTCTTTTGAAATTGTCTGTTCATATCCTTTGTCTACTTTTTAATGGGGTTGCTTTTTTATTTTAAATTTGTTTATCATGGGTCCTAGATATTAGACCTTTTTTAGATGCATAGTTTGCAAATAGTTGCAAATATTTTTCCCATTCTATAGATTGTCTGTTCATTCTGGTGATCTTTTGATGTGCAGAAGCTCTTAAATTTAATTACATCCCCCATGTGTCAATTTTTGTTTTTGTTGTGATTGCTTTTGGCATCTGAGTCATTAAACTTTTGCCTGTTCCTGTGTTCAGGATGGTATTCTCTATATTGTCTTCAGAGATTTTTATAGTTTTGGGTTTTAAATTTAAGCCTCTAATCCATTTTAAGTTAATTTTTGTGTATAGTGTAGAGAAGTGGTCCAGTTTCAATCTTCTGTATATGGCTAGCCAATTATCCCAGCACCATTTGTTGAATGGGGGAAGTCCTTTCTCCATTGCTTGTTTGTGTCAGCTTTGTTGAAAATCAGATAGCTGTAGGTGGGCAGTCTTATTTCTGGACTCTCTAATCTGTTCCACTGGTCTATGTGTCTTTTTGTACCAGTACCATGCTGTTTTGTTTACTCTAGCCCTGTGGTATAATTTGAAGTTGGGTAGTATGATGCCTCAGCTTTGTTCTTTCTGTTTACTATTGCCTCCTTCAGCTAATAAACAACTTCACCACAGTTTCAGGATACAAAATCAATGTACGAAAATTACTAGCATTCCTATATATCAACAACAGCCAAGCCAAGAGCCAAATCAGGAGTGAAACCACATTTACAGTTGCCACAAAAATAATAAAATACATAGGAGAACAGCTAATCACTGAGGTGAAAGATCTCTACAATCAGAATTACTAAATACTGCTCAAAAAAATCAGAGATGACACAAACAAATGGAAAAGCATCCCATGCTCATGAATAGGAAGAATCAATATCATTAAAATGGCCATATTGCCCATAGCTATTTATAGGTTCAATGTTATTCTTATGAAACTACCAATAGCATTCTTCACAGAACTAGAAAAAACTGATTTAAAATTCATATGAAACTAAATCTTCTCAGTTACATTAAAAGCTACTGAAAGTGAACTACTTACTTATTTGCTTTATATATATTCATACATTCATAATTATGTCATAAATATATGTGTGTATACATGTATATGTATATTTGTGTGTGTGTGTGTGTGTATATATATACACACGTATGGATGTATGTCTGTGTGTGTATTGACACTAACAATTAGATATCTAAATAAACTTTAGTGTTTTTTAGCTCTGTTTTTCCTTGGAATTTATTCCCCTATGGTTATAAATTCAAATGCTGTGTTTTAAAGTACCTTAAAGTAATTGGCATGTTAACAACTCTGTAGGGAATTATTTATTGAAGCTTGTTTTTAATGATTATGGCTAATATTTTATCAAATTTTACTTTGGATAATATGTAGAATAGTTGAAGCTGCATAGCAAGTGGTATATTCATAGAGGTGTTATTTCTATGTGAACACTTTCAATAATTTTTTCCTTTCTCCCTTTGGGAAAATATTTTTGTTAGTTTTAATTTGATCTCTTTAGTGTGTCTTTTTGTATTATAAATGTATTTTTTCTGTTTTGTTACCTACAAAATAGCATACACGATATATGGATATATGTCTTTTTTATATTTTAAACTTAATAACTCCTGGAGTTATTATAGATCACCTGGAGAGTGATATAGAGATCATACCACACCATTTATAACTGCGTTGTATTTCAATATGTGGATATAATATGGTTTATTCAATCAGTTTCTTACTGATGGACTTTGTGCAATTTCCAGTCTTTTCTAATTACAAAACAATGCCACACTTAATAACCTTATAAGTAACTCATTTATTATCTTAAGGCACTTCTTAACTCATCATCATGACCCGTAATTGAAGGATACATTACCTGAAAAAATAATTATATTCACTAGGACAGTACTTGGATTGTGTATTCATTTTCTATTATTATATAACAAGTTATCAAAAACGTTGCAGTTTAAAAGAACATCTGTTTCTTTTCTAATGGTTTTATAGATTATTAATATAAGCAAGGAGTGTCTGGGCTCCCTGCTTGGAGTGCAACAAGTCTGAGATTAATTTGCCAATGATGTATTCCTTTCTGAATGTCTAGGGCAGAATCTGCTTCCAACCCTATTCAGGTTAGGGGTACAATTCAGGGCACTGAAATTCTAATGTCCTTGTTGCCTATGATCAAGGAGCCACTCTCAGCCTCTAAAATTTGCCCACATTGCTAGGCAGGTCCCTTTATCCTTATAAGTCAGCAAACGAGACATTCCCTTGCATCAAATCCTTCTCATGCTTCAAATATTCTCCAGGGAATGTCCCAGTCTCTTTTAACAATTCATTTCAGTACCTCTACCACACAGAAGATAATCTCCTTATCTTAAGGTCATCTGATTTAGGAACTTAATTACATTTTCAAAATTCCTTCACAGAAGTACCTAGGTTATTGACTGATTAAATAACTAGGAAGAGCATTTATACCCAGGGATAGGAATAATGGAGCTTATCATAAAATTCTCCCTACCACAGACTACTTTAAAGAAGTTTGAGTTGCTAATAACAATTGGATTCATTTCCTGGAACATATTTTCAAACAGTTTATGTTAGAGATATGGTCAGAAAGGCAAACTTAAAATATGCCAAGGAACGTGAATGAAGAATTTTGCTAGAGTCATTGCAGATTGAATGAGATTCCAGGTAATACTAAAGATGAGAGTTTGGGCTATGGAGTGAAGAAAGCGTAGATTTAAGAAGAAAAATTATTAGCAATAACAAGAAGCCTAGAGAAGAATTGGTTTTGACCTTTACCAAAACCAAGTTTTGAAGGAGTGGTGGATAGTTCCCACTTTACCTTTTAAAAGATTGATAAAGGGAAACTGGAACTTCTAAATGAACCATTCCAAAAGAGTGACTGGTATATCTTTCCTTCTGCTTATGTAGACCTCAGTTATATTTTATTACAGGCCTCATGCACCTTCTCGTCTTGAAGTCTTATTTTGGTAATCCTGTTCTATGATGTAATCTCAACTCTGAATTACAGTAACAATTCTGTATAAATCTCATTTGTTTTATAAACTTTTGGGTTTTCAAAGGATGGTTAGTATGCAATGTTAAAGAGAAACATTATATGTATTTTATTTATTTGGTCAGGTGAATTTTGCTCCCATACTACAGAAAACATTCTTCTCTTTTTTTATATAAGCCATAGAACATATCAAAAGTTTCCACTCATAGTACATAGTTCGACGTATATGCTAAAAATAGTATTTTTCAAGCTATTGTAAATTTCTCATTTGTTAGTTTCACAATTCCAGTCTCATAGATTTTTTTTTATTTTACATAGTGTTTTCAAACATATATTTTTATTTTATAATTATACGGTTTCCCTTATTTTTGTCTGTTGTATAAATTTACTTATTAAAATAATTTCATAATCTTTTTTTTTTTTCATTATACTTTAAGTTCTAGGGTACATGTGCATAACGTGCAGGTTTGTTACATATGTATACTTATGCCATGTTGGTGTGCTGCACCCATCAACTCGTCAGCACCCATCAATTCATCATTTATATCATGTATAACTCCCCAATGCAATCCCTCCCTCCTCCCCCCTCCCCCCTCCCAATGATAGGCCCCAGTGAGTGATGTTCCCCTTCCCGAGTCCAAGTGATCTCATTGTTCAGTTCCCACCTATGAGTGAGAACATGCGGTGTTTGGTTTTCTGTTCTTGTGATAGTTTGCTAAGAATGATGGTTTCCAGCTGCATCCATGTCCCTACAAAGGACGCAAACTCATCCTTTTTTATGGCTGCATAGTATTCCATGGTGTATATGTGCCACATTTTCTTAATCCAGTCTGTCACAGATGGACATTTGGGTTGATTCCAAGTCTTTGCTATTGTGAATAGTGCCGCAATAAACATACGTGTACATGTATCTTTGTAGTAGAATAATTTATAATCCTTTGGGTATATACCCAGTAGTGGGATGGCTGGGTCATATGGTACATCTAGTTCTAGATCCTTGAGGAATTGCCATACTGTTTTCCATAATGGTTGAACTAGTTTACAATCCCACCAACAGTGTAAAAGTGTTCCTATTTCTCCACATCCTCTCCAACACCTGTTGTTTCCTGACTTCTTAATGATTGCCATTCTAACTGGTGTGAGATGGTATCTCATTGTGGTTTTGATTTGCATTTCTCTGATGGCGAGTGACTGATGAGCATTTTTTCATGTGTCTGTTGGCTGTATGAATATCTTCTTTTGAGAAATGTCTGTTCATATCCTTTGCCCACTTTTTGATGGGGTTGTTTGTTTTTTTCTCGTATATTTGTTTGAGTTCTTTGTAGATTCTGGATATTAGCCCTTTGTCAGATGAGTAGGTTGCAAAAATTTTCTCCCATTCTGTAGGTTGCCTGTTCACTCTGATGGTAGTTTCTTTTGCTGTGCAAAAGCTCTTTAGTTTAATTAGATCCCATTTGTCAATTTTGGCTTTTGCTGCCGTTGCTTTTGGTGTTTTAGACATGAAGTCCTTGCCCATGCCTATGTCCTGAATGGTATTACCTAGGTTTTCTTCTAGGGTTTTTATGGTATTAGGTCTAACATTTAAGTCTCTAATCCATCTTGAATTAATCTTCGTATAAGGGGTAAGGAAAGGATCCAGTTTCAGCTTTCTACTTATGGCTAGCCAATTTTCCCAGCACCATTTATTAAATAGGGAATCCTTTCCCCATTTCTTGTTTCTCTCAGGTTTGTCAAAGATCAGATGGCTGTAGATGTGTGGTATTATTTCTGAGGACTCTGTTCTGTTCCATTGGTCTATATCTCTGTTTTGGTACCAGTACCATGCTGTTTTGGTGACTGTAGCCTTGTAGTATAGTTTGAAGTCAGGTAGCGTGATGCCTCCAGCTTTGTCCTTTTGACTTAGGATTGTCTTGGCAATGCGGGCTCTTTTTTGGTTCCATATGAACTTTAAAGCAGTTTTTTCCAATTCTGTGAAGAAACTCATTGGTAGCTTGATGGGGATGGCATTGAATCTATAAATAACCTTGGGGAGTATGGCCATTTTCACGATATTGATTCTTCCTATCCATGAGCATGGTATGTTCTTCCATTTGTTTGTGTCCTCTTTTATTTCACTGAGCAGTGGTTTGTAGTTCTCCTTGAAGAGGTCCTTTACATCCCTTGTAAGCTGGATTCCTAGGTATTTTATTCTCTTTGAAGCAATTGTGAATGGAAGTTCATTCCTGATTTGGCTCTCTGCTTGTCTGTTACTGGTGTATAAGAATGCTTGTGATTTTTGCACATTAATTTTGTATCCTGAGACTTTGCTGAAGTTGCTTATCAGCTTAAGGAGATTTTGGGCTGACACAATGGGGTTTTCTAAATATACAATCATGTCATCTGCAAACAAGGACAATTTGACTTCTTCTTTTCGTAACTGGATACCCTTGATTTCTTTCCCTTGCCTGATTGCCCTAGCCAGAACTTCCAACACTATGTTGAATAGGAGTGGTGAGAGAGGGCATCCCTGTCTTGTGCCAGTTTTCAAAGGGAATTTTTCCAGTTTTTGCCCATTCGGTATGATATTATCTGTGGGTTTGTCATAAATAGCTCTTATTATTTTGAGGTATGTTCCATCAATACCGAATTTATTGAGCGTTTTTAGCATGAAGGGCTGTTGAATTTTGTCAAAAGCCTTTTCTGCATCTATTGAGACAATCATGTGGTTCTTGTCTTTGGTTCTGTTTATATGCTGGATTACATTTATTGATTTGCAAATGTTGAACCAGCCTTGCATCCCAGGGATGAAGCCCACTTGATCATGGTGGATAAGCTTTTTGATGTGCTGCTGAATCCGGTTTGCCAGTATTTTATTGAGAATTTTTGCATCAATGTTCATCAGGGATATTGGTCTAAAATTCTCTTTTTTTGTTGTGTCTCTGCCAGGCTTTGGTATCAGGATGATGTTGGCCTCATAAAATGAGTTAGGGAGGATTCCCTCTTTTTCTATTGATTGGAATAGTTTCAGAAGGAATGGTACCAGCTCCTCCTTGTACCTCTGGTAGAATTCAGCTGTGAATCCATCTGGTCCTGGACTTTTTTTGGTGGGTAGGCTATTAATTGTTGCCTCAATTTCAGAGCCTGCTATTGGTCTATTCAGGGATTCAACTTCTTCCTGGTTTAGCCTTGGGAGAGTGTAAGTGTCCAGGAAATTATCCATTTCTTCTAGATTTTCTAGTTGATTTGCGTAGAGGCGTTTATAGTATTCTCTGATGGTAGTTTGTATTTCTGTGGGGTCAGTGGTGATATCCCCTTTATCATTTTTTATTGCATCTATTTGATTCCTCTCTCTTTTCTTCTTTATTAGCCTTGCTAGCGGTCTGTCAATTTTGTTGATCTTTTCAAAAAACCAACTCCTGGATTCATTGATTTTTTGGAGGGTTTTTTGTGTCTCTATCTCCTTCAGTTCGGCTCTGATCTTAGTTATTTCTTGCCTTCTGCTAGCTTTTGAATGTGTTTGCTCTTGCCTCTCTAGTTCTTTTAATTGTGATGTTAGAGTGTCAATTTTAGATCTTTCCTGCTTTCTCTTGTGGGCATTTAGTGCTATAAATTTCCCTCTACACACTGCTTTAAATGTGTCCCAGAGATTCTGGTATGTTGTATCTTTGTTCTCATTGGTTTCAAAGAACATCTTTATTTCAGCTTTCATTTCGTTATGTACCCAGTAGTCATTCAGGAGCAGGTTGTTCAGTTTCCATGTAGTTGAGCGGTTTTGATTGAGTTTCTTGGTCCTGAGTTCTAGTTTGATTGCACTGTGGTCTGAGAGACAGTTTGTTATAATTTCTGTTCTTTTACATTTGCTGAGGAGTGCTTTACTTCCAATTATGTGGTCAATTTTGGAATAAGTGCGATGTGGTGCTGAGAAGAATGTATATTCTGTTGATTTGGGGTGGAGAGTTCTATAGATGTCTATTAGGTCCGCTTGGTGCAGAGATGAGTTCAATTCCTGGATATCCTTGTTAACTTTCTGTCTCGTTGATCTGTCTAATGTTGACAGCGGAGTGTTGAAGTCTCCCATTATTATTGTATGGGAGTCTAAGTCTCTTTGTAAGTCTCTAAGGACTTGCTTTATGAATCTGGGTGCTCCTGTATTGGGTGCATATATATTTAGGAGAGTTAGCTCTTCCTGTTGAATTGATCCCTTTACCATTATGTAATGGCCTTCTTTGTCTCTTTTGATCTTTGATGGTTTAAAGTCTGTTTTATCAGAGACAAGGATTGCAACCCCTGCTTTTTTTTGTTCTCCATTTGCTTGGTAGATCTTCCTCCATCCCTTTATTTTGAGCCTATGTATGTCTCTGCATGTGAGATGGGTCTCCTGAATACAGCAGACTGATGGGTCTTGACTCTTTATCCAGTTTGCCAGTCTGTGTCTTTTAATTGGACCATTTAGTCCATTAACATTTAAGGTTAATATTGTTATGTGTGAACTTGATCCTGCCATTATGATATTAACTGGTTATTTTGCTCGTTAGTTGATGCAGTTTCTTCCTAGCCTCGATGGTCTTTGCATTTTGGCATGTTTTTGCGATGGCTGGTACTGGTTGTCCCTTTCCATGTTTAGGACTTCCTTCAGGGTCTCTTGTAAGGCAGGTCTGGTGGTGACAAAATCTCTAAGCATTTGCTTATCTGTAAAGGATTTTATTTCTCCTTCACTTATGAAACTTAGTTTGGCTGGATATGAAATTCTGGGTTGAAAATTCTTTTCTTTAAGAGCGTTGAATATTGGCCCCCACTCTCTTCTGGCTTGTAGAGTTTCTGCCGAGAGATCTGCTGTTAGTCTGATGGGCTTCCCTTTCTGGGTAACCCGACCTTTCTCTCTGGCTGCCCTTAAGATTTTTTCCTTCATTTCAACTTTGGTGAATCTGGCAATGATGTGTCTTGGAGTTGCTCTTCTGGAGGAGTATCTTTGTGGCGTTCTCTGTATTTCCTGAATTTGAATGTTGGCCTGCCCTACTAGGTTGGGGAAGTTCTCCTGGATGATATCCTGAAGAGTGTTTTCCAACTTGGTTCCATTTTCCCCCTCACTTTCAGGCACCCCAATCAGACGTAGATTTGGTCTTTTTACGTAATCCCATACTTCTTGCAGGCTTTGCTCATTTCTTTTTCTTCTTTTTTCTTTTGGTTTCTCTTCTCGCTTCATTTCATTCATTTGATCTTCAATCGCTGATACTCTTTCTTCCAGTTGATCGAGTCGGTTACTGAAGCTTGTGCATTTGTCACGTATTTCTCGTGTCATGGTTTTCATCTCTGTCATTTCGTTTATGATCTTCTCTGCATTAATTAGTCTAGCTGTCAATTCTTCCACTCTTTTTTCAAGATTTTTAGTTTCTTTGCACTGGGTACGTAATTCCTCCTTTAGCTCTGAGAAGTTTGATGGACTGAAGCCTTCTTCTCTCCTCTCGTCCAAGTCATTCTCTGACCAGCTTTGATCTGGTTGCTGGCGATGGGCTGCGCTCCTTTGCAGGGGGAGATGCGCTCTTATTTTTTGAATTTCCAGCTTTTCTGCCCTGCTTCTTCCCCATCTTTGTGGTTTTATCTGTCTCTGGTCTTTGATGGTGGTGACGTACTGATGGGGTTTTGGTATAGGTGTCCTTCCTGTTTGATAGTTTTCCTTCTGACAGTCAGAAGGACTGTCTGTTGGTCTGTTGGAGATTGCTTGAGGTCCACTCCAGACCCTGTTTGCCTGGGTATCAGCAGCAGAGGTTGCCGAAGATAGAATATTGCTGAACAGCGAGTGTACCTGTCTGATTCTTCCTTTGGAAGTTTCCTCTCAGGGGTGTACTCCACCCTGTGAGGTGTGGGGTGTCAGACTGCCCCTAGTGGGCAGCTAGGCTGCCTTCTCCCAGCTAGGCTACTCAGGGGTCAGGGACACACCTGAGCAGGCAGTCTGTCCGTTCTCAGATCTCAACCTCCGCGTTGGGAGATCCACGGCTCTCCCCAAAGCTGTCAGACAGAGTCGTTCGCGTCTGCACCGGCTCCCGCTACTTCCCCTGTTGGTCTTCAGCTGTGCGCTGTCCCCAGAGGTGGAGACTACAGAGACAGGCAGGCTTCCTTGAGCTGCTGTGAGCTCCACCCAGTTCAAGCTTCCCAGCGGCTTTGTTTACCTACTTAAGCCTCAGCAATGGCGGGCGCCCCTCCCCCAGCCTCGCTGCTGCCTTGCGGATAGATCGCGGCAGACTGCTGTGTTAGCAGTGAGGGAGGCTTCGTGGGCGTGGGACCCTCCCGGCCAGGTGTGGGATATATTCTCCTGGTGTGCCTGTATGCTTACAGCGCAGTATTGGGGTGGGAGTTACCCGATTTTCTAGGTGTTGTGTGTCTCAGTTCCCCTGGCTAGGAAAACGGATCCCCTTCCCCCTTGCGCTTCCAGGTGAGGCGATGCCTCGCCCTGCTTCAGCTCTCGCTGGTCAGGCTGCAGCAGCTGACCAGCACCGAATGTCCGGCACTCCCTAGTGAGATGACCCTAGTACCTCAGTTGAAAATGCAGAAATCACCGGTCTTCTGTGTCGCTCGCGCTGGGAGTTGGAGACTGGAGCTGTTCCTATTCGGCCATCTTGCTCCGCTCCCAAAATAATTTCATAATCTAAAAGAAATATAAACTAAGCAAATTTAACTTATTGTAGTTTATTATAGAGAAATAAATTCTCTGTTTAGCTCTCATTTTTAGATCTCTGTTCCCGTCATCACAGCAACAGTCTCCAGGCTCAACCTCATCATTTTTTTGTAACCTTTGGGAAGAAGAGTTGCCAACCTAAATAAGTAGATTCCTGTGTTTTTAGTGAACTAAGTCACTGTAATTTGCAATGACAAGCACCCGTGTTTAATACTCTTCCTGACTTCTTGTTGCCTTTATCAGACAAGACTAGCCAACTAAGCCATGAACATCTCTAGGAACAGTTATTTTGAAATCTCTGTTCATCATGAGATGGAGTTCGATTGCAAAATTCCTGAGGCCGCTTTCAACTCTAATATGCCTTTATTTTATAATGACATAATTATCAATATCTCTTAGCACATAGTGCAGTATAAATATATGTTAACTTATGAATAGAGGCAGAGGCACTCATGCAATATATTTATTTTTATTTGCACTCTAATGCTGTGGTAGCATTTTTTTTTTTTTCTGATATTTTCTTTGGTAATCCTCTGGCTACTCCAGTGATACAGAATGTACCTCCAGTTTCAAGAATCGCATCTATCTTGTTCACTATTGTTTATACATTATACGGAATATTCTCTAAATCTGGAAGGCACTTAATGAACATTTACTTATAAAATTAAGAAGTGAACAAATGAATAGCTTATAGAAAATTAGTTTTCCTGTATTGCAAATGTCAAACACATACTATTGGACCAAAGATAAATGTGGCTGCATACATGTTCCCAGGTATTGATGCCATTAGCATCAAGTGGCATTTAGAGAAAAACAGGCTACCAAATGTTATCCTACTCTGAAAGTATGAGATAACTTTTTACTTTAAAATATGTGATTGTTTGCAGAGAAACCACAATTAGGAAATCTTCCAAAGAATTTTAAGATATTATTAAACTTGTTTCATAGTTCCCTTTAAAATGCTTATCTCCAACATATACTGGCATTTTCATTTTCCCATTCCATACATTAAAAACACAAAAATATCAGCATTTCTTGGAAATTCAGAATCTCATGAAAACCCCAAATCCTGAAAGACAGAAGAGAATAGGTACACCATTCTCTATTATTCACAGCCTCATTTCTTTCAGACTACGAATAAAAGTGTACTTTATTTACAAGCATAAAATTTCACAATAAATTGAGAAGACAATTTATACTATAAAGAACAGTGATATGGTTTGGCTCTGTGCCCCCATCCAAATCTCATATCAAATTGTGATCCCCATGTGTCGAAGGAGGGATCTGGTGGGAGGTGATTGGATCACGGGGGTGGTTTTCCCCATACTGTTCTCATGATAGTGAGGGAGTTTTCATGAGAGCTGATGGCTTAAAAGTGGCAGTTTCCCCTGTACTCTCTCTCTCCTGCAGCCTTGTGAAGAAGGTGCCTGCTTCTCCTTCTGCCATGATTGTAAGTTTCCTAAGGGCTCCCCAGCCCTGTGGAACTGTGAGTCAATTAAATCTCTTTCCTTTATAAATTACCCAATCTCAGTTATTTCTTTATGGCAGTGTGAAAACAGACGAATACAGTCAGAGTCATGCTTAAAAGGTGTATTTTTTGTTCTACCTCCACTCTGATTATTACTGTATATTTTAATGCAGTTGATGAAATTGTGGGTAGAAAATCCCTGGTATAAAATTTCTACCAGGCTCAAAATCTGTGAAAGGAAAAGTTCCATTTCTACCTTCACACCAAAGGTGGCTACTATGCCATTTTCTCTGATATATAATAATATTAATTAATTTTAAAGAAGTTTTGCAATATCACAAATGAAAAGAGTAATAAGAAATAAAGACTCTTAGAATTACAAACACCTCCTTCCTACCAGGAGCCTGTTTACATATATTCAAGATCAATAGGAAGAACAAGTCAGTAGCATTTAATTATGACTTTATTTTGTGAATAGAGGGTTAAGATGGAAATAGCAATGTTTAAAATTAGAGACTGTAGCTGAAGGCTATTAGCCAAAATATTTGTGCATGCTTAATGACCCATTTTACAATGTTTAAATGCTGCAACTATTCACATTTGCCCAAGTTCTGGCATACAAGTCTAAGAGAACTGTTTTGTCTGTGGAAATCTCTCATTTGAACAATGAGCTAAAAAAAGAAAGAAAAAATCCATAGGTAGAAAATTTAGCAACCTGCTGAAATTAATTTGGGTAATTTGGAGACATGTTTATCCATCACAGCAGTTTCAGAGATGTATATTATTATCAATTGGCCTATTCCTATGGTGAACACGAATGAAGAAAAAGAGCTTTCTGAGAGTAAAGTACTTCGCCGTGGGGATTAAATTAACTCTTTATGAGTAATAGGTCTTATGTATAAGCAACCTCTTCTATGGTGCTAAGTGGTTTCCTACAGACTAGATGAAGTTAATTTATCAGCCTGCAGCTATAATAACAAAAATAATAATATAATTTCTATTTGCTTCAATTGATTTCTACAACTTATTTTGTTGTATAATCACAAATCCTAAATATAATGCACACAAACATGCTTGCACATGAAGAACAAATAATCTTCTAAAATTATAAAAATGTGAATTAAATATTTTACTGGAATTAACATATTTTTCCCATTGCCTATTTATTATCTGATTGCAAGACCAGCATCTTTGCTTTCTTTTTTCAGTTATGGGATAGCTCAGTTTTTAACTCAATCTGATTTGATGTTATTAAGGAAAAAAAAGGCTTTCATGTAAAAAGGTTTAGTATTTCTTATTTAAAATTAAAATATTAAGACATAGCAACATAAGTGTATTCAGTTGAGTACATTGTCTATACTAAAGGATAACAATATTTGCATAATTTATTTTTTTTTCAAAAATTCTTTTTGAGATTTCCAAATTTTGATCTTGTTTTTATTAAATTATTTTTGGTATGTCAGAATTGAGTAGGCTTAATTTACTCAAAGCAGCCCACTTTTTTGTCAAATTTTGATAATCATAAATCTTTGTCATCTGAAAAGTGTTTCATAGGTTTGAAAATGTGAATAGTTTATGTAAATAACATATGGTCCTTCAATAGGCCTCCTCCTTTGCATTCTGAATCTGCCTATTACTTCTGATACCTGTGTACATATTTATATATATAATATATATTACAGATGTGTAATACATGCATATCTATGTATGTATACATTGATATACACACATCTATACATATACACAGGTGCATATGTACAAATATTTCTATATGTTTCTTTTGTATGCATAGATATATAGATAGGATCAATTCATATTGTACTATTATATAATGTTTATGAGATTAAAAATTTATAATGGATATTTCCCTTCACTGCTAAATGCCTGTAGCATAGAATAGACATAATCAGTATCCTTGAGACAGGGTTTACATTTCACTAAGTCATAAACTACTAAGGCAACCTTGTCATTGCAATAAGACACACCTTTTTGTGTTCTGTATCTCACTGACGCCTCATCACTCCAGTTTAGTGTGTAGGCTGCTAGGATGGAACAAATTTTTGGAAATTTGATGGAAAATGCTGAAGCAATAGCATAGAAAACTAGCAAAATCTGAAACTATTGTGACTTTGATTGCATAGATATATGTAGCTAGATAGACATATACAAATAGATAAAGATAGATATTATATACATGTGTATGAATTGTATTGTGAAATTAAGTGCAGCCTGAAAAAATTGCTATAATTATATAATATGTAAAAAATTTATGTATCATGATTAAAAGCTTCCCCGGCTTTTCAATTTTTACAAAGAAACCCAAAATGTGCTTAATTCCTTGTTGTAATCCCTTGTTGGTCTACTAATTTTTCCCATAAATATCAACATTCAAATGATAAAAAGGAAACTGTCAAACCATAGAATTTTGGAAATTTGGGAAAAAATGAGAGTCAAAATCCTTATACTATATTTTTCAATGCTTTCTTTATTGTCAATAGTAACTTAAAAATAAGTGCATTTTGTTATTCATACTAGATTATAAATTGTATGAAACATATGTATTTGTTCCACTCTCTTATTCTCTATTGTCACCTCCCAAAAGGAGTGAAAGATTCAGTGTAGCTTTCCTCCATGATTTCCATTTCTCCTGTACATATATCCTTAGTGAGGTGAGAGGAAGAGAGGTTAGAGGAAAGATAATTATATTTGGGGAATATTTAAGGTGTGTAATGGCACGCCTTAGTGCAGGGCTAAAAACCAGCGTGAGCAAAAGTTGGGGAAAACTCAAAAAGGAATTTCAATGAAATTCAATAACAATGAAAAAAAAACAAAGTAAATACAAAATATAGCTCAGGTTAACCGAAATAATTAAAAGTTCTTACAGAAAATTGAGTGTTGATTGTATCCTTAAATGCTGGCGAAATAAAGCCACTGACAGAATAATCTTGCTATCTCCATTTCAGTTTGAATAAAATATTTTTTTATATTCTTTATATGTTGTCTTTTTTTGGGGGGGTGGGGGGGGACTGAGTCTTGCAGTGTTGCCCAGGCTGGAGTGCAGTGGTGCAATCTCGGCTCACTGCAATCTTTGTCTCCTGGGTTCAAGTGATTCTCCTGCCTCATTTTAATGTCATATTTCTTTAGCCTAAAAAGCTCCTGGAATTTTAAAGTTGTCATCACTCTGGATTAATTCAGGAAAACTCTCGGTGAGCATAAATGTCTACTATGGGGCATGTGCCATAATAGTATGGTGGTAATAATAGTATGGTGATAATACAGGTATATTTGACTTTGCTATTACAATACTTTTAAGATTATTTCCCTGGAGTATTAAACAATCAAATCAAATGTTTGGAGATATGCTATGACAGCAGTGCTCGCCGCAAATCTAAGGAAGTGAAAATCATTTTTGTAACATCTCAAAAATTCATCTATATCTTTATCTGCTGCTTGTTAGCACCAATGTAATCATTTCTAAATGGTCATAAATTGTCCCCAGGGTATTAAAAATAAAAGGTACATAATAAACATGAAATAGTAAAACCTAACAAGCTCTAAATAAACAGCACCACCTTAGGCCAGGGAAGACGCTGCCTTGATCAACTGCTTTAGAGAAACCCTCCATTGTGTCTTGAAGCATCACCTCTCCCTACCAGGACAAAAGTTTAGCAAGCTAATGGGACATACCCACTTAGTGGCCAGAACCCTCTTCTAGACTACCTGGAATGCTAAAATTCTTTGCAACTTCCGGTAGATAACTAATTTGCCAAGGTTGCAAAGACAAATAGTGGTCTGGACTCTAAATATGGGTCTTGTTTCACAAGTTGTGTTCTTAGCTACTTTCTGTACAGAATTAGCAATTAGCGCAATAATATTATTTAGAAAAGTTACATTGCACTGAGATATGCCCTAAATCTAAGAAACTGAAAAAAATGAAGGTGTCTTTCTAAATTACTCAATATTTTAAGTATGTCCATCTTTAAGTACTATTTTCTAGACTCCTATTATACCATGACTCTGAAGCTGAAAAAGTTCTGTCAAAATTTAACTGGTAATATAATTCTGACTGATTTGATTTGATGATGGAAAAATTACAAAAGCAATAATTTAGTTTTGTTTTAGCAGGTATCAGGCATTATGCATCAAGCCTTTAAATCTACATTGTCTAATGGGAAATAAATTGCACCAGGTTTTTTTTTTTTTTTTTTTTTTTTTTTTTTTTTTTGTCTAGTGTTTTCAAACATGCCATTTTAAAAAATCTTTTTATTTTTATCCAGGTGATGATGTTTGTTTGTTTGTTTGTTTGTTTGTTTGTTTTTGAGACGGAGTCTCGCTCTGTCGCCCAGGCTGGAGTGCAGTGGCCGGATCTCAGCTCACTGCAAGCTCCGCCTCCCAGGTTTAGGCCATTCTCCTGTCTCAGCCTCTCGAGTAGCTGGGACTACAGGCGCCCGCCACCTTGCCCGGCTGTTTTTTTTTTTTTTTTTTTTTTTTTTTTTTTTTGTATTTTTTAGTAGAGATGGGGTTTAACCGTGTTCGCCAGGATGGTCTTGATCTCCTGACCTTGTGATCCGCCCGTCTCGGCCTCCCAAAGTGCTGAGATTACAGGCTTGAGCCACCGCGCCCGGCCAGCGATGATGTTTTAATTGGAATATTTTATCCATTTATTCTTTACAATAGTGTAGTCTATTACTGTTTCACATCATTATTCTTGAAAGTCAGTTACTTGGCTGGAAGCTGTGGCTCATGTCTATAATCCCAGCACTGTGGGAGGCTGAAGTGGATGGATCCCTTCAGTGCAGGAGTTTGAAACCAAGCTGGAAAACATGGCAAAACCCCATCTCTACAAAAAAGACAAATTAGCTGGGCATCGTGGTGTGCACCTGTAGTACCAGCTAATTGGGAGGCTGAGGTGGGAGGATTAGGTGAGACCAGGAGGTAGAGCCTGCAGTGAGCTGTGATCAAGTCAGCTACATGTCTTATTGCTGCTGCTTTAAAAGATAACGAATTTTTATCCCTCTACCTGCTTTTAAAATGTATTCATCCCCCTATCTACTTTCTAAATATATTCTTTGGTTTTGTTTTTCAGGTTTACACGAGTTATTGAATATATAGCTTCATATTTTTCATAATGCTTTACAATTCTAAGCTAATATTTATTTATTTATTTCTGCCTTATTTTCTCCCCGCTTTTCTTCTAAGACTCCAATTACACATGTTTCGTATTCTTTCTTATGTATATGTTTTCTTTTTGAGCATCATCCTGGACACTTTAACCCAACTATTTCACAGTTGTTTAATTCTCTTCTCCACTGTGCTACATTTTCTACTAAATCTACCTTAATTTAACAATTTAATTTTATTGTTTTAGATAATCCATTTGATTATTTTATATATATTTGAGTTTTTGGTGAAAGTTTTGATCTGTCTACTATTTTATTTTTTGGAGCATATTTATCATAGCTATTTCAAATTTCATAAGTTCTGAATTTAAGCCTGTTTCTATTGTCTTGTTTTTGTTGTTGTTTGTATTTGTTTTGTGTATGTATGTGCTAAGTTGTGTGTGTGTGTGTCTGTGTTTGTGTATGTGGGTAGGTGTGTGTGTTTATTCCAGTTTCTTGCTATGACTAGTAATTTTTCATTGAATGTTGCACTTTCTGTATGATAAATAATGGATGTTTTTGATGATGTGATCTTCCTCCATAGGGGATTTATCCTGTCCTCTGATTGGCTGATAGACTTGGGGGAAATTATGTTAATTCATTGGGTAATTAACTGATCAAGGCTGGATTAGAACTTTTATAGTTTCCACTTATCTCTGTTTTACCACAGCTATCAGTATATAGCTCCCCGGGGATTGCAAATGAAAGGTTATGATGCTTACATGTTACCTTCTTTTTTAGCAGGTCCTGAACTACATTTATATTTCTCTCTTTGAGAGCATGGGATTATATAGCATTCAACACTACCCTTTCGGAAGATTTTATGTAGTTTCTAAAGCTTTACTTCTCTGCAGTTTGTATATTCATCTAATGCTTAGAAGCAAAATTATCGAATGTCAGATTCACTTATTTGAACATCATTTCTTAACCATTGGTTCATAAGTCTTGATTGCTTTGATAGCCCTAATTCTGTTTTCTTCTTCTCCAGCCCCATATAATTTCCAAACTTTCTACTTCCTTGACCTTATTTGTGTGTCTCTGTCTCACTTCTTGCCATCCATCATTATACTTATAATTGGAAACTATCTCAAGAGAAAATTGTCATCTGAACTATAGGATCACCTCTTCTCAGATTTGTTACTTTACAAAATATTAACCATCAGGTCCTGATTGCATTGATAGCTCATCAAAATCTTCAAACATATTTTTTTTTTCTTAAAATACTGTGCCTTAATTTTCAAAATAGTCTAGACTGGAGCATTGGTCTATTACAGTATAATGCAACATATATCAAAGCAAGGGTCCAGAAAAAAGTTTATTAAAGAGAAATATTATTTTTTCTAATGTTTTAAATATATAGAAGTAGCAGCAAACTTTAAAAAAACCCTCTGTTTATGTGAACCGTTTACTTAGTTTTATTATAAACATCTCATTACCAGCTTCTAAATTACAAAATTCTAACATCGCCCAAACATACAACTATGTTTCTTCTTTCTTCTATCACATTTCATCTCCAAGTCATGGAACAAATGCTTGAATGTTTTTTTTTTTTTTTTTTTTTTTTTAATAAACATTAAAAGGTGACATCTTTTTTTTTTTTTAACTAAATGATTCTATTCTAAGGTTAATTGAATTATGCCTAAAAACAAAATTACTGTGCACTTCTTGCCTACCTTTTAAAATGTTTCTCCTCTTAAACTTCTGCTGAAATCTTGAAGTCAGAAGTTAGGTATTTTAAAGTCAGTCCATTCATTTTAATTCCATCACTGGTTCCTCTGTATATTGGCATTGGAACTATGCACATAAAACATATTTGCTTTTAAAATTTAGATTTTTTTCTGACAGAGATCTTTGACATAGCTATGTATATTTGCTGTATCTCCCCTAATTTAGATAGTAATTTATATGCAGGATTAATAGATTTTTCAGTGCAAGACTATTAATAATTTTAAGCACTTTGTAAGTGTCATGTAGAAAGGATTGTACTTTGATGGGATATAAAGAGGAATACAACATATCTTCAAGGGGACCCAATCTCATGGCATGACTATATATAAAATATGAAAGAGTGATAATGTGTTAAAATTGTACTACAATGATCATTTTGTTGACTTCAGAATCATCAGATTTTAATAACATTCTAACACATTATACAGAAACCAGTCTACCGATAAAAAGGAAATCTATTTAAATAGGTATTAATGTTGTTTAATATCAGTCAGATCTCAAAACAACAAGTGAATTATAGTTAAAAGCTTCCAATTTTGAGATAAGTTCTTATAGTAAATTTTTATGTTATGTAAGCTTGTTTTTCACAAATCAAGTTATAATACACTGCCTGATGAAATTTTCATTGAAACTTTTTTTTTTTTTTTTTTTTTTTTTTGAGGCGGAGTCTGGCTCTGTCGCCCGGACTGGAGTGCAGTGGCCGGATCTCAGCTCACTGCAAGCTCCGCCTCCTGGGTTTACACCATTCTCCTGCCTCAGCCTCCCTAGTAGCTGGGACTACAGGCGCCCGCCACCTCGCCCGGCTAGTTTTTGTATTTTTAGTAGAGACGGGGTTTCACCGTGTTAGCCAGGATGGTCTCGATCTCCTGACCTCGTGATCCACCTGTCTCGGCCTCCCAAAGTGCTGGGATTACAGGCTTGAGCCACCGTGCCCGGCCTGAAACTTTTTATGAAGCCAACTTAAACTGCTGATTTATTGTTCGATAGCATCACAAATAATAACTTTGTGAACATAAAGGAAAGACAAAATAAAGTATGAGATCAACTCAAAATTAGCAACCTGCATCTTTGCTCATTCCAGAGAAAATTATGCTACCTTCATCAATAAGGTCATGCATTGCTTAATGATGAGGATATATTCTGAGAAATATATCCTCAGGAGATTTCATCCTTGTGCAAATTTAGAGTGTACTTCAAAAATCTAGATGGTATAGCCTAATGCACACCTAAACTATATGGTATAGCTGATTGCTCCTAGGCTGCAAACCTGTACAGTATGTTACTGTGCTGAATATTGTAGGCAATTGTAACACAATGGTAAGTGTTTGTGTGTCTTAACATTTCTAAACAGAAAAGGTACAGGAAAAAATATATTATTACAATCTTACAGGACCACTGTCATATATGTAGTCCATTCTTGAGCAAAAGATGATGCAGCACATGGCTGAACTTGTAAATAGCAACAGAGGTGAAAGTCTTGTGTTTAGGGCCCGAGTTGGGACTGGAATGCTGGGAGTCCTGAGCAAACTGAGTCTTCAGGTTTGCAAATGGTAATTCATATTTGTTAATAATAAAATGCCAAGTGAGGGTTAAGCAGTAGTTTTTTTGTATATTACGTGCTAGGATAAGGATTTTCATCTTAGCATCCTTCTAATGTTGATATTGGAGCCTATTCAGTCCCCATCTCAGACTCAGCTGAGTTTTAGAAAGCAATCATAGTCTTTTATGAAGGGGTTTGAGAAAACTCTGGGCAGTAACTTCTGAAATCAGCATCAATTTAGGTTCGAGGTTTTTGCTGATCTGACCTTAGTACTGATGCTAATTTCTTTTGTTGACTTTCCACTCCATTTCTGCATTACAAGAGGCTGGAAGCTTGTGCACTAGTTTTTAAAAATATTTTATTTTATTTTATTTTAAGTTCTGGGACGCATGTGCAGGATGTGCAGGTTTGTTACATAGGTTAATGTGTGCCATGTGGTTTGCTAATGCATGCAGGGCTTAATAACTAGGTGATGGGTTGGAAAGTTTTAAAGCATACATTATTGTTTTTTACTAATGTGTTCTATATCAAATGCCATTTTTTGATAATTAACTTTCTATGAAAATTCTTTATTTTAATTATTTTCTTCCTACATATAAAAAAGTTAACTTGAATAAAATAAAGAGACATATGCTTAAAAAAAAACAGGGAACACATTTCTATGTCAAAAGTATCCACAAAATTTGGCTGGATTTATTTTCGTAATTTCACATTGATCAGATTTTAATAATAACATTCTAACACATTATACAGAACTCAGTATACTGATACCATTTCACAAAAAGAAATCTATTTAAATATGTATTAATATTATTTATTATCAATCAGAGCTCAAAATAATAAGTGAAATGTTAGTTAATATTGGAACTTACCTTCAATTTTGAGGTAAGTTCTTTTTTTAAAAATTTGTTCTAAAAAAATAGGAGGCATATGCAGAACATGCAGGTTTGTTACATACGTGTGCCTTGGTGGTTTGCTGCACCTATTGACCCGTCCTCTAAGTTCCTTCCCCTCACCCCCCACCCCCAACAGGCCCTGGTGTGTGAAGTTCTCCTCTCTGTGTCATCGTGTTCTCATTGGTCACTTCCACGTATGAGTGAGAACATGTGGTATTTGGTTTTCTGTTCCTGTGTTAGTTTGCTAAGAATAATGGCTTCCAGCTTCATCCATGTCCCTGCAAAGAATATAATCTCATTCCTTTTTATGGCTGCATAGTATTTCATGGTTATATGTGCCACATTTTCTTGATCTAGTCTATCATTGATGAGCATTTGGGTTGGTTCCACGTCTTTGCTATTGTAAATAGTGCTGCAGTAAACATATGTGTGCATGTGTCTTTATAGTAGAATGATTTATATTCCTTTGGGTATATACCCCGTAATGGGATTGCTGGGCCAAACAATATTTCTGGCTCTAGATACTTGAGAAATAGCCACACTTCTTTCACAATGCTTGAATTAATTTATATTACTGCCAACAGTATAAAAGTGTTCCTATTTTTCCACAGTCTCACCAGCATGTATTGTTTCCTAACTTTTTAATAATTGCCATTCTAGATGGTGTGAGATGGTATCTCATTGTGGTTTTCACTTGTATTTCTCTGATGATCAGTGATGTTGAGCTTTTTTCATATGTTTGTTGGCCACATAAATGTCTTCTTTTGAGAAGCATTTGTTCGTATACTTTGACCACTTTTCGATGGAGTTGTTTGTTTTTAGCTTGTAAATTTTTTTAAGTTCCTTGTAAATTATGGATATTAGGCCTTTGTCAGATTAATATATTGCAAAAATTTTCTCCCACTCTGTAGGTTGTCTGTTCACTCTGATGATGGTTTCTTTGGCTGTGTAGCTCTTTAGTTTGATTAGGTCCAATTTTTCAATTTTGGCTTTCGTTGCAATTGCTTTTGGTATTTTTGTCATGAAGTCTTTGCCTATGCCTGTGTCCTGAGTGGTATTTGCTGAGGTTTTCTTCTAGAGTTTTTAATGGTTTGGGTTTTACATATAAGTCTTTAATCCACCTTGATTTTCGTATAATTTGTAAGAAAGGTTCAGTTTCTGTTTCCTGCATATGGTTAGCCGGTTTTCTTAGCACCACTTACTGAATAGGAGATCCTTTCCCCATTGCTTGTTTTTGTCAGGTTTGGAAAGAGCAGAGGGTTGCATATGTGTGGTGTTACTTCTGGGGTTTCTGTCCTACTCCATTGAGTTATATGTCTGTTTTGGTACCAGTATCATGTGGTTTGGTTACTGTAGCCTTGGAGTGTAGTTTGAAGTTAGGTAGTGTGATGCCTCCAGCTTTGTTCTTTTTCGTTAGGATTGTCTTGGCTATACTGGGTCTTCTTTGATTCCATATGAAAGTTAAAATAGTTTTTTATAATTCTGTGAAGAATCTCAGTGGTAGTTGATGGGAATAGCATTGAATCTATACATTGTTTTGGGCAGTATGGTCATTTTCACGATATTGATTCTTCCTATCCATGAGGATAGAGTGTTTTTCTATTTGTTTGCATCCTCTCTTATTTCCTTGAGCACTGATTTGTAGTTCTTCTTATAGAGGTCCTTAACATCCCTTGTTAACTGTATTCCTAGGTATTTTATTCCCTTTGTAGCAATTGTGAACGGGAGTTTTTTCATGATTTGGCTCTCTGCTTGTCCATTGTTGGTGTAAAGGAGTGCTTCTGATTTTTGCACATTGATTTTTTATCCTGAGACTTTGCTGAATTTGCTTATCAGTTTAGGAGTTTTGGGGCTGAGATGGTGGGGTTTTCTAAATATAAAATCCTGTCGTCTGCAGACGGAGACAATTTGACTTCCTGTTTTCCTGTTTCAATACCCTTTATTTCTTTCTTTTGCATGATTGCCCTGGCCAGAACTTCCAATACTGTGTTGAATAGGAGTGGTGAGAGTATCCTTGTCTTGCACCTGTTTTCAAAGGGAATATTTTAAGCTTTTGTCCATTCAATATAACTTGGCTATGGGTTTGTCATAAATAGCTCTTATTATTTTAAGACATGTTCCATCCATAACTAGTTTGTTGAGAATTTTTAAGATGAAGCGTTTTTAACATGATTTTGAGTTTTATCAAAGGCCTTTTCTTCATCTGTTGAGATAATCATGTGGTGTTTGTTTTGGTTCCATTTATGTGATGGATTATGTTAATTGATTTGCATATGCTGAACCAGCCTTGCATTCCAGGGATTAAGCCGACTTGATTGTGGTGGATAAGTTTTTGATGTGCTGCTAGATTTGGTTTGCCAGTATTTTACTGAGGATTTTTGCATCAATGTTCATCAGGGATATTGGCCTGAAGTTTTCTTTTTTTGTTGTTGTGTCTCTTCCTGATTTTGTTATCAGGATGATTCTGGCTTCATAAAATGAGTTAGGGAGAAGTCTTTCCTTTTCAATTGTTTGGAATAGTTTCAGAAAGAATGGTACCAGCTCCTCTTTGTATTTCTGGTAGAATTCTGCTGTGAATTCGTCTGGTCCTGGGCTTTTTTATTTTTTGGTTGGTAGGCTATTAATTGCTGCCTCAATTTCGGAACTTATTATTGGTCTATTCAGGGATTCGACTTCTTCCTGGTTTAGTCTTGGGAGGGTGTATGTGTCCAGGAATTTATCCATTTATTCTAGATTTTTTAGCTTATTTGCATAGAAGTGTTTATAGTATTGTCTGATGATAATTTGTATTTCTAATAAGTTCTCATAGTCAATGTTTACATTATGTAAGTTCTGTTTAGACAAATCACAGTTATAATAAACTACATAACAAAAATTTACATTTTATATATATTATATATAATTTATATATACTTATATAAATTTAGAACTAGTTATCTTCTATAATAATAAACACATCTAAAAATTATGGCATATGCCCATAAGCAAAAACAAGTAAAAACTAATAAACTCAATTCTCTGAAGATAATATGTAATATCATATTATTGTGACAAAAAGTACTGTACAAGGCTTAAATATTTCCCATAGAGTCTATACTCAGAAAACAGTATATAATGTAATAAAGGATAAACACCTTTTGTGTGCCACCAGACACAGGTCACTTGTAAATCCAAGTTTTGAATAGTTTTTAAAAATGAGGGAACAAATGGTCTATTTTCTGATGAAGCATCCCATTTTCTCTACCATGTGTTTGTGCATATGTTGATTGCCATTTAGAAGCAAATAAAAAATAACATTGCAGGCGATTGAACACAATTGTGAAGACACATTTCATTCCACTGAACATATTTTTAACTTGTGTGAATTCAAATTTCTTTATGCAGAAATTATATTAACTATGTAAAGCCATGTCTTGAATACCACCCTAACAGTCTGCATTTTATTAATATGTGATTAAGTAAATGTTGACTGAGTTAGGGCTCAGGCTTGGAGATTCTCAGTGAAATAAGGACACCAAATGTGTTTTATGTAACAGAACTTCAACCAAACTCATTGTGTTTTTCGGAGTATTTTAAGGGAGAGAGTCACATAGAGAATAAACTTTACGTTTTGGTTTTATTATAGATTGAAATTACCCAAGATAGATTCAGTATTCAAAGAATTTCCTGCAACATGAACTTGACTGGAAAAATAATTTTTAATATCCAATTTGGTGAACTGCTGAACTTTGTTAATATTTTTTGCAGTGTTCAATTTAATTTTAATAAATTGCATAGCTCTGGCAACAAAGTGAAGTCTAAAGATTGAAAGCCTGAATAGGTCAAAGGAAAAGTTAGCTTGCCAATGCAAGCCTGTTTAAACACTAACTAAAAAATTAGGCAGGAAAAACAGTTTAAAAAAAATATTGAGAGTATCTTTGATCATCAGGTGGTTGAAAAGAAGTAATATGACAAACAGGAAATTACAAAGAATAACTATTTTGACTATAGTGGAAATAGCGACTTAGGCAGTAGCCACATCTCAAACTAAATGCAGAGTATTTTCTTAGAACTTAAAGAAAAAGTATCCAGTTGTCTAAACATTCTAGTCAATGCAGCTTTTATTTGGAATTTGGCAAGACATCAGAAAACTAGTAGTCAAGTTTAACTGGAATACTTTTTTCAACATATTTACATAATTTTATACACATTTTAGGCTTCTGAATTACAGTTTTTAACAGTGGCCATATTTAATTTTCAGTTTTCTGAAAATGTTACATTTGTTTGTATGAATTATTGTATTGTTTCCTATCAAAATACTTTGAGTATAGATTCCATACTTAACTTGTGAACAATTTCAATGTTGAAGACAACATACATAATGATATAATTAAATCTTCTAATAAGTATCTCCATATATTTGCACCATTCTGCTCTCAAATATGAAAAGCTTCACCCTAACAAAGGAAATTAAAATACTCTGTTATTTACATATTTCACACAAGTGTACGTTTATTTTTAGGATTTCAAAACTGTATAAAGGAAATTTGCTTTTTTCCTTTATTATAGCACATTGGCCATTGTAGTTTAGTGTAATTATATGATAAAACTTCCCTTAGAAAGGTTTCGTTATGAATATTTTCTAGTAGGTGTTCACTAAGTGAATGTAGGAATAACAACTAAAATAGCAAATAAGTCCTTTATTTGTGTTGTCTAATTAAAACTTAATAGCTTGTTACCTTTTGTGTTAGGTAATTATACCAATTTTTAATTTAAAAAATAGGCATAGGGAGTTTCAGTAATGTGTCTAAGGTCACAAAGTTATTAAAATTTGAAAGCACTATTCAAACACACATTAGCCTAATTTTATTTTATTATTATTTTCATGTTTTTACTTCAATATTTTCAATTTTTAATTTTTGTGGGAGCATAGTAGGTGTATACTTTATGGGGTATGTGAGATATTTTGATAAGGCCTGTAATGTGTAATAATCATAGCATGGTAAATGGAGTATCCATTCCCTCAAGCATTTATCCTGTGTTAGAAACAGTCCGTTTATACTATTTTAGTTATTTTTTAAATGTACAATTAAATTGTTCTTGACTATATTCACCTTGTTGTGCTATCAATTACTATATTTTATTCATTCTTTCTATTTTTTGTACATATTAACCTTTCTCAGTTGCCCTCCACTCCCGCCCATTACCCTTCCCACTCCCACCCGCCACCCTTCCCAGCCTCTGATAACTATCATTTTACTCTCTTATCTTCTTGAGTTCAATTGATTTAACTTTTAGCTCCCACAAATAAGTGGGAACATGCCAAGTTTGTCTTTCTGCGCCTGGATTATTTCACTTAATATGATGACCTAAAAATGTTCCATCCGTGTTGTTGCAAATGGCAGGATGTGATTTTTTTTATAACTGAATAGTACTCCATTGTGTATAGGTACAATGTTTTCTTTATCCAGTCATCCGTAGACATTTAGGTTGCTTTCAAATTTTGGCTATTGTGAATAGTGCTGCAATAAACCTGGGAGTGCAGATATCTCTTTTATTTGCTGATTTTCTTTCTTTCGTGGATATACATAGCAGTGGAATTGCTGGATTATATGGTAACTCTATTTTTAGCTTTTTGAGAAGCCTCCAAACTGTTCTCCATAGTGTTTGTACTAATTTACATTCCCATCAACAGTGTACAAGGGTTCCTTTTTCTCCACATTCTCGCCAGCATTTGTTACTGCCTGTCGTTCAGATAAAAGCCATTTTAACTGGGTTAAGATGATATCTCATTGTAGTTTCAATTTGAATTTCTCTGATGATCAATGATGGTAGTACCTTTTCATATACCTGTTTGTGATTTGTATGCCATCTTTTGTGAAATGTCTAGTTATATCTTTTGCCCATTTTTAGTCAAATTCTTAGATATTTTTCTATAGAGTTGTTTGAGGTTCTTATATATTCTAGTAATTAATCTCTTGTCAGATAGAGAGAGTGCAAATATTTTCTCCCCTTCTGTGGATTGTTTCTTCACATTGCAAATTGTTTCCTTTTCTGTGCAGAAGCTTTTTAACTTGATGTGATCCCATTTGTCCATTGAGCTTTGTTTGCCAGTGGTTGTGGATTATTACTCAAGAAATCTTTGACCAGTCTAATGGCCTGGAAAGTTTCTCCAATGTTTTATTTTAGTTGTTTTATATTTTGAGGCCTTAGATTAAAGTTTTCAATACGTTTTGATTTGGTTTTTGTATATGGCAGGTGATAGGAGTCTAATTTTTATTTTTCTGCATATGGATATACAGTTTTCCCAGAACCATTTATTGAGGAGACTCATTTCCCCAATAGATGTTCTTACCATCTTTTTAAAAAATGAGCTCGCTGTAGATGTATGGGTTGGTTTCTGGACTCTCTATTCTGTCATATTAGCCTATGTGTCTACTTTTCTCCAGTGCCATGCTATTTTTGTTACTGTAATTCTGTAGCAAAATTTGAAGTCAGGTAGCTCTGTAAAAAATTTTGAAGTCAGGTAATGTGATTCCACCAGTTTGTGATTTTTGCTCAGGGTAGCTTTGGCTATTCTGGGTCCTTTGTGGTTCTATCTAAATTTTAAAATTGTTTTTTCTACTTCTGTAAAAAAATGTCATTGGCATTTTGATAGATTGCATTTAATCTGTAAAATGTTTTGGATACTATGAACATTTTAACAGATGTTAGCTCTTCCAATCCATGAACATGGACAAGCTTTTCATTCTTTTGTATCCTCTTCAATTTCTTTCATCAATATTTTATAGTTTGCATTATAGAGATATTTTACTTCTTTGGTTAATTTGTAGATATGTAATTTTATTTGTAACTATTGTAAATGGGTTTACTTTCTTGATTTTATTTTCAGACTGTTTGCTGTTGACATATAGAAATGCTATTAATTTTTGTATGCTAATACTGTATCCTGCAACTTTACTGAATTTGTTTATTCAGTTCTAATAGCTTTTTGGTGGAGTCTTTAGGATTTTCCAAATATAAGATCACATCACTGGCAACCAAAGATAGTTTAACCTCTTACTTTCTTATCTGGATGCCTTTTATTTCTTTCTGTTTCATTGTTCTAGCTAGGACATCCAGTACTATGCTGAATAATAGTGGTGAAAGTAGCCATCCTTGTTGTGTTCCAGGTCTCAAAGGAAAGGCTTTCAGCTTTTCCCCCTTCAGTATGACACTATCTGTGGATTGGTCATACATGGCTTTGTTATGTTTAGGTATGTTCCTTCAATACCCACGTCTTGATGGCCTTATTATGAAGGAATGTTGAATTATATCATTTTTTTTTACCCTCAATTGAAGTAATCCTATGGTTTTTGTCTTTCATTCTGTTGATATGATGGATCACATTGATTGATTTCTATATATTGCACCATCCTAGCATCCTCAGAATAAATCTCAATTGGTCATGATAAATGATCTTTTTAATGTGTTGTTGAATTAATTTTGCTAGTATTTGGTTGAGGATTCTTATGTCAATGTTCATCAAGGATGTTTGTCCTTTTTCTTTTATCTTTTTTTTTTTAATTCTTCGTATGTCTTTATCCTGTTCTGGTATCAGAGTAATACTGGCCTCATAGAATGAGAAATATTTGGAAGTATGCCCCCCTCCTCTATTTCCTGGAATACCTTGACCCAGACCTGCACCGTCAACCCCCAAGCCAACACAATCTTCAGTGTAACCATGCACAATTTCTCCATCGGGGTCCCCATCCTCTACTGCAGCTGTATTGTCTATGCCACTGTGGTGAATGTCCACAGGGAGGCAGGCACCCTTGCAACTGCTAGCACTCTAGTTCTTTAAGTGCTTGGTAAAATTCAGCAGTGAAGTCATTGGGTCCTGGGCTTATTTTGGGGAGGTTTTATATTACTGCTTTAATCTCATCATAACTGATTGGTCTCTTTAGGTTTTGGATTTCTCTATGGTTCGATCATTGTAGGTCGTATGTGTTGTGAACCCCCAAAATCTGAAACAGTTCTCAGTTAATTTAGAAAGTTTATTTTGACGAGTTTGAGGACACGCGCCAGTGATACAGCCTCAGGAGGTCCTGACGATATGCACCCAAGGTGGTCAGAGCATAGTTTGGTTTTGTACATTTTAGGGAGACAGGAGACATTAATCAACATATGTAAGATGAACATTGGTTTGGTGTGGAAAGACACGGGGCAACTGGAAGCAGGGAAGGGACTTCCAGGACATAGGTAGATAAGAGACAAATGGTTGCTTTCTTTTGAGTTTCTGATTAGCCTCTCCAAAGGAGGCAGTCATATATGCATTTATCTCAATGAGCAGAGGGGTGACTTTGAATAGAATGGGAGACAGGTTTGCCCTAAGCGGTTCCCAGCTTGCCTTTTCCCTTTAGTTTAGTGATTTGGGGGCCCTATTTTCCTTTCAGTTTCTAGAAATTTATCCCTCTCTTCTAGGTTTTTACATTTATTGGTATATAGCTTCTCATAGTAGCCTTTAATGAGCTTTTGAATGTCTGTGGTACCAGCTGTAATGTTTCCTTTATCATTTCTGATTTCCTTTATTTTGTTATCTTTTTCTTAATTAGTCTAGTATAGGTCTGTCAATTTTGTTTATCTTTAAAAAAACAACTTTCCATTTCTTAGATCTTTTGTATTATTTTGTTCATCTCAATTTCATTTATTTCTGCTCATCTTCATTATTTCTTTTCTTGTACTAATTTTGCATTTGGTTTGCTCTTGCTTTTTCAGTTTTATAAGATGCATTTTTGGTTTGCTCATTTGAAGTTTTTGTATTTTTTTGATGTAAACATTTATAGCTTTAATTTTCCCCTTAGTACTGCTTTCACTGTATCCCATAGGTTTTGGTATGTTGTGTTTTCATTAACATTTGTTTCAAGAAATTCTTCAAATTCCTTTTTAATTTCTTTATTCATTCACTTGTCATTCAGGAGGATATTACTTAATTTCCATGTGCTTGTATTGTTTCCAAAATTCTCCTTGTTATTGATTCTAGTGTTATTCCATTGTGGTCAGAGAAAATTCTTAATATAACTTCATTTTTTAAAATATTTTATGAGCTGTTCTGTAGCTTAACATATGGTCCCTCCTTGAGAATAATCTATATGCTAAACAGAAAAATGTGTATTCTGTAGCCATTAGATGAAATGTTCTGTAAATGTCTCTTAGGTCCATGTGGTCTGTAGTACTGATTAATATTGTTTATTGCTTTTCTCTCTGGATAATATGTCCAATGCTGAAAGTGGGGTGATGAAGTCTCCAGCTATTATTGCACTGGGGCATATCTCTCTCTTTAGCTCTAACAATAGTTGCTTTATATACCTGTGTATATATATATTTGCTGTAACGTGTACATATATATTTATAATTGTTATACCCTTTTGCTGAATTGACCCATGTATTACTATATCATGTTCTTCTTTGTCTCTTTTGATAGTTTTTGTCTTGACATCTATTTTGTCTAGGTATATATACTACTGCTCTGTTTTTGGTTTCCATTAGAGTCTTTGCATTTAACCACTCTGCTAAAGAAATAGGAAAGGATAACAAAATAAAATAAGCAAACAACAACTACAATGAAACAAAAAGGACCAGAAAACAATTAGGTCCTATTTGTTAGCAATAGAATAACAACTGCAAGAAACATTTCTTGGCTAACACTAGAAAAGGACAGGAAATAAGTGGAATAAATATTTCCTGATTGCGGGTAGCTGAGGTTGAATCTAGATGGCAAGTAATCAGGGTTCTTAGTTGTAAGCGACACAAATGGATGGCCTATTTAATCAGAGAATAAATGGGTTTAAAGTATGTTGTGTAGTTCACAGATGCTTTGGGAATAGTGGAGTACTGGGGAAGAAAATGATCGGGAACAAAGAAGGCTAAGAAGACATAATTACATCTCTAGAACTATTTTACTGAGAAATATTCCATTGTCACTACTAGACCCTTGAAGCTGCAGCATATACAATCAATTACAAGGCCACTGGATGCTAGAATCATGCTCTGGCACTACTTAAACTGGATGTTGCTAGTGCTTTCCTTGCCAGAAAATAATCTTTACTGTGTTTGTTTCTTTGCTTCACTGCTTTAATGGAGATGCATTGGACAACACATCTTTCCTGTCATAGCCATGTGGAGTATTTGCAAAGAAGCCTGAAAAAAAATGTATATGTGACATATCAGTTGGGGTTCAACCAAAGGAGCAATACAAATAGAAGATATGCATATATGCATATGTGTGTATGTTTGTGAGAGTGTGTATGTGAGTGAATTGGTTTTCATAATTGTGTTGTAAGCTAAATAAACCTGAAGTTTACAGGCAAGCACCCAGGAAGAGAAGATGCATGGGGGGAAAGAAAGAAATTGTAGATCCAGCTATGCCTTGGAGTCTCTTATTTTCACAGAGGGCATATTTCTGTCTTTAAGAGATTTCCCTTTGATTTATTCAGCCCCAACATGAATAATCTCCATTTTTGTTAATTCAAAATTGACTGATTTGGAATTGTAATTACATCTAAAATATTCCTTTATAACATTTCAACTGAAATTTGATGAAAATACATGTTATAAATGAGTGCTTTTTCTCTGACATTCTTTAGTTCTCACTAATAAACTTATTTTCTACTCTAGCTAGAAATGTACTAGAAAGGGAATTCTTGGGGATGTAGTTCAGCCTGCCACATCGATACATCACTAAGCCATTATAGTTTACCTTTTGTATGGCACATACATACTCTTAAGCCATATTTAATCTTCAAATGAAGACAGTAGCAAAATAATCATTTCGTTTAAGGCAATTACCCTACCAACAACTGAAAACATGTTTATCTTTTCTGAAGAAAAGATACAGTCTTTGAACATATTCACTCACTCTTCTCATAGTTTATTTAGACTCTCTGTTTGATATCCTGTAACTTATACTAAAAATATATGTTATTATCATTAAAATATGTTATGTTGAGTTGTAAGCGGAAGAAGAGGTAGATTTCTTAAAGTTTTCTAATATATATGCAGAGACAATCAAAACTCAAAAGAATTATAACTATTACATAAACCTTTACTTATGCAACTGGTCATATAACCATAGCCGTTATTTACCTTTTTCCTTACCCATTTCATATTTCCTTTGGCCTCATTAAGTACTGCACCTGATCATGGGTCTTTGCCTAGTGAGGTGAGTTAAACCTTGATTCTTTGAAGGGTGTAAGCCATAGGCCTGACTGAATTGAGTTTCAGTTTTTTTAATTCACAAGACAGACTATCACCTATATTCCATATATATTCCTCTTTACTCTTCTTGTTTAATAGCAATTCGACGTCCCCTTGATAGTCAGAATCAATCACTACAGATAGTATAATAAATCCTCTTTTTGCCTATTAATTCAGAGGCATGAGAAGAAGACGAAACAAGTGGCAATTTCAACTTCCACCTCAATAGAATTATTGTTTCTCCTGATGAAAATAGTTCTTCCATTTGGACTAAGACCTCTAGATCTGCACAACATAAAATCAGGGGCACAGAAGTAAATGTTTTCCTATGAGATTATTAAGGATGATGGAGAAGCCACTTTATTTTTACTTCTTCATTACAGGACTAACATATGCTGGCTACGAGATAAATAGCACAATATATTGAACACAGATTCAGAGCATATTTCACATCCCAAAGGATATTGCTCCAGTCCTACAAGGTATTATAATCTATACGGCATTATAATTGGGTTTTCTAAAAGCTATTCCACCTTTCTATCTAGCCAGCTGCTTCAGGATTATGAATAATATGGTAAGAGCACTGAATTCCATGACCATAGGCTTATTTTTAAATTCATTTGCTGTGAAGTGAATTCCTTGGGCATAACCAATACTGCATGGAGTACTGTGATAGTGAATATTGTGTCCTGTTAGTTTGTGGATGAAAGTTTTGGCAGAATCGTTAAGAGCAGCGAATACACCACCGTATCCAGAGTAAATGTCTCTTCCATTACAAAAAAAAAAAAAATGCTTCCCCTTCTATGATGAAGGTGTTCCAATGTAATTAACCTTCCAAAAAATAGCTGACTGATCATGCTGAGGAATAGTGTTCAATGTTGTTCTATAATGCAAACAAATTAGGTACTCTGCAAGTGACTTCATCCAGCTCAGCCTTGGTGAGTAGAAGACCATGTTGCTGATCCTATGCCTAACCTTTATTTCTACTACTATGGCTTCTTCATTCATAAGTCCATTGGACAATAATGGAAGAGGCTTGAGAAAGAGGCTATCTGGTATATACGAACTACGTCATCCTATTTCCCTGATTATTTAAATTGTCTTCACTCCTTAGGTCATCTTTTGGTGAGCATTCACATGGTATGCAAATATCTTCACAATCTATACCCATTCAGAGACATCTCTCAACATACATTTTCCCAGGACCTCCTTGTATCAGTTTTCCAATTGTGTTCCTACTAATGCCATAACCATCTAGCCAAACCGTTGGCCATAACATACAGATTAGCATAGATTTGTACTTGTTTATCTTTATTTTCAAGAAAAAATGAATAACTGGAGAGACTGGTTGAAACTCTGTTATTTTTGATAATTTTCTTTTGTTAATGTTTTTCAGAACTGTTTCACAGTGGCATGAAGTATCACTACAACTGCCTACACGCAGGTGGTACCTGCACATCATGAATAATGATCAATTAATCCAATTTAAATTTTTCTTTCTTCAGTATTAGGGAATAGGGAACTATAGTTATTGATGAGAGAGACAAAAGGCAGTATTTCAGAAATAGAGGTCACTTCCTCATGCACCTTCCTTATATATTCATGGTTGAAGTCCAATCCTCTAGATACTGCTTCGTTAGATGACAAAGTTCTTCTCTGCATATTCAGCCTTATGACATGGTGTGTCAGACAACACCCAGTTCATGATGAGCAGTTCAAATTACATGGTAACCCTGTTGTCCATGGTCAAGCAATCAGTCTCTCCTAAGACCCTAGTCACAAGCCAAAATCTTGTGACTTTTAAAAGGAGAATAACTGTCTACAGAGTGTCTATAGTTTTGCTCCAATATTCTAAGGGTCTATGCTGTGATATACCTTTACAGTCCTGCCATAGGTTCCAAAAGTATCTCTACAAGCCCCACAAGAAACCAGGCAATGCCTTCAACACTTCTCTTGAAATTCTCCTTTATTATGTACCAACTTGATCACTTACACCTTCTGTTTTCCATATGACTGTAGGAAGAAATTTTCTAAGTTTTCTGTTACTACATAAAAATAATATTTCTCCTTCCAATAGTATATTTTTCAATATTTTTCTCACTTTCTTTTAAGTCATCATCAGCAGAGTCCTTGAAATCTAGATTTTTTTACTAGCAGTCAATTTGAAACAATTTAAGTTTTTTATCACGCCCCTCAATATTTTTTTAGCCTTTACATTTAGTTTCTGGTCTGGCATGTAAGGAGCTTAGAAGTCACCACTCTGTACTAAAATCAAGTACAAAGCTAAACAAACTGAAAAATCAATAACTCTTCTTAGATTCATAATAGAAAAGGGGTCATTGGGAAAATTACAGTCTCAAAAATTGGAAAGAAATAAGTAGAGCCAGAGAATCAAAACTTACTAGAGCAGAAAAACTAATGAACAAAAATCTTTACGAGAAGTATTGCTGGGGTAAGAAAACCTAACTATAATTGACAAATTTCTGGAGGTTTAGTGTAAACAAATCTGAGAGTTAAAAATACCAAGGACTCAGTCACAGGGTAGACATCTACAATTTTATAAAGTTTACCTTTAGGAACTCCATCAGGTCCTCACAGTGAATACTGGAGAAAAACCTCCTTATGTTTCTGGCAGGGGGAGGAAAAAAAGGAACCATTTTAATATACTCCAGAGAATTCTGTTCTTAACAGGATCTGCTTTCAGGAGAAACTATTTTGCCAGAGCTTGATCTGCTGAGGTTTCATCAGAGCATAACGTACCTGAGGGAAGGGAAACATCCAAATACTGACCCATCTGGACATGTTCTCTGATCTCAGAGCGTGATAGAAAATGTGAATCACTGGTGAAGTTCACAGTTCAGGGGTATGTTCTCACCAAGAGATTGATATCTAGTCACAACACTGTAGAACAATTTCTCTACCCACAAACTTTACCACCACATTACTAAAGGCCTACTTACTACTATTCCTTGTAGACCCACATCATGTCTACCATTTAACAAAGAATTGAAAGGCATACTAAAAGGCAAAACCAAAGCCAAAACAAAACCAAACAAAACTACCCGCAGTTTAAAGAGACTGAGCATCTGAATCAGAGTCATATATGAAAAGAAAGCTAAAATTATCAGATCAGAAATTTGAAAAAGAAAACAAACAAGCAAGCAAACTATGAATGATATGCTAGTGATTTAAAGTAATTGGTTGAGAACAGATGAATACTATAGGGAGAGAGATGGAAATTCTAAGAAAGAATAAAAAAGAAATGCTAGAGATCCTAAATAATAAGAAGTGAAGAATTCCTTTGATGAGATTATTAGTAGACTGGACATGGCTGATGATAGAATCTATGAGCTTAAGAACATGACAATAGAAACTCACAAAACTGACAAGCAAAGAGAAAATAAAACTGAAAAATAACCCTGACAAAATAGCCCAGAACTGTGGTACAATTGAAAAAGGTACAATATATGTATAAGGGAACACCAAAAGGAGAAGAAATAGAGAATAAAGGACACGGGAATGCCAAACAAATAAAAAACAAACAAACAAAAAACCCTATAGTTAGGTATATCATAGTTGAATACCAAAACATCAAAGATAAAGAAAAAACTTGGAAGAAGTCAGTGGGGAAGGGCCACCTTACCTATAGTGGAGCAATAATAGGAATTATACCTGACTTCTCCACAGAAATATGCAATAAGGAAAAGAAAGAAATGAACTATTTAAACTGGTGAGGAAAATAAACAAAATAAAACAAAACACCAACCCCGAATTATGTACCCTGCAAAATTATTCTTCAAAAGTAGAGAAAAAATAAATAGTTTCTTGGACAAACAAAAATTGAGGAAGATTGTTGCCTGTAGGCTTACCTTGCAAGGAATGTTAGGAGAATTTCTTTTAATATTCCTTTCTATCTCTCTAAAGAACTTCTTCTAACATTCCTTGCAAATTACATCTGCTGACAACAAACATCCTCAATTTTTGTTTGTTTAAGAGAGTTTTTATTTTTCTTTTACTTTTGAAGAGTAATTTTACAGGGTGCAGAATTTGGGGTTGGTGGGTTTTTAAAAGATGTTTCTCAACTTCAGCAAAGTGTCAGGATACAAAATCAATGTTCAAAACTCACAAGCATTTCTATATACAAATAAAAGACAAGCAGAGAGCCAACTCATGAGTGAACTCCCATTCACAATTGCTACAAAGAAAATAAAATACCTAGGAATACAACTTACAAGGAATATGAAGTACCTCTTCAAGGATAACTACAAACCACTGCTCAAGGAAATAAGAAAGGACACAAATGGAAAAACATTCCATGCTTATGGATAGGAAGAATCAATATTGTGAAAATGGCCGTAAGCAAAGAAACAAAGCTGGAGGTATCATGCTACCTGACTTCAAACTATACTACAAAGCTACAGTAACCAAAACAGCATAGTACTAGTACCAAAACAGATATACAGACCAATGGAACAGAACAGAGACCTCAGAAATAACACCACACATCTACAACCATCTGATCTTCAAACCTGACAAAATTAAGCAATAGGGAAAGGATACCATATTTAATAAATGGTACTGGGAAAACTGACTAGCTATATGCAGAAAACAGAAACTGGACCCCTTCCTTATACTTTATACAAAAATTAAGTCAAGATGGATTAAAGACTTTAATGTAAAACCTAAAACTATAAAAACCCTAGAATAAAACCTAGGCAATACCATTCAGAACATAGGCATGGGCAAAGACTTCATGACTAAAACACCAAAAGCAATGGTGACTAAAGCGAAAACTGACAAATTGGGTCCAATTAAAGTAAAGAGCTTCTGCTCTGCAAAATAAACTATCATCAGGGTGAACAAGCAACCTACAGAATGGGAGAAAAATTTTACAGTCAATCCATCTGACAAAGGGCTAATATTCAGAATCTACAAGGAACTTAAATAAATTTACAACTAAAAAAACCATCAAAAAGTAGGCAACATATATGAACAGACACTTCTCAGAAGAAGACATTTATTCAGGCAACAAACATATGAAAAAAAAGCTCATCATCACTGGTCATTAGAGAAATGCAAATCAAAACTACAGTGAGATACTATCTCACACCAGTTAGAATGGTGATCATCAAAAAGTCTGGAAACAACAGATGCTTGCGAGGATGCAGGGAAATAAGAACACTTTTACACTGTTGGTGTGAGTGTAAATTAGTTCAACCATTGTGGAACACAATGTGGCAATTCCTCAAGAATATAGAACCAGAAATACCCATTTGACCCAGCAATCCCATTACTGGATATATACCCAAAGGAATATAAATCGTTCTACTATAAAGATACATGCACATGTATGTTTATTGCAGCACTATTTGCAGTAGCAAAGACTAGGAACCAACCCAAATGCCCATCAATGATAGACTGGATAAAGAAAATGTGGCACATATACACCATGGAATACTATGTAGCCATAAAAAAGAATGAGTTCATGCCCTTTTCAAGGACAAGGATGAAGCTGAAAACCATCATCCTCAGCAAACTAACACAGGAACAGAAAAACAAACACTACACATTCTCTCTCACTCGTAAGTGGGAGCTGAACAATGAGAACACATGGACACAGAGAGGGGAACATTATGTACCAGGGTCTGTCAGGTGGTGGAGAAAAGGGGAGGGAGGGAATTAGGATAAATACCTAATGCATGTGGACTTTAAAACCTTGATAATGGGCTGATAGGTGCAGCAAACTACCATGGCACATGTAAACCTATGTAACAAACCTCCACGTTCAACACATGTATCCCAGAATTTAAAGTAAAATTTAAAAAATTATAATAATAAAATAAAATAAAAAAGAAAATGATGTAAGTCAGAAACGTGGAAGTAGATTAAGAAAAAACATCAGAGAATATGTTAGGGTAAAATAAAAATGTTATTTTATTTATTGTTAATTGATCTAACAAATAATTTTGTTCAAAATATTAATAGCAACAATATACTTGATTGTGTGTTGTCATGTAGGTATTTATATAGTGTGTGTATGTGTTTGTATGTTTATGTTTATACACGTTATGTTTATATATGTTTACATGTAAGTGAAATGAACGACAGCACTGGTACAAGGCATAGGTAGAGAGGAATTAAGATTATTGCATTATGATAAGGTATTGTACTACAAATGAAACAGTAGAGTATTATATGAATGTCAATTTTGATTAGTTTAAATGCATACTGCAAATGTTAAGGCAACCACTAAATACATTACAAAGAAACAAGTATAATTAATATGCTGAGAAAGGAGAGAAAATTGATTCATATAAAATGCTCAATAAGGCCGGGTGCGGTGGCTCAAGCCTGTAATCCTAGCACTTTGGGAGGCCGAGATGGGCGGATCGTGAGGTCAGGAGATCGAGACCATCCTGGCTAACACGGTGAAACCCCGTCTCTACTAAAAACTACAAAAAACTAGCTGGGCGAGGTGGCAGCGCCTGTAGTCCCAGCTACCTGGGAGGCTGAGGCAGGAGAATGGCGTGAACCCGGGAGGCGGAGCTTGCAGTGAGCTGAGATCCGGCCACTGCACTCCAGCCTGGGTGACAGAGCTAGACTCAGTCTCAAAAAAAAAAAAAAAAAAAAAAAAAAAAAAAAAAAAAAAAAAAAAAAAAAAAAAAAAAAAAAACCTCAATAAAAACAACAAAAGGCAGAAAATATGTGGAAGACAAAAATAGAAACAAATAAGGGCAGCAAATAGAAAACTAAAAAATTTGATAGATATTTTAATATGACTATACCAATAATCACCTTACAGGAAAATAGTCTAAATTCATGAATTAAAATACAGATATTATCAGAGTGGATCAAAAAACAAAACTCACTTATATGTTGTCTACAAGATACTTAGTTTAAATTTAAAGATACGTAGATACGTATACATTTAAAGTAAAGAATGGAGAAAGATATACTATGTTAACACTAATCAAAATAAAGCAAAATAAGCTATACTAATTTCAGACAGATCAAATTTTAAAGGAAGGAAAGTTATCAGTGATCAAAAGTGATATTGCATGTTGATAAAGGTATCAATATTTAAGGAGATATAACAATCCTTAATGTGTATGTGCTTAACAACAGAGTGTCAAATTACTTGAGGAAAATACTGATAAAACAACAAGGAGAAATAGACAAATCCTATTACAGTTGGATACATCAACTTCCCTCTATCAGAAATGGAGATAGCCAGTAGACAGGAGACAAGTAAGGACATAATTGAACTCAATAGCACCATCAAACCACTGCAAGTAATTGACATGTAAATGCTACTTTTTTCAATCACTACAGCCTATACATTCTTTTCAAGCTCACATGCTGCAATAACAAAGATAGACCATATTCAGGATTATAAACGCACTTTGAAAAACATAAAGAATACAAATTATACAGTGTCTTCTTTCAGACCACAATAAAATTAAACTAGAAATCAATAACAGAAATAGATTTGGAAAATCCTAAAATACTTGGAGATTAATTATATAATTCTAAATAACAAAGGAGTAAAAAAAGAAATCCCAAGAGAAATGTAAAAATATTTTGAACTAAATGAAAATAAAAAAAATACAACTTACAGAATCGGTGAGATAGAGCATAATCAGTGCTTAGAGGAAAATGTAAAAGCATTGAAAGCATTTATTAAGGAAAAAAATACTAAAGTCAATCATCTAAGTTTCCACATTGAAAAACTAGTAAAAGAAAATCAAATAAAATCTAAGTGGAAGAAAATGCATAATAAAAATTATAACTGAAATAAATGAAATTGAAAACAGAAAATCAATAGAGAGAAACAATAAAAACCAAAGCTTGTTCTTTGAAAACAGCAACAAAATTGATAAACTTCTAGCAAGACTAATGAAGTAAAATGTACAAAAGACACAAATTGCTAATATAAGAAAAGAAATAGGACACAAGTACAGATTCCATGAATATTACAAGGATAATAAAGGAATATTATTAGTAACTATGACAAAAATGTGATAACATAGATGAAATCAATGCATTTCTTGAAAGACACAACCAGCCAAAACTCACACAAGACAAAACAGACAACCTCAACAGACCCATTAAAGAAATTGAGCCAATAATTAAAAACCTTCCAAAACAGAAAGCACCTAGCCCAGATGGGTTCACTGGTAAATTCCACCATTTAAGGAAAAATTTATACCAAATATCTACAATATCCTCCAGAAGACAAAAACAGCAGGAATACTTCCTAATTCATTCTATTAGGCCAGCATTACTCTAATATCAAAACAAGTAAAGACATTAAAATAAAGGAACAGACCAATACCTCTCAAGAACATAGTTGAAAAATCCTCAACAAAATGTTAGCAAATTGAATCTAAGAATGTATAAAAATAATTTACACTTTGACCAAGTGGGAATTACCCCAGTTATGCTCGGCTGGTTTAACATTTGAAAATTCATTAGTGTAATCAATCATAATAACAGGGTAAAGAAGAAACCTTACATGAGCATATTGATAGATGCAGAAAAAGCATTCGACAAAATGAACACTGACTTATGATAAAAAAAATTCTAAGCAAAGTAGTTATAAAGGCACATTTTCTTCTTGTTAAAGAACATTTACAAAAATCCTGCAGCTAACATTATTCTTAACGGTGAGAACTCAAAAGTTTTGACACTAAGTTCAGGAATAAGACAATAATATCCTCTCTTACCTGATTTCATGCCAAAGACTTTTATACCAAGGTGAACTTCATCAAAATTAAAACTTCTACTTGGTGGAAAAAAAATGTCAAGAGAATGAGAATACTGGGAGAAAATATTTGAAAGAAACATAACAGAAAAGTGATTGATATCCAAAATGTACAAATAATTTTTAAAACTCAAAAGTAAGAAAATGGACAACCTGATTATAAAATAGGCAGAAGACCTCAACAGAAAACTCAACAAAGGATATATACACAAATGGCAAGTAAGCACATAACACAATATTTAATATCATATGTCATTAGGAAATTACAAATTAAATAAACAAAGAGATACCATACACACCTACTAGAATGATGACAATCCAAATACTGACAACAGCAAATGATGGCAAGGGTGTAGACCAAGAGAAATTCTCATTCATTGCTGGTGGACATGCAAAATGGTACAACCAGTTTGGTGGTTTCTTTGGTGGTTCACATATGTGAACACTACTATCATACGGGAGTGTATATATAAATGTGTGTGTGTGTATATACATATACATTCCTATATGATCCAGCAATTGTACCCCTTTAATTCATTACCCAAATAAATTAAAAACTTACATACACATAAAAACCTTTGCACAGATATTTATAGCAGCTATATTTCTAATTATCTAAACTTGGAAACAGCCAGATGTCCCCGAGTAAGAGAATGGATAAAGAAACTGTGGTACATCCAGACAACGAAAGATTATTTAGTGCTAAAATGAGTGAACTGTCAAACCATGAAAATACATGGCATAAAAGCATATTTTTAAATGAAATAAGCCAATCTACAAAATCCACATGATAAATATTTCCAACTACATTACATTCTGGAAAAGCCAACTATGAGAACAATAATAAAAGAAAAAAGGTCAGTGGTTGTCAGGGATTGAAGAGAGAAAAGAGGGATGAATAGGCAGAGCACAGGGATTTTTAGGCCAGTAAAACCATTCTGAATGATAATATTAAAAATAGTGCATGTGTGTCATTATACATTTGTCAAAATCCATAGAATGCACAATACTAAGAATGAACCACACAGTAAACTATGGACATTGGATGATAGTCATATCTCAGTGTAAGTTCATTGATTGTAAAAAAACTTACCACTGCGATACAGGATATTGAGGTTAGTATTAGATCACTTTTGCCATACTTAGGAATAATATTCCATCATCTTTACTGTATTCTATTATGAAGGAATAAATTATAGGTTGAGTTCACATTCAAAGGAGAAGATGATACAAGGGTTGTGAATACCAGAATGTGGGAAGCACGAAGGCCACCTTAAAATCTGGCTGTTGAATGTAGTATTGTCAGTTTTTATTCTGGAAGAGAAGCCCTTTCCTGCAAAAATCTGGAAATTGAAGAATATCTAAAACATAGAATGAAATTAGCTTCTATTCTGTATAGATTCCTCAAAAAAAAAAAAAAAAGGAAAGAAAGAAAAAAAAGGTCAAATAAAGGGAAATAAAGGGATATCATGCACAGGACAACCAACCTTGCAGTGGAAGGCAATGTAGAAGCCCTTTTCCTGCAAAAATCTGGAAATTGAAGAATACCAAAAACATAGAATAAAATTAGCTTATATTCCGTATAGATTCCTCCAAAAAAAAAAAAAAAAAAAAAAAAAGGTCAAATAAAGGGATATCATGCACAGGACAACAAACCTTGCAGTGTTAGGCAATGTAGAAACACCTACATAACTGCTCATGTACCGTCTATGAGTAGCCTGAAGGAAAACACAGCAAAGTGTATTATGATAGTCATGAGATTAGTCAGAGGAGTTTCAAAAAGATACTCTTTAACCTGGGCCTTGATTTAAAAATCACATTAAAATAATGATTTCTGTCTGTGAATGGATGAATTCACAATGTTAAGCATGAAAAACCAAGCTTTTCATGGTGGGAAAGCCCCTTGTGAACTATGTACAACTATTGAGTGGAAAATTCAAAACTGCCTCTAGCTTGTCAGCAAGTCAGTAAAATTACTTATTTTGTTCTAATTTGAATCATATTATTTTGAATATGTAACATGATATATTAATCCATCCGGAGTAAAGTTTATAAAATATTAAATGAGTTAAAAATAACTTTGATAGAATGTGAATCTGTGAATTAATCAAATTTATGTTCAATAAATGTTTGCTAAGTTAAAGAAAGCATTCCCTAAATGATAAGTGAGATTTTTTTCAATAAATTTGTAAACTTTGTAGTCACAATAATGGTAAAATTTGTATTAACATTCATTGAATGATGTAATAAAATAACTAATGGAAAAAGTATAAAAAATTGAATGTTAGGATTAGAGAAAATAGGTTAATATTTCCAAATATTGCCTCCCTATTACTGGTAATTGAAAAGAGTTACTATTTTACTTTTACTTAATTAGAAGTTAAAGATAGGCCCATGCTGTTTTGCACGTCATCAGAGCACTTTTAAATATAATTTTTTAAATCATTATAATTTACATTACAATTTGTAGCTGTTGGAGAAATGCTTGTGTGATTGACGGAAAAACAGATGATTCAAACTCGTTAAGATAGTACCTCATGGCCTGAATACTATTCCCTACTTTTATTTCTAATGAAAAAAATAAGTAAGTATCCTCTTCAATGCATAAAAGGAGTACAGAACCCAGATGAATAATGGTAAAGTAAGTATTATATTGCTTTAATATCAATTGAATAAGAATACTTTCTTTTTTTTTTTTTTTTTTTTCCTTTTTTTTTTTTTTGAGACGGAGTCTCGCTCTGTCGCCCGGGCTGAAGTGCAGTGGCCAGATCTCAGCTCACTGCAAGCTCCGCCTCCCGGGTTTACGCCATTCTCCTGCCTCAGCCTCCCGAGTAGCTGGGACTACAGGCGCCCGCCACCTCGCTCGGCTAGTTTTTTGTATTTTTTTTTTTAGTAGAGACGGGGTTTCACCATGTTTAGCCAGGATGGTCTCGATCTCCTGACCTCGTGATCCGCCCCTCTCGGCCTCCCAAAGTGCTGGGATTACAGGCTTGAGCCACCGCGCCCGGCCAAGAATACTTTCTTAAAACAAAAGAAATTATGCCAGTTTTATGGCAAAAGCTTTTAAAAGCAAAACTATGCTTCCTAAGAAGCAGTGAGACTTTATTATATTGTCTCATCTCTGAAGAATATTTGTCTTTTTCACGCATTATTTTCTCCTTTAGTTGTTTGCTGGCACTGTTATTTGGCTTTTCTTTGTTTCAACCTTCTTTGTAGTTCGTAAGGTAATCTGTTACATAAAACCAAAGGGAAACTAAAGGACAACCTGCCGTCTCGGGTACAGAAGTGGCCTTTTTAGTTAAATCAGGATATCTTGTGTCTTTCAATAATCTTATCTTTAGAAGGAGAACATTCAATTTGGAGAATGTGTTAAGGTTTATGTAACACCGAATAACTGATATATAATTAAGAGAAAACACTTTAAAAGTTGTCAGATTCTCGCCAAGAACCCCATGCCTGCCATTTTTGCAAGCTGTTTCTGATGCTTTATGGTTTCCGACTTCAAGCTTTCGTTCTCCCCATTCCTTCATAGCGGACCAAAATATAGTCAGTATCATGATGTTTGGTAAGGTATTCCAATTTTAAGTTCCAGAAAAGTTTGCTGTGTCTCACTTAAATCTCTGAAGACTCTATGTGAAGATGCAATTCTATTCAGATAAGTTGTACACTTTGTTTTCCATATATGTTCACATCACCTCTACCACCACCGCTTTCTCCACCAACGTCATCTACTGTGAACAGCTTTTGGGTTGTTAAAGAAATACTTATATTTTTGTGGATCCACTTGGGAAGCTATTACTGCATGCTACTTTTGATTATGCTTAAATGTTTACTAATCTAATGACATAACTTGGCATAAGTGTAAGTGAGATCATATTTTTCCCCTCTCTTTACTCGTGGACCTTTTGGATTTTGTATATCATAGAGAAGAATTCTACCTAAAAAAAAGATAAATTTAAAATAGTAGCTAACTTTTCTTGAATGTGCTGCATGCAATCTGTGAATGCAATAATTATTTATTTATTTTTACTATAAACTTATGAGATGGTACTATAATTGTCCCTAGCATAGAACTACAGAAACTGAGGCTTCAAAAAGCCACAAAATTTGTCCAAGATACCCTGGCAAACAGTCTATTATACTGAATTCAAGCCAAGGTCTACTAATATTAATCAACCCTAACCACAATACTGTCCTGTTCTGAATTATTTTCGTTTAGAATCTGATGAGATTTAGTATGGGATAAGTGGAGTGTGGAGATAGTAAACACCGCTCTTTTGCTTCCAGGAGTCTCAATGTGAAGTATACTTCTTACAGAGTAATTCATAGTAGGTCACCAAAAAGTCTACATGTATGTGAAGGAAAACATAAGCATAGGCCACAGGGACTTAACATTCTCACAGGATATTTGGGTAATTTTATCAATTCTCCATATTATGAATGCTGTAAAAGTATATTATTTGTTTTAAAAGATTAAATAAAGAATAATGGGAAAGTGTTACATGCCTGCTTCAAATATCTAATGACGATTATGCATTTAAGATGATAAGTGGAGAGAAACAAAGGTGTGTTGAAATGTGGATGGTGGTCTGTTATCCAATTTTCTGTATTAGTGAGGAGGCTGTCTTATTCCCCAGGTTTGGGAGAACATTGTTAAAAATGTGTGCTTCGCCTACACCCTCAAACAGCTGAAATCACTACCGTCAAATCAGAACTGCCAAGAATTTCTTGAATGACCTTTCAGGCACCAGTAAAGCCCAGCAGACCAACTAAAGTTTCCGGTCAATACATGCAGTCTAAATGAGTCTCAAAAATAGTTTGTGTGATAGAATGCATAGGGTGATATATGAGGTGCATCATGGGCCACGCATTGCTGAAAATCTCAACCACCGCATCAACTTTTTTCAGTAAGCTACTGTTAAGTAGCTTTTGTTTGGTTAAGAACATGAGTAGATTATTTGATAGGTACTGACATCGATAAACTATTTTAACCTGAAGATAGTTAAATTCAAGGTTATTTACTTGATTTGAATTATTCTTAACAATTTCTATGTGAATTTCATGAGCTTGTAATCAGTGTTTTTATAATATTTCAAACATCACTTAAAATTTGTTAACTTTATACTTCAAGGAAAAAAATCAAAAGCCATTTCTGGGTGAAATATATTTGAGGGAAACCACATATTGTTAGTGCTTTTTAATCTTGTAAATCCATTCTCTCATTTGATAAACAGGCATTTTTCATACCTACGTTCATATTAATTTGAAACTTTATAATAAAATATACCACATAACCACATAACAAGTAAAAATTAAACCAAAGCAATAATTATTTTAGAAAATGTTTTTCCAAGTTACCTAAACCTCTGCAAATATATATATGTATACATATATATACACACACATATATACATATATGTATATATGTATATATATATCATTGATATATATATGTCATCCAGATATTAAGCCTAATACCCGTAAGTTATTTTTCCTGATCCTCTCCCTCCTCCCACCCTCTGCCCTATTAGTACCCAGTGTCTGTTGTTCCCCTATCTGTGTGCATGTGTTCTCATCATTTAGCTCCCACTTACAAGTGAGAAATTGCAGTATTTGTTTTCCTGTTTCTGCATTAGTTTGCTAAGGATAGTGGTCTCCAGCTCTGTCCATGTCCCTCCATAGGACATGATCTCATTGTTTCTATGGCTGCATAGTATTCCATGTTGTGTATGTACTATATTTTCTTTATTCAGTCTGCTATTAATGGACATTCAGGTTAATTCCATGTCTTTGCTATTGTGAACAGTGCTGCAATGAACTCTGATAAAGGTCTAATATATAGCATCTATAAGGAACTTAAACAAATTTAAAAGAGTTTTGGCCGGGCGCGGTGGCTCAAGCCTATAATCCCAGCACTTTGGGAGGCCGAGACGGGTGGATCACGAGGTCAGGAGACCGAGACCATCCTGGCTAACACGGTGAAACCCCGTCTCTACTAAAAAATACAAAAAAAATTAGCCGGGCGAGGTAGCGGGCACCTGTAGTCCCAGCTACTCAGGAGGCTGAGGCAGTAGAATGGCGTGAACCCGGGAGGCAGAGCTTGCAGTGAGCTGAGATCGCGCCACAGCACTCCAGCCTGGGAGACAGAGCGAGACTCGGTCTCAAAAAAAACAAAAAACAAAAAAGAATTTTGGTTAGAGCATTTATATTTATTTTGCTCTAACTCTGCACTCTCTGTAGTAGTACATTTTCAGATTATAATTTAGCTCCTTGTTCATCTCTATTATAGGGAACAATGTCTTTAATCACTTAAATTTTGCAGTTTCCATGCAATCATGCCTCATGAAAAAGCAGTAAGTTGAGAGCCATGATTATCAAAGATTTGCATAATTACCCCTGAACATTATAAGAGCAATAAACCTGAAGAGACCTATAGCAGGATTCTATGACCTTGATCACCTCCTCCAAATGCCTATAGTCTTGTTCCTAAAACTTGCCCATCACCATGTAGGACCCTACGTACAAAAATAATAATGTAAAATTATATCTGTGTTGAAAAATTGTTATAAGTCACTCAGTTCCATTTCTACATTAGTGAAACTCAAATGGTTCAAAGGAGCTCTAGAGGTGGTTCTCCAGAATTGCCTCAGGTGGCTTCACCCCTGCTCCCATTTCAGGTCCAGCTTTTATGATCAACCTGTAGACTAGACTAGGTACTCTTCCAATCCAACTTTCTTCAGTGGAATTACTAAAAATGGGAACTGCCCTGTTCCTAAAGCCCTAGAAGATGAAATTATATACATTTTAAGGGACAAGTTTCATGTCTGGCATATGGGTTACACAGTTTATCAAACCACACAATGCCATAACCGGAGGCATTCAAATGGTAAACCAGGATTAAAAGTTAGTGACTTTGGCCGGGCGCGGTGGCTCAAGCCTGTAATCCCAGCACTTTGGGAGGCCGAGACGGGCGGATCACGAGGTCAGGAGATCGAGACCATCCTGGCTAACACGGTGAAACCCCGTCTCTACTAAAAAAATACAAAAAATTAGCCGGGCGAGATGGCGGGCGCCTGTAGTCCCAGCTACTCGGGAGGCTGAGGCGAGAGAATGGCGTAAACCCGGGAGGCGGAGCTTGCAGTGAGCTGAGATCCAGCCTGGACGACAGAGCGAGACTCCAAAAAAAAAAAAGTTAGTGACTTTATGCTATAATCAGCTTTCTCCAAGACATCAAAACAAGATTTGATATCATAATGAGACTCTTACCTCCCTTAATGCTGCTGTTTTCATTTGGCAGGATAATGGTATAATCAAAATTTTACAATCAGCAACTTCTGCTGGTAAGTTGACAGAACCTGGTCTAGGAGATCCTTTAGTCCACCCAGAAGGTGACTTTGAAAACATCTCTAGTACAACTGTTGCTCACGATCTGCTTTAATTTAATCCAGTCATGGAACACTAGATAACAAAATTGCTCTATATTATCTATTGGTTAAATAAGGAAATGGCTATGCTATTATTAATAATACATGCTATACCTGGATAAATTCCTCTGAGAAAGTTGAAACCCATATACACAAAAGAAGAAATCAAGTCACATGTTTACAAGTTTTACCTAATTTTCCATGTCCATTTGACTCATTCAGTTGGTTGTCTTCAAACTTAGGTTTGTGGTTTAAAACTACTATATAAATTATCATATTGCTATTAACTTCAATTTGTATTTTTTTGGTAAATTTTTTACTGGTTACTTGCTAAAATTTCACAGAAATACAACTCTTAACAAAATAATGCTGGCCCACCGCTTTGAGATGATAGCCTACAGTTTATGTAACAAGCAAAAGCAACAATGAACTCCAGGTCAACTTATTATGAAAGTTACTTTCTCCAAACCTCCCTTGTTGCTTAAATTTGGCTAAAGGGTTTTGACATTGACTACAAAGTTGCAAATCTTTTCCCTCTCCTGTGAAGATAGACCAAAATGAGACAGACCCATCTCAACATCAAGAAACAATCAACACCTAACAACAAGATGATTGATCAATGATACTCTTGGTATCAATGATACTCTTGATATCTTGATCAGAAGGAGAAAATGTTAAATTGTCAGAATCAAAATGAAGTCACCTGTGTTAAGCACCCTGAAAAATAGAACCAAGGATGGCCGTAATGGGTGGGTTCTCATGGGTGAATGCCTAATAACAAGAGCTATCACAAAAGACTGAAAAACACATCTTTGCACAAAGCTAGGACAACTTTCCACGCAAAAAAAAATAATTTTGTGAAGGCCTCTGCCCAGCAACAGTTTATCCAACTTTAGACTCTTGTTATTGATCCTTGCATCCAAAGTTAATTATCTCAAAACAATTATGTAATCCTCATTTTTCCTTTAAAATCTTCTGTTTTCTTTTATCTCTCTGAATACAATGATAGCTTACTATGACATATTCCCATTACAGCGCCTATTCACAAACAAACATCATTTTCTTTTAGATAGTGTTCTCTGTTTGTTATTTAGGTTGACAGATAAAAACAATAACTTTTAAAGAAAAACATAGACTACTCTCATGATTTAAGTGTAAAAAATGTTTTATTGGGCATATCATGTAAATAATCACAAAAAAATTGATAATGAATATCATCAAAATTTAAATTTTCTGTTTATCTGATAATTCATTATAGAAATAAATAAGCAAAAAATAGATGTTTTAAAAATCACAAAGTATATATCTGACAAAAAACATGTATCCAGGATATATAAGGTAGTCTTACAATGTAATAAATAAAACCTATACAATTAGGTAAAGAATTGAGTAATTATCTCAAAAAGAAGATATATCAAGAACCAATAAACACATAGAAAAAATGCTCAACAATGTTGGTCATACAATAACATTTAAATTAAAACATGATAAGATAATACTACACAGGCAGTAGAATGTCTAAAATTAAAAAGTCTGGCAACTACAAGTATCGGCAAGCATGTGGAAAAAATGGAATTCTCAAATATTTTCAGAATATAAATTGTTACAATTACTTTGGGAAAATGCCAAAATAAATAAATAAATAAATAGACAAACCTCCCTTCTAGCCCTGCAAATGTACTTATAGGCATTAATCCAAGAGAAATGAAAATATGTTCACAAAAAAAACGTGTTCATGAAAGTTCTTAGCAGTTTTATTCAGAAAGTTGAACACTGGTTTTATCAATAGGAAAATCACTCATCAACTTGATCTAACCCTAAAACATAACGGTAGTCTGCAACACAAAAGTAACAGACTACTAATAATCACACAACACCAATGAAGCTCAAAAACATTATACTGAAGGGAAAATAGCCTTACACTATATGTGCAGTAAGATATAATTTATAAGAATTCTAGAATATAAACATCTTTAGTTTTATGGGAAAGCTAAGGCAGTGGTTTCTTGTCGGTAGGTGCAGGAATTAACTGGGAAGAAAACCGAAGGAAATTTCATGATTGGAGTAATTCTATACATTCTGCTAGAGGTTTGGGTTTATTTGTGTATGTGCATTCATCAAAACTCCGCAAAACACACACAGGACTTGGATATTTCATTTTATGTAAATTGTACAGGAACCCCCTTGAAATATAATATAGCCAATAATATGTATGCAAAATGTTTTGGTGGAAGCATAGTGATAATAGAGATGGGGAAATAGTTATACATATAATAAAACCGTATAATACAATTTAAATGATAAAATTTGTGTGGTCAGTATATGAATATTTACCAAATCTTTCAATTTTGCTATGTTTACGGTTTTTTTCTTAAAAATGATTAGGAAAAAACACATTAGTGAGATAATAAATATTTTGTTGTTACAGTAGACTTAATGATGCACCATTTACAGCTCCTCTTCAATGAAGGGCTTGTTTTCCACCTTGGCTGCAGGACACTTGCTTGGAGTTGCAACAGCCTTCAGCTCTTCACCGCTTAGGAAATGCCTCAGCTGCTCCTCATTCAAGCTAATAGGAATTGCCCCAGCTGTTCCTCATTCAAACTAACCCTTCTGTGGTCAATCTTGTGACTGATGGAGGAATATGAAAGCCAAACCGTTTGACAGGTATTTCCAAACCAGTACTTTCCCTCTTTTTCACAGGTATTGTTCTCAAAGATACCTCTGTACATTCAAATCTATCTAGAATCTTTCTCGGAGTCAGATTCTTAGAGAACTCAACCGGTGACAGGTAATTAATTGAGTTGATTCTAAATGTTTTATACTTTAAAAATTTATTTGCTAGAAAGCGTTCCGGGTTAAAGTTAAGCCAGTCATAGAATGGCACTTCATTTTCTTAGCTCTTTGAAATTCAGGGTTATCTTCCATGTGTACATAATTTTCTTTCTAATTCTTTTAAAACTCTTTTTTAATTTCATTTTTATTTCCTTAGTAATTTTCATTTCTCAATCCCTCATTAGGTTTTCAGAAAAATTTATTGTCTTGTGTGCATATTATGTTGTCTTTGTTTGGTAACAATTTTGTAACTTTATTTTCTCAAGTTCCTTTTTCTCTAGTGCATTTCCATTGTGATTTTTCTTGAATTTATAATAGGACCTTATTTTTACATGAAGTGTTACTATACAATGTTCTTTTGATTCGTGGTTGTTTATTGGTGAGTGTCTATCAGTTGTTTTAACTGATTATCTCTATTGCTATTAATTTACATTTTGTTTTATTTTCATAGAAACTTTGTATAAATATCGTCTTCCTTTTACACATATATTAATCTTTAGGACCAGCAATATCAACAGTTATATTTTTAGTTCAGAACACCTCTATTTCCATGCATAGTGTGTTAAGAACTGTTTAAAATCTGATATTTTATCACACTTGCAAATTAGCCATCAAGTCAGCCAAAATTTTAAAGATGTTAGCAGAATACTTTAATAATAAATTTTACTACTCAAAACAAAGCCAGACAACAAATTCCTCATGGCCACGTCAGTTTCACTGCCTCCCCATGTCCCTTGGGGGTAACACTGAAGAGTACAGGTGGGTGTTGAGCATCCTGTGGGTTTGTACAACACCTGTGGAACCATACCTTAGGAAAGTCACGTCTTTGAAAACAGGCTTCAAACAAGCCTACCCAACCATCTCTTAAAGGATGACATTTTTCTCCATCTTCCAAGGTTGCTTGCTATGCAACCTTCTTTAAAACATCAGGGAAAAAAAAAAAAAAAAAAAAAAAAAAAAAAAAAAAAGCCATCAGTTGCTTATTTCCAAAAACATAAACAGAAAAATAAAAAATAAAAAAAAAAAAACACTTGGAAAATTGCTTTCCATATAGTGAATTACAGTTTCTTTAATAAATTGTGCTTTTTTGTGGAAGGTGGCTTATTTTCTGATTTTATTATTTTATTTTGTTTCTGTTAGATCATTAACTTCTGTCACTTACTTCTTTCTATTTTTTTACTTCTAGGTATCTAAAAGGTGCCTCTCTGTTGTAAGTCAGTACTTCCCTCTTAGAAACAACGCCATGCAAGACTGGCATATCTGTTTCTATGAGTATTCAAGCTTTATCTTTGTTTCTCCATTAAACTATTTTCTGATAGAATCAGTCTCTGATTTATTTCAAGCACTTCCTCACACAGGGCAGAATTCTTGCCTTTGCTAAATATGATTTTACCTCTTTTCAGCTATTGGTAGCACGTCACTGCCCTCTTTCATTTTCTTTGCCTGATTTCTCATGTGGATTCTAGGACTGGCTATAATGGATTCAGATTTCTATTTCCCTACATACATGGTATTGACATTTTTAGTATTCTTGTTCCATTAAGTTATGAGTGGTTTTATATGCTCTCCAAGTTGGATTTAATGGCTTTTGCAGAATGTGTAAAAAGGTTAATATTTAGAAGGATTTAATTATCCAATGTGTGAACAGTAGAATTTTGATTGAAACTGGATTCATTTTACAGATTACCTAGAAGAGATTGAATATCTTTACAATATTGGAGTTTTGCATCCAGAAACATACTATGGATTTTTCATTTATTCAGTTTTGTTCTACTCTCCTATGAATTTTTGTCTTTTCAAAAGAAAAATATTAAGCTTTATTTAATATTTTTTAAGGTGTTTTATTATTGTTATTTTATTACAAACTGTACTCTTTACACTGCTTTAGCACAATTTTTGTAAATATTCTGCAATGTAATTTAATTCTGTGTGTTATTTTTTATTTTTATTTTACTTAAAGTTCTGGGATGCATGTGCAGAACGTGCACGTTTGTTTGTTACATAGATCTATGTGTGCCACGGTGGTTTGCTGCACCTATCAACCTACCATCTAGGTTCGCTCCCCTCACTTGCACTCCCCAGCAGTCCCCAGTGTGTGTCATTCCCCTCCCTGTGTTCATGTGTTCTCGTTGTTCAACTCCCACGTATGAGTGAGAACATGCAGTGTTTGATTTTCTATTCCTGTGTTAGTTTGCTGAGGGTGATGGCTTCTGGCTTCATCCATGTCCCTGACAAGGACATAATCTCATTCCTTTCTATGGCTGCATAGTATTCCATGTTGTATATGTACCCATTTTCTTTATCCATTCTATCATTGATGGGCATTTGGGTTGGTTCCATGTCTTTGGTATTGTAAATAGTGCTGCAATAAACATACGTGTGCATGTGTCTTTATAGTAGAATGATTTATGTTCCTTTGAGTATATACCCAGTAATGGAATTCCTGGATCAAATGGTATTTCTGCCTCTAGATCCTTGAGAAATCACTACACTGTCTTCCATAATGGTTGAACTAATTTGCATTCCCGCAAACAGTGTAAAAGTGTTCCTATTTCTCCACAGCCTCGCCAATATCTATGTTTCTTGACTTTTTAATAATCTTCATTCTGCCTGGCGTGACACAACATCTCATTGTGGTTTTGATTTTCATTTCTCTACTGATCAGTGATGTTGAGCTTTTTTCATGTTTGTTGGTCACCTAAACGTCTTCTTTTGAGAATTGTCTGTTCATATCCTTTGCCCACTTTTTGATGGGGTTGTTTGTTTTCTTCTTGTAAATTTGTTTAAGTTCCTTGTAGATTCTGGATATTAGAACTTTGACAGATGGATAGATTGCAAAAATTGTCTCCCATTCTCTAGGTTGCCTGTTCACTCTGATGATAGTTTCCTTTGCTGTGCAGAAGCTCTTTGGTTTCATTACATCCCATTTGTCAATTTTGGCTTTTGTTGCAATGGCTTTTGATGTTTTTCTCATGCAATCTTTGTCCATGCCTGTGTCCTGAATGGTATTGCCTAGGTTTTCTTCTTGGGTTTGTATGGTTTTGGGTTTAACATTTAAGTCTTTAATCTACTTTGGATTAATTTTTGTATAATGTGTAAAGAAGGGGTCCAGTTTCAGTTTTCTGCATATGGCTAACCAATTTTCCCAGCACCATTTATTAAATATGATATTCTTTTCCCATTGCTTGTTTTTATCAGGTTTGTTGAAGATCAGATTGTTGTGCGTGTGTGGTGTAAATACTGAGGTGTCTGTTCTGTTCCATTGGTCTATATGTCTGTTTTGGTACCAGTACCATGCTATTTTGGTTACTGTAGCCTCGTAGTATAGTTTGAAGTCAGGTAGCATGAAGCCTCCAGCTCTGTTCTTTTTGCTTAGGATTGTCTTGGTCATATGGACTCTTTATTTGGTTTCATATCAAATTAAAGTAGTTTTTTTTTATTAAATTCTGCGAGCAATATCCATGATATTTTGATGGGAATAACACTGAATCTGTAAATTACTCTGGGCAGTATGGCAATTTTCATGATACTGATTCTTTCCATCCATGAGGATGGAATGTTTTTCCATTTGTTTGTGTCCTCTCTTAATTCTTCAAGCAGTGGTTTGTCATTCTCCTTGAAGAACTCCTTTCACATCCCTTGTTAGCTGTATTGCTAGGTATTTTATTCTCTTTGTAGCAATTGTGAATGGGGGTTCATTCATGATTTGACTCTCTGCTTGTCAATTGTTAGTGTATAGAAATGCTTGTGATTTTTGTACATTGATTTTTTATCCTGAGACTTTGCTGAATTTGCTTATCAACTTCAGGACTTTTGTGGCTGAGATGGTGGGGTTTTCTAAATATAGAATTGTGTCACCGGCAAACAGACAATTTGACTTGCTCTCTTCCTATTTGAATACCCTTTATTTCTTTTTCTTGACTGATTGCCCTGGCCAGAACTTCCAGTATTATTGAATAGGAGTGGTGAGAGGCGGCCTCCTTGTTTTGTGCTGGTTTTCAAAGGGAATGCTTCCAGTTTTGCCCATTTGATAGGATATTGGCTGTGGGTTTGTCATAAATGGCTCTTACTATTTTGAGATATGTTCCATCAATACCTAGTTTATTGAGAGTTTTTAACACAAAGAGACGTTGAATTTTAAGGAAAGCCCTTTCTGCATCTACTGAGATAATCATGTGGTTTTTATCATTGGTTCTATTTATGTGATGGATTGCATTTACTGATTTGCCTATGTTGAACCAGCCTTGGTTCATCCCAGGGATGAAGCCAACTTGATTGTGGTAAATAAGCTTTTTTATGTGCTGCTGGATTCAGTTTCCTAGTATTTTATTGAGGATTTTTGCATCAACGTTCATCAAGAATATTGACCTGAAATTTTCTTTTTTTGTTGCTTCTCTGCCAGGTTTTGGTATCAGGATGATGCTGGCCTCATAAAATGAGTTAGAGGGGAGTCCTTCTTTCCAATTGTTTGAATGGTTTCACAAGGAATAGAACCAGCTCCTCCCTGTACTTCTGGTAGTATTTGGCTGTGAATCTGTCTGGTCCTGGGCTTTTTTTTTTTTTTTTTTTTTTTTTTTTTGGTTGGTAGTCTATTAATTACTGCCTCAATTTCAGAACTTGTTATTGGTATATTCAGGGATTTAATTTCTTCATGGTTTAGTCTTAGGAGTGTGTATTTGTCCAGGAATTAACCATTTCTTCTTGATTTTCTAGTTTATTTGCATAGAGGGTTTTCATGTCTCTATCTCCTTCAGTTCTGCTCTGATCTTAGTTATTTCTTGTCTTCTGCGCTTTTTGATTTATTACTCTTGCTTTTCTAGTTCTTTTAGTTGTAATGATAGGGTGTCAATTTGAGATCTTTCTAGCTTTCTGATGTGGGCATTTAGTGCTATAAATTTTCCTCTTAACACTCATTTAGTTGTGTCCCAGAGATTCCAGTATGTTGTCTCTTTGTTCTCATTGGTTTCAAAGAACTTCTTGATTTCTACTTTAATTTTATTATTTACCCAGGAGTCATTCAGGAGAAAGCTGTTTAATTTTCATGTAATTGTACAGTTTTGAGTGAGTTTCTTAACCCTGAATTCTTATTTGATTGAACTGTGGTCTAAGAGACTGTTTACTATGATTTCATTTCTTTTGCATTTGCTGAGGAGTATTTTACTTCCACTTACGTGGTTGATTTTAGAATAAGTGCCATGTGGCACTGAGAAGAATGTATACTTTGTTGATTTGGGGTGGAGAGTTCTGTAGATGTCTATTAGGTACACTTGATCTAGAGCTGAGTTTGAGTCCTGAATATCCTTGTTAATTTTAAGTCTCACTGATCTGTCTAATACTGATAGTGGGATGTTCAAGTCTCCCACTATTATTGTGTGAGAGACCTATTTGTAGGTCTCTAATAACTTGTTATGTAAATCTGGGTGTTTCTATATTGGATTCACACATATTTAACTCTTCTTGTTGAATTGATGCCTTTACCATTATGCAATGCCCTTCTTTGTCTTTCTTGATCTTTGCTGGTTTTAAGTCTGTTTTGTCCAAGATTAGAATTATAATCCCTGCTTTTTTTTTTTTCTTTCCATTTGCTTGGTAAATTTTCTTCCATCCCTTTATTTTGAGCCTGTGTGGTTTTGCATGTGAGATGGGTCTCCTGATTACATCTCACCAATGAGACTTGACTCTTTATCCAATTTGCCAATCAGAGTCTTTTAATTGGGGCACTTAGCCCATTTACATTTAAGGTTCATGTTGTTATGTGTGAATTTGACCCTGTCATGATGATGCTATCTGCTTATTTTACACACTAGTTGATGCAGTTTCTTCATAGTGTCATTGGTCGTTATATTTTGGTGTGTTTTTGCAGTGGCTGGTACTGTTTTTTCCTTCCTATATTTAGTGTTTCCTTCAGAAACTCTTGCAAGGCAGGTCTAGTAGTGGCAAAAATCCATCAGCATTTGCTTGTCTTAAAAATATTTTCTTACTCCTTTGCTTATGAAGCTTAGTTTGGCTAAATATGAAAATTTTGGTTGAAAATTCTTTTACTTAAGAATGTTGAATATTGGCCCTTACTCTCTTCTGACTTGTAGGGTTCCTGATGGGGATCTGCTGTTAGTCTGATGGGCTTCCCTTTGTAAGTGACCTAGCCTTTATTTCTGGATGCCCTTACCAATTTTTTTTCCTTCGTTTCATCCTTTAAAAATCTAATAACTATGTGCCTGGCGGTTGATCTTTTCATGGGGTATTTTAGTGGTATTCTCTGTATTTCCTGAATTTGAATGTTGGCCTGTCTTGCAAGATTGGAGAAGTTCTCTAGGATAATATCCCGAAGTGTGTTTTCCAACTTGATACCATTCTCCCCATCTCTTTCAGGTATTCCAATCAATTGTAGATTTGGTCTTTTTACATAGTCTCTTATTTCTTGGAGGTTTTATTCATTCATTTTCATTCTTTATTTCTCTAATCTTGTCTGCATTCCTTATTTCAGCAAGATGGTCTTCTAACTCCAGTATCCTTTCTTCTGCTGGATACATTCGGCTATTGATATTTGTATATGCTTCACGAAGTTCTCATGCGCTGCTTTTCAGCTCCATCATGTCATTTATGTTCCTCTCTAAACTGGTTATCTAGTTAGTGGCTCCTGTAACCTTTTATCAAGGTTCTTAGCTTCTTTGCATTGGGTTAGAACATGCTCCTTTAGCTCAGTGGAGTTTGTTATTGCCCACCTTCTGAAGGCTACTTCTGTCAATTCGTCCACCTCATCCTCCGTCCAGTTCTGCATCCTTGCTGGAGAGGTGCTGCTATCATTTGGAGGAGAAGAGACACTTTGGCCTTTTGGGTTTTCAGCATTTTTTTCATTTATTTTTTTTCTCATCTTTATGAGTTTGTCTAGTTTTGATCTTTGAGGCTGCTGACCCTTGGATGAGTTTTATGTGGGGACTCTTTTTGTTGCTGCTGCTGTTGTTGCTTTCTGGTTGTTTTTCTTTCAATGGGCAGGTCCCTCTTCTGTAAGGCTGCTGTGGTTTGCCGAAGGTTCCCTTCATGCCCTATTCATCTGCTTCGCTCCCACGCTTGGAGAGGTCACTTGAGGAGACTGGGGAACAGCAAAGATGGGTGCGTGTTTCTTCCTTTGGGATCTTTGACCTTGAGTGACACTGAACTGATGCCAGTATAAACACTCCTGTATAGGGTGTCTGACAACCCCTGTTGGAGGGTCTCACCCAGTTGGATAGTATGGGGAGCAGGACCCATTTACCAAAGCACTTCGGCTGTCCCTTGATGGAGGGGGGTGTGCTTTGCTGGGGGAAACACACTCGTCTGGGCTGCCTGGATTCCTCAGAAGTAGCAGGAGGAAAGAATAAGTCCGCTGGTCCATGGAAACTGTGGCCACTCTTCCCCATAGGGACTCAGGCCCAGGGAGATCAGAGTTCTGTCATGGATCCTCTGACTGGAATTGTTGGAGTTCCTTCAGGCAGGTCCCACCCTGTGAGGAGGGATGGGTCAGGGTCAGGCCTGATGAGGCACTCTGGCCACAGTCGACCACAGCCGGTGTATTGGGCTGTGGGAAATACCTCTTGGGACCAAGCTGTCCAGCCTCCCTGGCTTCCGCAGGGGAAAAGCACAGCCTGGAGCTATAGAGATGGCTGTCACCCTTCCCCGACTCTGGGAACTTAGTGTGTTTAGGTAGCTAGTAGTCCCAGTGTTGGCTGCTGCCCCTCCCCCAAGGAGCTCCAAAGGCTTAGGCTTAGACAGCAGGCAGCTGCAGCTGTGGTGCTTGCCACCCCTCCCCCTGGGAACTCAGCAGGTTTAAGCAGATTCTAGCTGAGTGGATTCTAGTTGAGAATCTGCACAGTTCCGTGATTAGGACCCTAGGCCCCAGGGGTGTGGGCTCATGAGTGGGATCTTCCAGTCATGGACTGTACAGTTCTCTGGAGAAAGCAGTTTCACAGTCTGGATAACACGCTCACTTACTGCCTTTTTTGGCTGGGAGGTGGGGGTTCTCCTGCCCCATGTGGCTCTCAGGTGGGCAGTCACATCACACGGCTCTTCCTTCCTCTCCAGGGGTCATGCCAGCTGCCTAGTTAGTTCTGATGACAGAACCAGGATACCTCAGCATGTTGTTATGGTTGTTTTTGATGAGAGTCTCTGATTGCCACTGCTTCTAGTTGGTCATCTTAAGTCCTCCCTCTTGTATATTTATTTAATGAAAGAAAAGTGTACTAAATTCTGAGGAGAGTTTTAATATTTTTAAGTTGGTTTTTTGTTCTTTCTCTCAAGAAAACATGCAACTAATAAAAATGTATTTTCCTCTTTTCTAATTTTTGTAACTCATGTTTTATCTTCTGATTCCTTTAGATAAACCTTTCAAATTTAAAACATGAATAAATTATAGTTGGGAGATTAGACATCTTTGTTTTAAAACTCATTATAATGGCAATTACTCTCACAAGTGTTGTGCCATGTTTACTAAAGTACATATATGCTTTACAGTGATAGAAAATTATCCTATTTTTGTTTCTATAGTTGCTTCATAAGTGAAGCCTTAATTCAATCAAATAACTTGTTAGCACATATAAAATATTACTATATAGTAATCATCTGCAATTTTGGGACAGAAGAGAAATGGAAATCTTGTCTGAAGCCAATATCGCAGACTAGAAAGGATTCTTAGAGACTCTTATAAATAACTGTATGATAAAAAATTGAAAAAAACCTAGATAAAACATAAATTCCTTAACAAATGAAACCTACCCAGATTGAACCAGGATAAATAGAAATCCTGAACAGACCCATAATCAAGATTGAATCAGTAATAAAGAACCTTTCAACAAAAGAAAAGCCCAGAACAATATGACTATACTGCTGAATTCTATCAAACTTATAAAGAATAATGAACAAAATACTCAACATGTTTCCAAAAATTAAAAAGGAAGGAATATTTTCTAACTAATTCTGTGAAGTCAGAGTTACTTTGCTACCCAAACCAGAGAAAGATACAACAGAAAATAAAAACTATAGGCCAATAATCCTGATCAATATAGACACAAAATTCTTCAACAAAAGACTGTAAACTGAATCCCACAACACATCAAAATGGTAATATACCATGATCAAGTGGGATTTATCTCAGGGATGTAAGAATGTTTTGACAAATGCAAATCAATAAATGTAATACATCACATCAATAGAATAAAGTACAAAAAATACCTCAATAGACACAGAGAAAACATTTGATAAAATTCAGCATCACTTTATAATAAAAACTCTCAACAAATTAGAAATAGAAGAAATATGTTCAACTTAATAAAGTTTGTAATGACAGATTCACAGCCTACATCATACTTCATGAGGAAAAGCCTTTGCTCTAAGAACTCTAACAAGACATAGATGCTCATTTTCACTACTCCTATTCAACATAGTACTGAATTAGTCAGAATAATTAAGCAGGAGAAAGAAAGGCATCCAAATTGGATGAGAGAAGTCAAATTATTCCTCTTTGCATATGGCATTATCTTACATATAGTAAAAGTCAACAATCTCTTAAAACTGATGAATAATTTAGTGAAGTTGCAGGAGAGAAAATCAACAGATAAAAACCATAATGTTTCTATTTCCCAATAATAAACTGGATGACAAGTAAGTCAACGTGGCTATCCTTTTTTCAATAGTTATAAAATATATAATAAAATACCTAGTTATAAATCTAACCAAAGTGATAAAATACCACTATAATGAAAATAATAAAATGCTGATGACAAATATTGAGGAGGATACAAATAAATGAAAAGACATCCCATGCTTATGGATCAGAAAAATTAATATTGTTAAAATGACCACACTACCCAAGACAACCTACATATGAAATGCAATCCCTATCATAATATAATGACATTCTTCAAATAAGTAAAAAAAAAAAAATTGTAAAATTTTTATGAACCCACAGAAGACCCCAAATAGCAAAAGCAATACTGGGTAAGAAAGAACAAAGTTGTAGGCATCACACTGCCTGACTTCAAAATATGCTACAAAGCTATCATACCTAACACAGCATAGTATTGGCATAAAGAAACAGACACTTAGACCAATGGAACTGAATAGAAATTTCAGAAATAAATTCACATATTTAAGTCAACTGATTTTTGACAATGGTGCCAAAAGAATCCATTGGGGAAAGGACAGCCTCTTTAATAATGGTGCTAGGTAAATTGAATATCCATATGCCAAATAATAAAAACAGATACTTATCTCTTCCCATGTACAAATTTCAACTCAAAATGGATTACATATCTAAACCTAATACTTCAAGTTATAAACTACTAGAAGAAAAAATAGGGGAAATGCTTTGGGACATTGATCTGTGCAAAGGTTTTATAGCTAAGACTTCAAAAGCATAGGCAACAAAAACAAAAAGAGACAAATGGGTCTATATTAGACTACAAAGCTCTGCACAGCAAATGAAACAATTGTTAGAGTAACAAGACACCCTGTAAAATGAAAGAAAATATTTGCAAACTTAGTCACCTGGCAAGAGAATCATATTCACAATATACCCAAGAATATTCAGAAGGAATTCAAGCAACTCAACAGCAAATCATAATATTATTAAAAACCGACAAAGGATATTAATAGACATATCTTTAAAAAGCCTACAAATGGACAACAGGTATATGAAAAAAATTAAAACCACAATGAGATATCATTGTACCCCAGCTAGAATGACTATTATCAAAAATAAGACGTCCTGTATGGAGATATGGAGAAAATAAAACTCTTATACACTATTGATGGAAATGTAAATCAGTATAGGTACTATTGAAAACAGCATGAAGGATTCTCCAAACTAAAAATAGAACTACTATCTGATCTAACGTTCTCACTACTGGCTATTTATCCAAAGGAAAGGAAATCAGTACGTCAAAAGAATAGCTACAATCCCATGTTTATCACAACACTGTTCACTATAGCCTAGATATGGAATTAATGTAAGTGTCCATCGACAGATATGTCTATAAGGAAAATGTGGTGTATATACACAATGGAATACCATTCAGTCATAAAAAATAAAATGATATCATTTGCAGGAACATGGACAGAACGAGATATCATTATGCTAAGTGCAAGAAGCCAGGCAAAGAAAATGATCCTATGTTCTCACTCATATGTGGGAGCTAAAAAATTTCATCTCTTGGAGGTAGAAAGTAGAATGATGGTTACCAAATTCTGGGAAAGGTAATGGTCATGGGGTGATGATAAAGTCAGTTTGATTAAAGGGTACAAACATACAGTTAGATAGAATAAATACATTTTAATTTTTGATAGTGCAGTAGGGTGACTATATTTAACCATAGTTTATTGCACATTTTTAAAAAGCCAGAAAACTAGAAGTGTTGCCTATACATATAAGTGATAAATGTATGAGGTGATGAATATCTTAAACACCCTCATTTGATCATTGCTCATTGCATGCATGTATCAAAATATCACACATACTTCATAAATAGGTATAGTTAGTATGTATTAATTAAGAAACTGTAGGGGGGGCCCAGTCTCAGAAAGACCCTCTAGTTTTTGTTAGTTGTTTTCCTTCATGAGCCCTATTAACTTCTCACAATAAAGATACAAGAAAAACTTTGATAGTTCTGTAAACCAAATAATTATCTGAGATAAGTCTCAATAAATTTAGAGATTTATTTTGCCAAGGTTGAGGATATTGACCCAGGACACAGCCTCAAGAGGTCCCGAGACCATATGCTCAAGGTAATTGGTTTTATATGTTTTAGGGCAAAATAAGACATCAATTAATATATGTAAGGTTTACACTGGTTCAGTCTGGAAAGGGAGGATGACTCGAAGCAGGAGTTTACACCTCTTAGGTGGATTCAAAGAGTTCTGATTATCAATTGGTTGAAAGAGTTAAGTTACATAAATGTCTGGAATAAATAGAAATAAATTTCTGGGTTAAGATAAGGGGTTGTGAATGCCAAGGCTCTTGTTATGTAGATGAAGTCTGATAAGTGGCCACCCTTAGAGGCAATAGGTAGCAAATGTTTCCTTTTCGGACCTTTAAAAGGTGATAGACTCTAAGCTAATCCCTTCAATCAGAAAAAGTTCTGGAAAGGAAAGAGGATTCTCTATAAAATGTAAATTTACCCCATCGGAGAGAGCTTTCCAAGGACATTTCAAAATATGTAAAAGAAATATATTTGGTAGCCTGAAAGCCCAGCACTTTGGGAGACTGAGGTAGGCAGATTGCTTGAGTTCAGGAGTTCACGACTAGCCTGGGCAACTTGTTGAAACCCCATCTCTACAAAAAATATGACAAAAAAAAAAATTAGTCAGGTGTGGTGGTACACACCTGTAGTCCCAGCTACTTGGTGGGGCTGAGGTGGGAGAATTGCCTGAGCCCAGGAGGTCAAGGCTTCAGTGAGCTGTGTTCACACCACTTCACTCCAGCCTGGGTGACAGAGTAAAACCGTGTCTCTAAAATAATAATAATAATAATAATAGGTGGCGCCAAGATGGCCAAATAGGAACAGCTCCAGTCTGCAGCTCCCAGTGTAAACAATGCAGAAGATGGGTAATTTCTGCATTTCCAACTGAAGTATTGGGTTCATCTCACTGGGGCCTGCCAGACAAGTAGGTGCAGCTCACGGAGCAGGGTGAGGCATCCCTTCACCCGGGAAGCTCAAGGGGTTGGTGAATTCCCTTTCCTAGCAAAGGGAAGCTGTGACAGATGGCACCTGGAAAATCAGGACACTCCCACCCTAATACTGCACTTTTCCAATGGCTTTAGCAAATGGCACACCAGGAGATTATATCCCGTGCCTGGCTTGGAGGGTTCCATGCCCACAGATCCTCCCTCACAGCAATCTGAGATCGAACCGCAAGGCGGCAGCGAGGCTGCAGGAGGGGCGTCCTCCATTGCTGAGGCTTGAGTAGGTAAACAAAGAGGCTGGGAAGCTCAAACTGGGTGGAGCCCACCGCAGCTCAAGGAGGCCTGCCTGCTCTGTAGACTCCACATCTAGGGGCAGGGCATATCTGAACAAAATGCAGCAGAAAGTTCAACAGACTTAGACGTCCCTGTCAGACAGCTTTGAGGAGAGTAGTGGTTCTCCTGGGATGGAGTGTGAGATCTGAGAACGCACAGACTGCCTCCTCAAATGGGTCACTAACCCCCAAGTAGCCTAACAGGGAGGCACTTCCCAGTAGGGGGGCAACTGACACCTCATAAGGCCAGGTGCCCCTCTGAGATGAATCATCCAGAGGAAGGAGTAGGTAGCAACATTTGTTGTTCTGCAGCCTCTGCTGGTGATACCCAGGCAAACAGGGTCTGGAGTGAACCTCCAGCAAACTGCAGATGTACAGACCTGTAGCTGAGGATACTGACTGTTAGAAAGAAACCTAACAAACAGAAAGGACATCCACACCAAAACCCCATCTGTACATCACCATCATCAAAGACCAAAGGTAGATAAAACCACAAAGATAGGAGGAAACCAGAGCAAAAAAAGCTGAAAAATCTAAAAATCAGAGCACCTCTTCTCCAAAGGAACACAGCTCCTCACCAGCAACAGAACAAAGCTGGACAGAGAATGACTTTGACGAGTCAAGAGAAGAAGGATTCAGATGATTGGTGATAAAAAACTTCTCCAAGCTAAAGGAGGATGTTTGAACGCATCACAAAGAAGCTAAAAACCTTGAAAAAAGAGTAAACAAATGGCTAACTAGAATAAAAAGTGTAGAGAAGTCCTTAAATGACCTGATGGAGCTGAAAACCATGGCACAAGAACTACATGACACACGCACAAGCTTCAGTAACAGATTTGATCAAATGGAAGAAAGGGTATCAGTGATTGAAGATCAAATGAATGAAATGAAGTGAGAAGAGAAGTTTAGAGAAAAAAGAGTAAAAAGAAACGAACAAAACCTCCAAGAAATGTGGGACTACGTGAAAAGACCAAATCTACGTCTGATTGGTGTACCTGTAAGTGACAGGGAGAATGGAACCAAGGTGGAAAACACTCTTCAGGATATCATCCCGGAGAACTTCCCCAATATAGCGAGGCAGGCCAACATTCAAATTCAGGAAATACAGAGAACGCCACAAAGATACTCCTCAAGAAGAACAACTCCAAGACACATAAATGTCAGATTCACTAAAGTCGAAACAAAGGAAAAAAAAAAAAATGTTAAGGGCAGCCAGAGAGAAAGATCAGGTTACCCACAAAGGGAAGGCCATCAGACTAACAGCAGATCACTTGGCAGAAACTCTACAAGCCAGAAGAGAGTGGGGACCTATATTCAACATCTTTAAAGAAAAGAATTTTCAACCCAGAATTTCATATCCAGCCAAACTAAGCTTCCTAAGTGTTGGAGAAATAAAATACTTTACAGACAAACAGATACTGAGAGATTTTGTCACCACCAGACCTGTCTTACAAGAGCTCCTGAAGGAGACACTTAACATGGAAAGGAACAACAACTAACAGTCACTGCAAAAACATGCCAAATAAGACCATCAGTACTAGGAAGAAACTGCATCAACTAATGAGCAAAATAACCAGCTAATATCATAAAGATGGATCAAATTCACGGATAACAATATTAACCTCAAATGTAAATGGGCTAAATGCTCCAATTAAAAGACACAGACTGGCAAATTGAATAAAGAGTCAAGACCCATCAGTGTGCTGTATTCATAAGACCCATCTCACATGCAGAGACACACATATGCTCAAAGTAAAGGGATGGAAGAAGCTCTATCAAGCAAATGGAAAACAACAAAAAAAGCAGGGGTTGCAATCCTGGTCTCTGATAAAACAGAATTTAAACCAACAAAGATCAAAAGAGACACAGAAGGCCATTACATAATGAGAAAGGGATCAATTCAACAAGAAGAGCTAAGTATCCTAAATATATATGCACCCAATATAGGAACACCCAGATTAATAAAGCAAGTCCTGAGAGACCTAAAAAGAGACTTAGACTCCCACACAATAATAATAGGAGACTTCAACACCCCACTGTCAACATTAGACAGATCGACAAGACAGAAACTTAACAAGGATATCCAGGAATTGAATTCAACTCTGCACCAAGTCGACATAATAGACATCTACAGAACTCAACACCCTGAAACAACAGAATATGCATTCTGCTCAGCACCACATCACTCTTATTCCAAATTTGACCACATAGTTGGAAGTAAAGCACTCCTCAGCAAATGTAAAAGAACAGAAAATATAACAAACTGTCTCACAGACCACAGGGCAATCAAACTAGAACTCAGGATTAAGAAACTCACTCAAAACTGCTCAACTACATGGAAACTGAAGAACCTGCCCCTGAATGACTACTGGGTAAATAAAAGAAATGAAGGCAGAAATAAAGATGTTCTTTGAAACCAATAAGAACAAAGATACAACATAGCAGAATCTCTGGGACACATTTAAAAGAGTGTGTAAAGGGAAATTTATAGCACTAAATGCCCACAAGAGAAAGCTGGAGACACCTATAATTGACACCCTAACACCACAATTAAAAGAACTAGGGAAGCAAGAGCAAACACATTCAAAAGCTAGCAGAAGGCAAGAAATAACTAAGATCAGAGCAGAACTGAAGGAGATAGAGACACAAAAAAACCCTTCAAAAAATCAGTGAATCCAGGAGCTGTTTTTTTAAAAAGATCAACAAAATTGATAGACCACTAGCAAGACGAATAAAGAAGAAAACAGAGAAGAATGAAATAGACACAATAAAAAATGATAAAGGGGATATCACCACTGACCCCACAGAAACACAAACTACCATCAGAGAATACTATAAACACCTCTATGGAAATAAACTCGAAAATCTACAAGAAATGGATAAATTCCTGTACACAAACATCCTCCCAAGACTAAAACCAGGAAGAAGTTTAATCCCTGAATAGAACAATAACAGGTTCTGAAATTGAAGCAATAATTAGTAGCCTACCAACCAAAAAAAGTCCAGGACCAGACAGATTCACAGCCGAATTATACCAGAAGTACAAAGAGGAGCTGATTGCTTTCCTTCTGAAACTATTTGAATCAATAGAAAAAGAGGTAATCCCCCCCAATTCATTTTATGAGGTCAACATCATCCTGATACCAAAGCCTGGCAGAGACACAGCAAAAAAGAAAATTCTAGACCAATATCCCTGATGAACATCGATGCAAAAGTCCTCAATAAAATACTGGCAAACCAGATCCAGCAGCACATCAAAAAGCTTATCCACCATGATCAAGTTGCCTTCCTCCCTGGAATGCAAGGCTGGTTCAACATTCGCAAATCAATAAACGTAATCCAGCATATAAACAGAACCAAAGATAAAAACCACATGATTATCTCAATAGATGCAGAAAAGGCCTTTGACAAAATTCAACAGCCCTTCATGCTAAAAGCACTCAATAAACTAGGTATTGATGGAGTGTATCTCAAAATAATAAGAGCTATTTATGACAAACCCACAGCTAATATCATACTGAATGGGCAAAAACTGGAAAAATTCCCTTTGAAAACTGGCACAAGACAGGGTTGCCCTCTCTCACCACTCCTATTCAACATAGTGTTGGAAGTTCTGGCCAGGGCAATCAGGCAAGAGAAAGAAATAAAGGGTATCCAGTTAGGAAAAGAAGAAGTCAAATTGTCCCTGTTAGCAGATGACATGATTGTATATTTAGAAAACCCCATCATCTCAGCCCAAAATCTCCTTAAGCTGATAAGCAACTTCAGCAAAGTCTCAGTATACAAAATCAATGTGCAAAAATCACAAGCATTCCTATACACCAATAACAGACATCCAAATCATGAGTAAACTCCCACTCACAATTGCTTCAAAGAGAATAAAATACCTAGGAATCCAACTTACAAGGGATGTGAAGGACCTCTTCAAGGAGAACTACAAACCATTGCTCAATGAAATAAAAAGGGACACAAACAAATAGAAGAACATTCCATGCTCATGGATGGGAAAAATCAGTATCATGAAAATGGGCATACTGCCCAAAGTAATTTATAGATTCAATGCCATCCTTATCAAGATACCAATGACTTTCTTCACAGAATTGGAAAAAACAACCTTAAAGTTCGTATGGAACCAAAAAAGAGCCTGCATTGCCAAGACAATCCTAAGCCAAAAGAACAAAGCTGGAGGCATCATGCTACCTGACTTCAAACTATACTACAAGGCTATGATAATCAAACAGCATGGAACTCGTACCAAAACAGAGATATAGACCAATGGAACAGAATAGAGCCCTTGGAAATAATACCACACATCTACAACCATCTGATCTTTGACAAACCTGACAAAAACAAGAAATGGGGAAAGAATTCCCTATTTAATAAACGTTGCTGGGAAAACTGGCTAGTCATATGTAGAAAGCTGAAACTGGATCCTTTCATTACACATTATACAAAATCAATTCAAGTTGGACTAAATACTTAAATGTTAGACCTAAAACCATAAAAACCCTAGAAGAAAACCTAGGCAATACGATTCAGGCCATAGGCATGGGCATGGACTTCATGAATAAAACACCAAAAGCAATGGCAACAAAAACCAAAATTGACAAATGGGATCTAATTAAACTAAAGAGCCTCTGCACAGCAAAAGAAACTACCATCAGAGTGAACAGGCAACCTACAGAATGGGAGAAAAGTTTTACAATCTACCCATCTGATGAAGGGCTAATATCCAGAATCTACAAAGAATTTAAACAAATTTACAAGAAAAAATCAAATAACCCCATCAAAAAGTGGGCGAAGGATATGAACAGTCACTTCTCAAAACAAGACATTTATGCACCCAACAGACACGTGAAAAAATGCTCATCATCACTGACCATCAGAGAAATGCAAATGAAAACTACAATGAGATACCATCTCACACCAGTTAGAAAGGCGATCATTAAAAAGTAGGGAACCAACAGGTGCTAGAGAGGACGTGAAGAAATAGGACCAGTTTTACACTGTTGGTGGAACTGTAAACTAGTTCAACCTTTGTGGAAGACAGTGTCGAGATTCCTCAAGGATCTAGAACTAGAAATACCATTTGATCCAACCATCCCATTACTGGGCATATACCCAAAGGATTATAAATCATGCTGCTATAAAGACACATGCACATGTATGTTTATTGTGGCACTATTCACAATAGCAAAGACTTGGAACTAACCTAAATTTCCATCAATGATAGACTGGATTAAGAAAATGTGGCACATATACACCATGGAATTCTATGCAACCATAAAAGAAGATGAGTTCTTGCCCTTTATAGGGACATGGATGAAGCTGGAAACCATTATTCTGAGCAAACTATCGCAAGGAGAGAAAACAAAACACCACATGTTCTCACTCATAGGTGGGAGCTGAACAATAAGAACACATGGACACAGGGTGGGGAACATCACACACCGGGGCCTGCTGGCAGATGGGTGGAGGGAAGGGATAACATTAGGTGATATACCTAATGTGAATGACAAGTTAATAGGTGCAGCACACCAACATGGCATATGTATACATATGTAACAAACCTGCACATTGTACACACGTACCCTAGAACTTAAAGTAAAAACAAAACAAAACAAAAAAAAAGACAAAAGGAAAATGTAATATGATTAGGCATAATGTGAAAGTGACTAGATGAGTCCCCTGCCTAGGATCATGAGAGAACTCCATAATGAAAAAGTGACATTTGAGATGGCATTTAAATGAATAGAAATGTCAGGAATGTGAACATTTGAGAGACTTTCCAATCGAAAAACAAATAAACAAATAGACACCATAAATTTAAAAAAAAGTTGCAAATGTCCTGGAAGACATTCGTATTGTTTGTATTTTTATGAGATACAGGAAATTGTATGTTGGGCAAGGAATATATGTACATATATTTGGTCATGTAAAATTCAGAAGCAAATATTTTGATAACTGCATTGTAGAAGATTATCAGAAATTTGGGATTGTTTTAATTGCCATCTGTCTTTTTTGAGAGGATATAATTAATTTACTATTTTATGCTTTAAAAATCTTACTACAATTGCTCTATGTAAAGAGAACTGGAAAACAAGAGTGCAGGTAGAGATATTATTTTGGAGACTACAGTTAGAGTGATCATAGATTACAAAAGGATTACAGTCCCAGACAGTATGAGAACTACCAAAAAAAAAAAAAAAAAAAAAAAAAAAACAGAGAAGAATTCAGGCCTGAGCATATATCAGAAATAATGTGGTCTATGATCCAGTAGTTTCACTTCTGTGCATATACCCAAAAGAATTGAAAGCGGGGTCTTGAAGAGATATTTGTACAACCAATGTTCACAGCAGTATTACTTACAGTAGCTAAAATGTGAAAGCAGTTCGTGTCTGTTAACAGATGATTGCATAACAAAGTATGAACTATAAATACAATGAAATAGTATTCAATCTAAAAAGGAAGGCAATTTTAACATATGCAACAACAAGGATAAACATTGAGATCATTATGCTAAGTGGTATAAGCCAGTCACAAGAAGACAAATACTATATAATTCCACTTGTGTGAAATAGAGTAGTCAAAATCCTGGAGACAGAAATTAGAATGATGGTTGCCAAAGGCAAAGGTAGAAGAGGAGAGGGGCATGAGAAGTTATTGCTTAATGAAGATAGAGTTTTAGTTTTACAAGATGAAAAGTTACAGAGACGGATGGTGGTGATGGTTGCACAACATTATGGATTTCTTTGATACCACTGAACTGAGCACTTGAAACTGTTAAAATGGTAAATATTATGTTGTATGTATATACCCACAGTAAAAAAGTAATTTACAAATGTGTTCAAGGTGTGAATGGTGTAATAATTTACATAAATAGGGAAGACTTTTAAAAAGGAAAATAATTGTTGTGGATAAGAGCAGGAGTAATAAAAAACTTTGTTTTGGGTTAGCCTTGTTAATTTTGAGTGATGACTGTCATGCTATCTTGAGGTAGACGCTCAACAGCTCTTCTTGATTAAATAAATAAATAAAATGCCTATAAAAATAACAATAATAATTTTTAAAAGAAATATATATCAGACTAACATACTTTGATTTCCTTTAGAGCCTGTTATCTGTCATGTGATAACATACTAGAGTCATGTTGGAATTTTGTATCTTATATCTATAGAGAATCTGTTTTATCAGTCCTAAGATCTCTGTTTTAATGTTAATGCTGGTCAGTTGTGCCTAAACTTCAAAAGGGTGAGTGTATGATGAGGCATGCCCACATCCTCTTTCTCATCATGGCCTAAACTAATTGTTCAGATATCTTTGGAATCCCTTGACCAAGAGTGGAGGTATATTCAATCTTTTGTGGGAGTTTAGAATTTTATTTTTGGTTTATACTTCAAACATTGGGATTAGGAAGTAACCATGTAAAAATACATGCAGAAGGTTCTGTTCTTAACAATACCTAGCTTCAAGAGAAACGATTTTCCTAGCATCTATCCAACACATCTTTTACCAGGGTCTAACTGACCTGAAGGAAGGGAAATACACAGCTGTACTATACTATGTTTCACGAAGCATTTCAGCCACATCCAATAAGTTGAAGCCCTGACTAGATCAAATAGACAAGCCTTCCCCAGAAAGAAGAAATTCTCCAGTGGATTACTTAATAACCAAATCTGCGCTATCAGCTCTCTTGGATCTCTGCCTGCCTGCCTGCCTTAAGAATAGAACTGCACCATCAACTCTCCTAAGTCCCCAGCCTACTGGAGCACACTGCAGATTTTTGACTCACCAGTATCCATAATCATGTGAACTGATTCATTATATCTATATATGTACATATACACATGTACATAGAAACATACCTGTTTCTCTAGAGAACCCTAACACAAACTTTTGGTATCAAGAATGTTTCTAGACAGAAATAAAATTAAGGATAAATTTTCTGGATTGATTCTGAGGTTTCTGGAATTAGCTCACTAATCTAAGTTTTTTTTTTTTTTTTTTTTTTTTTTTTTTTTTTTGAGATGGAGTTTCACTCTTGTCACCCAGGCTGAAGTGCAGTGGCATGATCTCAGCTCACTGCAACCTCAACCTCCAGGATTCAAGTGGTTCTTCTGCCTTAGCCTCCCGAGTAGCTGGAATTACAGGCACGGTTAATGTTTTACATTAACCACGCCCGGTTAATGTTTTACATTTTTAGAAGAGATGGGGTTTCACCATGTTGAGCAGGCTGGTCTTGAAATCCTAACCTCAGCTGATCCATCTGTCTTGGCCTCCCAAAGTGCTAGAATTACAGGCATGAGTCACCACTCCTGGCCGAATCTGATAAGTTTTAAAGATACTACTAATGCTCTATTTCCAGTAATAAAGAGAATGCTTATAGTACATGGCATGGTCTGGCAATAGAGTTATGCAAAACATTGCCATTAGATCCCCCTAATCAAATACTTATGAGAAGCAAAGATCTGAGTGACCACGTATGTGACACTTTCAAACATTTCTGTCAAACTAATGGGTATGATAAGACTGACTGGCTGCTTCTAACATCGCTGGACAAAGTGGGGAATAAAATAATGAGCTTAAGGATTTTAATTTCTAGCTCACCACCATGTAAATGACCTGAAGGCATCTATATCTACCCTAAATGAGACTCTTATCTCTGATAATGGCAGGGAAGAGACTGCTAAAAACCAAACCCAGAATGTCATTCTGCAGATGATTGACTTATAAAACATACTGAGTTCCCATACTGATAAGGTGTCTACTGTTAAAGTGGGTCATTGATAATGGCATACTGAAAGATTGAATTGGGAACTATCAAAAGACCCTAATGAAGTTGGGACACTGAGCCTCAAAATTCTAGTGAGTTTTCTTTGCCAGTAGAAGCAGCTTCTCCACCTACATTTGAGAGGATGAATTCTGGACTGCTTGAGGAAACTGTAATGGCCTCTCCTGAGGCAATTGCATTTCAAAAAAATGCTGAGTCTTCCTCGGACTCACCACCCACCACCTCATTTTGCTTTTATCCTTGTAACTGAACTCAAGTTCCAGTAGACCCTTAAAAGTGGGGTGCAAATTGTAATTCAAAAAAAATTACACTATAAAAGAATTACTTGTGTTTTCTTATTTATGCATATAAAAATTCAGACAATATATGTGGGGATGGATATTATGAGTGTGGAATAATGGTGGAAGGCAAAAAAAGTTGAATCAGGCTGGATTAATTCATCTGGACCCACTAAGCACAGATTCTACATTAAATGTTGTTGCTCAGAGAGTTAAAAAAGACTCCAACAGTTTTTGTGGTTTGTTGGCTAAAACATGGACCAAAAGATGGAACACAGTATGTGAACATGAAATTCCAGACTTTCCTTGATTTACTATAAAGGAATAGTTCAAAGGTGTTGGAATGTGAGAGTGGATTTTTCATCTAAGATCTACTCACTCAACCTGGGAGGGTCCAGAAGACTCAACTTTTGCCAGTGACTGTGAGAAATAAATTTGGGTGGGAAGCCCCAGAATTTTTGAAGAGCTCTGGGACCAGTCTTTTACAGAGGCCAGACCTTAATGAAAACTATGGTCACTAAGCTAAAGTCAGTTAGGTTGTAATTGGGAGTAATTAGATCCTGAGGTGGCAAGGACCAAATGATGGAACCCAATCACCAATAGTGAGCTGGTTGTGATTACAGTAATTAATAGCAGAATCAAAGCAGAAATCAGAGTAGTCTAACTCACGCAGACCTACAGCATTGGCTATTTGATCACAGTATTTCTATAAGTAAAATAGGAAGACTACAAAATTTTAGCTGATTTGTATAAGCAGAAAAGTTTTAGGTAAAATGAATGAAAGTCTAGCCTAAATCATAAAAACATAAAAAATTACAGCCTCTTAGTCAATTCCCAGATTTTAACTAGTTTATAGAGCCAGAACCACTTGAATGAAGGGGAGGTTAGGTCCCCTTGAGGAAGCACCCTGACCCACTGACAAAAACTTATACTGTTAATCTTTCTCTTAGCCTTCCCTAAAGGGACCTAGAGCCTTTTACTAGAGTAACTGCTTTGAAGAAAAGGAAATAATCAAACATATCAGGGAATATTAGACACTGGCTCTGAACTGACACATTTCAGGGGACCCTAGGCATCACTGCAGTCTACCAGTCAACATAGAAGCTCATGGACATGACATGTTCCATGGAGTTGTAGCTCAGGTTCATCTTACAGTGGGTAAAATGGGTCCCTGAGCCTACCCTGTGGTTATTTCCCCAATTCTGGAATGCATAATTGAAATAGATATACTCAGCAACTGGCAGAATTCCCACACTGGTTCCCTGTCCTGTAGAATGAGGACTATTATGGTGGAAAAGCCATATGGAAGTTATTAGAACTGCCTCTACCTAGAAAAATAGAAGCCCAAAAGCTCTACCACTTTCCTGAAGACACTGCAAAGCTTAGTGCCACCATCAAGGATTTGAAAGATGTCAAATATGCAGGGTGGTGATTCTCATCACATCCCCATTCAACTCTTCTATTTGGCCTGAGCAGAGACAGATGGATCTTAAAGAATTACAATGGATTATTGTAAGCTTAACCAGATGGTCACTTCAATTGCAGCTGTCATACTAGATATGGTTTCATTGCTTCAGCAAATTAACACATCCCCTGATACCTAGTATGCAACTATTAATCTGGAAAATATTTTTTTCTCCATGCCTGTTAAAAAAGATCTCCAGAAGCATTTTTACTACAGCTGGCAAGTCCAGCAATAGATCTTCAGTGTCCTACTTCAGGGGTGTATCAACTCTCTAACCCTATGGCACTGTTTAGTTCACAGTTATCATAATCACTTTTCCCACATATGAGATACCACACCCTTCCATTACATCGATGACACTATGCTGATTTCATGTAGTGAGCCAGTAGCAGCAACCACTGCAGTCTTATTTATAAGATACTTGTGTCAAGGGGAGGGAAAAAATCTGACAAAAATTGACAGGTCTTCTGCCTCAGTGAAATTACTAGAGACTTGTGATGTGAGACATGTCAAGATATCTCTTCTAAGGTGAAAGGTAAGTTGCTGCATGTGACCTCTCCTACAATCAAAAAAGAAACACAATGCCCAGTGGGCCTTTTTGATTTGGGAAGCAACATATTTTTATCAGCTTGTGTTATTTTGGCTTTTTTACCAAGTGATCTAAAGAGGAAATAGTTTTGAGTAGGATCCCACAAGAAGAGAAGGCTCTGCAAGCTGCTCTGCCAGTTGGGTCATATGATCCAGAAGATCCAAGGGAACTTGAGGTGTCAATTGCAGATAGACATGTTGTTTGAAGACTTTGGCAAACCCCTATAGGTGAATTACAGTAACAGTACAGGCCTTCAGGATTTTGGAGCAAGGCCCTGCCATCACCTGCAGACAAGTTCTCTCCTTCTAAGAAACAGCTCTTTGCCTGCTACTGGGTCTCAGTAAAGACTGAATGTTTAACTATGGGTCACCAGGTTATTATACAACCTGAGCTACCCATCACAAACGAAAGTCATCTTACCCATCAAACCATAAAGTTGGACGTGTACAGCAGAGCGCACATTACCTAATGCAAGTGGTATATGTGAGATCAGTTGATGGAGGCTCTGAAGGCACAAATACGTTACATGAGGAAGTGGTCCAAATGTCCATGGCCTCCACTCCCACTGCACTGCCTTCTTTTTAGTAGCCTTAACCTATGGTCTCATGAGGAGGAACTTCTCACCATCAATTGACATGGGAACAGAAAAATTGGGCCTGGTTTAGATGATTCTGCATGATATACATGCATCATCTGAAAGTGGATAGCTTTAGCACTATAGCTCCTTTATGAGCTATCCCTGAGGACGGTGGTGAAGAAAAATTCCACCAGTTGTCAGAACTGTGAGCAATGCACCTGGTCACTCATTTTGCTTGGAAGGAGAAATGTTCAGATGTGTGATTTTGTACTGCTTCATAGTCTGTGGCGAATGGTTTGGCTGGATGGTTAGGAAGCTGGGACAAATATGATTGAAAAATTGATGAGAATAAAGTCTGGGAGTTATGTGGATACATTTTTCCATATGGACAAAAATACCAAACATATTTGTTTCCCATATGAAAGCTCATGAAAGGACAACCTCTGCCAAGAAGAATTTTGAAAGGTGTCTGGGATTATTGATCCTGACTACCAGTGAGGAAATTGGAGTGCTACTTCATCATGGTAGTATGAAAGAGTATGTCTGGAATACAGGAGATCTCCTAGGATACATCTAAGATTTACCATTTCCTGTGAAAACAACTACAGCAACCCAACCCAGACAGAGCTACCGATGGCCCAGACCCTTCATGAATGAAGATTCAGGTCACTCTGCCAGGTAAGAAACCACAACCAGCTGAGGTGTTTGCTAAAGGCAGAGGTAACAAAGAATGGTTAAAAAAGGTAGTTATGGATCCCAGCTATGACTAAATGACTACATGACCAGTTATAGAAATGAGGACTGTAATTGTCCTAAGTATATCGTGCAAATATATTTGTTCTTTCTTATATACTTATTATGTAACATAAGATCTATTGACTTTATATTACAGAATTTAAATATTGTTAGCTTTACATCATAGTATTTGAATTATAGAATATCAAAAAGTATAAACATCATATAGGGATTTTACATCTTTTTCTGGGAAAGTATTAGTGTGTTTTTAGTAGTGCATAGGCTAGCCCTGTCATATTACTTGGATGTATGACTTTGTTATTGTCTTTATTTGGAATTAACTATGGTTTTAAGATGTGCATAGGTGCCAATTTGAAAAAAGGTAGAATTCTAATGGTTAATATTATATGTCAACTTGGAGTGTGATATTGGATGAGGTTAATATTTAAATCAATTAACTTTGAATAAGCAGATGTCCTCCATTACTTAGATGGGCCTTATTCAATCAGAGAACAAAAGGAACAGATTCCTCAGGCAAGAGGGCATTCTCTAGCAAATTGCCTGTGTGTGTGTGTGTGTGTGTGTGTGTGTGTGTACACACACATCCTATGTGTTTGGTTTTGCTGAAGAACCCTGACTAATAGAGGAACCAAGACCTCTAATCTTGCAGAGTTTTATAGATGGGAAGCACAAAGGGCTCTAGTTGGTCACTGAAAATGATGATAAGTGAGACCTTTTCAATTTTGATGACTTATTTTCCATACCTTTATATTCTTCCTAATGGGAATACAGTGACATATAAAGGAACTTAATTTAATTTGTATCCTCATCTTAAAAGATAAAAATCTAATCTCTTACCACTTCTAACCTAATGCTTTAACTGAACTTCGGCAGACCATTTCAACCCTCCATTCAGGACAGCGGGTTCTATGTGGTGTGGTATGGAATATGACCACTAGATTCATGACTGTGAGTCTGCAATCATACCTTGCTTGCTGTAAAGTTGTCCATTTCATTTAATGCAAAATGTTCTGATTCTTTTTTATGACTAAATTATAAAAAATATATTTACCAAATCAATAGGTGCATTTCATGTAGCTGAGTTCATTTTAATCTGCTCTACCAAAGATACGACGTGTGTTACAGTGGTTAAAATTGAAACTACTACAATGTCAGTTTGTGGTCGTCTGCTTTCATTTTCCAGAATTTACCTGGTTTCTGGGATACCAGATTGGTAAATTAAATAGACATCATGGGGACTACTATCCTTGCATCTTTTAGATCTTTAAGGCTGGCACTAATTTTGCTTACTCCTAGAATGAAACATTGTTTTATATTCCCTCTCTTGTCTGGATGAGGAACAGTTCCAGAGGCTTCCACTGCACTTCACTATAATGGTTAATTTTATGTGTCAATTTTTCTGGCTTGTGGATTTCCAGACATTTGTTAAACAGTATTTGAGTGTGTCTGTGAGAGTGCTGCTGGGTGAGATTAACATTCTTTTCAGCAGTCTGAGTAAAGCAGATTACCCTCTCCAATGTAGGTGGGCCTTGTCCAATCAGTTGAATGCCTGAATAGAACAAAATGGCTGACCCTCTTGCAAGTACAGGAAACTCCTTCAACCTTGACTGTCACTCTGGTCTTGCAGCTTATTATGATCATTGCCCATCCTTATAGCTTCTAGTGTTTAAGTGTAGCAGCCTGGCTTCCATTGTTTAGGGTGCTATCATTGTTACTGCTATTAGTGAGTCTGTACTACTATCAGGCCCCCTTACAGAGGAGAATTTAGCAAATTTTTCAGTACTACTGGTGGCCCTCTCAATAATGCATTCCAATGGTCTTGGTAATGGTATATCCTTTGTGCTCTCCATGGTGGGCATTCCTGCCCTACATAGTTCATTCACTTCAGCATGCTCATATTTCTGAGCCTTTTAATCTTATTTTCTGCAGTCTGACATGCAATTCTGGCATTTTAACTTCAATCAGCTTACCCATTCATTTGTCCATGCTTCACGGTACCAGTCTAGTGACTTCTCTACATTACATGAATAAATGAAAATTCAAAATGAATAAAGGCTTTCTGATCCAATTTTATCTTCTAGTCCCTTGAATCAAGTACTCTTAGAATCTAGTCTCGTGTATTTTTCCCTGGCTCTTGCTGGTATGTGTTGGCTAGGTCTAGTGACTTTGAGGGAGTAATTTCTTTTCCTTATTAGACTCAGTATACCCCAACTAAGTTATGCCATGACTTAATCATAGTTGTAAACTTAATGGAAGGAGAAGAAATCGAGGCAGATTTTGTCTTGCTTAGAGGGTTCTCTTAAGAGTAAGGGATGTGCCATATTTCAGGCTCAAAGTATTTGTAAAAACCTTTAGCTTCAAAATTTACATTGACATCCAGTTGTCATGTTCATGTCATCTGTCAGGGTCATGTCAGGGTCATGTTTGTTCCCAATCAGGATATTGTTGTAGGCATTACAGACAAGCGGTGGTTGGGAATTGAACTTTCTCTGAAGCTGGAATAGCTTTTGGCCTAATCATCCCCTGCCTTCTCCATTTTTGAAGCATAAGATGACAGCATCTTTGTAAACTTCTAGGGAGGTCATCTGGCTTTTACACTTGGTTCTCAATTATTTGTTAATAACTGGGAATTTTTATTCAATAGGATTTTAGTAATAGTATTCTAATCCTTTTTTTTTTTTTTTTTTTTTTGAGACAGAGTCTCGCTCTGTCACTCAGGCTGGAGTGCAGTGGTGCAATCTCCACTCACTGCAAGCTCCACCTCCCGTGTTCACGCCATTCTCCTGCCTCAGCCTCCTGAGTAGCTGGGAGTACAGGTGCACGCCACTCTGCCTGGCTAATTTTTTGTATTTTTAGTAGAGACGGGGTTTCACCATGTTAGCCAGGATGGTCTCAATCTTTTGACTTCATGATCCGCTGGCCTTGGCCTCCCAAAGTGCTGGGATTACAGGCGTGAGCCACCGTGCTCGGTTGGCCTAGTCATGTAATTTTTATTATCCTTAGAGTTACTCTTTTCTTCAAACTTTTCCACTGACTGCTAAATCACAATAGTTAATATATTTGCTTCTTTTTTTCTGTTTCTAGATTTAGGGGATACAAGTGCAGTTTTGTTACGTGGATATATTACTTAGTGGTGAAGTCTGGGCTTTTAGTATCACCATCACCCAAATACTGTATGTTGTACCAAATATGAAATATCTCATCCCTTATCCTCCTCACACTCTCCCACCATTTTGAGTCTCCAGTGACTATTTTTCCACACTCTATGTCCATGTGTACACATTATTTAGCTTTCACTACAAGTGAAAACGTGATATTTGACTTTCTGTTTCTGAGTTATTTCATTTAAGATAATGGCCTTAGATTCCATCCATGTAACTAAAAAGACATGATTTTATTCTTTCTTATGGCTAAGTAGTATATATCACATATACAATATATATCACATTTTCTCTATCCAATCATTCATTGATGGGCACTTAGGTTGATTCCATAACTTTGCTGTTGTAAATAGTGCTGCAATAAACATATGAATCCAGGTATCTTTTTAATATAATGATTTTTTTCTTTTAGGTAGACACCCAGTAGTGGGATTGCTGGATGGAATGACAGTTCTATTTTTAGTTCTTTGAGAAATCTCCAAACTGTTTTCCATAGACCTTGTGCTAATTTACATTCCTGCCAACGGTGTATAAGCATTCACTTTTCTCCACATCCTTACCAACAACTGTTGTGTTTTTGTCTTTTTAACCGTAGTCATTCTGACTGATGTAAGATGATATCTCGTTGTGGTTTTAATTTTGCATTTCTCTGATGGTTACGGAATGGTTACGGATGTTGGAGTTTTTTTTGTTTTTTTTTTTTGTTTTGTTTTGTTTTTTTTTTTAAGACGGAGTCTCGCTCTGTCGCCCGGGCTGCAGTGCAGTGGCCGGATCTCAGCTCACTGCAAGCTCTGCCTCCCGGGTTTACGCCATTCTCCTGCCTCAGCCTCCCGAGTAGCTGGGACTACAGGCGCCCGCCACCTCGCCCGGCTAATTTTTTGTATTTTTTTAGTAGAGACGGGGTTTCACCGTGTTAGCCAGGCTGGTCTCGATCTCCTGACCTCGTGATCTGCCCGTCTCGGCCTCCCAAAGTGCTGGGATTACAGGCTTGAGCCACCGCGCCCAGCCGGACATTTTTTATGTGCTTGCTGGTCATTTTTGTCTTCTTTAAAAAAATGTCTATGTGCATTGCCCATGTTTTAATGAGATTATTTATTTATTTATTTATTTATGTATTTGAGTTGTTTGAGTTCTTTGTAAATTCTGTATATTAGTCCTCTGTGAGATGGATAGTTGGCAATTATTTTCTTCCATTCTGCAGGTTGTCTGCTCACTCTGTTGATTATTTCTTTGGCTATGCAGAAGTATTTTGGTTTAAGTCCCATTTGTCTGTATTTATTATTGCAGTTTGTGCTTTTGAGGTGTCAGTCATAAATTGTTTGCCTAGATCAAGGTCCAGAAGAGTTTTACCTAAGTTTTCTTCCAGTTTTTTTATAGTTTTAAGTCTTACATTTAACTTTTTAATCCATCTTGAGTTGATTTTTGTTTGATTTGAGAGGTACATTTTTATTCTTCTGAATATGGGAATCCAATTTTTCCAGCCGCATTTATTGAAAAGGGTGTTATTTCCCCAATGTATGATCTTGTCAGTTGTGTCAAGGATCAGTTGGCTGTACATATGTGGCTTTCCTTCTGGATTCTTTATTTCTGAGTTCTGTGTTCTATTCCACTGACCCAGGTGTCTATTTTCATACCAACACCATGCTGTTTTGTTTGCTATAGCCTTGCTGTGTAATTTGAAGTCAGGTATTGTGATCCTTCCAGGTTTGTCTTTTTTGCTTCAGATTGCTTTGGTAATTTAAGCTCTTTTTGGTCCCATATAAATTTTAGATTTCGTTTTCTTATTCTATGGTATCTCGAGAGCAATCTATAGATTGCTTTGGGCAATATGGTCATTTTAACAACATTAATTCTTCTGATCCATTAGCATGGTATGTTTTCCCATTTGTTTGTGACATTTACTTCCATTTGTTACTAGTGAGAGCTTAAAATATTGGATCACCATCTTGTATCAGAAAGTGTCTGTATTACATCTACTGCAAGTTTTTGTGATCCTCATCACCAACTAGGCGGTGTGGGATACAGCTCCAAAATCCCACTATGTCACCTGCTTTCTAGGATCAGTCTTGCTACCAAATATCAGAGGTTGATTTATTTAGAAGCAGACCAGCTGTGGAGGTGAAATTTGATGTGAGGGGTGTTTGTTAGGAGTTGACAACTGTGTAAGAAAGAGGTGGGGAGATAAAGAATTAGGTGCAGGGAGGACTCACACTACAACCCCAAACCAGCAAATCTTTACCCCATAGGGCGTTACAAAGCACATATGAAATTGTCCCTCAACTCCTGCAGAGGCCGAGCTCTCTTATTCCTATCTAAGTAGCCAGTTGGACATGGATCATTCCAGGAAGGGAATGCTTTTGTGTAACCTGGCTTCCCATGACTGCAGCAAACAATAAAAATACTGACAAAAGGAAGTTGGGGGTTTTATTGATGACTTGGGTAACAAGTTCTTGCTTGGAAAAAAAAAGTACTTGGTCAGTGCATCTCTGTGTCTACCACAGCGTTCAACTTATAATGCCAATGTACGTGGTTAGTTAATTTTTGTGTACATATGTCTTAACCCTCTAATTATATGCTTCCTGGAGATAGGATGTGTATATTCTTTGTGTTACAAGAGTAAATAAAAAAGTACCTGTGGAATTATTTATATAGAGTCTGTGTAGACCAAAAATTTGATAAGAGTAAGAATTATTCTCTTCTTCTATCTATAGGTCAGTGGTGAAACTTCACCAACCAAGATAATGCTTGCTAAATAATAAGTAAGCAATAAATTATTAAAATATATAAATGCACAATTAAGTACATAGTAGATATTCATGAAATATTTTAATGATTTGTTGAATGAATGATTTATTAATGATTCAAAAGCTCACAGCCATTATTTAATTTTCAGCAAACATTTAAAATAATGTTATTTATTTAAAAATAAAATAGAATTTAGCACCTAATAAAACTGAAGTCCTTCCAAAGTTAAAATTAGTCTATTTTGTTTATCTCTGTTGTTACCCACTGACACAATATTATAGCAGTAAGGAAGTTATAATAATGAGCATTAGTGCCCAAATTAATAAAATCCACTTTTTAATTTATGTACTTATATATTTCAGGTTCTAATGAGTCTTTTGAGGTATCATAATGATGATTTATAATACAATTAAAATTGTGTTTGACTAGCAGTTATTATTACCACTTCTCACTACATCTCAATGAAAAACCAAAATGGCTCATAATAACACAAGCTATACTGGAAATCACCCTAACTTTAGAAATTGAAAGAAATCCACACTGATTCAAATCAATGCGTGGGAACAAAATGGAAAGAAAATTACACTTTTCTTTGTCTTACAGCATTCTCAGGCTTTCTATAGCTCAAGAAATAGATATGATTTAACAAAAAAATAAAGAATTATAATATTTTTTATTTTCCTCTACTGTTTGTACACTGAAAACAATTTTTCTTCAATGTGTTTTAAAGTTTGGGGTCCTCTTACACAAAGACTGCTCTTTTCAGTTGGAATGCAGACATGTAAGCTTCTATACTTAGTTTGTTTCCTACTATTACTATTTTTCATACATTTTTAGCTGCTTCATAGTTGACCCACACTAATCTCAAAGGTGGTTTTATATAAGGATTTTTCTGTTGCCTAATGTTCTGTTTCATCTGAGCAAAGTCTATGTAGGGATTGACAGGAACTCTTAGTTCTTTCCTGGGCTGGGAAAGACAGGATATGTATAAACATTCTTGGTGGGCCATAGGACCTGTAAGTATGCAGTGATCCAATATTCTTATGCAAAGAAGGAGAAGTGGTAAGGGATAAGATAAATAACACACTTTAATTTTTAAAATAATATGGTAATCTCGGTCACATAATACTGCATTAAGATATTTCTTCATTTCTTTCTTTCAACACTAATTTAGGATTTACATATTACACTTATTTTAGTCTGCCTACTTGGCTTTACAGAGTCTGAAATTAATCACTTTTTGTTCCTTCTTTGAAAAAAATACATATACCTTAGAATATGTCGATTTAACAGCACTAAGGAATGCATGGACAGCTGGTAATTATTTCTAGTTGTGTCATTGAGGCTATTTCTGGAAGAGATTTGCATTTGAATTGGTAGACTGAGTAAAGAAGATTGCCCTCACCAATTCGGGTGGGCATCATTCATCCAATCCATTGAAGACCTATATACAATAAAAAGGTAATGGAAGGCAAATTTGCTTCTCATTTGAGCAGGGATGTTTTTCTTCTCTTTCTTCTAGATACCAGAGCTCTTGTTTCTTGGGCTTTGGACTTGGATTGAATTACACCACCCTCTGGATTTCCTGGTTCTCTACCTTGCAGATGACAGATCATGGGACTTCTCAGCCTCCAAAGTCACATGAACCAAGTCCCATAATAAATTTTCTCATATCTATGTATCACCTGTCAGTTCTGTTTCACTGGATAACTGTGACTAATACAATACTAGTCAATTTCCTTTCTCTTTCTCTATTCCCTTTTTTAAAATTTTTTAGCTGACACATAATAATTGTACATTTTGGAGAGTACACAGTTATGTTTCAATACATATAATACATAGTGATCAGATCAGGATAATTAGCATATCCATTATCTCAAACATTTATCATTTCTTTGTGTTGGGAACATTCAATATCTTCCTTCTAGTTATTTGAAACTATATAACATATTATTGTTAACTATAATCATCCTACAGCACTATAGAAAACTAGAACTTGCTCCTCCTAACTAGATGTAATTTTGTGTAATTTAACACATTTCCTTAATTTCCCCTTTCTCCCTATGGTTCCCAGCTTTCAGTATCTTCTGCTTTACTTTTTACTTCAGTTGAATCCACATTTTTTAACTTCTACCTATGAGTGAGAACATGGGATATTTAGCTTTCTGTTCCTGGCTTATTTCACTTAATATAAAGTACTCTAGTTCTATCTATGCTGCTGTGAATGACAGAATTTCATTCTTTCATATGACTTTATAATATTCAACTGTATACAACTACATTTTCTTTATCCAATCATCTGCTGTTGGGCATCTAGTTTGATTCCATATCTTGGCTATTGTGAATAGTGCTGCAGTAAACATAGAGGTGCAGATTTCTCTTTGATATACTTTTTCCATTCCTTTGGATAAATGCCAAGTGGAGGAATTGCTGGATCATATGATAGTTCCATTTTTAGTTTTTTGAGAAACTTTCATACTGTTCTCTAAGCAACTATTCTAGTTTACCTTCACATCAACAGCATACAAAAGTCCTCTTTACTCCACATACTTAACTGTGTTTCTTATTATATTTTTGTTAATATCCATACTAACTGTGGTGAGATATTATTTCTTTGTGGTTTTGATTTGCATTTTCCCAATGATTGGTGATATTGAGCAATTTTTCATATATTTGCTGGTCATTTGTATGTCTTCTTTGAAAAATATCTGTTCAGGTTATTTGCACATTTTTTAAATCTTTCCTTTTTTTCAATGAAGATGTTTGAGTTTCTTCCATATTCTGGACATTAATCTTCGACTGGTTGCCTTTTTACATTGTTGATTGCTTTCTGTGCAGAAAGTTTTTAATTTGATATAAATCCACTTATTTATTATTGCTTTTGTTGTCAATCTTTAAAAAAAAAACTTCAACTTTTATTTTAGATACAGGGTATAGATGTGCAGATTGGTCATACGGAAATTGCAATACAGATCCCATCGCCTAGGTAGTGAGCACAGTACCTGATAGGTATTTTTTTTTTTTTAATTTAAATTTATTTTATTTTTTACCATCACCCCTACCTCCACTCTTTTAGTCCACAGTGTCTATTGTTTCCATATTTATGTCCATGGGTGCTCAATATTTAGCTCTCTACCCCAGTAATTGAGAATATGTAGTATTTAATTTCCTGTACCTTCATTACTTTGCTTAGGATTACAGCCTCCAGCTCCATCCGTATTTCTGCAATGGCCATACTTTTATTATGTTTTTATGTCTGTGTAGTATTTCATGGTGTACGAATCACATTTTTTATCCAATCTACTCTTGGGCACCTGGGTTGATTCCATGTCTTTGCCATTATGAAGAGCACAACAATGAACATACCTGTGCGTGTGTCATTTTGGTAGAATAATTTATTTTCTTTTGAGTATATACACAGTGATCAATCGCTTGGTCAAATGGTATCTCTGTATTAAGTTCTTTGAGAAATCTCTGGACTGCTTTCCACAGTGACTGGACTAATTTACATTCCTTCCAACAGTGTATAGAGCATTCCCTTTTCTCCACAGCCTCACCAGCATCTGTTGTTTTTTGAATTTTTAATAATAGCCATCTGACTGGTGTGAGATGGTGTCTCATTGTGGCTTTGATTTGTGTTTCTTTGATGATCAGTGATACTGAGCATTTTTTCATGTTTGTTGGCCACTTGTATATCTTTTTTTGAAAAGTGTCTGTTCATGTTCTTTGCTAACTTTTAGGATGTTGTTTTTTCCTTGTTGATTTGTCTAATGTCTCTATAGGTTCTGGATATTAGGCCTTTGTCAGATACATAGTTTGTGAATATCTTCTCCCATTCTCTGGGTTGTCAGTTTGCTCTGTTGATAGTTTCTTTTGTTGTGTAGAAGTCCTTTAGTTTAATTAGCTCCCACTTGTCTATTTTTGTTATTGTTGCAACTGCTTTTGGGGACTTAACTAAAATTGTTTTTGCCAAGGCCAATGTCTAGAAAAGTATTTTCTAGATTGTCTTATAGGATTTTTGTAGTTTGAGGTCTTACATTTAAATATTCAATCCATCTTGAGCTTATTTTTGAATATGGTGAAATGTAGAGGTCCAGCTTCAATCTACTGCATATAACTAGCCAGCTGTCCTATCACCATTTATTGAATAGGAACTCCTTTCTCTGTTGCTTGTTTTTGTCAGCCTTGTTGAAGATCAGATGGCTGTAGGTATGCATCTTTATTTCTGAGATTTCAATTCCATTCCATTGGTCAATATGCGTGTGTTTCTAACAGTACCAAACTCTTTTGGTGACTATGACTTGTACTATAGTTTGAAGTCGGGTGGTGTTGTTTTTTTGCTTAGGATTGCTTTGTTCATTTGGGCTCTTTTGTGGTTCCATATGAATTTTAGAATAGTTTTTATTTTCTCAAATTCTGTGAATAATGACATTGGTAGTTTAATAGAAAAGCACTGAATCTATAAATGGCTTTGGAAATTATGGCCATTTATTTGATATTGATTTTTCCAATCCATGAGCATGGAATGATTTTCCATTTATTTGTGTCAGCTCTGATTGTCTTCAGTAGTGTTTTGCACTTCTCCTTGTGGAGATAGTTCACCTTCTTGGTTACCTGTATTCCCGGTTATTTCAGGTTCTTTGTGGCTATTGGATCCCAGATATCTGTAGTGAGAGTGACCAGACCCCTGTCCATTCATGCACCCCTTCTGCAGGCACCATTTGAGGCAGGGAACAAGTTGTAGCATTTAGGCAACCCCATGCAGGGTTCCCACTTTCCTCCTCCTTTTACCTCAGTGACTATATCTTTTCTCTATCCATTCCAATCTTTTCTCTCAGAAAATCTGTTCAAATCATAATGTAGTCAAAATCGCAGTCCCTTTCTGTGGGAGTGGTACTTTCCAGCTTTATTTCGTGGCCATCTTGGAAAAAGTCCATGTCGCCAGTATTTTTGAGGTCTTATTCATAAAATCTTTTCCCAGATCAATGTCCTAAAGTATTTTCCTCATGTCTTATTCAAATAATTTTGTAGCTTCCATTCTTACATATAGGCCTTTAATCAATTTTGAGTTGATTTTTATGTACAGGAAAGATATGGGTTTAGTTTTATTCTTTTGCATGCTGATATCCACTTTTCTCAGCACCATTTATTAAAGAGACTCTCTTTTCCCCAGTGAGTGTTCTTGGCACCTTTGTCAAAAATCAATGGGATATAGATGCATAGATTGATTTCTGGATCCTCTATTCCGTTGGTCTGTGTGTTTATTTTTATGTCAGTACCATGTCATTTGTATTACTGTAGTTCTGTAGTAAATTTTGAAGTCAGATGGTGTGATGCCTCCAGCTTTGTTTATTTTCCTCAGTATTGCTTTGGCTATTCATGGTCTTTTGTGGTTTCATTAAAAATTTAAGTTTTTTCTCTATTACTATGAAGAATGTCATCAATATTTCAATATTGCCCTTAATCTAAAGATTGCCTTGAATAGAATGATCTTTTGACACTATTAATTATTCCAATCACTGAGCAAGGTCTTTCCCTTTTTTGTGTGTCCTCTTCAATTTCATACTATGTTTTGTAGTTTTCTCTGTAGAGAACTTTCAATTCCTTGGTTAAACTAATTCCTAGGCATTTCATTTATATTTTTGTAGCTGTTTTAAATGGGGTTGCCTTTTTAATTTCTTTTTCAGTTAGTCTATTGTTTTTGCACAGAAACACTCTTGATATTTGTCTTTCGATTTTTTTATTCTGCACCTTCCTAAATTTATTTATCAGGTCTAAGAGTTTTTTGGTAGAGTCTTCATATTTTTCTATATATATGATGATGTTGTCTGAAACAGGAGCAATGTAACTTACTGTTTTCCAATGTAGATGCCTTTATTTATTTTTCTTGCCTAATTGCTCTGGCTAGGACTTCTAGTACTATGTTGAATAAGAGATGAGAGTGGACATCTTTGTCTTCTTTCAGTTCTTAGGGTAAAATATTTCAGCTTTTGCCATTTAATATGATGTTAACTGTGGATTTGCCATATATGGTCTGTTTTACATTTTTTCTATACCTAATTTGTTGGGAGTCCTCATCATGAAGGTATATTTAATTTTATCAAATGATTTTTCTGCATTTCTTGAGATGATCATATGATTTTTATTCTTCATTCTGTTGATAAAGCATATTCTGTTTATTGATTTTGTATGTTGAACCATCCTTTCATTCCTGAGATAAATCTCTCTTAATCATGGTGTTTCATCTTTTTGATATATTGTTGGATTTAGTTTGCTAGTATTTTGTTGACAAACTTTGTGTTTACATTCATCAGGAATATTGGCCTGTAGTTTTCATTTTTTGTTGTGTCATTGTCTGATTTTGATATCAGGGTTATGTTGGCCTTTTAGAATAATTTAGAAAGAGCTCCCTTCACTTCCATCTTTGGGAATAGTTTGTGAAGAATTATTATTAAGTGTTCTTTAAATGTTTGGTAGAGTTTAATGGTGAAGCCATCTGGTCCTGGACTTTTTTTAGGTTTTCTTTAGTTTCAGATTCAATATCCTTACTTGTTATTGGTCTTTTCAGAAATGTGATTTCTTTGTAGAGCAACCTTGGTAGGTTGTATGTATCCAGGAATTTATTAATTTCCTCTAGTTTTTCAAATTTATTGGTATATAGTTTTTAATAATAATTTCTAATGATTCTTTATATTTCTGTGGTATTTGTTATTTCAGTTTCTTTGGGTAGATAATACCAAGGAGCATGATTACCTGATCATAGGGTAAGAGTATGCTTAGTTTTATAAGAAACTTTCAAACTGTCTTCCAATGTTCCTGTACCATTTTGCAATTTCACCAGCAAACAATGAGAGGTTTTGTTGCTTTATATCTTTGCTAGAATTTGACATTATCAGTGTTTTGGATTCTTATCACCCTAGTAGGTATGTAGTGGTATAGCATTGTTTAATTTGCAATTCTCTAATAGCATATAATATCGAGCAGCATTTTGTATGCATATTTATCATGAGTATACGTTCTTTGGTGAGATATTCATTTTTTATCCAATTTTTAATCAGATTCTTTATTTTCTTACTGTTGAATTTTAACAGTTCTTTATGCATTTTGAATAACAATCCTTAATCAGATACAAGTTCTGTAAAGATTTTCTTAGTGTCTGTGGCTTTTCTTCTCATTTCCTTTACAGTGTCTTTCACAGAGCAGATGTTTTTCATTTTAATGAAGTCCATCTCATCAGTTGTTTCATGGATCATGCCTTTGTTGTTGTAGCTAAAATTTATCACCAATCCCAAGGTCATTTAGAATGTTTGCTATGTTTTCTTCTAGGAGTCTTGAATGTTTTTCACTTTACATTTAAGTGTATGATTCATTTACAATTAATTTTTGTTGACATGTAAGGTCTCTGTTTAGATTCATTGTTTTGTATGTGGATGACTATTTGTTCCAATACCATTAGTTAAAATAAAAATCTTTACTCCATTGCATTGGCATTTGCTGTCTTGTCAAAAATAAGTTGACTGTATTTGTGTTGGTATATTTCTGGACTCTGGATTCTGTCTCATTGCGTATTTGTCTGTTCTTTGGCCCATACCACACTGTCTTGATTACTTTAGCTTTACAGAAACGCCTAAACGTGTATAGTGTCAGTTTTCTGCCTTCATTTTTCTCATTCAGTATTGTAAATTTGGATCCTGCCACTTATGTGAAGATTCCACCTCCTATCAGATCAGCAGTGGCATTCGATTCTATTAGGAACATGAACCCTACTGTGAACTGTACATGCAAGGTATGTAGGTTGCATGGTCCTTAGGAGTATCGAATGCCTTATGATCTGAGGTAGAGCTGAGGTGATGATTCTAGCACTAGGGAGCAGCTGGAAGTACAAATTTACATTAGCAGAGAGGTTTTGATGGCACAGAGACCATAATAAATTAATTGCTTACAGACTAATATCAAAACCCTATCAGTGATTGGCAAGTGACAATTAAGCTGTATCTGATGGCAGGCTTTATAATACCCAGTGAGTTGATGTACTTCAATTGTACAGATGTATTGGTGGCAGGCTTTAAGTCAGAATTGGACACTTATTTTAGTCTGTACATGACCTGCCCATTCTTTAATTTACCACTTCCATCTATGCCTCTTTATCACACTTTGCACTTGTCTCAGTCAATTTTGGTAAGCTCACAAGCTAACCCTAGCCAAAATGAGTAAAAAACAAATGTCACTGGAGAGTTCTTTGAAAAAGGAGACAGGCCCAATGATGAGGCAGCAGAATACTTGAAGACTGCAAACAAAAAGAAAGTTGCATTTAAAAGAAAATACCGAGAGTTCTACTTAAATTATGAGTTCATTGCAATAGGTTACTCACATTCTCCAAGCCCACTTTGTATACTATGTGATGACCAGCTATACAACTAAGCCATGAAAACTTCCAAATTGTTTTGCCATGTGGAAACCAAGCACCCTGCATTAAAAGACAAGCCTTTGAGCAGGGCACGAGGGCTCACACCTGTAATCCCAGCATTTTGGGAATCCAAGGTGGGTGGATCACTTGAGGTCAGGAGTTCAAGACCAGCCTGGCCAAAATGGTGAAACTCCATCTCTACTAAAAATACAAAAAAAAAAAAAAATGTGTGTGTGTGTGTGTGTGTGTGTGTGTGTGTATGGGTGTGGTGGTACATGCCTATAATCCCAGGTACTGGAGAGGCTGAGGCAGGAAAATAACTTGAATCTGGGAGGTGGAGGTTGCAGTGAGCCGAGATCACTCCATTGCACTCCAGCCTGGGTGACAGTGAGACTCCATCTCAAAAAAAAAAAAAAAAAAAAAAAAAAAAAAAAAAAAAAAAAAAAAATCTGGAGTTTTTTGAAAGAAAAACATGAATGCAAAGAACAAAGAACATAGGTAATTATTGAAGGTCATCATTTCATCAAATGTGTCTGCACTGAGAGCATTATTTTTAGTGGCTAACCACATTGCTAAAGCTAAGAATCCCTTTACTATTGGTGAAGAGTTGATCTTGCCTGCTCCTGAGGACATTTGTCATAAACTTTTAGGAGAGGCTGCAGTTCAAAAGGTGGCACATGTTCCTCTTTTGTCTAGCAGCATGACTAGATCATTTGATGAAATAGCAGAGGATACTGAGACACAATTGTTAGAAAGGATTAATGAGTCACCTTGGTGCACAATCCAGGCTGATGAGTCTACTGATGTTGGCAACAAAGCAACAATGCTTGTCTTTGTGTGATATGATGTTTTAGGAGGATAGGCATGAGAATATGTCATGTGCACTTTTGTTGCCAAATGACACCACAGCTGTAGAACTATTCAAGTCTTTGAATGATTACATATCAGGAAAACTGATTTGGTCATTTTGTGTTGGTATATCATGAATGGAGTGGCTGCCATGACTGAATGGCTTTTTGGTTTCAATACTTGGGTCAAAGAGGTCACTTCTGAATGTGAGTCTACTCACTGTGGCATCCATATGGAATACTGGCTACCTGAAAAATGCCACATGGACTTAATGCTGTTTTGCACGATGTGATTAAAATTACCAGCCACATTAAAGTACATGCCCTTAACTCACATCTGTTTGTGCAGCTCTGTGAAGAAATGGACACAAAGCACACACATCCTCTTTAGAGACAGAAATAAGGTGGCTTTTTAAAGGTAGATCACTGGCTAGAGCTTTTGAATCACAAGAGCCATTTCAGAGATTTCTTTTAGAAAAACAGTTACCACTGGCAGCAAATTTCAGTGACACAAAATGGGTCACAAAACTGTTTACTTGTGTGACATATTTAACCTGCTCAACAAACTCAATCTGTCACTTCAGAAGAGAACAACTGTGTTCAAGTTGGCAGATAAAGTGGCTGCATTCAATTCCAAACTGGAATTATGGGGGGTGACAAGTGAACATTGGGATTTTTGTCATATTTCAAACATTAGCAGAAATTTTCAAAAAGACTGAGCCAGGGCTTTCTTTCTCCCAGCCGGTGCATGATCATCTATCTTAGCTTTGAAAAGAGTTTCAGCATTACTCCCCAACCACGAAAGACCCCAGAACCAAGGAGGAAGGGATCCATGCTCCATCTGTGAATAAGCCAGGTGAATCGACTTTATCTGTGCTAGAAGAGAATCAACTGTTTGAGATAGCACATGATAGTGGCCTTAAAAGTATGTTTGTGACAACTTCAAGTCTCCATAAGTTCTGAATTAAAATCAAGGCATAAAAGCACCAAAAAGCCTACTTCTACTTGCAACATCCTATCTTTCTGAAGCAGGGTTTCCTGCAGTGACCACAACCAAAATGAGATTACGGAGTACACTGGACATAAGCAACACACTTCTGGTGTCACTGTCTCCCATCACCGCCATATGGGACTATCTAGTTGCAGGAAAACAAGCTCAGGGCTCCCACTGGTTCTACATTATGGTGATTTGTATAATTATTTGACTATGTATTACAATTTAATAATAATAGACATAAGGTGCACAAGAAATATAATGCTCTTAAATCATCCTGAAACCATCCCCCACCAACTCTGTTCTGTGGAAAAATTGTCTTCCAGTAAGTGGGTACCTGCTATCAAAAAGGTCAGGGACCACGGTTCTATGCAGTCATTTATCTGCTTTTATACATCCGTACATAACTTCAGGCAAAATTTGCTATTTTTTCCCCTGCAGTTTTCAGAGTCACTTTCACTCTCAAATAGTGCACACCATTCAGAAATGGGGATTGAAGGTGCTTGAGCAACAGTGAAGCACTCATTCCTAGGGGGTACAGACACAGTAGAAACTTTCTCAGGTTACTTATGTTAAAAAAGAAAAAGAAAAAGAAAAGAAAAGGGACTCGAACAACTACTGTATTTTATGACATATTTAAACTTAAGGTCTTTTTGCTGCATTTTAGCACATGTGCTCAAGTCTTGGCTTAGGAGAAAATTACAAACATCTGGTTTCAGAGTAACAGGATTTGATAGTTGTTAAGGGTTGTTAGTAAAAAAGAGAAATTCTTCAGCGAGGCATCAATATATTTTCAAAGACAGTATTGAATGTATTGTTGTAACTTGTCTTAAAGGCTTAACTGGAAAACTGAAAACGTAATAGTTCTCTATTATGGATTGTGTAACTAATTATTTAATTAATTCCTTTAAGCAAATTTCAGAACAAAAGCATTTCCTAAAGGAATAGCAATAAAAGAGAAGATCAAGTGGACAATAGAGGAAGAAAAGCAAGACATTGAGGGGTGGGACGAAACACTGTCCCACACTGACGAAACTACTTCTGTCACAAGTAGACAGAAATAAATTGCAGAATCTCTACTGAATAAGCCTCTGGAGATGGCAATTTAATAATAACATGCATTTTTAAACATTTAACACATAAAAACAAACATCAAAAATATTTTTAATAATAAAAGTTAGTTTCAAGATCTATTATGGCTAATGTGTAATTCTCTTGCATAAATTCCTGGTCCTTATATTTTAATTAAGTTTCATTTCTATAATGATGATAACCTAGCAAAAACACAAATCAACAGGAAATCATGGTATGTAGTTCTTGCTTCTTTGGGTGGAGAATATGTATGTATTTTTTATATGGTGTGTGTGTGTGAGAGAGAGTGTGTGTGTTTACTGATAGAAATAGTTTCATAGACTCTAATCACATAAATATAAGATCACAAATATAAATTCTGAGCTTTATATAATACGAAATGGCATGCATTTCATCTTTTCAGCAGGTGTAAAATTTTAAAGAAAATGCATGTAAATATATTTTAAACTGTCTATTGATTTGAATTGTCTGGCCTGAGAGAAAGTTAGATAGATTCAGATTAAATTAAACCACGCAAAGCATACTTTAAAGTAATTCTTTTCACTTTGATATTTCTAGCAACATAAAATGTGGGGAAGAAAATTAGAAATGTAAAGTAAAATCTCATTAAAAATTTCTAAGAATTGTCAACTTGCCAGCAAAATTGAAATTCATCTTGTGTATGAAAAACATGCCTTTAATATCAAGAAACTAAGATGTGCATTATGACAAAAAATTATATTCAGCAAGTATATTTATTTATAAAAAATACAAAATTATAATTAGTGGTATGTAAATTTCCTTGGAACCTATACCTATTGTCTCTAGTTGTATAATATACAGGGTGATACCAATCTACAGGGAAACAATATCAAACGAAGCCAAATAAAAAAGAAAAACCATGCACTACTGGTCGCTAAGTATTAAAGCTGATGAGATCACTTAGGAGAAGTGCACAACTCAGCTGTATCCTGACTTCCTCCTTAAGTCTCAATATCTTGATATAAAAAGTATGTTCAGGCAGAGGGATCAAAATGGCTGACTAGATACAAGAAGTATGTGTCTGCTACCTGGAGAGAAATCAGAGTAAAAGTAGATACACTTTGAACAGATCATCTAAAAGAAAATGCAAGGATTCATCAGAGAAAAGACAGAAAGTACTAGAATCAAGTAAGGAGAGGGTTTGAGGCAGCTTGCCTGGCCAGAGACTGACTGAGAGTCAAGAGAGGCTGGATATGGGAAGCTGTAAGAGAGAAACTCCCAGGGCACCACACTATGAAAATGGCTTTTACAATCTTGGCTATAGGAGAAACCCTCCACGCACTAGGGCCTCAGGCCTTACAAATGGAGGTGCCTAAAGATTGCACAGCGATGTTGCTCCAGAAAGGAACCCATACCAGATCCCATAGGCATCTGACTCTGGATTAGCCTTAGCCGCTAGCCTTAACTATACATTTTCAGACTGTACTTACCAGGGATCCATAGACACAACTACTGCCACTGCACTGCTCCAAAGAGGGAGAGGGTCCCTGAGAGGGTTCTTCCACCCTGCTGTTGAGAATGAAACCTGAGCATTTCCCACAGCTTCCTGCCCAGGTTGCTTTCCTGGGAGGGGTCTAATATGGTTTGGCTCTGTAGACCCACCCAAATCTCATCTTAAATTGTAATCCCCACATGTTGAGGGAGACACCTGGTAGGAGGTGACTGGATCATGGGAGCAGTTTCCCATGCTGTCCTTGTGATAGTGACTGAGTTCTCACAAGATCTGGTTTTTTTTTTTTTTTTTTTTTTTTTTTGAGACGGAGTCTTGCTCTGTCGCCCGGACTGGAGTGCAGTGGCCAGATTTCAGCTCACTGCAAGCTCCGCCTCCCGGGTTTACGCCATTCTCCTGCCTCAGACTCCTGAGTAGCTGGGACTACAGGCGCCCGCCACCTCGCCCGGGTAGTTTTTGTATTTTTGGTAGAGATGGGGTTTCACCGTGTTAGCCAGGATGGTCTCGATCTCCTGACCTCGTGATCCGCCCGTCTCGGCCTCCCAAAGTGCTGGGATTACAGGCTTGAGCCACCGCGCCCGGCGATCTGGTTGTTTTTATAAGTGTGTGGCTCTTCCCCTTCACTGTCTATCTCTCTCCAGCCACCTTGGGAAGAAGAAGCCTACTTCCCCGTCACCTTCCACCTTGATTTTAAGTTTCCTGAAGCCTCCCCAGCCATACAGAAATGTGAGTCAATTACACTGCTTTTGCTCATAAATTACCCAGTCTCAGATATTCTTTATAGCAGTGTGAGAACAAATGAATACAGGATCCTGCCCTCTCTGGTCCCAGGCCCAAGGTGCCATTTTGAGAGTTTAACACTGGGCTGCACCTCACCTTTGGGCTGATCTTGGGCTGATGTAGTTGCAGCCACTGCCTAGCCAATGAAGGGCAGATAGTTTTTCTCTACTTATTTTACTATATTTTATTTTAATTTATTGTCATTTTTTCTATTCAACTTTTATTTTAGATTTAGGGGTACATATGCAGGTTTGCTACATGTGTAAATTGTGTGTTGCAGCCATTTAGCGTAGAGATAATTTTGTCAACCAGGTGATGAGCATAGTATCTGATAGGTTTTCAAACTTCACCCTCCTGCCACCTTCTACCCTCAAGTAGGTCACAATGTCTATTGTTCCCTTCTTTTGTGCCATGTGAACTCCATGTGAAACAGACTTGAGAAAAAAATTTTAAAAGAACAGTTCATTGTATAATGATAAAGGTATTAATTTAGAAAGAGGATATAACAAACCTAAGTAGATATGCAGCCAACATTGAAGAACCCAAATTCATAAAACAAAAATTACTAGACCTAAAAAACAAAGAGACAAACAGAAACACAATAATAGTATAGGAGTTAAATACTCCACACTAGGCAGATCATTGAGACAAAATTAAGCAATAAATATTGGACTTAAATTGGACTTAGACCAAATAGGCGTAACCAACAATTACAGAACATTCTACCCAACAACTACAGAACATATATTCCAACAACTACAGAACATATATTGTTTCCATCAACACGTGGAACTTTCTCTGAAATAGGCTGAATGTTAGGCCACAAAGTAAATTTTAACAAGTTTTTAAAAATAAAAATATTATATATCTTCTCAGATTATAAAAGTTAGAAATCAGTACAAGGAAAAGCTTTGGAGGCTATACAAGTACATGCAAATTAAAAAGCATGCTCCTGAATGATCACTGGTTTAAGAAAAAAATTCAGACAGAAACTATAAAACATTTTGAAATGAATGACAATAAAAAATACAACATACCCAAATCTGTAGGATACAGCAAAAGAGGGAAGTTTATAGCATTAGATATCTCCACCAAAGAATCAAAATGTAACAAATTAATAATGTAACATTTTACCTCATGGAACTAGGACAACAAAATCAAACTGAACCCACAGTTAGCAGAAGAAAAAAATAACAGAGATCAGAGCAGAACTAAATTATATAGAGACAAAAACAAAAATGCAAGAGATTCAGGACCCACAACTTGGTTCTTTCGAAGGATAAACAAAGTTAATAAACCACTAGTTAGACTAACTAACAAAAGAGAGAAGATTCAAATAAACACAATCAGAAATGAAAAAGGAGACATTTCAAATGATAACACACAAATACAAAAGATTATTAGAGACTATTATAAACAACTTTACACTCATAAACTAGAAATTAAGGAAATTGGTTAAATTCCCAGAAATGTACAACATCCCAAGATTTCACCAAGAAGAAATAAAACTCCTGAACATGCCATTAATGAGAAGTGGGAATTAATTCATAATAAAACTTCTCCTTCAGGACAAAATAGATTAACAGCCAAATCCTACTAAACATTCAAAGAAGAACTAATAACAATTATTCTAAAACTATTCTAAAAATTAAGGTGGAAATAATTTTTTTCTAGCTAATTATATGAGGCCAGTATCATCTGATACCAAAACCAGACAAAAAAGGATACAACACAAAACAAGAAAACTACAGACCAACACATTTTATGAACATAGATGCAAAGATCCTCAACAAAATACTAGCAGATGAAATACAGCAGTGTGTCAAAAAGATGAAATACCATGATTAGGTGAGATGTACCCCAGGAATGCAAAGATAGTTTAACATGCACACTCGATACATCACAACAACAGACTTAAAAATATAAATAATATGATCCACCCAATAGATGCAGAAAAAAACATTCAATGAAATTAAGGATTTAAAAAAAAGTATCCAAATTGGAAAAGCGGAAGTCAAATCATATTTGATCATGGATAATATGATCTTATATCTCAAAAACCCAAAAGACTCCACCAAAATCTCTTAGATTTGATAAATGAATTAGTGAAGTTTCAGGATACAAAATTAACTTACAGCAATTATTAATGTTTCTATACATTAATAACAATCTAGCCAAAGATCCAAACAAGAAAGCAACCTCATTTACAATACCTACTTAAAAAAGTGCCTGGGAATATATTTAACAAAGGAGATGAAAGATCTTTATAAGAATAACTACAAAACACTAATGAAACAAATGGTATATGAAATACAAAAATAGAAAACCTCCCACACTCATGGGTTGGAAGAATTAGTATTGTTAAAATGACTATACTGCCCAAAGCATTCTACACATTCAATGCAATCTCTATCAAAATACTAATGCCACTTTTTACATAATTTGGAAAAATAATCTTAACTTCATATGGAAACAGGAAAGATCCCAAATAGCCAAAGAAATCCTAAGCAAAAGTAATAAAACTGGGGTCATCACATTACTTGAGTTTAAATTATATTACAAGTAACTACAAGTAAATTACTACAAGTAATCAAAACAGTGTGGTACTAGTATAAAAATAGACACATAGATCAATGAAACAGAATAGAGAACCCACAAATAAAGCCACATATCTATAACCAACTGATCGTTGACAAAGTTGACCAAAATATAGAATGGAAAAATGACACAATATTCAGTAGGTGGTACTGGAAAAATTGGATAGCCAAATGCTGAAGAGTGAAACTAGACCAATAACTTTCACTTAAGTCATATTAATGACTTAAGTATAAGACATGAAACTATAAAAATCCTAAAAAGAAAACCAAGGAAAATGTCTTCTAGACATTACCCTAGACAAATAACTTATGACCAAGTCCTCAAAAGCACATGCAACAAAACCAAAAATAGACAAATGGACTTAAACTAAAAAGCTTCTGCACAGAAAAACAGACAATCAACAGAGTAGAGACAATCTACAGAATGGGAAAAATATTTGCAGGCTATGCATCTAGTATTTAGAATCTGCAAGGAACTCAAATAACTCAACAAAAAAAGAAGCCCATTAAAAAGTGGGCAAATGCCGGGCGCAGTGGCTCAAGTCTGTAATCCCAGCACTTTGGGAGACCGAGAGGGGCGGATCACGAGGTCAGGAGATCGAGACCATCCTGGCTAACACGGTGAAACCCCGTCTCTACTAAAAAATACAAAAAAGCTAGCCGGGCCAGGTGGTGGGCAACTGTAGTCCCAGCTACTCGGGAGGCTGAGGCAGGAGAATGGCCTGAACCCGGGAGGCGGAGCTTGCAGTGAGCTGAGATCCGGCCACTGCACTGCAGCCTGCGCGGCAGAGAGAGACTCCGTCTCAAAAAAAAAAAAAAAAAAAAAAGAAAACGTGGGCAAAATACATGAACATTTTTTAAAAGAAGACATATAAGCAGTTAAGAAACCTGAAAACATGTTCAACATCACGTCATCAAAGTATGAATAAAACCATAATAAGCATAATAAGACACCATCTTACACCAATCAGAATGGCTATCATTAAAGTGTTTAACCACAACAGATGTTGCCAAAGATGTAAAGAAAAGAGAATACTTATACACTGTTGGTAGGAATATAAATTAGTGCAACTTTTATGAAAAACAATAGGTAGAATTGTCAAAGAATTAAAAATCGAACTACTTTTTTTTTTTTTTTTCTTTTGAGATGGAGTTTCACTCTTTGTTGCCCAGGCTGAAGTGCAGTGGCATGATCTCGGCTCACTGCAACCTCTGTTTCCTGGGTTCAAGTGATTCTCCTGTCTCAGCCTCCTGAGTAGCTGGGATTACAGGTGTGTGCCACCATGCCTGGCTAATTTATTTTTAGTAGAGACATGGTTTCATCATGTTGGCCAGGCTGATCTCGAACTCACTGCCATTTTAACCAGCAATTCTGCTACTGGCTATTTACCTAAAGAAAAAGAAATCATGTCAAAAAGATACCTGCACTTGCATGTGTACTGCAGCACTACTCACAATAGTAAAGGTATGGAATCAGTGTTAAGTTTCCATCAATAGAGGATTAGTTGAAGAAAATGTATATATACACTATGAAATACTACTCAGCCATAACAAAAAATGAAATCATGTTTTGTTTTTGTTTTTTGTTTTGCAGCGACATGGATAGAACTACAAACCATTATTCTAAGTGAAATAACTCAGAAATATAAAGTCAAATACTATATGTTCTCACTTCTAAGTGGAAGTTAAATAATGAGTACACATGGACATACAGAGTAGAATAATAGACATTGGAGTATACAAAATGAGGAAGGTGGGAGGCAGGTGAGAATTTAAACATTACCTATTGGGTACAAAGTTCACTATTCAGGTCATGGGTGCTAAAAGCCCAGATTTCACCACTACCCCAACATATGTACATAGGAAATCTACACTTGTGCCCTCTACATATGTTAATATTTTTTTCTAAATAAAAAAATATGTTTACATATCCAAGCTTAAAGTTATAATCTGTATGTACACCTTAAAGTTTTGCTCTTGATATGTAAAGATAAAAATTTAAATTTTGGCCAGATGCGTTAGCTCACACCTGTAATACTAGCACTTTGGAAGGCTGAGGTGGGCGGATCACTTGAGGTCAGGAGTTCGAGACCAGCCTGCCAACATGGTGAAACACCATCTCTACTAAAAACACAAAACATTAGCCAGGTTTAGTGCTGTATGCCTCTAATCCCAGCCAGCCACACGGGAGGCTGAGACAAGAGAATCACTTGAACTCGGGAGGCGGAGATTGCAGGGAGTGGAGATCACCCCACTGCACTCCAGTGTGGGTGACAGAGTGAGCCTCCATCTCAAAATAAATAAATAAATAAGTTTTGACAATTTAGATATTAGTCACATTTTGTTCAATCTATTCATTTAAAAGATATAGTTCAATTTTTATTATATTCATAGAGTTGTGCTATCATAAAAGAAATGATTACTTCATGATGCTTGTTAAAACCCTAAGGAAGACTGTATTAAGGAACATAACAATAGATATAAAGACCACTACAATGAATTTCTCACTGTGGGACAGCATGACAGAGCTCAACTGTGACTACAGTGTGGGTAAATGAGGATTTATATAGCCAAGGAGAAAGGTGGGGGATGGTGAATGGAAATTTGTAACAGGATATCTCAGGGGTCAGGGTGATTCTGGCTAAATTCACCTAAAAAGATTCTTGGTGAAGACAGACCAAGGCAATCAGATATTCCCTGGGGGATGCTGGAGGATGAAGAGCCTGATCAAATATCTAGGATAATCAGATGTTGAGGATGAAGAGGTCTTTGTTGAATTGACTTAGCTGAGTTATTTGCTAAAACTGAATTTTATAAGAAAGTAAATAAGTGGACCTAGGGGAAGTTTCAGGAGACTGACTAAGGCGTGCTCAAGCAGAGAATTTTTGTAACTACTATGATCACAGTCATTTGAGAACATTTTCATTAATCTACAAAAAAAAAAAAACAAAAAAACTATATAAGAATCAGCAATCACTCCCCAGATCCCTAACTCACAAGCCCCTTAAGCTACCACTAGTCTACTTTCTGTCTCCATAGATTTGCCAACTCTGGAAATATCGTGCAAATTAAATTATGCAATCTGTGATGTTTTCTGACTGGTTTATTTTATGTAGCATCATGTTTTCAAGGCTCACCCATGCTGTAGCATGTATTCATAATAATAATAATGGCTCAAATGAAAGAAGTTGCTGTTCCTATGAAGATTTGGTAGGTTTCTCTTGAATAACCATCTCTGTATTTGGGGTATGTCTTTAGGATCATTTCAATAAATGTCTGTTTGTTTTCAAAACTATTTTAAACAGTTATGGTTATTTTACTGAAAAGAAGGTCACAGATCTCTTCACATTTCAAGTTCTTCCAAACTTGCCTTTCTCAGAATATCTTGAATTTTGAAAGTCTTCCTCTGCTTTGAAAAACATGAGATTTCAAATGATTCTTTGAAAATAAATGTATAACTTGAGAAGCAATTGAGTGCAATAAGTGCAATAAGTCTTTCTCTCAACTGTATCCATATTTTTCTTGAATAAATGAGTTAAAAATTATATAGTGGTAGGGGAAGCCAAGGGTTGACTGGAAATAAGTGATTTTAGAAGTGAAAGCATCCCCCAGCATTACTCTAGATACATTTAACATTTGAGTCATAACTTTGATAAAGTTTTTTATTTTTCTCAGAATATATAATTGCTCTTGTAAATTTAATCTATTATGTGTGTTTATTTTGCCCTGAAGTTTTCCCATTGTCCTCATTATACTATTTTATGGCATCTTTCTTTCCCAAATAATTCCCATTCTAGAGTCTTTCTTCCCGTTGTTTCAGTCTTGACTATTTGACTGTTTGATCTCTAAACCTACAATATAACTGTTAACCAAAAGGTTTTCAGCTTGGTTCCACCGCTTCCTGGATCCAATGTTTCTTTCTTGATGAATGTCTTCTCTTAGCCAGAGGGCATCCTCAAAATACTTAAGAAAAAAATGGTATCTTTCTATATCCTTATACCATTGAACATGTCTTAATTTTACCCATATTTTGATTAACACAATAATCAGATTTAAAATAAATTCCTCAGTAGGCTGATAAGCATATTGCCAGTCTAATTTGGGTATTTTGAACACGATACTTTTTTTTCCATGTCTAGAATATTTGGAGTTAAAAAAAATCCTTTTTGCAGAATTTGAATTCACTCCTTGCTATAGCACAAGTCTTAGCAGAAGGCCTTCACTGTTGAAGTCATTTTCATCCTACCCATCCTGTTTATAAATTCCTGATTACATAAAACATACTTCTCTAAACTCCTTCCACCCTCTTCTTTAAGCTTATAATTTCACAATGGTCATGCATTTTCAATTAGTTATTTTGTTTTCTGATATTATTATTTAAACTTTTTGCTACTTATTGAGCACTGCTCTTGGAAGATTGTCCGATTTCATACAAACCTGCTGTTTCTGAAGTCTATCCCTATCCCTCCTTTACATTTTATCCTGACTGGTTTCTTGTGTTCAATGTATGGTAGCTGCACAGGTCGACATTCAGACAATTCATGCATATTTAACTTGGCCTCAAATTCTGGGATCAATCACGATCCTCACACTTAACAGTCATTAACGGAACTCACATAAGTAGATTGGTGGCTTACAACCAGATTGGTTTACTATGTGACCTCATTATGAGCTTGTAGCCAGATGTTAGTAAATAGAAACAGACTTTCATCTGTTATCAAGCTCTTGACTTTATATCTCAAATAACTACATACATTTGACCAGATAGCTGATGCGGGTACCACTCTTTAAGGGTGAATGTTTTATCTTTTTTGCCTTCACTACACAATTAAATTTTACCATTGTAATTATCAATTTGGTCACTCTAAACAAATTATGTTAACTTTGTATTTTAATGATGATAGCAAAAGACTCATTTGACAAATGTTAAGCATATATTAAAGAGCAAGGTACTGTAATTACTAATATATCCTTATACTACCTATCTACAAAGAAACAAATATACTAAATTTGGCTGTTAATTTATACTTTTTTTTTATTTTTTATTTTTATTTTTTTTATTTTTTTTATTATACTTTAAGTTCTAGGGTACATGTGCATAATGTGCAGGTTTGTTACATATGTATACTTGTGCCATGTTGGTGTGCTGCACCCATCAACTCGTCAGCACCCATCAATTCATCATTTATATCTTGTATAACTCCCCAATGCAAGCCCTCCCTCCTCCCCCCTCCCCCCTCCCCATGATAGGCCCCAGTGCGTGATGTTCCCCTTCCCGAGTCCAAGTGATCTCATTGTTCAGTTCCCACCTATGAGTGAGAACATGCGGTGTTTGGTTTTCTGTTCTTGTGATAGTTTGCTAAGAATGATGGTTTCCAGCTGCATCCATGTCCCTACAAAGGACGCAAACTCATCCTTTTTTATGGCTGCATAGTATTCCATGGTGTATATGTGCCACATTTTCTTAATCCAGTCTGTCACAGATGGACATTTGGGTTGATTCCAAGTCTTTGCTATTGTGAATAGTGCCGCAATAAACATACGTGTACATGTGTCTTTGTAGTAGAATAATTTATAATCCTTTGGGTATATACCCAGTAGTGGGATGGCTGGGTCATACGGTACATCTAGTTCTAGATCCTTGAGGAATTGCCATACTGTTTTCCATAATGGGTGAACTAGTTTACAATCCCACCAACAGTGTAAAAGTGTTCCTATTTCTCCACATCCTCTCCAACACCTGTTGTTTCCTGACTTCTTAATGATTGCCATTCTAACTGGTGTGAGATGGTATCTCATTGTGGTTTTGATTTGCATTTCTCTGATGGCGAGTGATGATGAGCATTTTTTCATGTGTCTGTTGGCTGTATGAATATCTTCTTTTGAGAAATGTCTGTTCATATCCTTTGCCCACTTTTTGATGGGGTTGTTTGTTTTTTTCTCGTCTATTTGTTTGAGTTCTTTGTAGATTCTGGATATTAGCCCTTTGTCAGATGAGTAGGTTGCAAAAATTTTCTCCCATTCTGTAGGTTGCCTGTTCACTCTGATGGTAGTTTCTTTTGCTGTGCAAAAGCTCTTTAGTTTAATTAGATCCCATTTGTCAATTTTGGCTTTTGCTGCCGTTGCTTTTGGTGTTTTAGACATGAAGTCCTTGCCCATGCCTATGTCCTGAATGGTACTACCTAGATTTTCTTCTAGGGTTTTTATGGTATTAGGTCTAACATTTAAGTCTCTAATCCATCTTGAATTAATCTTCGTATAAGGGGTAAGGAAAGGATCCAGTTTCAGCTTTCTACTTATGGCTAGCCAATTTTCCCAGCACCATTTATTAAATAGGGAATCCTTTCCCCATTTCTTGTTTCTCTCAGGTTTGTCAAAGATCAGATGGCTGTAGATGTGTGGTATTATTTCTGAGGACTCTGTTCTGTGCCATTGATCTATATCTCTGTTTTGGTACCAGTACCATGCTGTTTTGGTGACTGTAGCCTTGTAGTATAGTTTGAAGTCAGGTAGCGTGACGCCTCCAGCTTTGTCCTTTTGACTTAGGATTGTCTTGGCAATGCGGACTCTTTTTTGGTTCCATATGAACTTTAAAGCAGTTTTTTCCAATTCTGTGAAGAAACTCATTGGTAGCTTGATGGGGATGGCATTGAATCTATAAATAACCTTGGGGAGTATGGCCATTTTCACGATATTGATTCTTCCTATCCATGAGCATGGTATGTTCTTCCATTTGTTTGTGTCCTCTTTTATTTCACTGAGCAGTGGTTTGTAGTTCTCCTTGAAGAGGTCCTTTACATCCCTTGTAAGCTGGATTCCTAGGTATTTTATTCTCTTTGAAGCAATTGTGAATGGAAGTTCATTCCTGATTTGGCTCTCTGTTTGTCTGTTACTGGTGTTTAAGAATGCTTGTGATTTTTGCACATTAATTTTGTATCCTGAGACTTTGCTGAAGTTGCTTATCAGCTTCAGGAGATTTTGGGCTGAGACGATGGGGTTTTCTAAATATACAATCTTGTCATCTGCAAACAGGGACAATTTGACTTCTTCTTTTCCTAACTGGATACCCTTGATTTCTTTCTCTTGCCTGATTGCCCTAGCCAGAACTTCCAACACTATTTTGAATAGGAGTGGTGAGAGAGGGCATCCCTGTCTTGTGCCAGTTTTCAAAGGGAATTTTTCCAGTTTTTGCCCATTCAGAATGATATTAGCTGTGGGTTTGTCATAAATAGCTCTTATTATTTTGAGGTACGTTCCATCAATACCGAATTTATTCAGCGTTTTTAGCATGAAGGGCTGTTGAATTTTGTCAAAAGCCTTTTCTGCATCTATTGAGACAATCATGTGGTTCTTGTCTTTGGTTCTGTTTATATGCTGGATTACGTTTATTGATTTGCGAATGTTGAACCAGCCTTGCATCCCAGGGATGAAGCCCACTTGATCATGGTGGATAAGCTTTTTGATGTGCTGCTGAATCCGGTTTGCCAGTATTTTATTGAGAATTTTTGCATCAATGTTCATCAGGGATATTGGTCTAAAATTCTCTTTTTTTGTTGTGTCTCTGCCAGGCTTTGGTATCAGGATGATGTTGGCCTCATAAAATGAGTTAGGGAGGATTTCCTCTTTTTCTATTGATTGGAATAGTTTCAGAAGGAATGGTACCAGCTCCTCCTTGTACCTCTGGTAGAATTCAGCTGTGAATCCATCTGGTCCTGGACTTTTTTTGGTGGGTAGGCTATTAATTGTTGCCTCAATTTCAGAGCCTGCTATTGGTCTATTCAGGGATTCAACTTCTTCCTGGTTTAGCCTTGGGAGAATGTAAGTGTCCAGGAAATTATCCATTTCTTCTAGATTTTCTAGTTGATTTGCGTAGAGGCGTTTATAGTATTCTCTGATGGTAGTTTGTATTTCTGTGGGGTCAGTGGTGATATCCCCTTTATCATTTTTTATTGCATCTATTTGATTCCTCTCTCTTTTCTTCTTTATTAGCCTTGCTAGCGGTCCGTCAATTTTGTTGATCTTTTCAAAAAACCAACTCCTGGATTCATTGATTTTTTGGAGGGTTTTTTGTGTCTCTATCTCCTTCAGTTCAGCTCTGATCTTAGTTATTTCTTGCCTTCTGCTAGCTTTTGAATGTGTTTGCTCTTGCCTCTCTAGTTCTTTTAATTGTGATGTTAGAGTGTCAATTTTAGATCTTTCCTGCTTTCTCTTGTGGGCATTTAGTGCTATAAATTTCCCTCTACACACTGCTTTCAATGTGTCCCAGAGATTCTGGTATGTTGTATCTTTGTTCTCATTGGTTTCAAAGAACATCTTTATTTCTGCCTTCATTTCGTTATGTACCCAGTAGTCATTCAGGAGCAGGTTGTTTAGTTTCCATGTAGTTGAGCGGTTTTGATTGAGTTTCTTAGTCCTGAGTTCTAGTTTGATTGCACTGTGGTCTGAGAGACAGTTTGTTATAATTTCTGTTCTTTTACATTTGCTGAGGAGTGCTTTACTTCCAATTATGTGGTCAATTTTGGAATAAGTGCGATGTGGTGCTGAGAAGAATGTATATTCTGTTGATTTGGGGTGCAGAGTTCTATAGATGTCTATTAGGTCCGCTTGGTGCAGAGATGAGTTCAATTCCTGGATATCCTTGTTAACTTTCTGTCTCGTTGATCTGTCTAATGTTGACAGTGGAGTGTTGAAGTCTCCCATTATTATTGTATGGGAGTCTAAGTCTCTTTGTAAGTCTCTAAGGACTTGCTTTATGAATCTGGGTGCTCCTGTATTGGGTGCATATATATTTAGGAGAGTTAGCTCTTCCTGTTGAATTGATCCCTTTACCATTATGTAATGGCCTTCTTTGTCTCTTTTGATCTTTGATGGTTTAAAGTCTGTTTTATCAGAGACAAGGATTGCAACCCCTGCTTTTTTTTGTTCTCCATTTGCTTGGTAGATCTTCCTCCATCCCTTTATTTTGAGCCTATGTATGTCTCTGCATGTGAGATGGGTCTCCTGAATACAGCAGACTGATGGGTCTTGACTCTTTATCCAGTTTGCCAGTCTGTGTCTTTTAATTGGACCATTTAGTCCATTAACATTTAAGGTTAATATTGTTATGTGTGAACTTGATCCTGCCATTATGATATTAACTGGTTATTTTGCTCGTTAGTTGATGCAGTTTCTTCCTAGCCTCGATGGTCTTTACATTTTGGCATGTTTTTGCGATGGCTAGTACCGGTTGTTCCTTTCCATGTTTAGGGCTTCCTTCAGGGTCTCTTGTAAGGCAGGCCTGGTGGTGACCAAATCTCTAAGCATTTGCTTATCTGTAAAGGATTTTATTTCTCCTTCACTTATGAAACTTAGTTTGGCTGGATATGAAATTCTGGGTTTAAAATTCTTTTCTTTAAGAACGTTGAATATTGGCCCCCACTCTCTTCTGGCTTGTAGAGTTTCTGCCGAGAGATCTGCTGTTAGTCTGATGGGCTTCCCTTTGTGGGTAACCCGACCTTTCTCTCTGGCTGCCCTTAAGATTTTTTCCTTCATTTCCACTTTGGTGAATCTGGCAATGATGTGTCTTGGAGTTGCTCTTCTGGAGGAGTATCTTTGTGGCGTTCTCTGTATTTCCTGAATTTGAATGTTGGCCTGCCCTACTAGGTTGGGGAAGTTCTCCTGGATGTTATCCTGAAGAGTGTTTTCCAACTTGGTTCCATTTTCCCCCTCACTTTCAGGCACCCCAATCAGACGTAGATTTGGTCTTTTTACGTAATCCCATACTTCTTGCAGGCTTTGCTCATTTCTTTTTCTTCTTTTTTCTTTTGGTTTCTCTTCTCGCTTCATTTCATTCATTTGATCTTCAATCGCTGATACTCTTTCTTCCAGTTGATCGAGTCGGTTACTGAAGCTTGTGCATTTGTCACGTATTTCTCGTGTCATGGTTTTCATCTCTGTCATTTCGTTTATGATCTTCTCTGCATTAATTAGTCTAGCTGTCAATTCTTCCACTCTTTTTTCAAGATTTTTAGTTTCTTTGCGCTGGGTACGTAATTCCTCCTTTAGCTCTGAGAAGTTTGATGGACTGAAGCCTTCTTCTCTCATCTCGTCAAAGTCATTCTCTGACCAGCTTTGATCTGTTGCTGGCGATGGGCTGCGCTCCTTCGCAGGGGGAGATGCGCTCTTATTTTTTGAATTTCCAGCTTTTCTGCCCTGCTTCTTCCCCATCTTTGTGGTTTTATCTGTCTCTGGTCTTTGATGGTGGTGACGTACTGATGGGGTTTTGGTATAGGTGTCCTTCCTGTTTGATAGTTTTCCTTCTGACAGTCAGAAGGACTGTCTGTTGGTCTGTTGGAGATTGCTTGAGGTCCACTTCAGACCCTGTTTGCCTGGGTATCAGCAGCAGAGGTTGCCGAAGATAGAATATTGCTGAACAGCGAGTGTACCTGTCTGATTCTTCCTTTGGAACTTTCCTCTCAGGGGTGTACTCCACCCTGTGAGGTGTGGGGTGTCAGACTGCCCCTAGTGGGGGATTTCTCCCAGCTAGGCTACTCAGGGGTCAGAGACACACCTGAGCAGGCAGTCTGTCCATTCTCGGATCTCAACCTCCGCGTTGGGAGATCCACGGCTCTCCCCAAAGCTGTCAGACAGAGTCGTTCACGTCTGCACCGGCTCCCGCCACTTTTTTTTTTTTTTGAAGGGATTAGTGAAATACTGAACCAGGCATGGTTAAGGACAATATGAGTATTTTTTTTTTTTTTTTTGTCTCCTATTGTGTCATCCACTCTTCCATCTGGACACAAAGGTGAGGTGATGTTTCTGGGGAACTATAATATCCCTTAATGCTCTGAGTATTTCTTTGCATTTAGTCTAGTGTACTGATTGCAGGGAATCCTCAGTCTCTGTGTGCATTCATTATACTTGTCCAGGAGCGATGGCTCACACCTGCAGGCTTTTGCAGGCTGAGGCAGGAGGATTGCTTGAGCCTGGGAGTTGGAGGCCTACCTGGGCACATAGTGAGACCTACGTCTCTGAAGAAACAAACAAACAAAAAAAGAAATAAAAGAGGGATGACCAAGATGGCTGACTAGAAGCAGGTAGTGTGCGTGGCTTACGTGGAAAGGAATGAAAGAGGTGAGTAAATACACCTTCAACTGAAACATACAGGTACTCACACTGGGACTAATCAAGAGAACAACTTGAAGAAAACCCAGAGAGGACGAAGGCCTGCCCAGGAGCAACATAGAGCTAGGGGAACCTACCCGGCTCAGAAAAGTGGTGAGTGAATGTGTGACCCTGGGAAACCATGTTTCTCCCATGAATCTTTGCAACTCTTGGGTCAGGAGATCTTTTTGTGAACCCACTCCAAAAGGGCTTTCAGTCTGACAGAGCTACATGGAGTTTCTGCAGAGCAGCCACTCAGGCACACGCGGAAACCCTGGAGCCTTAGATACCGGGGCTATCTGGCAAAAGTAACTGTAGCTCCTGCAAAGTGGGAGGCTAGTTGCCTGCCTGTACATACCTCTAGGAAAGAGGCTGAATCCAGCGGGGCTGAGCAGAGACAACCTGCTGGCCTCACTTCCATAGCACCAGACAGGATAGCACCAGATTGACTTGGAATTCCTGCCCGCCACCAATAGCAACATTGTACCTCCCTAAGAAGGTGCTCCTGGGGTGAGGGGCGGGCCACCATCATTGCTGCTCGGGCAACTTAGCTATTGCAGCCTTCAGGTTTTGGATTGTCTGAACCAACTAGTGATGAAAGGGATCCCCCAGCACACAGCTAGCTGCTCTATCAAAATGTGGCCAGATTGTTGCGTTAAGAGGGTGCCGGATCGCGTTCCTCCTCATTGGGCGGGACCTCCCAACTGGGGTCCGTAGCCACCCCTGCTGGTGTTCTCCAGCCAACAAACATTTGAATTCTCCATGGGATAGCGCTCCCAGATGGAGGGGCAAGCCATCATCTTTGCTGTTTGGGCAGCTTAGCCATTTCAGCCTTCAGTCATTGGAGAGTTCAGGCCAACCAGGAGCAGATGGGATCCCTCAGCACAGCAAAACAGCTCTACCAAAATATGGCCAGGCTGATGCTTTTCTCTTTTTTTCTTTTTTATTATACTTTAAGTTCTAGGGTACATGTGCACAATGTGCAGGTTTGTTACATATGTATACTTGTGCCATGTTGGTGTGCTGCACCCATCAACTCATCATCACCCATAAACTCGTCATTTACATCAGGTATAACTCCCAATGCAATCCCTCCCCCTTCTCCCCTCCCCATAGTAGGCCCCGGTGTGTGATGTTCCCCTTCTGGAGTCCAAGTGATCTCATTGTTCAGTTCCCTCCTATGAGTGAGAACATGCAGTGTTCGGTTTTCTGTTCTTGAGATAGTTTGCTGAGAATGATGGTTTCCATCTTCCATGTCCCTACAAAGGACATGAACTCATCCTTTTTTATGGCTGCATATATTCCATGGTGTATATGTGCCACATTTTCTTAATCCAGTCTGTCACTGATGCACAACTGGGTTGATTCCAAGTCTTTGCTATTGTGAATAGTGCCGCAATAAACATATGTGTGCAAGTGTCTTTATAGCAGCATGCTTTATAATCCTTTGGGTATATACCGAGTAATGGGATGGCTGGGTCATGTGGTACTTCTAGTTCTAGATCCTTGAGGAATCGCCATACTTTTTTCCATAATGGTTGAACTAGTTTACAATCCCACCAACAGTGTAAGAGTGTTCCTATTTCTCCACATCCTTTCCAGCACCTGTTGTTTCCTGACTTATTAATGATTGCCATTCTAACTGGTGTGAGATGGTATCTCATTGTGGTTTTGATTTGCATTTCTCTGATGGCCAGTGATGATAAGCATTTTTTCATGTATCTGTTGGCTGTATGCATGTCATCTTTTGAGAAATGTCTGTTCATATCCTTTGCCCACATTTTGATGGGGTTGTTTGATTTTTACTCATAAATACGTTTGAGTTCTTCGTAGGTTCTGGATATTAGCCCTTTGTCAGATGAGTAGATTTCAAAAATTTTCTCCCATTCTGTGGGTTGCCTGTTCACTCTGATGGTAGTTTCTTTTGCTGTGCAGAAGCTCTTTAGTTCAATTAGATCCCATTTGTCAATTTTTGCTTTTGTTGCCATTGCTTTCGGTGTTTAAGACATGAAGTCCTTGCCCATGCCTATGTCCTGAATGGTATTACCCAGGTTTTCTTCTAGAGTTTGTATGGTTTTAGGTCTAACATTTAAGTCTCTAATCCATCTTGAATTAATTTTTGTATAAGGATTAAGGAAAGGATCCAGTTTCAGCTTTCTGCTTATGGCTAGCCAATTTTCCCAGCACCATTTATTAAATAGGGAATCCTTTCCCCATTTCTTGTTTTTCTCAGGGTTGTCAAAGATCAGGTGGCTGTAGATGTGTGGTATTCTTTCTGAGGGCTCTGTTCTGTTCCATTGGTCTATATCTCTGTTTTGGGACCAGTACCATGCTGTTTTGGTTACTGTAGCCTTGTAGTGTAGTTTGAAGTCAGGTAGCATGATGCCTCCACCTTTGTTCTTTTGACTTAGGATTGTCTTAGAAATGGGGGCTCTTTTTTGGTTCCATATGAACTTTAAAGCAGTTTTTTCCAATTCTGTGAAGAAACTCATTGGTAGCTTGATGGGAATGGCATTTAATCTATAAATTAGCTTGGGCAGTATGGCCATTTTCAGGATATTGATTCTTCCTATCCATGAGCATGGTATGTTCTTCCATTTGTTTGTGTCCTCTTTTATTTCACTGAGCAGTGGTTTGTAGTTCTCCTTGAAGAGGTCCTTTACATCCCTTGTAAGTTGGATTCCTAGGGATTTTATTCTCTTTGAAGCAATTGTGAATGGAAGTTTATTCCTGATTTGGCTCTCTCTTTGTCTATTACTGGTGTATAAGAATTCTTGTGATTTTTGCACATTAATTTGTATCCTGAGACTTTGCTGAAGTTGCTTATCAGCTTAAAGAGATTTTGGGCTGAGATGATGGGGTTTTCTCAATATACAATCATGTCATCTCCAAACAGGAACAGTTTGACTTCTTCTTTTCCTAACTGAATACCCTTGATTTCTTTCTCTTGCCTGATTGCCCTAGCCAGAACTTCCAACACTATGTTGAATAGGAGTGGTGAGAGAGGGCATCCCTGTCTTGTGCTAGTTTTCAGAGGGAATGCTTCCAGTTTTTGCTCATTCAGTATGATATTGGCTGTGGGTTTGTCGTAAATAGCTCTTATTATTTTGAGATACGTTCCATCAATACTGAATTTATTTAGAGTTTTTAGCATGAAGGGCTGTTGAGTTTTGTCACAGGCCTTTTCTGCATCTATTGAGATAATCATGTGGTTTTTGTCTTTGGTCCTGTTTATATGCTGGATTACGTTTGTTGATTTGCATATGTTGAACCAGCCTTGCATCCCAGGAATGAAGCCCACTTGATCATGGTGAATAAGCTTTTTGATGTGATGCTAGATTCGGTTTGCCAGTGTTTTATTGAGGATTTTTGCATCGATGTTTTTCAGGGGTATTGGTCTAAATTTCTCTTTTTTTGTTGTGTCTCTGCCAGGCTTTGGTATCAGGATAATGTTGGCCTAATACAATGAGTTAGGCAGGATTCCCTCTTTTTCTATTGATTGGAATATTTTCAGAAGGAAAGGTACCAGTGCCTCCTTGTATCTCCAGTAGTATTCGGCTGTGAATCTGTCTGGTCCTGGACTTTTTTTGGTTTATAGGCTATTAATTATTGCCTCAATTTCAGAGCCTGCTATTGGTCTATTCAGGGATTCAACTTCTTCCTTGTTTAGTCTCGGGAGAGTGTAAGTGTCCAGGAAATTATCCATTTCTTCTAGGTTTTCTAGTTTGTTTGTGTAGAGGTGTTTATAGTATTCTCTGATGGTAGTTTGTATTTCTGTGGAGTCAGTGGTGGTATCCTCTTTATCATTTTTTATTGCATCTATTTGATTCTTCTCTCTTTTCTTCTTTATTAATCTTGCTAGCAGTCTATCAATTTTGTTGATCTTTTCAAAAAAAACAGCTCCTGAATTCATTGATTTTTTTTGAGGGTTTTTTGTGTCTCTATCTGCTTCAGTTCTGCTCTGATCTTAGTTATTTCTTGCCTTCTGCTAGCTTTTGAATGTGTTTGCTCTTGCCTCTCTAGATCTTTTAATTGTGATGTTAGAGGGTCAATTTTAGATCTTTTCAGCTTTCTCTTGTGGGCATTTAGTGCTATAAATTTCCCTCTATACACTGCTTTAAATGTGTCCCAGAGATTCTAGTATGTTGTATCTTTGTTCTCGTTGGTTTCAAAGAACATCTTTATTTCTGCCTTCATTTCGTTATGTACCCAGTAGTCATTCAGGAGCAGGTTGTTCAGTTTCCATGTAGTTGAGCAGTTTTGATTGCGTTTCTTAGTCCTGAGTTCTAGTTTGATTACACTGTGGTCTGAGAGACAGTTTGTTATAATTTCTGTTCTTTTACATTTGCTGAGGAGTGCTTTACTTCCAATTATGTGGTCAATTTTGGAATAAGTGCGATGTGGTGCTGAGAAGAATGTATATTCTGTTGATTTGGGGTGGAGAGTTCTGCAGATGTCTATTCAGTCCACTTGGTGCAGAGTTGAGTTCAATTCCTGGATATGCTTGTTAACTTTCTGTCTTGTTGATCTGTCTAATGTTTACAGTGAGGTGTTGAAGTCTCCCATTATTATTGTGTGGGACTCTAATTCTCTTTGTAAGTCTCTAAGGACTTGCTTTATGAATCTGGGTGCTCCTGTATTGGGTGCATATATATTTAGGATAGTTAGCTTTTCCCGTTGAATTGATTATTTACCGTTATGTAATGGCCTTTTGTCTCTTTTGATCTTTGATGGTTTAACGTCTGTTTTATCAGAGACTAGGATTGCAACCCCTGCTTTTTTTTTTGTTCTCCATTTGCTTGGTACATATTCCTCCATCCCTTTATTTTGAGCCTATGTGTGTCTCTGCATGTGAGATGGGTCTCCTGAATACAGCAAACTGATGGGTCTTGACTCTTTATCCAGTTTGCCAGTCTGTGTCTTTTAATGGGACCATTTAGTCCATTTATATTTAAGGTTAATATTGTTATGTGTGAACTTGATCCTGCCATTATGATATTAACTGGTTATTTTGCTCGTTAGATGATGCAGTTTCTTCCTAGCCTCGATGCTCTTTACATTTTGGCATGTTTTTGCAATGGCTGGTACCAGTTGTTCCTTTCCATGTTTAGTGCTCCCTTCAGGATCTCTTGTAGGACAGATCTGGTGGTGACAAAATCTCCTAGAGTTTGCTTATCTGTAAAGGATTTTATTTCTCCTTTACCGATGAATCTTAGTTTGGCTGGATATGAAATTCTGGGTTGAAAATTCTTTTCTTTAAGATTGTTGAATATTGGCCCCCACTCTCTTCTGGCTTGTAGAGTTTCTGCCGAGAGATCTGCTGTTAGTCTGATGGGCTTCCCTTTGTGGGTAACCCGACCTTTCTCTCTGGCTGCCCTTAAGATTTTTTCCTTCATTTCAACTTTGGTGAATCTGACAATTATGTGTCTTGTAGTTGCTCTTCTCAAGGAGTATCTTTGTGGCATTCTTTGTATTTCCTGAATTTGAATGTTGGCCTGTCTTATTAGGTTGGGGAATTTCTCCAGGATGATATCCTGCAGAGTGTTTTCCAACTTGGTTCCATTTTCCCCCTGACTTTCAGGCACACCAATCAGATGTAGATTTGGTCTTTTCACATAATCCCACATTTCTTGGAGTCTTTGCTCAATTCTTTTTCCTTTTTTTCTCTAGACTTCTCTTCTCACTTCATTTCATTCATTTGATCTTCAATCATTGATACTCTTTCTTCCAGTTGATCCAGTAGGTTACTGAAGCTTGTGCATTTGTCACGTATTTCTTGTGTCATGGTTTTTATCTCTGTCAGTTCATTTATGGCCTTCTCTGAATTGGTTATTCTAGTTATCCATTCTTCCACTCTTTTCAAGATTTTTAGTTTCTTTGTGCTGGGTACATAGTTCCTCCTTTATTTAGCTCTGAGAAGTTTGATCGACTGAAGGCTTCTCCTCTCAACTCGTCAAAGTCATTCTCCATCCAGCTTTGATCCGTTGATGGTGATGAGCTGTGTTTCTTTGGAGGGGGAGATGCGCTCTGATTTTTTGAATTTCCAGCTTTTCTGCACTACTTTTTCCCCGTGTTTGTGGTTTTATCTGCCTTTGGTCTTTGATACTGGTGACATACTGCTGGGGTTTTGGTGTGGGTGTCCTTTCTGTTTGTTAGTTTTCCTTCTAACAGTCAGGACCCTCAGTTGTAGGTCTGTTGGAGATTGCTTGAGGTCCACTCCAGACCCTGTTTGCCTGGGTATCAGCAGCAGAAGCTGCCGAAGATAGAATATTGCTGAACAGCAAGTGCTGCTGTCTGATTCTTGCTCTGGAAGCTTTGTCTCAGGTGTACCCCACCATGTAAGGTGTGAGGTGTTGGTCTGCGCCTAGCTGCTGTCTGATTCTTGCTCTGGAAGCTTCGTCTCAGGGGTGTACCCCACTGTGTGAGGTGTGAGATGTCGGTCTGCACCTAGTGGGGGATATCTCCCAGTTAGGCTACTCAGGAGTCAGGGACCCACTTGAGCAGGCAGTCTGTCTGTTCTCAGATCTCAGCCTCCATGCTGGGCAATCCACTGCTCTCTTCAAAGCTGTCAGACAGCTATCAGACTCCACCCAGATGTGGAGTCTACAGAGACAGGCAGGCCTCCTTGAGATGTGGTGGGCTCCACCCAGTTCCCAGTTCGAGCTTCCCAGAGGCTTTGTTTACCTACTTAAGCCTCAGCAATGACCGGCACCCTTCCCCCAGCCTCACTGCTGCCTTGCAGTTAGATCTCAGACTGCTGTGCTAGCAATGAGGGAGGCTCCCTGGGCATGCAACCCTCTGGGCCAGGTGTGGAATATAATCTCCTGGTGTGCCCTTTGCTAAGACCCTTGGTAAAGCACAGTAGTAAGGTGAGAGTTACCCGATTTTCCAGGTGTTGTGTGTCTCTCAGTTTCCCTTGGCTAGGAAAAGGGATTGCCTTCCCCCTTGTGCTTCCCAGGTGAGGCAATGCCTCACCCTGCTTCAGCTCTAGCTGGTTGGGCTGCACCAGCTGACCAGCACCAATTGTCCAGCACTCCCCAGTGAGATGAAGCCAGTACCTCAGTTGAAAATGCAGAAATCACCCGTCTTCGGTGTCACTCGCACTGGGAGCTGGAGGCTGGAGCTGTTCCTATTCGGCCATCTTGCTCGCACCCCCAGCCAGGCTGATTCTTAAAGAAGGTTCCCAATCTTATTTCTCTTCCCTGGGTAGGGCCTCCAGCCACCCTTGTACCAGTTGACAGAGATTTGAATTATTTCAGTGATGGAATTCCCAGAGGGAGGGGTGGACACTATCTTTGCTGTTTGGGCAATTTGGCCAATCCAGCTTTTGGGATTCAGAGTATCTGAGGTAGCCAGGCTCTGAAGTGAACCCCCAGTACAGCACAGCTGCTTTACCAAAATATGTCCCGATGGCTTTTTAAAGTAGGCTCCAATCCTGTTTCTCTTCACTGGGTGAGATCTCCCAACCAGAGTCTCCAGACATGGCCTATAGATGCCTTTGGCCTGAACAGGCCCATATCTCCCTGGGACAAAGCTCCCAGAGGGAGGGTAAGGTCACCACTTTTGCTGTTTCTCAGGCTTCACTGGAGATACCTCCTGATACTAGAAAATATGAGATGACTAGTGACTGCAGCAGGTCCCAGCATAATGTAGTCACCCTACAGAAAAGGGGACAGAACTGTTACATGGGTGCCCATTCCCACGTCTCCTCACCATGCAGGTCCCCCATGTCTGAGTCTTGAGCCATCCCCCACTGCCAGAGATACCAAGCCAGAAGCAACTTGGCAAGGCCCTGTTTAAAGCCTCCAAGGACAACTAAAAGCCTCTCTGCTATGGTCCTCTGCGGCAGAACTACTCTTCCCACCCTCAGGCTAATGAAGGTGTTTTATCTGAAAAGAATCTTATTTCTGATTTACTTGGGAAGCTTAATTTGACTGCACATGAAGTTCTTGGTTGAATTTTTTTTCTTTAAGCTGCTATCCCTATCCACACCTCCAACAAGTTGTACATGACCCGAGGAAAGGAGGCCAGTCTACCTTCCATGAGTCCCACCCAATCTTCCCTGCAATACCGCACTACTCATCACCAAACAGGGAACCCCTGGCTTGGACACACAGCATAGACCCTCTGTCCTGGGCTGATTGCACTTAGTTATTACTGTCCTGTACCTCTCAGGTTGGAGTCCCCAGGAGGAAAGCAAACAACACTTGACCACAACCACTACAAAAGTCTCTTCCTCTGCTGTCTCCAAGTTGGAGAAGGAACATAAACACTGAGATTTCCCCAGAGCTGCAGTGGACAGCCCAGGAGTACCAGGTTATGATCTATAGCCAGCACTCAAGGGGAGAAAAAACTACACTTTCAAAGCATTATGAGGGGAAATGGCTGCAACTGTGAGGAAACATAAAGGAGCCACACAACTGAGCAAGAGTCAAACAACTGACCAATAACTCCAAGTGCCACCTACTGGATCACACACCAAAGCTTCAACACCAAAAAATACCTCACTAACATAACCCCTGCTGAAACCAGAGACAAGACATTAGCTTCAAATAAAGACCTCGCACAAAGCCTTGAATTGGTAAAGACATCCAGAAAAGAAGTCTGTCAGCTGTACTCAGTCTACACCGCAGTTAAAGGAACGTGCTCACACAGAAATCAGAAAGAGCCAATATGAGAACTCTAGTAACTCAAATGGCCAGTGTCACATGTCCCCCAAATAATGGCACCAGTTCTCCAACAAGAGTTCTTAACCAGACTGAACTGGCTAGAATGACAGAAATAGAATTCAAAATATGAATAAGAGTGAAGATCATTGAGATTCAGGAGGATGGAAAAACACAATCCGAGCAAAATAAAAATCACAATATAGCAACATAGCAGCTAAGGATGAAACAGCCAGTGTAAAAAGGGTCTGACAGAGCTGAAAAACACAATACAAGAATTTCACAATGCAATCACAAGTATTGGCAGCAAGGTAGACCATGCTACGCATAGGAAAGAATCTCAGAAAGAGAAGACTGATAATAAATGAAATAAAACAGTCAGACAAAAATAAAGAAAAAAATAAAAAGGAATGAGCAAAACCTCCGAGAAGTATGTGGTTATATAAAAAGGCAATGTCTATGAATCTTTGGCATCCCTGAAAAGGAGGGGAAGAAAGCAAGCAACGTGGAAAACATATTTCAGGACATAATTCATAAAAATTTCCTCAACTTTGCTAGAGAGGCCAACATTGAAATTCAGGGAAATACAGACAACTCTTACAAGATTCTACACAGGAAGATCATTTCCAAGACATGTAACCTTCAGATTTTCCAAGGTCAAAATGAAAGAAAGAATGCTAAAGCAGATAGAAAGGGCAAGTTAGCTACAAAGTTATCCCCATCAGACTAAAAGTGGACCTCTCAGCTGAAACCCTGCAAGCCAGAAGAGATTGGGGGCCTATATTCAACATTCTTAGAGGAAAATATTTTCAACCAAGAACTTCATGTGCAGCAAAACCAAGCTTCCTAAGTAAATCAGAAATAAGATTCTTTTCAGATAAAGCAAATATTGAGGAAATTCATTATCACCAGACCTGACTTACAAAAGATCCTGAAAGGAGCACTAAATATAGAAAGAAAAGCTAACACAAAATCACACTTAAACACACAAACCAGTGACACTATAAATACTATTCTTGAATGTAAATGGACTAAATGCCCCAGTTAAAAGTCACAGAGTGGCAAACTCAATACTAACATTTAGCCCCAGTTAAAAGGCACAGAGTGGCAAGCTGTTTAAAAACCTAGACCAAAGGAGTATGCTATCTTCAAAAGACCATTTCACATGTAATGACACTCATACACTGAAAATGAGGCGGTGGAGGAAAATCTACCAAGCGAATGGAGAACAGAAAAAAGCAGAGGTTGCAATCCTAATTTCAGGCAAAGTAGACTTTAAGCCAACAAAGATAAAAAATGACAAAGAAGAACATTATATAGTGGTAAAGAGTTCAATTCAACAAGAAGACACAATTATCCTAAATATATACACAGCCAACACTGGAGCACACAGATTCATAAAGCAACTTCTTAGTAACCTACAATGAGATGTGAACTCCCACACAATAATAGTGGGAGACTTCAACACTCGACTGACAGTGTTTGACAGATCATCAAAGCAGAAAATTAACAGATACTCAAAACCTGAACTTAACATTGTATCAAATAGATCTGATAAACTTCTGCAGAACTCCTACCCCAAAACAAAAGAATAAAAGTTTTTCTTATTGCCACGTGGCACATACCCTAAAATTAACCACATAATCAAACATAAAACAATCCTCAGACAATTAAAAAAACCGAAGTCATATGAAAAATACTACTGGGTAATAGAACAATAGAAATAGAACTCAAGACTAAGAAAATTTCTCAAAACCACATAATTACATGGAAATTAAACAACATGTTCCTTAATGAGTTTTTGGTAAATAAGAACATTGAAGCAGAAATCCAGAAGTTCTTTAAAACTAATAAGAACAAAAATACAACATATTATAATCTCTGGCACACAGCTAAGCATGTTAAGATGGAAATTCATAGCGCTAAGGGCCCACATCAAAAAGTTATAATGATCTCAAATTAACAACCTGAGAAAGAATTAGAGAGTCAAGAACAAATCAACTCCAAAGCTAGCACAAGACAGGAAATAATCAAAATCAAAGCTGAACTGAAGGAAATTGAGACACAAAAAACCACTCAAAGCATTAACAAATTCAGGAACTTGATTTTTAGAAAAATTAATAAAATCAATAGGCCATTAGCTAGACAAATAAAGATGGAAGGAGAGAAGATACAAATGCACACAATTAGAAATGGTGAAAGGGATGTTACCAGTGACTCCACAGAAATAAATATAACCATCAGAAACTACTATGAACACCTTTATGTACATAAACTAGAAAACGTAGAAGAGGTGGATAAATTCCTAGACACATACATCCTCTAAAGACTGAGCCAGGAAGAAATTCATTTCCTGAACTGAGCAAGGTTGAGCTATAAAATTGAATCAATAATAAAGAGCCTACCAACCAAAAAGAAAAAGTATCCTGGAACTAGATGGATTCATCACTGAATTCTACTATATGTACGAAAAAGAGCTGGTAACATTCCTACTGAAAATTTTCAAAAAAAGTGAGGAGGAAAACGTCTCCCTCAACTGATTCTATGAGACCACCCTCATAATGATCATCTGGAAGTAACTAATTTACCAAAACCTGGCATGCATACAACACAAAAAGAGAAAACCTCAGGCCTATATCCTTAACGAACATTGATGCAAAAATCCTCAACATAATACTTCCAAACTGAATTCAGCAGCACATACAGGTAGAGGTTGGAACAGTTTGGAGGGCTCAGAAGAAGACAGAAAGATTTGAGACACTTTGGAACTTCCTAGAGACTTGTTGAATGATCTTGACCAAAATCCTGATAGTGATATGGACAACAAAGTCTAGGCTGAGGTGGTCTCAGATGGAGATGAAGAACTTCTTGGCAACAGGAGCAAAGATGACTCTTGTTATGCTTTAGAAAGAGATTGGTGGTATTTTGCCCCTGCCCTAGTGACCTGCGAAACTTTGAACTTGAGAGAAATGATTTAGGGTATCTGGTGGTAGAAATTTCTAAGTGACAAAGCATTCCACAATAAGCAGAGCATAAAAGTTTGGAAAATTTGAAGCATGATGATGTGATAGGAAAAACAAACAAACAAACAAAAAAAAACAAAACAAAAAAAAAAAACAACAAAAAAATAAAACAACAAAAAAAGAAAAATTCTGGAGAGAAATTCAAGCCTGCTGCAGAAATTTGCATAAGTAATGAGGAGCTAAATGTTAGTCACCAAGACAATGGGGAAAATGTCTCCAGGGTATGTCAGAGACTTTCAAGACAGCCCCTCCCACCACAGGCCCAGAGGCCTAGGAGGAAAAACGGTTTTCATGGGCTGAGTCCAGGACCCTCCTGCTCTGTGCATCCTCTGGACAACGGTGCCCTACATTCCAGTTGCTTCAGCTCCATCTGTGGCTAAAAGGGCCAAGTTACAGTTTAGGCCATTGCTTCAGAGGGTGCAAGCCCTAAGCCTTGGCAGCTACCATGTGGTGGTGAGCCTGTGGGTGCAAGTAAGTCAAGAATTGAGTTTTGGAAACCTCCACCAAGATTTCAGAAGATGTATGGTAATACCTGGATGTCCAGGCAGAAGTATGCTGAAGGGGAAGAGCTCTCATGCAGAACGTCTGCTAGGGCAGTGCATAAGGGAAATGTGGAGTTGCAGCCCCCACACAGAGTCCATGCTGGGGAACTGCCTAGTGGAGCTGTGAGAACAGGGCCACTATCTTCCAGACCCCAGAATGGTAGATTCACCAACAGCTTGCACTATGTGCCTGGAAAAGGCACACACTCAATACCAGCTTGTGAAAGCGGCCAGGAGGAGAGCTATACCCCTTGCAAAGCCATAGGGGTGGAGCTGACCAAGGCCTCTACCTCATGTTGTATCAGCGTGACCTGGATGTGAGACATGAAGTCAAAGGAGATCATTTTGGAACTTTAAGGTTTAATGACTGCCATATTGGATTTTGAACTTGCATGGGGCTGTATCCCCTTTGTTTTGGCTAATTTCTCCCATTTGGAATGGGCGTATTTACTCAATGCCTGTAGCCACAGTGTATCTAGGAAGTAACTAATTTGCTTTCAATTTTATAGTATCATAAGTGGAAGGGATTTGCCATGTCTCAGATGAGACTTTGGACTTGATATTTTGGGTTAATGCTGGAATGAGCTAACACTTTGGGGGTCTGTTGGAAAGGCATGATTGGTTTTGAAATATGAGGATGCGTGATTTGGGAGGGGCCAGGGTGGAATGGAATGGTATGGTTTGGCTGTGTTCTCACTCAAATCTCATCTTGAATTGTACATGGGAACCGTGATCCCAATGTGTCATGGGAGGGACATAGTGGGAGGTAATGGAGGCAGTTACCCCTATGCTGCTGTTCTTGTGATAGTGAGTGAGTTCTCACAAGATCTGATGGTTTTATAAGGGGCTTTTCTCTCTTTGCTTGTCATTTCTCTTTCCTGCTGTCATGTGAAAAAGGATGTGTTTGCTTCCTCTTCCACCAAGACTGTAAGTCTCCTGAGGCTTCTCCAGCCCTGAAGAACTGTGTGCCAATTAAAACTCTATACTTAATAGATTACCCTATCTTGGGCAGTTCTTTATAGCAGCATGAGAACGAATTAATACAATGCAGAAAGGGCTTTCAGTAAAATTAAATATCCTTCATGTTAAGAAATCTCAATAAACTAGGTATTATAGGAACTTACCTCAAAATAATAAGAGCCATCTATGACAAATCCACAGTCAACAACATACTAAATGAGCAAAACCTGGAAACATTCTCCTTGAAAACCAGCACAAGACAAAGATGCACTCTATCATCACTTTTATTCAATAAAGTATCAAAAGTCTTAGCTGGAGCAATCAGGCAAGTGAAAGACATAAGGGGAATCTAAATAGAAAGAGAAGAAGTCAAACTATCCCTGATTGCAGACATCATGATTCTATATTTAGAAAACCCAATAGTCACAGCTCAAAAGCTCCTTCAACCAACAAGCAACTTCAGTTCAGTAAAGCTTCAGGATACAAAATCAATGTATCCTGAAAAATCACCAATGTATCCTGAAAAAATCACCATCATTCCTATACACCAAAAACAGCCAAACTGTGAGCCACATCAGGAACACAATCCCATCACAATTGCCACAAAAAGAATAAAATACCTAGGAATACAGCTAACCAAGACAGTGAAAAATCGCTACAAAGAGAATTACAAAACAGTCTTCAAAAAAATCAGAAAAGACACATAAAAAGAAGAAAACACCCCATGTTAACAGATATGAAGAATAAGTATCATTAAAATACCCATACTTCCCAAAGTAGTTTATGGATTCAAAGCTATTCTTATGAAATTACCAATGACATTCTTCACAGAACTAGAAAAAATATTTTAAAATTCATATGGGACCAAAAAAGAGCCTGCATACACAAGACAATCCTAAGGAAAATGAACAAAGCTGGATGCATCACATTAGCCCACTTCAAACTGTACTACAGGGCTACAGTATCCAAAACAGCATGGTACTTGTAAAAAAACAGGCACATAAACCAATAAAACAGAATAGAGACCCCAGAAATAAGACTGCACATCTATGACCATCTGATCTTTGACAAAGCTGACAAAAACAAGCAATGGGAAAAAAATCCATAGTCAATAAATTCTGCTGTGATAACTGGCTAACCATATGCAGAAGATTAAACCTGGACCTTTTTCTTATACCATGTACGAATATAAACTTGAGATGAATTACAGACTTAAACATAAAACTCAAAATTGTAAAAACCCTGGAAGACAATCTAGGCAACACCATCATGGACATAAGAATGGGTAATGATTTCATGACAAAGACAGGAAAAGCAATCACAATAAAAGCAAAAACTGACAACTGAAATCTAATCTTAAGAGCTTCTGCATAACAAAAGAAACTATCAACAGAGTAAACAGACAAACTACAGAATGGGAGAAAATATTTGCAAACTGTGCATCTGACAAATGTCCAATATATGACATCAACAAGGAACTGAATCAAATTTACAAGAGCAACACAAACAGTCCCATTAAAAAGTGAGGAAAGGACATGAGCAGACACTTCTCAAAAGAAGACATACATATGAAACATATGAAACGTATGAACAAGCATATGAAAGAAAGCTCAATATCACTGAACATTAGAAAAATGCAAATCAAAACCATAATAATATACCATCTCATACCTGTCAGAATGGCTATTGTTAAAAAGTAAAAAAATAACAGATGCTGGTGTGGTTGTGGAGAAAAGGGAACACCTATACACTGTTGGTGGGAGTGTAAGTTAGTTCAACAAGTATGGAAAGCGGTGTGGCAGTTTCTCAAAGAACTAAAAGCAGAACTACCATCTGATCCAGCAATCCCATTACTGGGTATATACCCAGGAAAATATAAATTATTCTACCATAAAGTCACACGCATGTGAATGTTCATTGCAGCACTATTCACAATAGCAAAGACATGGAATTTACCGAAATGCCCATCAATGACAGATTAGATGAAGAAAATGTGATATATATATACCATGGAATATTATGCAGCCATAAAAAAGAACTAGATTATGTATTTTGCAGGAACATAGATGGAGCTAGATGCTATTATCCTTAGCAAACTAATGCAGGAGGAGAAAACCAAATGCTACATGTTCTCACTTTTAAGTGGCAGCCAAATGATAAGAACTTATTAACACAGGGAAATAACAGACACTGGGGACTCCTTGAGGATGGAGGTTGGAAGGAGGGAGAGGAGCAGAAAGGATAACTATTGGGTACTGGGACTAATACGTGGGTGAAGAAATAATCTGTACAACAGACCCCCATGACACTTGTTTATCTATGTAACATACCTTCACATATACCCCCGAACCTAAAATAAAAGTTTAAAATCATAGACTGTAAGTAGAGGTTTTATCAATTTTCCTGCTTAAATATCTGTGTTATAAGATGTATTATGTTGATTTCACTTGTTTGTTAATATATTTGTTTTCTTATTATATTATTGTTGGTCTACTTTCTTCTGTGAAACTCTTCATATCTTGCTGGCTATACCAGGCAATGCTCTGAATGGTGTTCAATTGTGACTCGACAATTTCTCAGACATGTGTTGCAGAGACAAAATCTGAAGGATGAGGTGACGTTTTGCTCTGAAACAATGGGCAAGTTTAAATATCCTCCCATAAAATAGTGATTACCTCAAGTTGTGTTCCTCTACTGTGATATAAACTTTCTGTGTGCATCTTCTCTATCTATCCATATCATCCTTGTGGATTTTCTGGGGCCGAACAGCTGACACAAACATGAGTCCCTGGTGCTTTCTATGCTGTGAATAGTAAAGTCTCTTTGTCTCTCTCGTCTTATAAATTCCAAGAAAACAAAAATAAGTAACTTTTTACTTCTAAAATAGGGTAAAATAAAATTCTACACTCTTATACCTATCAGTCCCCTATGGATGTGGGGGATTCTTTTTAATTTATTTTTCTTTCTGCAGTTACTTAAAAATTATCTGGCATGTAAAGATGTTTCAATACTTTTTAAATGATGAATGAGTTTTGTTGTTATACACAAATTCTCTAAATTGAAAAATTATTAATCCTACAAGTTGGAAACTTAAGGAAGTTCATTATCTTCCAATACCATGTTGATAAATTGATATACTGCTGCTCAGCATAATGGTTCTCTCAGTGTCAGTGCAATGATAAAGGAAATTGTAATGACTATTCCAGCCTTTAGTGGAAGAAAGATAACTTACCTGTTTACTAATACTTGGAAAATTGCTTTAAAAAAGCTCTCAAAATTTATTTCCTTGTTATTTCCTAAATCTCACTATCATTCATACCACCTCTACCATGATCTGTAGTGGAAGGGCAAGATATAACATAATTACTTCATTCTTATGCGTGGCTTAATAAAGACAGTTATCTAAAGGAATTTTGCTATTTTGTGTCTTTGCCCATATATACCATAATAGACATTGTGCATTTAAGATGACTTTACTTTACTAATCATGTCCCGGTGATAGATATGCTCCATATCGATCCTTGATTCTCTAATGATAAGTTATCCTAAGCAGCTAGATCCCCTTCAAGACTGAGGAATTTCAGCTGCATAAAATGTTGACTGTTGAGAACCAACAGCTGTTTTTCTCCAGAAATTCCACTGACCAAAAGGAACCACCTCAGCCAAAGTAATGTCCCTTCCCTGGGATAGTAGACATCCAAAATCAGATTAATGTTGGAGTAAGCAATCGGGCCTTGTTGTCTCAACTCAGAACATTTTCAAAGGGCCATCCCAACATCAAAGCTCCACAGAGACTTGGCATTGCAGTTCACATTCTCACTTTGCCTAATACTATTTGCCTCTTAACTGCAGGTCTCCCTCAGAATTTGTTTCCAGGAAAGCTAAATTATGACATTTGGTACCAGGACAGGTTGCAAGCAATAGGCAACTAAATAGATTTTTGAGGAAAAGATTGATAGCCCTGGCAAACTACAGCAATATTTTTATAAACATTTTCAGTACTTCAGTGGCAAACTGGATAGTATACCAGTGAAAAAGTATGCACTGAATGATTCAGTATTTATTTTTGGCATTTGAAAGTTTCATAAAATATAGACATTATAAGGACACTGGAATCAGATGTTATTGCTGGATGTCTTCAAGGTACAAACAAAAGTCAGAGAAAGTCTGGTGGTGACTAATTCTATTTAAGGCAGAATGTAAAAGTCAGTGGGCCTCCTCTATAGCATATAAATAAATTTTCAACTCCTTTAAGCTGAGGGCAGAAAAAGCAAAGGAATAAAGGCAGACTTAGTTGGAAGAAATCAGAACTCTAGAACTTTTGACTTCTCAACTCAGAAACTCTGCTTTAATAAGTTTGAGTATTTTATAAGAAGGTCATGGTTGTAATTGGGAATGAGTGGAACTCTAGGATTGTGATGAAAATCTCTGTGATAATATGTTCAGAAATCCAAAACCCCCAATTCCCTTAAACTCTCTGGGACTGAAAAAGTACTCACAATTTTCTGTTAAAGTCTAGTGTCCCTTCCTTTCTCACAGGTAGTGCAAATACATCTGTCCCACAAGACAAAATGCATCCATTTCAGGACCTACAACCATTTCCCACACTTGTGCAGATTGATTACTAAGGTAAATCACAGCATAAACTTTTTTGGGAAGTGCTGAGCCTGCTAAAGGAGGAAAAGGATTATATCCTGAAGAAGTGTCAGGACCTATTTTACATATCCCGGTAGGAGCCAGCAAAGTATATATGGTGTATGGGTATCAAATCCTCATGATGCCTAATTATGGGGATGGGATATAGACACAAGGTTTAAAAGTTTGAATTTATCAATATGAAAACACTCTCACATGATCCAGGATTTAACATCTCTATGCAAGGGTATCAGGTACCATTGCTTGTAGGATAATCCCTGGAAGTTTGAAAACTAGTGGTTCACACCAAATGAAGTAGATAAGCCAACATTGCCACAGCAGATGGTGGAAGAAGAGATCAAAAGGCATGGCCATGCTGTGGTGTATAAACAATGCTAGACTGAGAAACATACCAGCAACTATAACCTATAGAGGGTCCTGGATGAACTTACATTCACCAGAGGAGTAATGCATGCTCTGTCACAGAGCTTCAAGCATCAGTGTAAACCTCAGTTATGACTGTCTTTTTTCAGGGCTAATAGTAAGGTCTCATAGCACAGGCAGGGCTAATAGAAAGAGATATCACGGACTAGATTTCTTGAGAGCAATGGAGTTGACAAATGATGAACACAATCAATCAGTGCTTAATTGTGAAAAACAAGGTGGAAAAATTGTGATAAGCACAAAGGTTAGAGTGTCAGTTAAAAGATTTTGACTTTGATAGTGCTGTGAAGTGGTTATTAGGATATGGCATCCATAAGGGCAAAATAGATAGGCAGTCATTGAGGGTATTGCTCAGTACATTCAATCAAATGAAAACAAGGATATAAAAGACTACAAGAAAAGGTCATAAACACTTGCCAAGTTTCAGAACCTGAGCCTCTTCCCAATTCAGAACCCATTCATTGAATGACAAGCTGGATGAAAGACTGCCATTCTATAGCATGTATATCCAACAACGATTTCCTCAAGCCTCCCTCAAAGATCATGTACTCAAGTAGCCACATGCTTAGAGTTTAGGTAAGTCTCAGCAGGAAAATTACAGCATACACTATAGAACCCTTGAATTTTGGTACAAGGCCCCACCAGCTGCATCAGAAGACTTTATTTCATTTGAAAAATGATTTCTGAAGTGCTACTGGACCCTGGTAGGGATAGATTACCTGAGTGTAATCATGGGGCCAGAGCTGCCCATCATGAGCTGGTTTTTGTCACAGCCAGCAAATCACAAGATCACACAGGTCTAGCAATAATAAATTCATCATATGATGAAAGTGATGTCTCTGGAATCGGAGAAGAGCAGGGCAAAGGTGCGTAATAGGCTGCATGAACAGGGAGCCTAGACCTTCATGCGATTCACCATTATTATTACACTGGCACCTCTTCCTCAAATCACTTATGTTATCATGAGATGTTGTTGCTTATGATCAAATGACAGAAAAAGAAACAGACCAATCTTGCTGCCTGGTACATTGGCTTAGTTCTCAAGTTGAAGCTAAAAATGACTCCTGTTGAACTATGACTCAACTAAATGGTGTTTTGAAAGACAGTGGTGAAGAGATAGCCTTCTGATGCACAAATCACATTGCAGGGACCTGGTGTTCCACATTGCATGGAAAGAAACATGGCCAGAAGTAAGAATGTATAAAAATTAATGGGCAGAAATAAATATTTTGGATAGGGCAAAGAAGTATATGTTTGATGCCCAGGTGATTCACTGGTTTATCACCTGGCATGCCCTTGCTCAATTAATGATAGATTAACAAGTGCAGCAGCTGTTTTCTGGCAATGGTGTGATGATCAATGGCTTGTTTTTTTCTACCAAATTTCTTATAATTTTCCCCCAAAGACTTACCACGGTGCTGGAAAGCTTTCCCAGATGGGTTAAAGTTACACACAAAGCACGTGGATCTAAGTGGTACATGGGTCAGATGGCAGTGAGTGCTGTTATGCACCACTAAGAACCCTCTTCAGGGCCAAGGTACTCATTCTCCCAACCGCTGGGAGTGTTGATTGCTCAGAGCTCACAACTGGGCTTCTCTCTGACTATTAGCCTCAGCTTAAGGAGCTACATCACCAAAGTCATTCATCTTCCTCAGGAGCAGCTTGCATCAAATGATGCGGCAATGCTAGGTAAGGCTCAAGACTTGGGTCTTAAGACTTTGAGATATCTTTAAAGGTTCATCCCAAACTTCAGGGCATTTTGTGACATTGCCTGAAATATCAGTTGCAACCGCAGCAGAGTACAATTTCTCCCTTTGACCAATCCTCATTTTCTCATTGCTTTAGTGGTATGGTTGTTAATGGTACTCATCTTAATAAATTTTGCATAAAAATCTCCATCTTGGAACCTATTTCTGGGAAACAAACTTCCTCCTGCTTCACTCATGTTTTACTTATCCCCAAAGCAAATTCTCCACTTGCCATGAAAAAGTCATGGGTAACCAACTGCATGACATCACTCGGTACCACTCATAAATGTCTACTATTTGGATAGCTGTCCTCTCGTCTATTTCTTGCCTGCACATAATTGTTTATAGCATTTCCTTTTCCTGTAGACTCTTCTTCTCTTTCCTGTTTCCTTATATACTAATTTGACTTTAAAGAATTATTTTAGTCTTAACTCATCATATTGTCCAAGCAATGTATGCTCTCTATGTTCTTAAAAATACTTGTACCATGAATACAACCATTAACATATTCTATATTGAATTATTTTTGTTTTGTCTGCGTATTGAGCTATGGAAGAAGTGCTCTGTTGATAAAGAACTTGGGTAAATATTCCCAAATTACAATTTACTACATAAATTAATGCAACCCATGAAAGTGTAAGTTAAAAATGGCTTTTGGAGTCAAAATATTTGGATTTCAAATTGCAACTCTCTCATTGTAGTGAGCAACTTATTTAACCTCACCAAAACCCAATTTTCTCCCTCATCTGTAAACATAATATTTTTATTAATAAAAAATGCATTTTTAAAAACCTTTGTATTCCTAAGCCTGATCTTTGAATAAGATAGGTATCATTGCATATTATTGACATAACTTAAATTAGATGAATAACTTAAATTAGATGAATATTCTCTAATTTTTTGTTTGTTTATTTGTTTGAGACAGAGTCTTGCTCTGTCACCAGGCTGGAGTGCAATGGTGTGATCTTGTCTCACTGCAACCACTGCCTCCTATGTTCAAGTGAGTCTCCTGCTTCATCCTCCCAAGTAGCTGGTACTACAGATGTGCATTGCCATGCCCAGCTAATTTTTGTATTTTTAGTACGTGGTTTCACCATGTTGGCCAGGATGGTCTCAATCTCTTGACCTTATGATCTGCCCGCCTCAGCCTCCCAAAGTGCTGGGATTACAGGAGTGAGCCACCGTGGCTGGACTAATATTTGTCTAGAAAGACAACAGTCAGAATAGTAACAGCAAATTTCTAAAATGGGTGTGCCCCTGGTGTTTTTTGATAGCAACTGTGTTAGAAATGTAGTCTGGAAATCTAAGGTTCTCTATACTCTAATCATGGAATGATACTTTCATTATTCAAAACTTATCCTGCTTAATGTTAGCAGGAGATTTTTAAACACAGATACAACCAAATGAGTTCTCTGAAAAAACTATTTGCTCTACTGTATTCCTTCAAAGACCTGTCTCAGACATATATCCTTTTCCTTAAAAAAATTAAAGTCCACATAGGAACACATCATCTTATTATTAATAATTAATATTAGTGTAGTGCTTACAAAAATCCATGTTTAGTTCTGGGCAATGTTAATAAAACACAACATAAATACCTTGGAAACATTTCAAAAAGGGCATACAAATGATTTAATTCAATTTATATGGGAAATTTTATATCTTAGAAAATTTATAAATCTGTGCTAACTTAGATAAAAGGTATGCTAATAAGAACTTTTAGGCATATGAAATTTTGAAGAAAATCATGTATTGCTTTTTAAACTCCAAATATAGTCATTATAAAATTGTTTAAAACTACAGAAATATTTATACTAAATAATGAAAGTCTCCTTTCATTGTTTTAGTCCTCTCTCCAGAGGTAACCACTATTTACAGTTTGTATATATATTTTATATCTTTATATCTGTGTTTTTCACATATCCATGTTAAAGGTATATGATTCATATTTACATGATATGATAAGCATCTTTATTTCCACTGAGAAACTGTTGAAGCAAACAAATGAAAGCATGTGGAAAAATGTTCTCTAATTAATGAATTATTTCCTAGAATCTCAAATGTGATTCAAATATGATTTCTAGGAACACTAAGAAGGAAGGCAGAAGTCTAGAAATGAGAACTGTCTTTTCACCTTGGCTTTCACATGCTATTATCATCACTACTCAAACCTGCCGGTTCCTTCTCTTCTTTAATCTTGCCAGTGTTTCATGGAGATAAAGTGTTAATACACATTTTTAAAAAGCTTGACGATTTGTGTTTTTAAAAGAGTTATATGGTTGAAATTTGTATCATGGTTATGAAAGCACTCTTTACGAGGTCTCATGTTTAAAGTGTGAGTCTCTCAAAGTTCTTTGCATATTGAAATGTGGTATAATTCTGTAGTTCTTTAAAAATAAAAGAAAAAATAAGAAAACAACAAAAAACTGTTCTAGTTAGTCCCATTTCTTTTGTCATCCTATTTCTTTCTTGGCCATTGCTGTCAATCAAGTATAATTGTGAAATTGCCTAGTAGATGGATATAAATTGAGACTAGTTTGAAACTCATTTTCTCTTTTAGCCCAGTTGGACAATTTAGCTCTATGCCATTTTTTGGACATACAATGGATAACAACCCTTTATTTAAAGGACATCTGGTCATCAATATAATTTGATTCTCATCTACAGGAAGCTATGTGTGTGTGTCTATGTGTGTATGTGTTCAGATTAATATTGAAGACCTAAAATATGAATGATCATCAGCAGGAAGAGTAAAAGAAGTTTAATGAGAAGATTATAATCAGAAAATGCAGTAATGGGAAACTTGCTTAATGAGGACATTGGTGCCAAACTACATTATTCATAGGGCATTCTGATTAGAGACAAATGCAAAATTCCTTAGTGGAAATCTTCATTTACATTTCAAATAAATACTATTACTCTAACCTTTGGGTAAGAAAATGAGCTTTCATTCTGAATAACTAAAGACTCCCCCAAAGATAATGGTGTACCAAATATATTGTTAAAGAATAAATTGAGTATTGAATTACATTTTCTTGATTTTAAGAGTCATGTTTCATTGTAGATCCAGTACAAGACACATTTTTTTATCCCACTAATACATCTACTGGATTCAGGATCTTTGTTCATAAAATAATATATGGCTATAAATAGATTTACACATTTTTTCTCATTTCATTATATTCTTAAAGCTCCCATTCTCTTTTTAGGAGTAAATCAGCTTAACTCATTGAAACAAAGTGATAATAAAATGTGGATTACAAATTATTCCTTTCTAAGTGGATTTCTTGACATAAAATGGAGCATTATTCCTAATGAGTGTGTTTATATATCGATAAGTAAGTTTATCATGATCACCTGTAAAAATTTTTTGCCATTATAGAGTCTTTTGGGAATGAGGAATATGAGTTAGGATCACTATTATAAATTGAGAGAGACTCTGAGCTGAGAAGGACTGGTAGAGAAGAAAATGTCAAAGTAAAACTCCAAGCATTGATTATACTTGTATACAATTGTGTACTGAATAGAAACTATAAACAAAGAACACATATTTTAAATGAAGCATAAATTGATGGGTCTACTCTGATTGGACATTGATTACCTTACTTTGTGTGAAGAAAAGCTAAGGCCAGGAATTCACTTTTTGGATAGAACACAGAGAAACTAATAGACAAAATACCCTTTAAACTTTAAGAACAACAAATAGACTTTGTTAGTTTAGATTTCTTGGTAATTTTTAGCTTGTCAGTAACTAGTGTAAAATTTTATCTAGAAAAAAAAAAAAAAAAACAAAAAGTCCCAGATACTCAGGAAGCTGAGGCAGTAGGACCACTTGAGCCCAGGAGTTCCAGGCTGCAGTGGGCCATGATTGTACCACTTCATTCCAGCCTGAGTGACAGAGCAAGACCCCGTTCCTTGAAAAAAAAAAAATAGTAACAACAAAAAAACAGTAAAGAATTTATAAATAACTACCAATTGTCAGTGATTGAGGGGGAAAAAAAGAATATGGACTAATAATTTTGACCTAGGAGACTACGTGGTTATGAAAGACAGGCATCCCAGGGCAGTTTGAGAAGCATGTCAATGCCACCTTAACCCTTTCAATTTACCAGTAGAGAGAGAGGTTCCAATGCAGGTAAGGTGATACATAGATTAATATCCACACAAATGCTATATCTTACATAATATCACACTTCACTAAGGATGCACACAATCAAGAGGTACACATAGGCAGCAAGATGTTTGGACCACCCTATGTGACTCTGGATTTTTCTTTCCTGTAAGAGTCTTGTACTCTCTGACTGATTATACATTGTGTTGCTATGCAGGTTATTTCATACCCCAGTTAGGATGAATTTAGGTTATGAAAATCCCTATTTCATACCTCAGAGCTTACACAACATTCTCTAGAGAACCATGCTTCATAAACCAGTAGATCATATATTTGTTTATTGTAAGCAATTCTCAACCAAGATCATCTCGCAAAAAGCATTCTATGTATTAGGACTCTCATAGCAAATATCATTAGTCTATATACCTGGAGGTCAGCTATCAGCATGGTTACAAAGATATTAGTCCTATTATCTGCTTCTTTTCTTCCCACAGGAGCACCTCTTCAATAAAAAGAGGAATATTTCACAGGACAATTATTGTAATTCCTTGCGCTGTAGAATTCAAAGTTCTAGTGAATCAATTTTTCAGTTGAATCACGAAGGGAAGGATATATTAGCATTTCCACACTTACTGTGCCATTAAGCCTGTTTTACATTCTGTCATGTTACACTTTGTATCGTTACACTTTGAAGCTCAGAAGGACGGTAATATATGTAAGATATTGCAAAGCAGTTGAGATGTTCCCCAAATGGTAAGTACTTGGTGCTCTTCTGAGTTTGAAGAGGATAGAATAGTGCAAGTTATACAGTATTTTGATTTCTCATAGAAGCTGTAGACAGCAGACTCATCTCTTCTGGTTACCTTTGAAGATTTTAATTCTGTGTCTTCTTTTTGGTTGTAAGACTAGATAAATTAAATATACCTTTGGATTGTTGGGTGAATGCCAGATATGTTTATTGCAATATACTGCTTCTTTCTGCCCCACACTCAAAATATGACTGTTTTGTGTCTCGTGTTCTTAAAGTCAGGCTCTGCTTTAACAGCATAATTTGGTTTATTAATATGTTAATGACTGAAGCCATTTAGTGTTTGCATTTCTCAGATAACAATTTCCAGGACCATAGACAATACAGTAATTTAATAAGATTTTTGTTTCAGAGTGGATAGATCTATTTTATCTAATAGTCTATTTTTCTGTGAATTTTTTAACTACTGATTCTAAATGACTACAAATTGCATTTATCTCTTAGTATACAAATAGTAAATTCTTTCTTGACAAAACAAGCTATAAAAATGTGACATTTGTCTTTATCTATGCAAATGTAGTTTTTCTTTTCATAATTATTTATTTTCTCAATCATCCAGCGGATGAGAAAGCTGCTTTCTTGGATTGCAGCTATGTTGAAAATGATGCTTGTATTTCATGCAAATTATATTTTAATACTTCAGGGCAAGATATAAATGGAATTGAAATGAACATTTATTCTTCCAGTCATTTCCTAGAACACACAATACCCACAGACATAACTTGATGTGAATAATGGTGATATTAATTATCAGTGCTGTTGTTTTAATTGAATAGAGAGTATGATGGCATTTATTCAAATGTTCATCAACTGCACACAATAATTGTTTGACAACATGATATAATAAGTGACAGAATTACTATTACTTACTTTGGTACTCATTTTTAGAATATGAATAATACTGAATTGTTTTGGTATTCATGTGGATATAAAATATTACTCCACAGGAGTCCTATTGTAATTTGCCAGAGCACTAATTAACACTACTGCATTAATAGGAACAGATAAGTTACATACAGAAATGAAACAAGGAAAGCCATAAATGGCTTTGTACCATTTACCATCTTGATGAGTATTTGTTTTCATATATGAGAAAATACTTGCCAAGTACAAGTAGTGGCCCAATAAATCAGTCCATACCTGTGATACTCAATGAGTTATTGGAGAATCTTAACCCTAGTCACACCAGAATTAATGATAATTTCAGAAAGTTTATCTCATCAGAAGGTTCTTGCCTCATAAACATTTAGAGGTCTCTGTTTTATATACCTCAATGAAATAGCTATCTTGCAACCTTCCATGTATAGGAAAGAGACATCCTCATGACATAAATCACTGTCCTCAAGTGACTACAATTAATTAGGTAAATATTGTCAAGTCACATAACTTATAATGAGATATGCAATTATAACCATATGAAGAAGACTTTTTCTAGTTTAGGATATAGGCATTATTGAGCTCAGCATGGTGTTGCAGGGATGCAGAAGATGACTGTGCATTTGACTTCTCCATTTGCTGACTATATAAACTTTGGCAATTTGGTTAACCTCTCTATTATCATGGATATACTCTGTAAAATACATACATATCAAAGACACACACTACACAAAACACACATGGACACACAACATGCCACGTCTCCCCACACACATACTCTTCTTTTGCAGCTATATTTTCTTGGCTTCTAACACCACCGTTTACTCTTACCTCTATTTTCTTCCTAAAGAACATGTTTCCATTTTTGACTGTGCGTAATTCTACACTGTATTTACTTATATAATGAATGATTTATTTATTTTTATTTCTTAATACAGGACAGATTGCCATAGGAGTGGAATCACTGGGGGAATGATATTTGTACATGTATTATTGTAATATATGTACAATATGTAACAAACTACATTTCTACCAGCAATGTGTGAGGATACTATTTTCTAAATTCCTGCTAACATAAGATATTATCACACTTTTCCTTTGCCTTCCTAATAGTTATAAAATAATATCCCCTTGTTATTTTAGTTTTTATGACCCTGTCTAACTAGTGAGTTTGAACAGCTCTTCATGTAGTTGTTAAATTTGGGGGTCATTAATTGCTTATTCCTTTCTTTGGTATCTTTCCCTTGAGTTGTCTGGCTTTCTGTTACTATGCTTCTAGGTTCTTTCATACACTATAGAGAAGTATACTGGTTTCTCAATGAATTCTAAACCTATTAATTCATTAGATCCTACTCTGAATTATAATGCTTATAATCATGGAAAGTATTATTTGTAATTAATCATTATTATATTATTTTTATACTCTGTAATTTTGTATAAAATGGCAGCTGATGTTTGTTTTTTGACATTTAATGATTATTTTCTACTTTAGATTTTGACATGGTGAATTATAATATTAGATGTTTTAATATTTAAACATCATGGTTCAACATTATTTAATAGTGAAATATTATTATATTATTTATTGCTCTGTACACCAAATGGTCTTATATATCATTACTACTGATATAATATAGAATAATTGCTAATATATTCTATTAATACATATACAAATTGCATTTTGTAATATTCAAGAAAGAAGTTTAGTTTTAGCACCAGTAATCAAAATTAAGAGTGGTTTATTGTTTATTTTGGAGCTCTTTTTAGCTTGCATTAACTGAACTCTATACCCATCAAACAATGCTGACGTTTCACTCCACTCAGCCTGTGACAACCATTTTGCTCTCTATCTCTATGAATTTCACTGTACTAGTTAACTCACATAAATGAAATTATACAGTATGTGTCTTTTTTAAAGTGTCTGTTTTATTTAGCATGATGTTCTCAAGGTTCATGTAGCAGAACATCATAGAATGTTCCTCTATATTAAGGATAAATAATGTCCCATTCTATGTTATACTCCATTTTGTTTATTCATTCACCTGTAGATAGACACTTGTGTTCTATCTTTTGGCTAATTTGAAAAATGCTGCTCTGAACATGAGTATGCAAATATCTCTTCAAGACCATACTTTCAGTTATTTTTTGCTACATATTCAGAAGTGGAATTGCTGGATATTATGATAAATCTTTTTGCTATTTTGAGGAACCACTATACTGTTTATCATAGCAGCTACATGATTTCACATTCCCACCTGTAGTGCACGATAGTTCCAGTTTCTCCACATCCTCACCAACACTTGTTATTTTCTGTTTGTTTGTTTTTGGTAAAAGTCATTCTAATGAGTGTGAATTTGTAGTATTTCATTGTGATTTTGATTTGCATAGCCCTAATGACTAGTGAGGTTGAGCTTACAGGTCATTTGAGCATTTGTTTTGGAGAAATGTCTATGCAAATTCTTTATCCAGTTTTTAAATGGGTTGTTCGCTTTGTTGTTGTTGTTGGGTTGTAGTAGTTCTTTATTTATTCTGCATCTTAACTTCTTGTTAGATATATGATTTTCAGTTGTTTTTTCAGTTCTTGGTTGCTTTTTTACTCTGTTGATTTTGTCTTTTGATGCATAGAAGTATTTAATGTTGGTGTAGCCTGATTTATCTATTGTCTTTCTTTTGTTTCTTTTACTCTGGTGTAATATGCAAAAAATCACTGCCAAATCCAGTGTCATAAAGTATTTCCGCTGTGCTTATTCTAAGTGTTTTACAGATTTACCTCCTACTTTTAGATCTTTGATCCATTTTGACTTAATTTCTGTAGATTATGTTAGGTAAGATTCCAACTTCATTCTTTTGCATGTGGATATCCTGTTTTCCCCCAAAAAATGTTCTTTCCTTGTGAACGATCTTGGGCACTCTTGTTGAAATTCATTTGACCACATATGTGAGAATGTATTTTTAGGCTGACTATTCTATTCCATTGGTGTGTATATCTGTCTGTATGACATTATCACACTTTTTATTACTGTAGCATTGTAATTATATTTGAAATCAGGAAGTCAGTACCCCAGCTTCTTTCTTTCTTTCTTTTTCCTTTTTAAGATTGTTTTGATTCTTTAATATCCCTTTGGATTCCAAATTAATTTTAGTGTGAATTTTTCTATTTTGGAAAAAAATAATGCCATTGAGATTTCAATAGAAATTGCGTTGAATCTGTGGCATAGTTTGAATAGCATTGACATCTTAACAATATTAAGTTTTTTAATCCAGGTACATGAGATATCTTCTTTAATTTTTTTTAGCAACGTTTTGTAGTTTTCACTGCATAAGTCTTTCACCTCTGTGGTTAATTTTATTCCTATATATTTTATTATTTTTCACATAATTATAAATTGATATTCTTTTTGAATCTCTCATTGTTAATGTATAGAAACATAATAGAATTTTGTGTTGATTTTGTATCCTGTGACTTTGCCAAATTCATTTGTTTATTCTAATATTTTTTGTGTATTTGTGTGTGTGGGATCGTTAGGGTTTTCTACATATAAGATCTGTCATCTGCAAACACAAATAATTTTATTTCTACCTTCCCAATTTAGATGCCTTTTATTTATTTTTCTTGTCTAATTGCTCTGATTAGGACTTCTGGTATCATGTTAAATAGAGGTAGAGAAAGTTAAATTCTTTTTCTTGTTCCTGATCTTAGAGGAAAATATTTTAATCTTTCAACATTGAATATAATGTTTGGAGTTGGTTATAAAGTTATGTTGAATTCAGAAAAATTAGTTTAGAGCTCTCTATATTTCAACAACTTGGAATGGATTCTTTAGAAATGAGGCAGAATTCAACTGCAAAATTTTATAGTTCTGTTTACTTTTTCATTGGTAGGTACTTTATCATATTTTCTTTCTTATGGTAATTGGACTTTTAACATTTTTCACTTCATTTTGGGTAAATTTTGGTATTTATATTGAAGAGGTACTTGGATGTACCCTCTAGGATTGTAATTATTTTCTATAGAATTGCCTACATTTTCTTAAAAATATTTGATATTTTATGTATTTTTCACCTAATTTTTAATATTATGAATTTTAATATTTTATTTTCCATTATGAGACTCATATTATGTTTATATGTCTAGATATTTTACAATGTATTTAAAAAAATTTATATGTTAATTTCAGCTTAAAATTAATAAATTTCCCCTTTTTATTTTTGGCTTAATATCTTAAGATAAGTTTAAAATTTTGTTCCCATTATTGTTCCTCTTCATAGTGATATATTTCATGGATACAAATCTCTACTGAAGATTGCTTACATAAGCTATATTGTCATATAGGTTTGTTTTAAAATGTTCTACTTTGCACTGTTTTTCATATAGTTGATAATACCAGTATTGATTTTTAATATGGTCTAAGATGTATGTAGAAGTGTTAATTTCTTGGTAGTTAAGGCTTGGTGGAGATAAATCACCTTGTTGTTACCAATCTCTAAATATATTGGTTTAAGATTAAATATTGATTAAACCATAGATGTTGAGTTTGTTGATGTTTTTCTTTGAGCCAATATATGATCAGTACATATATATTTTTAATGTTTGGGGCTTTAAAAAGGAATAGTAAAAAGAATTTTAGCCTCTGTATATCAATGAACTAAGTTTGTTGATTGAATTAAATGCTCTATAGTTTTATTTTTTATTCTATAGGGGCTGTTTTGAAAGAAACATATGAAAATATTTTATAATAAATCAATTTTCTTTACAATCCTAATAGTTTAGAGAGTACATATTTGTCAGCAACTTAGGTGTTACATGTTAATGATTCTGGTATTTTCTTTATGTGTTGGGCCTTTTATTTTTATTTAATATTTTCTTTTCTCATGTTAAATGCTTTTAATCTTATATTTTACTCATCTGATATTAAATGGGCCTCTACATTTTCTTTTTGGCTGCATTTGCTTCATTTTTTCCTGCCCAAGTCTTTATTTCTAATTTATTTTGTGTTATATATTTAGTATCTTTGTTATATGCATCTTTCTACTTTCTATTGTCACAATAATGTGCCACAAAGAACCACAAAACCCCAGTGTTTTGCAATAGTAATCATTTATTTATAGCAAACTAATTTTGTGACAGAATTCAGCTGTACTGACCTATGGCTGGCTGATTTTTAGCTATATTTATTTATCTGTCTGCAGTGAACTGCATATGAATGGGAGTTCTTCAGATTTTCATCAGGTTTCTCTCATTTACCTGAAAGTCTGCTATCTGTTAGCTGATCTAGGATGGTCTCTACTGGGACAACTTGGGCAACTTAGTTTGCGTCATGTGTCTCATTCTGGAGCTGACTATCCCAAGCATGTTGCTTTAGCCAGGATAGTGGACCAATAGCAACGCAACATGCTTCCCTTTCAAGACTTAGCTTCTTACCTCGGTACACTGGTACTTCTAAATCAAATGACAGATCCAAGCAATGAAATGACTCTGCTTCCTTTGTAAAAAGGACTGTATTTATTTTAGAAAAGGTGTGGATTCAAGAAGTAACAAAGAACTTGAATCATTTCTCCAATCTAAAACAAACATAAAAGTTTACTTCTTAACTCAATTTGACAAGCTGTTTCTTTTAATGGAAGAATTAAGCTCATTTTATTTCTTCCAATTTTTTAGTTTGTAACTTTTTTTTCTCTTTCGTATTTTTATTATATTTTCTGATGTGAACACAACAATATTTGTCATTTATTTTTCTCTTTATAATTTATAAACTATGCCATATTTTACTATTGTTTTAGTTTTACTCTCCCTATAATGGTGTTCATAATCAAACACTTGTCTTCAGTTTTATGTGAAAATAAAATACTAATTTCCCCATCAAAACATTCTGATTTTCAAAGCTTAGCCATCCTATCCCTCTATCTTTCTACCCAAATTTTTCTCCCTTTTTTTATATTAATTAATTTGGTTTGACACTTTCACTTTTTTCTCAGTACTTTAAATATATTTTACATTATTATGGATACATAGTTAAATTACTATGAATACATACTAGATACATATTTATGGGGTACAAGTGATGTACATATTTTGAAGGTACATGTGGTGTTTTCATATAGGCATATCATGTGTAATAAGGATATCAAGGTAAATGAGGTATCCATCACCTCTAGAATTTATCATTTCTTTGTGTGAGAAACATTCCAGTTTCATTTTAGTTATTTTAAAATATACAATAAATTATTGTTGCCTGTAGTCACCCTCTTGTACTGTCAATTAGTAAGATCAAACACTGGATCTTCTTCATTCTATTTCAGTGTAGTTTTGCACCCATTAACCACCCTCACTTCCCACACATATTACCCTTCCCAGCCTCTCATAGCCATCATTCTGCTCTCTATCACCATGAGTTTAATTGTTTTAATTTTTAGTTCCCACATATGAGTGAGAATATGTGAAATTTGTCTTTCTGTTCCTGTCTTAATTCACTTAAAAAAATCCCCCAGTTCCATCCACGTTTCTGGAAATGACAGAATTTAATTCTTTTTTGTGGTTGAATAATATTGCATTGTGTATATGTACCACATTTTCTTTATCCATTCACCCACTTAGATTGATTGCAGATTTTGACTATTGTTAATAATGCTTCAATAAACATGGGAGTGCAGATATCTTTACAATATACTAATTTCTTTTCTTGTGGGTATATATCTAGTAGTAGGATTGCTTGATTATATGGTAGTTCTATTTTTAGATTTTTGAGAACCGTACATACTATTCTTAACAGTGGCTATACTAATTTATATTCCTACCAACAGTGTACAAGGGTTCTCTTTTCTCCACATGCTCACCAATATTTGCATAGCTTGTCTTTTGGATAAAAACCATTTTAACGTGGGTGAGATGATATCTAATTGTAGTTTTGATTTGCATTTCTCTAATGATTAATGATGTTGAGAATTTTTTATGCATCTGTTGGTCATTTATATCTGTTCCTTTGTGAATTGTCTACTCAAATCTTTTGCTCATTTTAAATCAGATTATTGAATTTTTTGCTATGGAGTTGTTTGAGCATATAATATATTCCAATTGTCTAGTCTTAAATTTGTTTTCCTATCCTGTGTATTGTCTTTTCACTTTGTTGATTGTTTACTTACAATTACAATTACAAAAAAAAAATTATGTGATTTCATTTGTCCATTTTTTTCCTTTGGTTGCCTGTGATTTTGAGGTATTACTCAAGGAATCTTTACTGAGATCAGTGTTCTGGAGAGTTATCCTAATATTTCCTTCAGTAGTGTCATAGTTTGAGGTCTTAGATATGTCTCTAATCCATTTTGATTTGATTTTTGTATACAGCGAGAGATAGGGGTCTAGTTTCATTTTTCTGCATATGGATATCCAGTATCTCCAGCACCATCTATTGAACAGACTGCTTTTTTCCTAATGTATGTTCTTGGCATTTTTGTGAAAAATTAGTTCACTTTACATGTGTGGATCTTTTTTTCTGGTATCTCTATTCTGTTTCATTGGTCTACGTGTTTGTTTTTATTCCAGTATCATGCTGTTTCGGTAGCTATAGCTTAACTAGTATCATGCTGTTTTGGTAACTATAGCTGAAGTCACATAATATGATTCCTCCGGTTTTGCTATTTTTGTTCAGGATGGCTTTGGCTATCTATCACAGGTACTTTTTGCTTCCAAATAAAATTCAAAATTTCTTTTTATTTCTGTAAAAATGTCATTGCTGTTTTAATAGGGATTGCATTAAATCTGTTGATTGTTTTGGGTAGTAGACTACAGAGTGACTATATGCCAATAAATTGAAACTCTGTGATAAATGGATAAATTTCTACACAAGTACAACCTACCGAGATTGAACAACAAAGAAATTCTCAACCTGAATAAACCAGTAACAAGTAGCCAGATCAATGCCATAATAAAATATTTCCTTTCAAAGAAAACTCCAGGACCTGTGGCTTCACTGCTAAATTTTGCCAAACATTTGAAGAAGAACTAATACTATTCATACTTAAACTATTCACAAAGAATAGAGGAGGAAGAAACACTTCCAAACTCATTCTACAAAGTCAGTATTACCCTGGTACCAAGTCCAAAGACACAACAAAAAAGACAACTGCAGGCCCTCTGAACATTAATGCAAAAATCCTCAGCCAATACTAGCAAAACCAATTTAACAGCACATTAAAAAAATCATTTATCATGACCAAGTGGGATATATCTTAGGGATATAAAAATGGTTTAACATACACAAATCAACCAATGCAATACTTCATACGGCTACCGAAGGACAAAAACCATATGATCATTTCAATTGACGCTGAAACAGCATTCAGTAATATTTAACATACCTTTATGATTAAAAACTCTTTAAAAACTAGGTATGAGAGGAACATATCTCAATACAATAAAAGCCATATACAACAGATTCACAGCCAGTATCATAATAAATGAGAAAAAAATGCAAGTCTTTTCTCTAAGTCTGGACCACAACAAGGATGTTCACTTTGACTGCCTTTATTCCACACAGTACTCAGGGTGCTAGGTAGAGCAGAACAAGAGAAAGAAATAAAAGATACTCACATTGGAATGGAAACAGTAAAATTATCCTGGTTTGCAGATGATATTTGGAGGAACCTAAAAATTCCATCCAAAGCTATTAGAACTGATAAATTCTGTAAATTTTCAGTATACAAAATTAACATAGAAAAATCAGTAGCATTTCTATATGCCAATAGTGAACAATCTGAAAAGGAAATCAAGACAAGTAACCCCATTTACAATAGTTACAAATAAAATAAAATTACTAATAACATACTCAACCAAGGAAGCAAAACACCTCTACAATAAAAACTATAAAATTTTGATGAAAAAAATTGAAAAGGTCATTAAAAAATGGAAAGAATTCCATGTTCATGGATTAGAAGGATCAATATTGTTAAAGTGTCCATACTTTCACTTCTGACCCTTAAATTTTTCTTTGCATCTTGGCCTTTCAATTTCAAGAAGCGAATGTAATAACTATTATCTATCTTTTATATTCTATTTTGCTTATTATTTTTGGTAGAATATATAGTTAGTTAGAAAAGGTTAAAAGCAAAGAACAGGCAAACAGTAATGCAAGAACATATCAAAGTTTTTGTTGCATTCCTGTTTTCCCTCCTTTTCTTATTTACCTTCTGATATGTTTTTATTTGCTGTCTGTGTAGTCTACTTTAGGGATTATATTTTTCTTAATTTTCTTAATTTTCAATATATTCTCTTATTTAATGTATATCTCCTTATAGTTGAATGATATAATTATTGACTTGGTGTCTTCTCTCCTAATAGCCTATAGATATTATTCCACCATCTTCAAGCCTAAAATGTTGCAGATGTAAGGTCAGGCATGGTGACTCACACCTGTAATCCCAGCACTTTGGGAGGCTGAGGTGGGAGGATCACCTGAGGTCAGGAGTGCGAGATCAATCTGGCCAACATGGTGAAACCCCATCTCTACTAAAAATACAAAAATTAGCCAGGTACAGTGGCTCATGCCTGTAATCCTAGCTACTCGGGAGGCTGAGGCAGAAGAATTGCTTGAACCCGGGAGGCTGAGGTTGTAGTGAGCTGAGATGGCACCACTGCACTCCAGCCTGGGGGACAAGAGCAAAACTTTGTCTCAAAAAAAGAAAAAAAAAGTTACAGATGTAACATCTACATAGATCTACTTCTTTTTCTTGAATAAGTCATTTTTATTTTAATTTGAAACTTGTGATATTTTATTTCCTTGATTTGGGAATTCAAGAATTTTAGCACTAAATGCCTAAGTGTGTGAAACTTGAGAAACTTGCTAAGAAAATTCAGTCTGAGATTAAATTTTGTCTTTAGTTTAGGATAATTTTTTCATTCTTTGCCTCTGTAAACTGAATAAGTCAGATCTCTTTATCTTCTTTTCTTTAAATTTTCTACCAAAAATGTTTACTTGAAAATCCCTTTTTTCCAATCTACAGAGTTTTTCTTTCTTTCTTGTGTGTCCTCCACATGAATCTCCTTAAATACTAGGATCATCATTGTTATTTAAGTCTACAGTTGCTCCCTCTATCAGACCAGGCCTACTTTTTGAGAAACTGTCCGTGTGTGTGTGTGTGTGTGTGTGTGTGTGTGTGTGTGTTTATATATTTTGTTATTACTCTCTCTGCCTTCTGGACCCCATCCTTTGTTATTTCTTTTGATTAGTTCAGTGAGTCCAGATCAAGCTATTAGAGAACATTAAATAAAGTTTTTATCAAGAATGGGGGAGTCAGGCTGGTAGTATAACAGCAGGTAGTCATTATTCCGCTATATGGATAGTAGAAAGAGACTTCTGGGTTTCTCTCAGACTGAAGTATAGACAAGACTCAGATCATATATTCAGACCATCTTCAATTCTCTGAGAAGTAATAAGTAAAGGGAAGTTTTATTAAGATGATCTATATCAGCCTTTCCTTGGTGGATCCTATCCTGTCCATTGACCAAAGTCTAACCATAACTTACTCCAGATAGGTCTTTGTTTTAGTGTTCTCTTGCACTGGTGTCCAGAGACTCAGGTGTTTCAGAGTAGAGATACTGCAATAATTATCTTGATTGTTCCCTTTATGTCCTAGCTATTCACCTGTCCCAGTGTCTGCTTGGCTTACAAGAGGAGACTTGCTTGTAGCTGAAATAGGGGAAGGAGAAGCAAGATACTTTTAGGTACCTCCTGGGAATCCCCTTAACTTAAGCTGATCTCCTGCCATAATAATTCCAAAACTTCATGTCCTACAATATAAATAGAACCTAATCAGTATGGCATTCAAATTCTTCCAATTCCTTATTTGTCCCTAACTTTTTTTGGATGTGTCTGTCCATTCTGTCTTCTCTGAGGCTCAATTTCTACTGGACAGAACTTTGCCTTATGTTACCATGGTACATTCGAGCTTAGTAAAGTATCTCTTTAACTCTTAAAATATTTAATATATAACATTGGAATGAACAGATGAATGAGGTAATACATAAATACTTAACTCTGTGCTCTTCCTTGCCTGTTTGCGACAGCAAATAATAATGTATTGCCCTGTTGGAGAGTATAAATCTAAGGCATTCACTTTTACTTCGTTTCACCAATTAGAATAGATGTTTACATATGTCAATCATTATGCTTTTATTCTTTTGGTAATCTTCTTCACAACAATAACAATATATTGGTAATTACTAAATACGTGTCCACTGATTTACCTTATGAAATAAAGCATAAGAGAATATTTGTGTTACATATTAGCAAGTAGCATTTAAGAAAAACCCTGAGAATTAACTTATCTTGTTGGCTATGCCTGCCTGCTTGCAAATTCTGGTTCTACTCATTTTGGGTTTCATTATCCCTAAGTATAATCCAATAACATTAATTAATCATGCAGGCAAAATTATCACACCAGTGCCTAACATAAAACATTTGCTCAAAAATATTATTATTATCATTATTCTATTAGCCAAAAATAGAAGCATATTTATTACTCACCAAAAAGTCATTAAATAAACACAAATATTGAACACCGTTCTTCCTATGCGTTCTATATAAAACATGTATATGAAAAAACAAAAATTACTTAAGGTGCACACATGCATAGATTCAGGAGAAGACTATACCCCATATCCAAGTAATTATCACAATTACATGACTTTAAAGCCATATTCATACTCATCTTAACTGAAAGAAAATGGCTATTGTGTGATTTGCCTCTAGAGACTAATACACTCAAAAGTGTAATGACAGCTAAAAGCTGTAAAGAGCCATTGATTATTCGAGAGAAGACACAAGTAAGCATGGGTGAATATCACTGTTGGATCATACATACACACACACATACAGAAACACATATACATGTACACTCCACCACTAACTGTAATACATCAAAGATGGGTAGTAAAACCATTTTGTGAGTACCATGGCAGCATTAGCAGTGAAATCTTGATTTAAAATTTTTTCAGTACAGCTTTAAAATTCTGTTAACTTTCATTTCTAATATCAAATTTTTAAGGAAGAAGAGAAAAGAGTAGCTAAGTATAAAAAAGGTCAAATGAAGAATTATCTTAAAATGACATTTTTATGATTATAGCCATGTTTAATAACTTCAAATGAAGAATTATACCCCATTTGATGTTTTTAAGACGAAGACCATATAAAAACGTCATTTTAAAATGATGTTTTTACAGTCAAAGCAATCTGTAAAAATGTCAGGTGAACAACTCAATGAATTAAATGTTTCTAAGGATATAAAGTAGGTTAAAATGTTCAGTGGAGCATTTCACTGACATTTGATTTTTTAAAAGGAAATATGAATCATAAAAATGTGGGACTTAGTATGTTACTATCTTTAATTTTTCAGTTGTCTGATCTGTGGAAATAACTAATAAGAAAACATTCTTCTGATCTAACATTAAAATGATAGATGAAAATGAACCAGCATCAAAATATTGAAATATATGGAGTGTCTTAAAATTAACTTTTCAAGACAGAATTAATTGTTAAAAACAAATTATGTACAAATATGCCATTTTTACTATTTAAAATATTTTGTAATTTGTATATGCTATTTTATACTCAAGATTAAAATATAAAGTTGATATCATCAGATATTTCTCACAGAAAATCAAAGTTCACAAATACTCAATATAGCTAAAAATTATATACAGAATATCCTCCTTTTCTGAAATATGGAGATTTGATGAGGATATGCAAATGGTATAAAACTTTCTGGGTGTTGGTCCAATATTATTTCAAGTAGCTCTTTATAGCAATTTTCTTTAGTAAAACTTTTGACAGTGTTGGAAATTTCTATATCTGCACCCTCCAGTATGGTAATCACTAACTGTGGCTACTGAGCATGTGAAGTATGCCTTATATGATAGAGAAATTAAAGTTTAATTTATTTAATTCTAATTTGCATTTAAAAATTCACATGCACAGATATCTAGGACTTAAATTTTAGTATGTTACATGATTTGCATTGGGATATGGTTCAATTCTAAACTTTCTGACTGTGACTAAACTTTCTGACTAGGTCAGAACAAACTTTTACTACGTAAAAATATAGTAAATGTTGTTTTGTAAGTCACGTATAGTTTGATTTAAATGTAGGGCCATTAAAATAAATTGAATGCCTAAACATAGACTGTCAGATTAAGCCTGTACAATACAATGTTTTCAAAGGTAATTCTAATAACATATTCATTTATTTTTAATAAATAAAAAAGAGAATATGGATTTATTTGCAGTGCCATAAACAATAAAAAATCTTAAGCTTATCATAAATAGGCCTAACCAGATATGTTTATAGGCAAATATTTGTGTGCGCACTCACACACACACACACACACACACAAATAATCATATGGATATATATACTTATAACAAAAGTTACCATTTAAGCTTTCTCTGAAGCTTTAAAAGTTTGAATTTCAACTTATTATAAATAATTTGTCATTCAAAATAGTTCTTTATTAGTCCAGTATCCATGACATATTTCCATTAAGGATCTTGAGGTAACTAACAATGCTCACTTATGTAAAATGTTTTAGATTTTAGTAAACATTTCTCCTTGCTTTATTGCTTTTAAAACTTATGATAATGCAAAGGGCAGGTCTTGCAACTATGTCCTTTTTCTTCACGTGAAGATCTCAAGGCCTGAAGAAATTAAGGTATAGATAGATACCACAGAGAAAAAAATCACCATGATGATGATGATAATGGTAATGCCTGACACTTACAGGACCTTCCAATCTGTAATCATATCTAATGACCATGCTGTTCCATGAGATTGAGCTATCTTGATTACCACTCCTATTTCATAGGTAAGAGGCATACATACTCTCATCCAAGTCACTGTTAGTTGAAGCTAAAATCCATGTCTCATGACTCCCTGCCTAGTGGTGCTTCTAAGAACTGGATGGACATCATGTGGAGATATACAGTGCTAGAAAATAAAAAAAAAAAAAAAAGCAGGTTTGGCTGATTGATTGCAAATGAGTTGCAAAGGATTTCTATAAATCAAATATGACTGAAAGATCAATGCTTTGATAAGCGGAAGAGATGAGAGGAGTGTCAGTGATAATGGAAAATTTAGCACAGGGGAGTACTTAGGGAGCATATAAGAATTCTGCCTATGTCATCTTGAATTGTAGTTATGTCAAGTCATCGAGTATTTTATGCCCTGTAAATGCATTGTGACCCTTACTCTGTCCACCTTGCAGAGGCTGGACAATCTTAAAGAACATTGTTTGTGCCATCTTTTGCATGGTTTTGACATTTTCTGCTTTCTCCTCTATCCCATCTGTTCTCTCTTACATTTCTCTTTTATTATGCTTCTCTCATATTGTAGGCCAACTACATTTCTTTAAGTTTTTACCACCCACCAATAGTTGTGTCTGAAGTACTTTACATTCACTATTTAATGCATTCCCTCCAACAACTCTGTGAATAAGATTTTATTATATACATTATACAGGTCAATAAACCAAGGAATATAAATGACCCTTCCCAGAGACAACTAACCAGTGACTTTTGAAACCAGAATACAAACATAGATATGTCTATCTACAAAGTCCCTCCATGTCCATAAGAATTACACTCTAAATAGTATGGTGTTAAGCTAGGAGTAGCTCCTTGATTAACCCATATTCTCCCTAGTTTTACACATCCCTAGGATAAACTCAGTAGAAATCTATCGGAATTTTAAAAATGATACTGTTTGATAACAGAGTAGAATGACTACAGCTAACAACATATTGTATTTCAACATGGCTAGAAGAAATAATTTGAAATGTTCCCAAAACAAAGAAATGATAAAACACTGGAGGTAATGCACACCCCAAATATACCAACTTGATTATTAGATAGCCAATGTATGTAACAAAATATTGCATGTACCCCACATATATGCACAGATATCATATGTTAATAAACATAAAATATATAATATTGAGGAGTAAATAATGAACAAAATCTCTGCCAGAGACCTGAGGATAGCAGTCAAGTCATGGTTTTTCAAAGGCATTATATCCACTGCAGAAACTTTACTGAAAATTAGACAAATATTAGATGATCCATAACTTACAGAGAAGAATGTTTCCTTTCCCTCTCTGACATTTGTATGAGTGCCAATTAAAACTTATACTACTGCTTATGTGTTTCCCACCATGCACTGCCTAACACACGCTAGGGCATATAATGGGGATAAGATTTGTAGAAAAATGCTCTTTAAGTTTATATATGATGGAAAAAAAATTATATTACCTCTTAGTTATGTTGAAGCAGGACTTCTTTTTTGACCTTTAGGACACAAGCAGCCACAATTTCATGGCTAGTTAAGTTGGAATGAACTAAGGGCTGGATGCAAAGCAGCATTTTATAGATAATGTGAAGATTTTCAATTTGTGGCATTTTTATGGAAACAAATGAGTTTGGAGTTTGAGGTAAAAATCAGTGGTGCTACCATATCTACACATTTATTTTACAAGATGAATATGAATAAGCTTGGGATGTTTTTAGTTTCAAATAATTATCAAAACAGTCTAAAACAGCTGACATTTACTGAGCAATTAGTGGGCCAGTTAGAGTGCTGTTAATCAACATATAATATCTCATTTACTGCTCGCATTCTTATTAGGTAATTCCTATTTTTTTCTTCTTTAGTAGATGTGAAAACTGAAGTTTAGCAACTTGAATATTTTCCTAAGTCAAAGAGTTTCTATGTGGTAAAGGAATAAGTAAAGCCTAGATCTACATTGCTCCAAAGCAGCATTTTTTATGACTGGAAGTTTAGTTTTCTGAATCAGAAGCTACAATGCTTACTCTAACTGATTTCATGGACAGAATATGTGAGTGTACTAATTTCTACAAGGATAGAAGAAATAGCATTCAGTAACAGGGATATGTTTCACTCTATTCTTAGATTTTCCCTGTTTGCTTAATGAAAATTAGCATTGTCTACTCATATGTCACAAGCGTATTAGGATATATAAAGAATTTCTTTTCATTTATCCATTGAACTTCATCAAAATAATTCAAACTGTCAATATATTGAGTTAAAATTGATACGTTTAGAATGACCTAAGCACAGAGACTTATGGTACCAATTTTAATTAGCCTAAACAATATAGAAGAAACACAGTATCTTAAAGAAGTCAACTTTTTTGGAAACTGCACTTTTGGGTCAAGACCAGAATTCAGGATATGAAATAGTCTAGTCAGATTGTGTTTCAAATTTTCTGTCTGAATTAACACTGAGTATTTATAGATATAGAAAGCATTATAAAAATAAAGTTTACAGCAACATAATAAAAGTCAGAAAAATTAATATGGTTTAGGTAGTTCTTGATTTGGAAATAACTTCTCAGCAAGATAGAAGGGGATTATTAATAGAGTGTTGTGAAAAACATATTGTGGGCAAATTTTGAGTGGTATTTGCATGACATAGTGAATTATAAAACTATAAATGCAAGGTAAGTGTGTACTAATAGGCTCATTCTTGTTATATTAATACTACTTACCCTAAACACCTTTAAATCATCTAGAAATTTTGAAACTAAAAAAAAATTTAAGATAATCTGTACTAACATCATAATTTTAAAGATTAAATTATTGAAGCATGAGAGATTAAATAAGAAAGCTGTAGCATATGTGCTCATGGTGAGATTTAAGATGAGAACCTGTATCTTCTAGCTCCTGGCCCATCATGTCTTCTTCATGTTATTTTTAAAATTCAGCTAAAATATAATTATGTAAATCTAAAATCAAAATCAGCTATTTGCAATCTGTTAGGAAAAGATATCCTAATTAGAAAGAAAAGTAGAGATTAATCAACAAAACTCTTCTCTCTATTCTGTCCAATTTTCTTCATAATGACAAGAAATACTGCAATTGTAAAGATCTTCAATTAGTTTGGAAAATAAAAACATTGCTTTAATTTCAAAATAGCTTATTTGTGTTTAATTAAAAAAAATCTTTGTTGGCTGGATCCAGAATTTGTAAAAATTTACTTTGTACGTTAATGGATAAATTGAATAACACAAAAATGTTGGCAATCTTTTTACTAGTGAATCTTGAAGTTTAGGTAATTCCTCGCTGAAATCTACATGAGAAACCAAGTAAATTCTTTGAATTTTAGCAATTAAATGAATGGGTAAATAAGATATGATGGTCCTTCTTTCATTTTCTCTTTGTTTTCTAGAATAGGAACAAATGGTGGAGGGATGATAATTCCCTCCACCATTCACTAACTGCCCCCAACCCCAGCAAAGGATGTTAAAAGCAGACACAGTTGTTCTCTGCTACCATCCAAGATGGAAGACAATGAACAGATTTACCCTCCCACCTAAAACAATTGTAAAGGTATATTATATATATACACACCTATATACGTATAATATATATATTATATACGTATAATATACATATTATATATACATATAATATAATATTCATTATATACATATATACATATATAGGTATATATACATATATAGGTGTATATATAATATACCTTTGCAATTGTTTGTATATATTGATTGTATATATATATCTTTGCAATATAAATATATAAAAAATGTATTTTATATGTATTTACATTATATATTAAATATATATATTGCCATTCCCAGAAGTCAGATTGGAAAAAAATAAAATACATATATATACAACCTCAAGACACTGAATAGCAGCAAGAAAGAACAGTACGTGCTAGAGACAGAAAACAAGTGAAGGAAGTCCTATGATTTCCTAAGCTTATTGACTTGTGATAATTTCCAGTCTCATTACAGAGGATGATCCCAAATAGAGCCCAGCAGATAATTGCTTAACATCATAGCTGACTGAGAGAGTAATGCCAATTGAGGCCCAAAAGATGACCAGAAAATGTATATAAAAAGCATCTTTGGGCTGATATTTCCATAGGAGGAATTAAGGACATATGACAGATTTCTGGATATACAGAAGATTGATTATATTTGAAAGGCTATGGACAAACCCAAAGGAAGACCTGACAAGGCTCTAATTGCTCACCTCTGGATGGTGTTGAATATATGCCTCCACATGTGCAAAGAATCTCTTGACAAAAGTGAAAGGATTATTGGCTAAGGAATCTAAATAAATTTCTGTCTAAATACTAAAGTAACTTTCTTCAGTGGCTACACACAACAAAGAATAAAAAATTAACAGAATTAGTCCTAAAATGTCTAAATAGTTTAGGAACATTAAAACAAAACAAGCAAAACAAAAAATAAAAGACAGCAGCAATCATGAAAACAGAAAGAACAAACAACAAGAAACAGTTGGGGTGAGGAGTGAATTGTATTCCCAGAATGGAAATATCAAATTATATTAATGCCAATTTACACAAATAATGACAAAATCTTCAAATAAATATAAAGGTATTATTCCTACACATTTTTAAAAAGCAATCAATTAAAAAAATGCACCCCTAAGGAAGCACACATGTTACTTACTAAAAAGCTGTATTTTTTAATTCCTGAAATTTGATGTAAAACATTAATATATACATCCAAATAGCTCAACGAATTGCAAGTAGAATAAGCATAGAGCTTTGCACTTAGGCACATCATAATCAAAATATCAAAAGGTATAGGCAAATTATCTATCCAGAATTAAACTAGAAAAAAAATGACACATCACATAGAAATAATCTTTAATATAACTAACAGATGACATTGCATTAGTATTGAAAACCAGAAGGCATAGGATTAACTATTCAGTGTTCAAAGAAAAACAAAATCAACCGAAAATTTTACATCCAGAAAACGATTCTTCAAAAAACAAAAAAGACATTTTTAGATTGTTAAAAATTTTCAAAAGTGAGATAATTAATTCTTACAAAGTTCTTCAAAAAATACCAAAAGGAATCCTTCATGCTAAAAATAAAGGACACTACACAATAACTCAAATCCACAGAAAGAAATAAAAAGCTTCAGTACCCTGTAGTCCCTGCACTTTGGGATGCCAAGACTGGTGGATCACCTGAGGTCAGGAGTTCAAGACCAGCCTGGCCAACATAGTGAAGCTTCGTTTCTACTAAAAAATACAAAAATCAGCTGGGTGTGGTGGTGGGCGAGAGTATAAAATATTTATGTTGTAAAAATTTTTTAACTGATTTAAATTATTATAAAAAGGTATGGATAGTCTTATGATGTATAAAGATTTAATCTATTTGCCAAAAATAAAAAAAAGAGAAGAGATAATCCAATATTATAGTATATTGCAGCAAAGATTTTATGTTCTGATGAACTGAAATTTATAGTAATTCAAATTAGGATATTTCAAGCTAAGATGTTAATTGCATTTCCCAAGTAAATGATTATAAAAACAGCTTTAAAATTAGTAAAAAACAAAAACCAAGCAAATGAAAAAATGAATTTAAAATGGAAGATTATCAAAAATATTATCACACAATAAATCAATAATTTAAGGTATAGGAGAAAGAAAAATGGCATAAATATATAGAAACATAGCAATATGGCAGGCATACATCATACATTGTCCACAAGACATTAAATATAAATGGATTATACACTTCAATCAAAAAGCAGAGATTGAGAGAATGGATTAAAAACATCATGATAAAATTACATTATCTCTACAAGATACATAGTTTACATGCAAAGAAACAACCAGATAGAAAGTAAAAGTGGGCAAAACACATACCATGCAAATATTAACCAACCAACCAAACAAACAAACAAAAAACAAAAAAAAAACAGCTGGACTGGGTATACTGATATCAGAGCCCAAATAGACTTTAATTGAAACACTGAAGTTACACAAAAATTAGAACATTTTACAATAATAAAAGGAGGAAATAATAAGACACATATAAAATTATAAATATCCATCTAACTAAAGAACTTCAAAATAAATAAAGAATAATAGGCATAATTGACTAACATAAACAACAGTAATAGTTGGAGATTCTAAAACTTCACCTTTAATATTGAATAGAACAATAAGCAGGAGATTAACAATTTAATAGAAAACTTAAACATTATAAGTCAACCAAATGAATATCTTTGGAACACTTTACCCAAAGCACACATTTTTCTCAAGTACACATGAAAAATTCTCTGGGATAGGCCACACGCTATATATGCTAGGCCAAAAACATTAAAAGAGGGACACAAAGAATTTAAGGTTGAAATCATACAAAGTATATTCCTGACTGCAATGAAATTAAATTAGAAACCAGTAATAGAAGAAAATTTGAGAAAATCATAAATACGTATAAGATAAACAATAAATTGCTTTTGACCAATAGGCTGAAGAAGAAATCATAAGTGAAATTAGAAAATGGTTTTTAATGAATGAAAACAAAACACAATGTACCAAAATAAATATGCAATGAAAGAAATGCTCAGATGAAAATCTATAAACGTAAGTGCCTAAATTTCAATGAAATAAACAACTCAATTTTGTAATTTAACCTTCAACCTCAAGAAACTATGAAAAGAGTAGACACTAAACACAAAGAAACCAGAAGGCAATAAATAATAAATATGAATTGAAATAATAAAAAAGAGTAGAAATCATAGAGAACACATTTAAAAAACACAAAATTGATTTTTGGATGGAATTAAAATTTTTAAAATTTTCAGCTAGACTGGACCAAAATATGAGAGAATATTCAAATCATTTAAATCAAAAATGAAAGGGAAATGATCACGACTGCATTTAAAGAAACAAAAAGATTATAAGAGAAGACTGTGAGAAACTCTATGTCAACAAATTTGATAACCTAGATGAAATGGATGTTTCTACAAACCACAGAACTCAACTAGAAACATTAACTGGGAACAGAATCTAAAGAGACCTGTAACACTAGAGACGTTGCATTACTAATCAACACACATAAAACATTGAAAAGCCCAGCACTCAATGATTTCCACAGAACACTTAAAGAATAATTAATGTGAATTTTTTTTTTTTTTTTTTTTGAGACGGAGTCTCGCTCTGTCGCCCAGGCTGGAGTGCAGTGGCCGGATCTCAGCTCACTGCAAGCTCCGCCTCCCGGGTTTACGCCATTCTCCTGCCTCAGCCCCCGGAGTAGCTGGGACTACAGGCGTCCGCCACCTCGCCCGGCTAGATTTTTGTATTTTTTTAGTAGAGACGGGGTTTCACCGTGTTAGCCAGGATGGTCTCGATCTCCTGACCTCGTGATCCGCCCGTCTCGGCCTCCCAAATTGCTGGGATTACAGGCTTGAGCCACCGCGCCCGGCCGTGAAATGTTAATAAACTTTTAAAAACTTAAAGAGGATGCAACAAACTCAATTCACTCTAAAAAGCCAGTTTAAAAACACAAATTGGAAAAGGTCATCCAAGAATATGTAGATAAACTAAGTGGCTTTATATCTTTTAAATATACTGAATTTGTAAAAAATAAATAAATCTGCCCACAAAAAGTATCCAGGCCCAGATGACTTAACTGGAGATATCTACAAATAATATCAATTCTACACAAAGTTTTTCAGAAAATAAAGACCAGAGAACACTGCCTAATAATTCTATGAGACCGCTATAATAGTGATACCAAAAGCAGATGAAGACATTGAGAAAAACAAAACAAGAAAGAATTGCAGATCAATATCCTTCATAAAAATACAGCATTTTAACAACACTTACTAAATTAAATCCAACTATATCAACTATATACAAAAGGGATAATACATTATGAACAGAGTTTATCCCAGGATTGCTAGGATGGTTTAACATTCAAAAACCAATTTGTGTAATTCATTATATTAATAAATAAGAAAGAAAAAAACTATGATTATCATTCTAAATATATGAAAAAAGCCTGTCAAAATTCAACATTCATTTCTTGTAAATACTATGAGTAGATAATATTTCCTCAACCTAATAATTGGCATGTTTCAAAAACCTACATTTAATATTAAAGCCAGATGGAGTACACTATTTTACCACTCCATTTATATTTAACTTTATAGAAAATGCAAATTAATCTATACCATCAGAAAGCAGAGCAGTGGTAGTCAGGAGATAGAATGGAGAGTTTCAGGGACGGGCAAGAGATAAAGGTTACAAAGAGACCCATGGAAATTTTAGAAATAAATCTATATTAGTTGACGTCATTGTGGTTATGGTACAGTGACATATAAATATTTCAGAACTTATCAGATTGTACATTTTTTCTAAGTGTAGTATATTGTATATTAATTACACCTCAAGAAAAGCATTAACATAGTATGTGCTTTGAATTCATCAGAAATAACTCTTGTAAAGGCAATTTTGCCAAATCTTTGCATAGAACAAATTCAATCTAATTCAATAGGATCACAAACATTTTCTCTTGAGGAAACAAGAGCTTGAAATATGAACAATTTTTGGAAAGGAGTAAAGTTCAGTGAGGCTTAATTACCTAAATATAAGTTCAAGTTAAAAAAATGGAATTATAATTTTTCTCTACTAACAAAAAAAACGTTTCATCATGAAAACTCCTGGTGAATATCTTTATTGTATTTGACAAGTGAATAAAGTATGTGGCATATACATTCTGTCCATAAAATAATTTAAAAATTTTTTAAAAACTTTAGTTTTTTAAATATCTATTTTCCCTCATAGTCATTTACAACCTTTTGTCAAAATTATAAGATTAAATGTATTTGCCATCTGTGGCTATGCATACAAAAGTTACAAGTATATCTTATTTTCTTCCTGAATACTGTTTCATCATATCTTTGCTTCCTTTCTCTTTGAAGGCCAGAAGATGTTGCACATTTCAAACAGACAAGTCAAGCTATAGAAGATAGTTTCTTGAAGGACTCAACCAAATAAAGAATATCTAAAGTTGCACGCCTCATTGTAAAGGAAGTATATTAAACATACACTCCGACAAGATGAACACAGCAAAATTGCACTTACATTGTATAATCACTACACAAAAAGCCAATAATCACTTTGTTCAAAAGAGATAATGCTGCATAATATAAGTAGTAGTTTAAGCAATTATCCAGTAGAACAGTTAATCATCACCCTCAGTTCACAGCCTTTTGTTTCTCATGAATACACACGTCAGATTGTAATTAAATGCACTCACACTGTTCAGGGCAGAATGAGAGTCCTGGGTTGAAATGTGGGAACCAATTGAAAAGCACAAAGAAGACAAGTTTAGACAGTTTTTTAAGTGTATCTGCCTGGCATGGGGTCTTGGTTGACAAATTGGCTATATAAGGGTGAAACCAGAGTGGGTACCTAATTTAAAGAAAAAAATAATTATGCCTATAGAAAAATTATGTTATTCCGTTTATAAATTTTCTAAGCATTGAGTTTCTGAGTGAATTATTTGCCAGATATGTTTTTTTTTGAAATTAGATTTATAAGAAAAGAAAGATTGTAGTTGCACTGGTTTGTTCAAATTGTTTTATGATAAATGTTTTAGAAATCTAAACAACACATCCGGATCTCCATATCTTCTCTTTCACTTCTAATAAATAATAATATAGGGATCCATTTCACAGTTACAGTAGCAAAGTATGCTACAGTATAATTTTGCTATTTGATTATTGTGTTTCTATCCCCTGAAACACAATAATCAAATAGCAAAATTATATTCACTTCTGTTGAAATTTGCTTTTTAAAACTTTATAATTTGTAGTAGAAAAATCACGATTTATAAATATAGAAAATAAAAATATTCAGAATCAAATGCAATCTATTACCCTGATGAAATGGATGGTGAAGTTTTCATTCTTTCAATATAATCACCATTTGATGATCACTATGGTTTTGCTCAATAATGTGACATTGACTTCCATGTCCTTAACTCTGACTCAACTTTCCTGCTGAGCTCTGGACCCATGTATCTATCAATCTACTAAAGCAGTACCCTCAAACTTTAATGTGCATACAAATAACCTGGAGCTCTTTCTAAAAATGCAAATTCTGACTCAGTTGTACAGGTATGGGGGCTGCAAATTTACATTTCTAACAAGCCCATAGGTGATCCTAATACTGTTGGATCACACTTTTGTCCAAGTTCCTAGGTAAACCCCACGTAGGTTTCTGGTAGGCATTTGAAACTCAAAGGAATCAAAAAGGTGTTCAGCCTTGCTCTTTAAATTCCAAACTTGGTCCTCTTTAGTGTTCTTCATCAAGTTTATTTGGTTCACTATATATTTGGTGATAAGGCTGAAGCGTATCCATCAGGTCAGATTTCTTCCTATTTTTCAGATGCTGCATCCAACTTAAAAACTAAGTCTCTGATATGACTTCAAACTCATTTTGTGGTTTCTTTTTATTTTTAATTTTTGTAAATTTATAATAGGCATATATGTTTATGAGGTACACGAAAGATTTTGATACAGGCATACAATGTGTAATAACCACATCAGGGTAAATGAAGTATCCATCATCTCAAACTTTTATTCTTTCTTTGTATTAGAAAAATCTAATTATATTCTCTTAGGGCTTTAAAAATATACAATAAGTTATTATTGACTGTAGTCACCATATTATGCTATCAAAAACTAGATCTTATTTATTTCATTTAACTACACACACACACACACACACACACACACACACACACTACCCTTCTCAGCCTCTGGTAACCATTGTTCTACTCTGTATCTTCGTGAGTTTTAATTTTTAGCTCCCACAAATAAATGAGAACATGCAAAGTTGTCTTTCTGTTCCTAACTTATTTCATTTACAATAATGGCCTCCAGGTTCATCCATATTGTTGCAAATGACAGGATTTCATTCTTTTTTTTTTTTTTTTTTTTTACTGTTGAAGAATGTTCTGTTTTTTATATGTACCACAATTTCTTTATCCATTCCCTGTTGATAGTCACTGAGGTTGATTCCAATTCTTGGCTATTGTGAATACTGCTGCAATAAATATGGAGTGCAGCCATCTCTCTGATATGCTGATTTCCTTTTCTGAATACATGCCTAGTAGTGGCATTGTTGTAGTATATGGTAACTCTAGTTTTAGTTTTTTTTAAGGAACCTCTAAACTGTTCTCCATAGTGGTTGTACTAATTTACATTCCCACTGACAGTATATGAGGGTTCCTTTTCTCCACATCCTTCCCAACATTTGTTGTCACCTGTCCTTTGGATAAAATCCATTTTAAACTTATTATCGTTTTGATATGCATTTTTCTGATCATCAATGATACTGAGCACATTTACATATACCTGTTTGACATATGTCTTCTTTTGAAAAATGTCTTTTCAGATTTTTGCCCATTTTTGAATCAGATTATAAGAGTTTTCCCTATAGAGTTGTTTTAGCTTCTTATATATTTTGGTTGTTAATCCCTTGTCAGATGTACACTTTGCAAATATTTTCTCCCATTCTTTGGGTTTCCTCCCCACTTTATTGATTGTTTCCTCTGTGTGCAAAACTTTTTAACTCGATGTGATCCCATTTGTCCATTTTTGCTTTGTTTGCCTGTGCTTATGGAGTATTATTCAAGAAAAGTTTGTTCACTTCAATACCCTGGAGAGTTTTCTTTCAGAAGTTTCATAGTTTCAAATAATAGATTTAAATAAAGATTTAAATCTTTAATCAATTTTGATTGGATTTTTGTATGTGGTTAGGATTAGTGCTTAGTTTTATACTTCTGCATATCAATATCTATTTTTCCCTAGCACCATTTGTGGAAAAGACTGTCTTTTTCTTCAATGTATGTTCCTGTCACCTTTGTTGAAAATGAGTTCACTGTAGATTATAGCTTTGTTTCTGTTTTCTCTACTCTGTAATATTGGTATGTGTTTCTGTTTTTACTCCAGTACCATGCTGTTTGGGTTACTGTAGTTCTATGGTAAAAATTGAAGTTAAGTAATGTGATTCTTCCAGTTTTGTTATTCTTGCTCAGAATGGCTTTGGCTACTATGGGTCTTTTGTGGTTCCATACAAATTTTAAGACTGTTTTTCTATTTCTGTGAAGAATGTCATTGATATTTTGATAGGGACTGCATTTGACATGTAGAATACTCTAGATAATATAGACATTTTAACCATATTGATTCTTGCAATCCACAAACATGAAAAATCTTACTATTTTTTAGTAGCCTCCTCAATTTCTTTCATCAATATTCTGTATTACTCATTATGGAGATATTTCACTTTTTTGGTAAGTTAATTCCTAAGTATTTAATTTAATTGTAGATGTTGTACATGAAATTACTTTCTTGATTTCTTTTTCAGATTGTTCACTGTTGGCATATATAAATGCTACTGATTTTCGTATGTTGAATTTATATCCTACAACTTTAATGAACTTGTTTGTCAGTTCTAAATTTTTCTAGAATATTTGTTTATTCAAATATAAAATCATGTCTCCTGCAAACAAGAATAGCTAGATTCCTTCCTTTCTCTTTGCATTTACTTCATTGTCTCGTCTGATTGCTCTATCTAAGACTTCCAGTACTAAATTGAGGAACAGTGGTGAAAGTGGACATCCGGTCATGTTCTAGATCTTAGAGGAAAGTTCTTAGAGGAAATATTTTTTTCCCTATTTAGTATGATGCCAGATGTGGGTATGTTTTATATGACTTTTCTTTTATTGAGGTATATTCCTTCTATGCCAAATTTTTTAAAGAGATTTATTTTTTAATCAGGGAAGAATGTTGAATTGTACTGAAAGCATTTTAAGCATCAATTGAAATTATCATATGATTTTGTCCTTCGTTCTGCTGGTATGATGTGTGTGATGGTTAATATTAGGTGTCTACTTGTTGGATTGAAGGATGCCTAGATGGATGCTAAAGTGTGTTGTTTCCAGGAGTGGCTTCCAGAGGAGCTTGACATTTGAGTCAGTGGACTGGGAGAGGAAGACCCATCCTCAGTGTGGTTGGGCACCATCCAATCAGCTGCCAGCACAGCAAAAACAAAGTGGGCAGAAGAAGGTGGGGTAACTTTGCAGTGCTGGATCTTCTGACTATTCCTCTATTTTTGGAATAGTTTTAGTAGGATTGGTATTTGATCTTCTATACATGTTTGATAACATTCAATATTAAAACTATTAGGTCCCAGGTTTTCCTTTGCTGGGAGAGTTTTTCTTATAGCTTTGATCTCATTAGTTGTTATTGGTCTTCTGGCTTTCTGCTTTTTCTTATGCTGAATTCTTCCTCCTAATCCTCCTGCCCTTGGACATCAGACTCAAAGATGTTTGGCCTTTGAACTCTTGTACTAACACCAGTGATTTTTGGGGGGCTCTTGGGGTTAGGGGAAGGCTACACTGTCAGGTTCCCTGGTTTTGAGATTTTTGAGCTTGGACTGAGCCACTACTGGCTTCTTCCTCAGCTTTCAGACAGCCTATCGTGGGACTTCACCTTGTGATCATGTGAGCCAATTCTCTCTAATAATCTCCTTTTCATAGACACATATATCCTATTAATTCTCTCCCTCTGGAGATACCTAACTAATACAATGTATTACACTGATCGATTTGAATATGTTGTATCACCCTGTCGTCCCTGTGGTAAATCTCACTTGGTCATGATGAATGATCTCGTTAATGCGTTGAATTCAGTTTGCTGATATTTTGTTGATTTTTGCATCAATGCTTATCAGGGATATTGGCCTATAGTTTTCTTTTTTGTTGTGTCTTTTTCTGGTTTTGGTATGAGAGAAATACTGGCCTTGTACAATACTTTGGAAGTATTCTCTCCTCTTTTATTTTTGGAAAGTTTTAGTAGGATTGGTATTAGTTCTTTAAATGTTTGGTGTAATTCAACAGTGAAGCTTTTGGGTGCTAGGTTTTTCTTTGCTGAGACAGTATTTATTATGGCTTTGTATTATTACTTGTTTTTGGTCTGTTCACATTTTGGATTTTTTAATGCTTCAGCCTTGGAAAGGTAGATTTCTGCATGTATTCTAGGCTTCTCAATTTATTGGCATTTATTCGCTCAATAGTAGCCTCTAAGGATTCTTGAATGTCTGTGGTATTGGTTTTAATGTCTCTTTTTCCATTTCTGATTTTATTTATTTGGTCTTCTCTCTTTTTTTTTTTCTTAGCCTTGCTAATAGTTTGTCAATTTTATTTATCTTTTCAAAATACCAACTTTTTGTTTCATTGATCTTTTGTATCGATTTCTAGTTTTATTCCATTGTGGTCAGTGAAGATACTGGATATATTTCAATTATTTTTTCAATTTTTTAAGACTTTTTTTATGGCCCAACATATGGCTTGCCCTTGAGAATAATCCATCTGAGAACTGTTGAAGTTCTCAGCTATTATTGATTTGTGTTTTTCTGTCTCTTCAGTTTTATTACGTGCTTTATATATCCGGGTGCTCCAGTGTTGGGTGCCTATATGTTTACTGATTTTTATATCCTCTGGCTAAATTGATCTCTTTTTCATAATATAATGAACTTGTTTGTCTCTTTTTATAGTGTGTCTTAAAGTCTATTCTACTGATATAAGTATAGCTATTCATTTTTTGTTTTCATTTGTATGAAATATCTTTTTCCAAGCCTTTATTTTAATTAATTTTTTTCTTTTTCTTTTCTTTCTTTCTTTTTTCTTTTTTCTTTCTTTCTTTCTTTTTTTTTTTTTTTTTTTTTTTTTTTTTTTTTTTTTTTTTTTTTGAGATAGATTTTTTCTCTGTTGCCCAGGCTGGAGTGCAGTGGTGCAATCTCGGCTCATTGAAACCTCCGCCTCCCGGGCTCAAGTGATTCTACTGCCTCAGCATCCCGAGTAGCTGGGATTAAAGGTGCCTGCCACCATGGTCAGCTATTTTTTTTTTTTTTTTTTTTGTATTTTTAGTAGCGAGGGGTTTCATCATGTTTGCCAGACTGGTCTCAAACTCCTGGCCTCAAGTGATCTGCCCACCTTGGTCTCACAAAGTGCTGGAGTTACAGACGTTAACCACTGCTCCTGCCTAAACCTTTATTTTCATGCTATATATGTCTTTACATGTGAATTTTTTTTTGTACTCAACAGATCACTGTTTTTGTTTTTTGTTTTTTTTTTTCCATCCAGCCACTATATGCTTTTTGATTGGAGGGTTTCTTCTATTCTATTTATATTCAATATTATTATTGACAAGTAAGGACTTCCTCTTGCCATTTTGTTACTTGCTTTCTGATTGTTTTGTGTGTGTCTGTGTGTGTGTGTGTTTTTCCTTCCTTGTTCCTGGCTTCCCTTTAGTAAAGGCAATTTTCACAGGTGATATGTTCTAATTTCTTGCTTTTTTTTTTTTTAATTTTTGCATCCATTCTGTGTTTCCAGTTTGAGATTACCATGAGGCTTTCAAACACTATCTTATAACCCATTATTTTAAATGATGACAATTTAATCCATTGCATAAACTAACAAACAAGTGTTGAGAAAACCAATAAAAGCTATACACTTTAACTCAGTTTTCCCACTCTTCAATATTTTGTTCTACTTATTTATTATTTTACTGTGTCTTGAAAAGTTACTGTATTTCTTATTTTTGATTGGCTCATCTTTTAATGTTTTTATTCACAATTTGAGAAGTTTACACAGCACAGTTATAGTGGTATAATTTTTGGTGTTTGTCTGTGTACATGCTAGAACTAGTGAGTTTTGCACGATGGTTTCTTATTGCTCATTAACATTCTTTTCTTTCAGATTGAAAACCTCCTTTTACCATTTTTGTATGACATGCCTGTTGTTGATGAAATCCCTCAGCTTGTGTTTTATTTTATCTTATTATATTTTTAACTGATATTTTAGATTAGGTGTTTGTTATATATGTAAACTTGTGTCATGGGAGTTCATTGTACAGAGTACTTCATTACCCAGGTATTAAGCCCAGTACCCAGTTGTAATTTTTTATCCTCCTCTCCCTCGTCCCACCCTCCACCTTCAAGTAGACACCAGCGTCTGTTGTTTCCTTCTTTGTTTTCATGAGTTCTTATTATTTAGGTCTAACTTATAAGTAACAACATGAAATATTTGATTTTCTGTTCCTGTATTAATGTGATAAGAATCATAGCCTCCAGCTTTATCCATGTTCCCACAAAAGACATTATCTTGTTCTTTATTATGGCTGCATAGTATTGCATGCTATATATGTACTACATTTTCTTTATCCGATCTGTCATTGATGGACATCTAGGTGGATTCCATGTCTCTGCTATTGTGAACAGTGCTACAGTGAACATTCACACGCATGTCTCTCTATGGTAGAATAATTTATATTTCTTTGGGTATATATCCAGTAATGGGATTGCTGGGTCTAGTGGTAGTTCTGTTTTTAGCTTTTTAAGAAATTGCCAAACTTCTTTCCACAATGGTTGAATTAACTTTTACCCCCACCAACAGTGTATAAGTGTTCTCTTTTCTTTGCAAACTTGACAGCATCTGTTATTTTTTGACTTTTTAATAGTCATTCTAACTAGTGTGAAATGGTATCTCATTGTAGTTTTGATTTACATTTTTCTAATGTTCAATGATGTTGATCTTTATTCAAAAACTTGGTGTTGGGTGCATGTATGTCTTCTTTTGAAAAGTGTCTGTTCACGTCCTTTGCCCACTTTTAATTTTTTTTTCTTTTAAATTAATGTAAGCTCTTTATAAATGCTGGACCTTCAAGATGTTAGACCTTTGTCAGATGCACAGTTTGCAAATATTCTCTCCCATTTTTTTTTTTTTTTGTCTTTTCATACCGTTGATGGTTTTCTTGTTTGTTTGTTTGTTTGTTTTGTTTTTGCTATGCAGAGCTCTTAAGTTTAATTAGATCTCATTTGTCAATTTTTGCTTTTGTTGCAATTGCTTCGTGTGTCTTTGTCATTAAATCTTTGACCATTCCTAAGTTAAGAATGGTATTGCCTAGGTTATTCTCCAGAATTTTTATAGATTTGAGTTTTACATTTAAGTCTTTAATCCTGAGTCGATTTTTGTATATGGTATAAAGAAGAGATCCAGTTTCAATCTTCTCCATAGGGCTAGCCTGTTACCCTAGCACCATTTATTGAATATGGATTATTTTCTCCATTGCCCATTTTTGTCAGCTTTATAAAAGATCACACAGTTTTAGGTGTGTGGCCTTATTGCTGGGCTCTTGATTCTGTTCCATTGGTCTATGTGTCTGTTTTTGTACCAGTACTATGTTGTTTTGGTTACAGTAGCCCTGTAGTATAGTTTGAAGTCAGGTAGCATGATGCCTCCACCTTTGTTATTTTGCTTAAGATTGTGGTTTTAATATGCATTTCTCTAATAATCAGTAATACCGAGGGTTTTTTTATATATATATATATACTTGAAGATAGAGTTGGATATAGTTATCCAGTCTCTTTTTTGGTTCCACATGAATTTTAAAATAGTTTTCTCTAGTTATGTGAATAATGTTATTGGTAGTTTCATAAGAATAGCATTTAATCTGTAAAGCATTTAGGGCATTATAGCCATTTTCATAATATTGATTCTTTCTAACTAAGAGCACAGGGTGTTTTTATCAGTTGTTTGTGTCTTTTTTGATTTTTTTGAGCAGTGTCTTGTAATTATCTTTCTAGAGATCTTTCACCTCCCTGGTTAGCTGTATTCTCATGTATTTTTTTATTCTTTTTGTGGCAATTGTAAATGGGATTGTGCTCCTGATTTGGCTCCTGGTTTGGTTGTTGTAGGTGTGTAAGAATGCTAGCAATTTTTGTACATTGAATTTGTATCCCGAAGCTTTACTGAAGTTGTTTGTCAGCCGAAGAAACTTTCGGGCTGAGATTACTGAATTTTCTAGATATAGAATCACGATGTCTGCAATCAGGAAAGTTTGACTTTTTCTATTCTTATTTGGGTGTGCTTTATTCCTTTTTCTTGCCTGATTGCTCTAGATAGGACTCTTAACGCTATATTGAAAAGGAGTGGGGAGAAAGCATCCTTGTCTTGTGCTGGTTTTCAAGAGGAATAGTTCCAGATTTTGCCAATTCAGTATGTTGTTGGCTGTGGGATTATCATTGATAGCTCTTATTATTTTGAGGTATGTTCCTTCAATATATATTTCATTGAGTTTTTAACATAAACCCTTGAATTTTACAGAAGGTTTTTCTGTATCTATTGAGATAATCATGTGGTTTTTGTCTTTAGTCTCATTTGTGTGATGAATCACATTTATTGATCTGCATATATTGAACCAACCTTGCATCCTGGGGATGAAGGCTACTTGATTGTGGTGGTTTAGCTTTTTGATATGCTGCTGGATTCAGTTTGCAAGTGTTTTGTGGAGGATTTTTGCAACAATGTTCATCAAGTGTATTTGCCTGAAGCTTTCTTTTTTATTGTATCTCTGCCAGGTTTTGGTATCAGGATGATGCTAGCCTCACAGAAAGAGTTGGAGTGGAGTCCCTTCTCCTCAAATTTTGGAAAAGATTCAGTAGCAATGGTACCAGCTCTTCCTTGTAGATCTGACAGAATTCAGCTGTGAATCCATCTGGTTCTTGGCTTTGTTTTGGCTGATGGTCTCTTTATTACTGATTCAATTTCAGAGCTCATAACTAATCTGTTTAGGGAATAAATTTCTTCCTGGTTTAGTCTTTGGAGGGTATATGTGTCCAGGCATTTATTCACTTCTTATTGGTTTTCTAGTTTGTGTGGATAGGAGTGTATGTAGTAGATTCTGATGATTATTTTTATTTCTTGGGGTCAGTAGTAACATCCCCTTTGTCATTTCTAACTGTGTGTATTTGAATCTTCTATCTTGTCTTCTTTATTCACTTAGCTAGCAACCCATCTATCTTACTATTTAAAAATAAAAGCTCCTGGATTTGTTAATGTTGTGAATCGTTTTTTTGGTGTCTCAGTTTCCTTCAGTTCGGCTCTAATTTTGGTCATTTCCTGTCTTCTGCTAGCTATGCAGTTGATTTGTTCTTGACTCGGTAATTCTTTCAGTCTTGATGTTAGGTTATTAATTTGAGGTCTTTATAACTTTATGATATGGATATTGAGTGCTATGAATTTTTATCTTAACACTGCCTTAGCTTTGTCCCAGAGATTATGGCATGTTGTAACTTTGTTCTCATTAGTTTTAAAGAACTTCTTCATTTCTACCTTAATGTTATTATTTACCCAAAATTCATTCAGGAGCATGTTGTTTAATTTCCATATGTTGCATGATTTTGAGCAATTCCTTAGTCTTGAATACTTTTGTGTGTGTGTGTGTGCTGCAATCGAACAGTATGTTTGGTATGATTTCAGTTATTTGGATTTGCTGAAAATCATTTTATATCTGATTATGTGGTCAGCTTTAGAGTATGTGCCATGTGGCAAAGAGAAAAATGTATATTCTGTTGTTTTGTGTGGAGAGTTTTTAGAAGTTTATCAGAACCATTTAGTCCAATGTTGAGTTCAGTTCCTGAATATCTTTGTTAATTTTCTGCCTCTGTGATCTGTCTAATACTATCAGTGGAGTGCTTAAGTCTCCCACTATTATTGTGTGGGAGAATATGTCTCTTTGTAGGTCTCTAAAAAGTTGCTTTATGAATCTGGGTGTTCCTGTGTTAGGTGTATATGTATTTAAGATAGCTATGTCTTCTTGTTGAATTGAATGCTTTACCATTATGTAAAGCCCATTTTTGTCTTTTTTTAATCTTTCTTGGTTTAAAATCTATTTTGTCTGACATTAGGATTGCAATGCCTGCTTTTTTCTGTTTTCCATTTGCTTAGTAGATTTTCCTCCATCCCTTTATTTTTGTCAATGAGTCATTACATGTGTGATGACTCTCTTGAAGACAGCATATCATTTTTTCTCTTTTTTTTTCCAGCTTGCCACTCTAACTCTTTTCATTGGGTCCGATAGTCCATTTACATGTAATGTTAGTATTGATATGTCTATCTGATTATGTCTTTGTGTTGTTAGCTAGTTATTATGCTGGCTTGTTTGTGTGGTTGCTTTACAGTGCCACGGGTCTGTGCATGTAAGTGTGTTTTTGTATTAGCTTGTAGCAGTCTTTTATTTCTATACTAGTACACCTTTCAAGATCTCTTGTAAGCACATCTGGTGTTAACGAACTCCCTCAACATTTGCTTATCTGTAAAGTATCTTATTTCTCTTTTGTATAGGAAGCTGAGTTTGGCTGGATATAAAGTTCTTGGTTCGAAAATTTTTTTTTATTTAAGACTGTTAAATATAGGCCCCCCAATCTCTTCTGGCTTTTAGGCTTTCATCTGAGAGGTCTGCTGATGGGGTTAGTCTGATGGGGTTCCCTTTGTAGTTGACCTGCCATTTTTCTCTGTCCACCATTAACGTTTTTTCTTTCATTTTGATTTTGGGAAATCTAATGACTATGTGTCTTAGGTATAATCTACTTGTAAAGAATCTTGTAGGAGTTCTCCATACTTCCTGAATTTGACTATTGGTCTGTCTAGTAAGCTCGAGGAAGTTTTTATGGACAGTATTTGAAATATGTTTTCTAAGTTGTTTGCTTTCTGCCCCTGTTTTTCAGGGATGCCAATGATTTGCAGAGTTGAGCTCTTTACATAATCTCATACTTTTTGAAGGTCATGCGTATTCTTTTTCATTCTGCTTTTTAAAATAAATTTATTTATTTATTTATTCTTTCATTTATTCATTTATTTATTTTGGTCTGACTGTCTTATTTCAGATTCCATTCTACAAGTTCTGTGATTTTTTTTCCCAGTCTGATCTATGCTGCCATTAATACTTGTGATTACATTGTAAAATTCTTGTATTGTGTCTTTTAGCTCTGTAAGACCCATTAGGTTATTTTCTATACCAGTCATTTCATCCTTCAGCTCCTGGATCATTTTATTGTGATTCTTAGTTTCCTTGCATTGGGTTTTGCTGTTCTTATGTACCTTGATGACCTTCATTTTAATCCATATTCTGAATTATATTTCTTTCACTTCCACTAAGAACTCATGTTGGAGAACTTGTGTTGTCATTTGAAGGATATACAACACTCTAGCCATTTGTGTACCAAAGTTCTTGCATTGGTTCTGTCTCATCTTTGTGTATGGGTGTTCCTTTAACTGCAGTGTAGATTGAGTACAGTCATTAGATTTCCTTTTTGGATATTACAGGGCCAAGGGTTTTTTGTTTGTTTGTTTTGTTGTTGTTGTTGTTGTTTTCGAGACAGAGTCTTGCTCTGCTGCCCAGGCTGGAGTGTGGTCACGTGATCTTGGCTCACTGCAACCTCTGCCTCCTGGGTTCAAGCAATTCTACTGCCTCAGCATCCCCTAGTAGCTGTAATTACAGACACATGCCATCACACCCAGCTAATTTTTGTACATTTTTAGTAGAGACAGAGTTTTGCCATGTTGGCCAGGCTGGTCCCAAACTCTTGACTTCAGGTGATCCACCTGCCTCAGCCTCCCAAAGTGCTGGGATTACAGGTGTGAGCCACCATGCCTGGCTGGAGCCAAGGGTTTAGAAGGTTAGTTATTTGAAGCCAACTTGTTGTCTTTGGTTTCACTGGGGTGTATGTTAGTGAGGTATTTTGGTGTTGAAATTTTGGGGTATGATTTAGTAGATGGCACTTATCTTTACTGGTCAGTTGGTAGACTCTTGTTCCATTGTTTGGCTCCCCTATGCTTCCTTTCAGTTGCAGCTGTGTTTCCTCTCAGTGCACTGAAAGTGTGGGGTCCTCTCCCCATGAGGGTTGACTGTAGGTTGCATCTTGGCACTCCTGGGCTGCCTACTGAAGCTCTGGTGCAATCTCAGGGTTTATGTTCCTTTCCTAACTTGGAGGCACCAGAGAAAGGGACATTTGTAGTGGTTGTGGCCAATGGTTGTTTGCTTGTCTCCTGGGGGCTCCACCCCAGAGAGATGCAAGTCACAATCGCTCAGTGTAATCAGCCCAGCATGGAGGTTCTGTGCTGTGGGCCCAAGCCAGGGGTTCTTTGTCTGATGATGAGCATCAGGGCTTGGTGGGACCCATGGGAAACAGACTGCCTTCCTCTTTTTCTGTCAACTGCAGCTTGCTAGAGGTGTGGATAAGACACTTAGGGTCTTTGCTCCTCTGTTAGTCTGAGGGTAGCAAGGGCAGTTCCATTGCAGAAGCAATGTAGAGAGGCTTTCAGTTGCCCCTGGAGGCTCTGTTTAGGGAGTTGCAGAACTGCTACCAACTCAATTGCCCCAGCAGGGGGTGGTTGGGGGCCCAAGGTTGGAGGACCTGCCTGGTGAGGAGATATGGGAATGGGCACCCACATAATAGTTTGGCCATTATTCCACAGGGCTGCTGCAGTATGCTGGGGATCTGCTCCAGTTCTTAGACTCCTCAGATTTTCCAGTACATTGAAGGTCTCAATAGTGAAGGCTGTGGAACAGCAAAAATGGCAGCCTGCCCCTCCCTTTGGGATCTCTATTCCACGGAGATATAAACCTGTTGACAGTTGGAATATACCAGTAGGTGGGTGTAGACTCTAGTTCAGAGGTTCTTCCCAGTGAGGAGGAACAGAATTGGGGACCTGCTTTACAAAGCAATGTAGCCACATTTTTGTGGAGCAGCAGTGCTGTGCTTGGGGTCTACTTCAGTCTCTGGTTGCCTTGGACTCTCCAAAGCATGAAGGTCAGAATGGCTAAGTTGCCAAACATTAAAGATGGCAGCCCATTCCTCCCTCTGGGAGCTCTATTCTAGAGAGGTTTGAAACCTCTATCAAGCCAGAAAACACCAGCCAGAGTAGCTAGAGGCCCTGATCAGGAGGTCCCATCAATGAGGGGGAATGGGATCTGGGATGGGGTACACACTTATCACAGCAGTCTGACAATGTTTTTATAGAGCAGCTGTGCTGTTTTGGGGATCTGCTTTAGTTTCTTGTTGCCTCAGAGTCTCCAACGCCTGAAGGCCAGAACAGCTACATTGCCCAAATAGAAAAGATGGCAACCCACCTCTTCCTCTGGAAGCTTCATTCCAGGAAAGTTTGGAACCTCTCTAAGCAAGAGAACACCAATGGGTTTGGCTGGAGACCCCAGTTGAGAGATCCCACCCAGGGAGGAGAAACAAGACTGGGGACTTATTTTAAATAGCAGTCTGGCCGCATTTTTGTGGAGCAGCTATTCTATGCTGGGAGTCTGCTTCAGCTCCCAGCTTCCAGTCAACAAGCTTTTTCTTTTTTTCTTTCTTTCTTTTTTTTTTTTTTTTTTTTTTGAAAGTGTTTATTTCTCTTTCATGTTTGAAGGATATTTTTGCTAGACATAGTATTCTAGGATAAAAGATTTTCCTTTGGCATTTTAAATGTGTTATGTCACTCTCTCGGCCTGTGAGGTTTCCAATGACAAGTCTGCTGTTAGACATGTTTGACCTCCATTGTAATCGTTTGCCTTTTCCTTTTTGCTTTCTCAAGGATTCTTTCTTTACCCTTGACCTTTAAGAGTTTGACTGTCAAATGTCTTGAGGTAGTCTTTTGTGAGTTAAATCTGCTTAGTATTCTATAACATTCTTGTACTTGAATATTTGTATCTATTTCAGTTTTGAGAAGTTCTCTATTATTATACCTTTGAGTAAACTTTCTACATTTATCTCTTTCTATGCCTTCTCTTTAAGGCCAATAACTCTTAGATTTTCCATTTTTAGACTATTTTCTATATCTTGTAGGTGTACTTTCTTCTTCTTTCTTTTTTCTTTTGTCTCCTCTTACTGTGTATTTTCAAATAGCCTGTCTTCAAGCTCACAAATTCTTTCATTTGCTTGATCAATTCTGCTGGTAAGTTATTTCTGATGTATACTTCAGTATATTAATTTCCTTTTTCAACTCCAGAATTTCTGCTTGAATATTTTCAGTTATTTCAATCTCTTTGCTAAATTTACCTGATAGAATTCTGAATTTCTTCTCTGTGTTAGTTTGAATTTCACAGGAGATTCCTCTGAACTGCTATTTAGAATTCTCTACCTGCATGGTCACATTTCTCTGTTTTCCGAAGATTGGTCCCTGATGCCTTATTTAGTTCATTTGGTAAGATCATGTTTGCCTGAATGGTCTTGATGTTTGTGGGTATTTGTTGATGTCTGGGCATTGCAAAGTTAAGTATTTATTGTACCTTTTGCAGTCTGGCTATTTCTACAGATTCTTTTTAGAAAGGCTTTCCAGGTATTTGAAAGAACTTGGGTGTTGTAATCTAAATTTTTGGTCGTCACAGTCATGTCTACATCAGGGGGCACTCCAAGCTTAGTGATGCTTGTCTCTTGCAGACTCACATAAGTACTGCTTTGGTGGTCCTGGATAAGACCCAGAAGAATTATCTGAATTACCAAGCAGAGATTCTTTTTCCTTACTTTACCCAAATGAACAAAATCCCTCTCTTTATGCTGAGCTGTCTAAAACTCAGAGAGAAGTAACACAAGTATCTCTATGTCCACCACCATTGGGACTGTGTTGCGTCAGATCTGAAGACAGCTTGGTACTTGCTCTCACCCAAGACATGTGGTAACCACTGCCTGACTACCACCTGTATGTACTCAAGACCTTAGGGATGTGTCCTGTCCTTCAATTTGGCCAGCCAACCTCTGGCCCCAGTCAAGTCTAGGGATGCCATCTGGGAGCCAAAGCCTAGAGTTGGAAACCTTAGCAACCTATTTGTTTCTCTATTCTGCTGTGGCTGAGCTGGCCTCCAGGCCATAAGACAAAGTTCGTCCCACTCCTCTTTCCCGTTTCCACAAGGAGAGTAGTCTCACCTGATAGCCACCACAGCCCCACACCCACAGTAGACACTACCTGGCCACTGCTGATGTTAACACCAGCCAGTCCTGAGTCCCTTCCTATAGGGCAGTGGGATCCCCTATGGCCCAGGAAAGGTCAAAAAATGCCATCCAAGAGCCAAGGCCAGGAATCACAAGATGGTTGGTGCCCTACCCCACTGTGGCTGAGCTAGTAACCAAGCTGCAAGACAAATTCTCATTTACTCTTCCCTCTCCTTTCCTCAGGCAGAAGGAATACCTCCCTTTGGCCACCACATGCAAATGTGCTGGATCACTTCTGAAACCAGTGTGTCCGGAATTGGTGAGTTCTTGGTTTCACCGACTTCAAGAATAAAGAGGCAGAACCTCACGGTGAGTGTTACAGTTCTTAAAGATGGTGTGTCCAGAGTTTGTTCCTTCAAACATTCAGATGTGTCTGGAACTTCTTCCTTCTGGTGGGTTCCTGGTCTCACTGTCAGGAGTGAAGCTGCACAACTTCGTGGTGACTGTTACAGCTCTTAAAGGCAGCTTCTCTGGAGTTGTTCGTTTTTCCCAGTGGGTTTATGGTCTCATTGGCTTCAGGAGCGAAGCTGCAGACCTTCCCGGTGAGTGTTACAGCTCACAAAGGCAGCCTGGACCCAAAGAGTGTGCAGCAGCAAGATTTATTTCAAAGAGTAAAAGAACAAAGCTTCCACAGTGTGGAAGAGGGCACCAGCCAGTTACCACTGGCTGGGGCAGCCTGCTTTTATTCCCTTGTCTGACCCCACCCACATCCTGCTGATTGGTCTATTTTACAGAAAGCTGATTGGCCCATTTTACAGAGAGCTGATTAGTCCATTTTGACAGAGTGCTGATTGGTGCATTTACAATCCTTGAGCTAGACAGAGTCACAGAGTGCTAGTTAACTAGATACAGAGTTAGCTAGACACAGAGTACTGATTGGTGTATTTACAAACCCTGAGCTAGACACAGAGTGCTGATTGGTACATTTACAATTCTCGAGCTAGACACAGAGTGCTAGATGGAAAAGTTCTCCAAGTCCCCACTAGACTCTGTGTCTAGGTTAGCTAGACACAGAGTTAGCTAGACATAGGGTTAGCTAGATGCAGAGTATCTATTGGTGTATTTACAAACCTTGAGCTAGACACAGAGTGCTGATTGGTGTATTTATGATTCTCTAGCTAGACATAAAAGTTCTCCAAGTCCCCACCAGATTAGCTAGATACAGAGTGCTGATTGGTGCACATACAATCCTCCAGCTAGATATAAAAGTTCTCCAAGTCCCCATTCGCTCAGGAGGCCAGCTGGCTTCACCTATTGGATCCTGCTCAGAGGCTGCAGGTGGAGCTGCCCCCAAAGTCCCCAGCGGCGCCTGCACTCCACAGTCCTTGGGCTATGATGGGACCAGGACCTCAGGGAGCAGGGAGTGGCGCCCATTGGGGAGGCTCGGGTGGCGCAGGAGCCCACCGCAGCGGGAGAACTCAGACATGGAGCTGCCAGGAGGTAGCTAAGGCCCAGCGAGAATTTGAGCGCAGCACCGGCGGGCTGGCACTGCTAGGGGAACCCGCGCAACCTCCGCAGCTGCTGGCTCCGGTGCCTAAGCCTCTCACTGCCCTGGGCCTGCCACGCCTGCCGGCCGGCTCCGTGTGCGGGGCCTCCTAGTCCATGCCCGAGCCCACCTGAACTCGCACTGGCCCGCGAGCACCGCGCGCAGCCCCAGTTCCCGCCCGCGCCTCTCCCTCCACACCTCTGGGCAAGCAGAGGGAGGCAGCTGCGGCCTCAGCCAGCCCAGAGAGGGGCGCCCATGGTGCCCTGGCGGGCTGAAGAACTCCTCAAGTGCCGCCAGAGTGGAGGCCAAGGCCAAGGAGGCGCTGAGAGTAAAGGCTGCTAGCACATTTGTCACCTCTCAGCAGCACATTTGTGAGTCTCACCCAAGGCCCATAGTGAGTACTGCTGGGTATCACTGATGATTATTTAGAGCCCAAAAGGTCTTTATTAGGATAGGCCCCAAGGACTCTTTAGTTTCCTGCCCAAACTGGGTTGTTTCCTTCAAGGCTTCAGGTTGTTTTCTGGCTAAAGGTGTGTCTAGAAGTTTCATTCAGGAGCTAGCCTGGAATAGGGACTGAGGACTCTGCCAACTGCCCTATCCTATTGTGACTGAGCTGGTATCCAAGTTATAAGACAAAGTCCTCTTTACTCTTCCCTCCCCTTTTCTCAGGCAAAGAAAAGTAGTTTCCTCTGGAGCTGTGGGCGGCACAGCCTGAGATTTGGGGAGGGGGTGGCACAAGCAGTCCTTGGTTGCCCCAGCTGGTATTTCACTGAGTCATGGAACCACCAAATCCACTGGCTCCAAGTCCAGCACAGCATGAGGACTTGCCCAATAATTGCAATCCTTAAGGGCTAGCGTGTCTTTCAAGTTTGTTTACTAACCCAGAGTACTTTTTCCCATGGTGGCAAGGCTTGCTGAAACTCAGGTTCTGACTACTGGGATGGACAATTGCTCTGGTTAGAGCTAAGGCTCCTTTTCTCTGCTTGAAGAGAGGAGAGGAAATAGTAAAGAAGACTTTGTCTTGCAACTTAGATACCAACTCAGTCACAGTAGGATAGGGCAGTGGGCAGAGTTCTGAGGTCCCCATTCCAGACCACTAAATGCTCCCTCTGTGAGTTCCAGATGAATTCTGCCTAGTGCTGTTTTCCACTGTGATAGAACAGCATGGAGCTTCAATGCAAAGTCCTCCAATTTCTGTACTCTACCTTTTCTGAGCCCAGAGATTCTCTGTGTGTGCCATGCAGCCGTTGCTTGAGGATTGGGGAGGGGTGGCACTGGCAATTCAAGACACTTTTCTACCCTTTTCAGTGCCTTTTCCTGTGACATGAAGTTAAAACCAAGGACTGTGATTTCTCACCTGATTTTGGTCTTTATGAAGGTACCGTTGTGTGTGTGTGTGTGTGTGTGTGGATAGTTGTTCAATTTGGTATTCCTGTGGGGAGGAAGAACTTCTAGTGAAGTTCTATTCTCTAGAAGGCTTCTATCTAGACATTTTCCTCCACTTTTTTTTTTTTTTTTTTTTTTTTTTTTTTTTTTTTTTTTTTTTTTTTTTTACTATTATTCTCTTCGTCTCCTCTGTCCTATTTTAGTTCAGAACACTGCCATCTCTCAAGTCTTGTTATAGCAGCCTTTTAATTGATCTACCTTAATTTTCATAACCTAGCCCATCTTTCACTTGCAGCCAAAATAATATTCGTCACTGTAATTCTGATTACATCAACCTCTTTCTTAAAATTCATCACAACCTTTAACATTGTCTACAAGACAATTTCATTGTCATGTCTACAAAACCATTTCATTGTCATAACAAATCACTCACTATCTACTGTCCATGCTCAAGCTACACCCGATATCTTTATGTTGCTTGACCCGCTCCGTTATTTATTTCTTCGATGAACTTCCACATTCGATTTCCTTTTTTGAAACTCTCTTATTTTTCCACCAACTCAATATATCCGAAGTAAATCATGTAATAACCCTCCTCCCAACTTACTCTCCTGAATTTGCCATCCTAGTTATGAGAATGTCTATTTACTGGGAGCAATCCTAGATTTTTCTCATTACCACATTTCTCAATTTTTTGGAAAATGTTTCCCTTTAAGTTCTACACTCAAAATATTTATGCAGGTTATCTTCTCTCATTCTTACTGATTTTTAGATCTGTTTTATTCATATATAATTAACATAATATACAAGTTGCACGTTTAAAGTATACATTTTAAATTATTTTAGCATATTCACAGAACTGTACAATCATCACCACAATCAAAAGAGTGTGTTCTTTGAAACGGAATATTTTCTTAACACCAAAAAGAAATTCTGCAGATAACAGTAATTTCTCCCCATTTCTTCCCAACGTCACCTGTCCTAAAAATATTTCTTATGATTTGGTATAACATCTAAGATATCTGTTGCCTAAATCAAGTTAGCAAAGCTTTAGATCCATATTTTCTTATACAAGTTTTAGCTGTTGCATTACATTTTAGTAAATGTAATGTCTTCGAGGAATCACCACACTGATTTCTACAATGGCTGAACTAATATACGCTCTCACCAACAGTATATAAATGTTTCTGGTTTTTTCTCTACAGCCTCACCAGTGCCAGCATCTGTTACTTTTTGACTTTTTAGTGATAGCTATTCTGACTGGTGTGGTATCTCATTGTGGTTTAATGTTTTAATTTAATTTTTATAAATGGCATAAGTTAGGGTCCAATTATTATTTTTTGCATGTGGATATCCAGTTGTTCCAGCATCAATTTTTGAAGATATTATTTTTTCCCCATTGAATGGTTTTGATGCTCTTTACAAAACTCAATTGACAATAAATGTGAGAACTTATTTCTGGACTTTCAATTCTCTGCTATAGGTTTTGTTGATCTTTATGTCACTAACACAGTCTCCTGATTACTGAAGTTTTTAATATTATAGTAGCCTTTGAAATTGGAAAATGTGTCTTCCAAATTTGTTCTTCATATTCAATATTTATTTGGCAACTCTGGGCCCTTTGATTTGTGCATGTGAATTTCATAATCTGACTATCAATTTCTGTAAAGAAACCAGTTGGTATTTTGATAAAGCTAGCACTGAGTTTGAAGATAAATTTACAGAATATTTCCATCTTAACAATATTAAGTCATCTGCTTCTTAAAATTGATATATTTCTATTTATTTGGAGCTGCTCACATTTCTTATGATATATTGAAGTTTTCAGATAATAAGATTTGCATTTATTTTGTTAAATGTATTGTTCGTTTTTGTGCTGTAATAAATTGTATTTTCTTTTTCCTTCCTTCCTCCTTTCCTTTCCTTTCCTTTCCTTTCCTTTCCTTTCCTTTCCTTTCCTTTCCTTTCCTTTCCTTTCCTTTCCTTTCCTTTCCTTTCCTTTCCTTTCCTTTCCTTTCCTTTTCCTTTTCCTTTTCCTTTTCCTTTTCTTGGAGACAGAGTCTCCCCCTTTGTCACGTAGGCTAGAGTGATGTGGCACGATTTCAGCTCACTGCAACCTCCACCTCCCAGGTTCAAGTGATTCTCATCCTTCAGCCTCCCAAGTAGCTGAGACTACAGGCATGCACCATCATGTGCAGGTAAATTTTGTGTGTGTGTATTTTTAGTAGAGACAAGGTTTCACCATGTTGCCGAGGCTGGTCTTAAACTCCTGAGCTGAGGTCATCCACACTCCTTGGCCCCCCAAAGTGCTAGGACTATAGGCGTGAGCCACCACAGCCGACTGGTATTGTTTTCTTAATTGCACTTTCAGATTGTACATGGCAATTATAGAAACTCTTTCTATATAATTTTACAAGTTTTTACAATATTGTATATTATACAAAAACACAATCTTTTTTATACATTTTTCTTGGATCCTGCAAACTAGTTGAACTCATTAATTAGGTCTAATAGTTTTTCATAATATCCTCAGGATTTTCTATGTACAAGATGAGGTCATTTGTGAATAGTTTTATTTTATTTTATTTTTTATTTTCCAGTTTGGACACTTTTTAAGAGTTGCTAATTACCTTGGTTAGAACCCCTAGTGTAACATTTACTAGAAATGTAGCAAATTGACACATTTATCTTGTTCCTAACCTCAGGAGGAAAGCTTCCAGTCTTTCACCATCAAGTGTGATTTTATCTGTGAGTTTTCAAGGTGCACTATTATATTCAGGATGTTTTCTCTTATTCCTAATGGGTTCAGTGATTTTTTAAATGATAAAATGTGTTGAATTTTGCCAAATTCTTACTCTGTGCCTATTGAGATAATCATGCAGTTTTTGTCTTCTATTTATTGATATGGTGCATTTCAATAATTCATTTATGAATGTTAAGCTGATGCTGCATTGCTGAAATACATTCCACTTGGTCATATTGTATAATCCTTTTCGTATTCTTCTATATTCTATGTAGTAATATTTTTCTGAGGATTTTTGCATCACTGTTCATAAAATATTAATCTATAGCTTTCTTATCTTCTCAGGATAACAGTGTCCTCATAAAAATAGTAGTTTTTTTTGTTTTTTTTATTTTTGGAAGGGTTTGCAAATAAGTTATACTGATTCTTAATAAAATATTTGGTAGAATTTACAATGAAACTATCTGGGCAATGAGCTTCCCAGTGGAATGTTGTAAAATTGCAAATTCAATTGAATTTTTGTTACAGATCTATTTCTATTTTACATCATTTGTTGAGTCAAATTCTATATTTTGTGTCTTTCTATGAATTTATTGATTTAATCTAAGTTTTCTAAATTTTGGCATAGTTTTGCTTTGAGTATCTTGTTAGTATCCCTTTTCACCCTTGTAAAGTTGATAATAACGTATGATCTTTCATTTCTGATTTTAGAAATTTGAGTTTTCACTTTTTTATGTCTAGTTTAAATTTGCCAAATTTATTCATATTTTTATAGATGAGTTTTTGTTTTGTTGATTTTCTCTATTGTTTATAGTTATATATATATAACTTGTATATAGTTATATATAAACTTATATATATATATAGTTATATATATAAACAATCATCCATTTCATTAATTTTCACTCTAATCTTCATTTTTGGTACCATCTGCATTCTAATAATTTAGCTTGTCTTATATTTCCAGTTCATTAAGGTTATGTTTTAAAACCTTTTATATTTTTAAAAATAGCTTTTTTACTATTTTCAATTTTCCTCTAACCTCTATTTTAACTACATCCTATATCTTGATCTGTTTTGTTTTCATTGTCATTCATCCCAGGTATTTTATAATTTCCCTTTTTTCCTTTTGTAACTTAGGAATATGATTTTTTTATTGCAAACGTATTTGTGGATTTTGGACATTTCTTTCAGTTAATTATCTCTGGTTTTATTCCACTGTGATCAGGGTAGCACTTTTGTATGATACCAACTTTTAAAATTTTATTGAGACTTATTGTTTGGCCAGTGTATTGCGTATTTCTGTAGAACAACATTGCATGTACATTTGAGAGAAGGTGTATTCTGCAATTGTTAGGTGGTGTTCCATAGATATTAGTGAGTTCTAGTTGGTTTATAGTGTTGTTGAAGTCATCTGTTATTTTGTTGATCATCTGCCTAGTTGTTTTATTAATGAAGGTAGGGTTTTGAAGTCTTCAACTACTATTGTACTCTTCCTTCAATTCTGTTAGTTTTTGCATCCTATATTTTGGAGTTTTCCTTTGTTGTTTGGTGCATATATTTTTTTACACCTTTCTGATGGATTGACTATTTCATCATATAGAATCTACTTCTTTTGCTCTAGTTAAAATGTTTGACTTAAAGTCTATCTTATCTGCCACTAGTATAAGCACTGCAGCTTTCTTGTGGTTGCTGTTTGCATAATATCTATTTTTCTATCCTTTTGCATTCCACTTCTAGTGTTTTGATTCTAAAGGATGTCTCTTGTAAAGAGCATATAATTGAATTCTCTTTGTATAATCCTGTTTGGCAATGTTAGTCTTTTGATTATATTTTTTTATCCTTTGAGTGTAATGTTATTGTTGATACAGTTGGATTTACTTTTTGTCATTTTGCTTTTATTTTCGCTATAGCTGATGCCATCTTTTTTTCTGTTCTTTTTATTACTTTCTTTGGCATAGCAAATATTTTCTAGTGTAACATTTTACTTCATATATATATATGTTGCTATTTTCTTAGTTCTCTCAGGCTTACCATATACATCTAGATTTTCAGAATCTACAAATCTCTGCTATTGTAATTGCAGTAAAATACAGAAATGTAACTCTTATGAACCTCTGCTTCATCTTCCCTGTTTTTCTGCTATTACATCATAAAGAGTGCATCTATGCATGCTGTGTTTCAAATAAAGGCAGTTTCTTTAGGAAACACTTCAGAACTCTTTGGTCTTGTAACTTGCATATACACTTGGGGGAAAAAAATCTCTGGGCTACTTTTCCAGAGCTGGGATTAGGTAAAGTGACCCACTACTCTTGATGTGATGCCAACGCTTCATGAGTCGCATTTTAGTGGGATGGTAATCCCTGGTCTTCTTGGCTTTCATCTAGTGTGAAACCTCTACCCTATGAGCAATTTGGAATATGACCAATCAGTGTCACAATATTCTCAATCTACCATTGTGAGGGCTAGAACCTCTGCTCTAGAAGTGGGTATTTGGTGGAGAAACGGAATCCAGCCTCTTAGCAGCACTCACCTAATATTTAGCCTCTGAAACACTGTAGCTGCAAGAGAACAAATGAAAAATTCTGGGGACCTGCCCTTCCTAGCGAGATAACACAACCCTTGACTGAGAAATGGTGAGAAAGGGAGCTTCATCATTTTGTCCACCCGGCTTGTTCTGCAGTTTCCATAAATGCTCAGCATAAGCATAAGCTGAAAGGCTTTGAACAGGTTGTGTTGTATCCAATATTCCACGTTCTCTCATTGTTATTACTATTTATACTAATTAGAACTCTAACTGGACTAATTCTGTTATTTTTTCTCACCTTAGATTCCTATTATCTTCCCCATACTGTAATATCATTTTCTAAATGTAGATTTGTTGTTATCCCATTCATTAATCTTTTGCTTTATCCTGAAATATTATTTCCTTTGAACTACGATAACATGCATCTATACTCCTTCAGAAGTAATGTAATTTAACCGTTTTTGATGATTATTTCTACAAACAGAAATTGTTTTCTTCACTATGGGCTCCCCCAAAAATATTATTTAGTATTAAACTTATCAGGATTGTCTGTGAATAATTTATAAAAATGTCTGTCTTCCATCTTAACTATAAATTCTTATAGTTTGTTATATAATAACTTAAATTTATAAATGTTAAAAATAGTTTGAAGTAATCATACTCCATAGCTATTTATTTTTCTTTCCCATATATTCACCAAAAAGCACAGCGTATGCATTCAATAAATATTTACTGAAAAAATAATTGAAATTCAGTCAAGAGACAAGGTAGTGAAGAAAATATTTACATATTTAAGATAATGTATTTTTATCTCATTTTTCAGAATCATAAAATTTAAAGAATAGAAGAGGCTTCAAATATCAAGTAGGCTCCAATCAGCTTACTAACATTTCTTACTTTGTGAACTTCTTAACTTTACACAATGAGAAATGTATTTCCACTTACGAAAGGCATTCCAGATTTTGGAATCCTAATTACTCAGAAGTTCTGTTGTTAAACAATAATCTGTCTTCATATAGCTACAGTTCATTGATATTTGTTTCACTTACTGAAGACACTATAATATGCTAGATTTTAAATTTATGTAATTTATTGTAGCAAGTTTATAATTTATTGTAGCAAGATCCCTATTGAAGCTGTTTTTTTACAATTTTTGTACATCTCTTTGGTGACTTAGAAACAACACCAAAGCCATTATTTATGAAAAAAATATTTGAAACTTAGATCTCATTATCTGTTCTGTAAAATTTCAGAGAAAAGAAACTGTTCTGTATAATACTATAATGATGGTAACGTGTCATTATGAATTCATCATACCTACAAAATTTACAGTGCTGAGAGCAAATCTTAAGTAAATTATGGACTGGATGGTAATAATGGATAAGTGTTGGTTAATCTGTGGTAAAAATATACTCCTCTGTTGCGTGATATGGTCATTGAAGAGGCTGTGGAAGTGTGTATAATACAGTTTTTTAAAAATGAGACTAACTTTGAGGTAAGAAAACCAACACGTATATATGATAGTGCTTTTCAGGATTATGTGTTATTGACTGAAGTAGAGATTCAGATTTGGATAAAGAGTAAATAACATTTTATTTTAAGCTTCTTGAGTTTCTCAACACATCGTTCTATTTTATGTTTGGTATAATTATCTACTCTAATCTTCTTAAAATACTACTCCTCTAACATTTGCACTCTCCTGAAATTTTACATACTTAATGAAGATTCTTTCCAAAAAAGAAAAGTACAATTATAATTATTATTCTTAAATTATTGGGTACAGTTTGTGAAACATGACTTTTTACTTTTATTTTTCTATTCAAAAATGCATAGTAATCTAACCTTGAAAAATTTATGTGTATACCACAGTGTACCTAACATTCAGTTTTGCCTTTTTATTATGTTAACTAATTATAATCTTATATTATTTTCCCTGAGTTTCAAAAAAGAAACTCTTTGATTGTTACTTTATCAAGTCAATGTTCTTTCTGCAGGATTACATTACAATACAATATAAGAGCATGAGATAGGCTTTCATTCCTGCTCAGAAACTGAAATTAAAATCTAGTCAAACTATTAGTCATCTTCTTATCATATTTGTTTTCCAACATTCCCTCATGAGACGTATTGAGCACTGTCACAAATTATAAATGTTTAACCATTACTAATAATTTTAATTCACATTTCAGTTTTGAGAAGGAGTCTTAGATTAGGTCATGGCCAAATTTAAGTGTATTCTATATCAGTTTTAGAGAAGTTCACAGCAGTCTGCTAGAACAATCTGGAAGAAAGGAAATTTAAAAATAATGCTGGTAACAACAAGAACATTCAAAAATATACAGATAGAAACTAAAAGTCTAATAAGACTTTCTGTCTATGTAGTTGTCTGCAATCATACATAAAACTTTCACAGATAATAATTTAGTAATTCATTAATCCACCAGAAAAACAGAGTCTCATAAAGACAGCACCAAAGGCAGGCCAATCTTTGTGAGGATTTTTCTTTCCTCTGAAATGGACTTCATATGAAGTTAATTCTGAGACATCTAGGACTAGATAGAAAACATATACCTGTACATTATATATACGTATTATATGTATCTCTCTATATAAGATATTGTGTATGTATTATATATGCATATACATATATTTGTTAAATATATATAGTCTATGAGAAAATAATTATACACCTCTTTCATAATATTTGACATTTTTTGTGTCTACGGTTACCGTATGTCAAAGGCACATATACAAATCAAACTAGTGCTCTGACATCCTTCCAATTAAAGAGAAACGCTAATTAGAAATTCAACACTCTATTATAGAATAGGTTGAAAATGAAAAGTAATTTTAACCTGAAAAATTAATTTGGATCTCCTGTATATTTTAATGAATATACGATGCAATATATTTGAGCACCTTTTTTCTTAATTATTGTATTAGTCTGGGTTCTCCAGAGAAATAGAATCATTAGAGAGAGAGAGAGAGATTTTAAGAACTTGGCTCACATAATATTCAAACTTGGGAAGTCCGTTATCTACAGGCTGTGCCAGCGGGCTACTGCTGGGCACTTTTCTCTTGCTTAGGGAGCCGGTGTTTTCCTCCATTCATGCCTTCTACTGATTGGATGAAGCTCACCCACATCATAAAGGGAACTCTGCTTTGCCCAAAGGTCACAATTTAACTATTAATCTCATCCAAAAATACCTTTTCAATGGACACATACTTTTAATCATCATAATTATACACGTAAAAGACAAACTTTATAAAAGGTCACTATTGGTATTTATTTTTTACCACTATTAAATTAAGTAACAATTAACTCCTGCTGTAGCCGGGCGCGGTGGCTCAAGCTTGTAATCCCAGCACTTTGGGAGGCTGAGACGGGCGGATCACGAGGTCAGGAGATCGAGACCATCCTGGCTAACACGGTGAAACCCTGTCTCTACTAAAAATACAAAAATCTAGCCGGGGGAGGTGGCGGGCGCCTGTAGTCCCAGCTACTCCGGAGGCTGAGGCAGGAGAATGGCGTAAACCCGGGAGGCGGACCTTGCAGTGAGCTGAGATCCGGCCACTGCACTCCAGCCCCGGCGACAGAGCAAGACTCCGTCTCAAAAAAAAAAACAAAAAACAAAAAAAAAAAAACTCCTGCTTAAGGTAAATCTTATGGGAGAAGAGCAAACATTTAACAGTGATTCACAGATAGCAAGATATCATGTGGATTTTTAAAAATCTGCTTTGTACTAAAAATATGATCAAGGTCCTAAGCTGGGGAAAACAGGTATCAAAGAAAGCAATCATTAGATGGGGCAAACAGCTTCTCCAAAGGATTTGCAGAAAACTATAAGACTGGCACAAGAGTTGTGAGAGTTGTCAGCTTTTTGCAGAGTAATTTAATTGGGAAGATAAATATTCTCTCCCCAAATCCAAGGAGTAGAGTTCCGAGAATCAATCGTAGAAATTATGGGTGTTTGTAAGATAGAAACACTCACATCTCAGTACCTCCAGCGTAACAAAGTATGTAAGAAGAGAGTTCTCTGGTAATTATTCCGGGAGCCTAACAAATTAAAGTGTTTATTGTTAGTCCTACTCCTCAAATATGGTGAAGAAGGGAGACATATTCTTTTCCTCTGAAATTTGACGGCATTCTTGAATATAGAAAGGAGCCTGCCTCTGGTCTTTGGGTAGTTGAAAAAAAATGATATCTGAAAGAGTAGCTCATCCCAGCAGGCCCTAAAGGGACTGTGTTGTAATGCACCTGGGAACATGATGCACAAAACTCCCTTTGCAGCCCCATAAAGTGGCAGAGGAGGATCCCAGTGCTTCTCGTGATACCACAGGAATAAACGTGTAGGATAGAAAAGAAGCAGGCTCTGCCATACTCTGCTGAAGGCTTCTGTACCAAACGAGGGTAAGGAATCCTGAAAAGGGTCAGGGTGATCTATTCCTGGTAGGGTCAGGGCAAAGTATGGTGTCTTTTTGGAAAAGGTTTCCTTAGAAGCAGGAGAGGGCTGAAGGGTGCTTAATTCAGCCTAGCAAAACACCACACACACAATTTACCTGAAACCACCAAATTAACAAAGATTCACAGCATCAGAAAAAAAAAAAAAAAATAGGCAGAACCATAACAAGACCAACAGTCTATTCCCCAGTGACAAGGGGGCAGTAAGATAAGGGGACCTCTGTCTGTTTCACTCTTCCTTCTTATCCCTAACTCCTGAGAATAACCCACCTACAAAAAAAGAGAGTGGATGGTCTTAGAGAAAGAACATGTCACCCTCTTCTCTAATCCAAGCAATGGTTGTTCAAGGTCTAACAACTTTGAATCAAGTTTGAGGTCAAAACTTTAACGCAAACTAGGATTAGCTTCAATTCATGTCATCAGATTGCATTAGTCATTTAAGATTTATGAAATTTTTGTAATTGCAGTCAGCCCCAGAGGAAAAGTGAGATCCAATAGAATTGAAGGTAGAGATTGAAGCCAAATGGTGAAACAAGCAAACAAACCAAACCAAAAACTGTCTGCTGTGTTAGAGCACTTGCAAGTTAGTTGCCAAGACCGATATTATACAAAACACTTACATATAACTTAGAAGTTACTGCTGAAAAGAAATAGGCAGAATAATAACGAATATAAATAGAACTTAACACAAGTTTTCCATGGGTTGTAACACATAGAGCCTAATCAAGAACTCTAGAGACATACCAAATTCAAGCCACATAATAATTTTAGGATTTATTTTGGGCCTTTTAAACAGTAATACTAGGTCCTTAACCTATTTCATAAAATTACAGCAGTGGTTCTCAGTAGCTGTGTCAGAGTTGGTGAAAATTGTATCCCCTAAGGGATATTTGAAAGTGTCCGGAGATATACGTGTTTTACACAATAGGCCCAGGGTGGTTAAGATAGTACTACTGGCACCAAATAGGTAGATACTCGCAATGTCACTAGGTATCCTGTGATGGGAAGGGTAGCTGCCTACAATTAAGAATGATCTGAATTAAATATCAACAGTGCCAAGGTAGAGAGATTCATATAAATGATGCACAATAAATATGGGAGCAGGTCAGCCATACGAGTTGGGTGGGTTTAGGGAGATGATTCAGTTGCCATCTGAAAATAGTCTTTCTAATCAGAAGAAAATTGTTGATACATTGTATTGTGAACCTTAAAAACCAATATAAACCATTACATTTCTTTCCTATAGATGCTGATAAACATCCTTGATAAATTAATCTAATTCAGCTGGGTTTATGGTAACCCTGAAGAACCACTAACAACACACATAAACTAGTCGGACCACTGGGACACAAGTTTTTGCTTAATTCTTTGTAAATCTATTGGTTTAAGTTGGTATTAATTAGAAATATTTATTCAAACATATTTTTGAAACCATTTATGTTCTAAACATTAAATAAAACATTAGGTAGACAAAAATAAACCGAAAAATGGTCCCTACTTTCAAGAAGTTTAGAGATCAGCAGAACTGAAAACTAAGGATTGTTTTAAAAAAAGAAACAGCAACAAACAAGATTAATCACCTTTCACTTTTAATTTTTTGCTTTCCTGAATAAAGAATGTATGCCTTAGGTTAAACCAGAATGTTGTGATAAGTACCAGAAACAATGTATCTTAATTTGATTGAGAATATTGAAGAATTTTGTAGAAAAGCAAGAACAGGGTTGGGAGCAGTGGCTGACACCTGTAATCCCAGCACTTTGGGAGGCCGAGGAGGGCGGATCACAAGGTCAGGAGATCGAGACCATCCTGGACAACATGGTGAAACCCTGTCTCTACTAAATACAAAAATTAGATGGGCTTGGTGGCACGTGCCTGTAATTTCAGCTACTCGGGAGCCTGAGGCAGGAGAATCTCTTGAACCAGGGAGTTGAAGGTTGCAGTGAGCCAAGATTGCGCCACTCCACTCCAGCCTGGCAACAGAGTGAGACTCTGTCAAAAAAAAAAAAAAAAAAAAAAAAAAGGAAAAGCAAGAACAAATTTAAAAGGCCACATGTTTGCATTAATAATTCTGTAGCTTCCATGGAAATATAATTGATATAACAAAGTTTAGAATAAGAATTGATTAAATTGTAAATAGTTTGGATGCTTTTATCACATTTTAACGTGAAATATATTACTGTATAATTAAAACCAGTGATAAAATGATATTAAACTTCATTTTTTTCTGAAGAAAATTTTATCATAATGTACATTGTAATTTGAAGGAGTTAACTTCAGAGACAATATCTAAAGGAAACCTGGATTATTTTAGAAATGAGGTATTAAAAAGCAAACAAATAAATATTCTACAAAAAATTAAGTCATCTACTCCCATATATAAGCATATTAAACTTGGCATTACTGCAACGAGAATAATTTGTTATTCTTCTTTTTAAAGAAAAATTAAAATGTTAAAAATATCAAGAGCAGAAAAATTATCAATCTTTTAATTTTGCAATGATCTCTCTTTTGGTATGTGTGTGCATCTAGAGTATATATTATTATTTTTAAATTCTTAAAGTGTTTAGTGGCTTACTTACTGTTTTATGCTATGATTATACATTACAATTTCCTCCATGTTAAAAAGAAAATTGGTCCTCAGTCATTAGCAAGACTAAAGTATCATTTAAATACAGCAAGAAAAAAATTAGAAACAATATGTTTTATATTACATATGCTGAATTTAAAAGCCCGCCAGCATATATATCTGATTTCATTCTTGTATTTAAAACTATTTCCTGTATATAAACCATGCAATACATGGAAGACAAATATAAAACTTATAAATTATATAGCCTAAGAAGGAAGTGGCAATACATTTTTCACAGATGAAATTATTCAGAAAATTAATATTTCAAAATATTTCATTTACCCAAGTATGCAGCTTTCATCTTAATCATTTTCAACTTAGATATTAAGGATCATTATGAAAAATTTTTATGACTTTCTGATTTTTATTATGTGTTTTAGATTTCTGTAGTAATTCAGGATAAATTTCTTAATTATATAATTATACACAGAATTGACGGAGCTAGAGATGCCCTCATTGGAAATGTTGCATCTGCTATAACGACAAGTGAGGACTAATGAGAAAATCTAAAATGAAGGTCTGACAACTTCTCTCACATATCAAATCTTTATGGATTCTTTGTATAAGTTATTTTTTCCAAGCTGAATAAAATGTTTTCTTCATCTTTTTCTTAAATGTTTTTGCATTGATTCAAAGTCTGTATTTGTTCATTAAATGTTCTGTACAATTTATTTTCACAGACATTTTAATTCTGTCTACATGCTTGTGTTTGTCTGGTTAGACTGTCTCTATGTACATGCCTATAGTTTTATATATTATATATTTATATTTATATTTATTTATATATATTCTGGTGACTGTATCTCCAAATGGGTAGCATAAGGCATTCAGGAAATACAGACCTGCAATATATGTTGACATAAGACATATACTTTTTGTCTTATGTAAAAGGATATAATACCACAGATGACAACCTTTCTAAGAATTCAGTGTTTCAAATCTGTGGTGAAAATAGAAATGGAGCATAGGCATCTCTATTGTATCTAAGGGTAAAAACAATCAGGGAAAAGCAGTAAAGGCAGTGCAGTTTACAGTGGTCTTTTTAGTAGCTGCATACAAGCAATTAATTTGATCTACAGTCTATGAAGCATTTTATAATTAATTTCTCAGCATTTACTACATACAAGCCATCACTTTAAAGTGCTATGTCATTAACAAAATCCCATTTTTTTTCCATAAAGAAGAGGCATACTGATCTACATTTTTCCATGCTGCCAAGGCAGAATGGACTCGAGGGATATTATCTTATTCAGAAAGAACCTTTCAAGGTTGAATAAAAGAAATGGTGCAGGGTCCCTGGGAGAGGGAAGTGATCATCATTTTCACCTTCAACTCCTCTTTGATGTGGCAGAGTCAATTTTTAATCAGCAGCCATCAGACTGGGCTTCATTTCGCCTTACAAAGTCCTATTACTCTGCCACTTTCTGGAAGGAGGTGATAAGGACAATGCTCTTCTTTTTCTCTTCATAGAACCCTGCATATGATGAGTCCCTTTGGAGAGGTTTGATAAAAAAAAATAATAAAATAAAATAAAAACAGAGTGAGTATGTAGGGATAAAGGTCACCTCTCTGTCAGAATTAACTCTTCAAGACAACAAACTTTGATTTTCCTGTGTTTGTTTTTAGGAACTCTCCTATTGTCTTTGGAGGCAATGGCGCTAATAAGCTGATGTGAGGCAAATAGCTAAAATGCACACAGCTTTTGATGAAAATGTTATTAAGGCTTATTAGTCTTACCCAGATAAACAGCATAGTGGATGTAATGCTAATGAACATTATAGATATTAGTGACATGTAGGGAAAGCACACAATTAAAATCTACTTCTTTTAGTACACCTCAAAGAAATCATTTATTATTAGACTGCACGTAAGTGCTGCACAGATACAGTAAGAGAAAATTGCTTCTATGGGTTCAGCTAAATTGAAAAATGAAAAGAAAAAAGAACCTACATTTTTCCCCTCTGGAAGTGTTTTTCTATGTTAAGTAAACCTAAATTATTTTTTAAACTAGGCACTCATGCAGAAAAACCTCTATAATCTCTTAGTATCATTTATTGTAGTCAGCAGTCTTAATTGCCTCACTGAAATGGATCAGAGTTCTGGGAATTACCTAGTAAAATGATGTTACTACTCTCCAGCCTTCACATCCTTTGATATAATCTCATTAAAAATATCAGGCCTCTAGGTGAGGGAATACATATGGATAGTAAATGCATGTTAAGCAGGAGCACCCAAACTGATGACCTAGTTATTACAGAACGGAGCAGCAGACGATGAATTTTAATTTTGAAGTAGAGCAGTTTCTTTCTTGGTTAATACCATAATTATTAACATATTTTTGGAATGAATCTGCTTGTTACCCTTGAAAAAGATAATAATATTGAACCAACCAAAATACTGAAATGACATTTTTTGGAATAAAATAAACTCTTATTTTCCAGAAGACCACACAAGTGAAAAAACACACGTAGTTTCATTAACTATAATTACTGAGAGGAGATGGGAAAAGATGTGTGCCAAATCCCTTTTTGTGTGTGTGTTCTCAAAATGTAGCTGGGTTGAAAAAATATAAACCTCCAGAGGAAATACACTCATCACCCAGCCAAATAAAGGGGGAAAGAGTGGAGGGGAGAGTCATGCTGAGTCCACCATGTGAAATAATTAGATTTTTATAGAATTGGATTTCCTGTTGTAAATTGGAAAGTATAGTTCTGCAAAGGGTGAGTGTATATAGAGCATAAAACTACCCTGTGCTATGCAGTCCAATGGATTGCAATAACAAACCATTCTCTCTTTGGTAGTGAATAATGTGACAGACAAAAGTAACATTGTATAGACAAAGATTTTTTGTTTACTTTTTAAAATAAAATTTGAATATTTACTGACTAATAACTCATCATTTCAAAGGTACAGAAAGCTCAGGTTTCCAAAATCCAGGTAGTCAGTGAAATCTGGATGAGATGGGCTGTTTATGTAGTAAATGCTGCTGAAGTAGACAGCTATGAAATGAAGCTATAGATAACTTCTTCCCGATTTTAGCACAATTTTTGGAGTGAAGGCCTATTTTGTTTAAAACTCAATCCTGATTCTTTCTTTTTGTTGTTGTTGTTCTTGCCTCGTGCATCCTAAATGCAGCTAGTATTTTGCAGTACTGAAATTTGCTTTGGGAATAATATGTGGCAATGTTCTTTGTAATTTTACATATTGGTTAAAAGTTGATTGGCTAGTAGATAAAAATCAAGAAATGTATCTAGCAATATGCAGGTTAATGTGTTCCAATGTAATGCTGATGGGTAAAATGAGAAAAACATTATCATTTGGTCATAACTCACTAAAATGAGGGACTTGATTTGTTTATGTCACACCATTTCCCAGAGATTAATAGGACTTATTATGATTTTGCCAGTAATTTATGTTCTTAGTAGAGACCAAATGATTTTAAGAGGCAGGCTTTACAAAATAAATAAGTAAGTAAAACGGCACCAATGTTCCATGGTCAAAACATGAAGGTGAGACGGGAGTAGAAAGGCTGGGGAGGGATGATTCTACTAGGACATTTATTTATTTCAGGCCTGCATTTCAATGCATGGAACACAAACTTTGGGCTCAAATAGACCTTCCTTAGACCCATGAGTCACATTGTTTCTGACTCTAGACATCCTTCTGTATCCTTCTTTAAGGTGATTTATCCTTCAAATCACCATATCTATTGTTCAAGCCCTATATTAAGAATAGTATCCCAAAGTTGTGTGTGTGTGTGTGTGTGTGTGTGTGTGTGTGTGTGTGTGTGTTCCCTCCTTTGCTCCATGTAAATCTCTTTCTTTTTTGCTCCCACTATTGATGAGGCCTATCCCTGGTAATCTTACCCTGTTACCCCTCCAAAGCTCTATCTTCTGTCTCTGGCTGTATGCTTTCCTAGTGCATTATGGATGCAGAGCTGAATAGCAGAAACTCTGAGGACGACTCTGCATTTCATAAACATCTACCATAATTTTCTTCTTCACCTTCAAATTTTAATTATTGATTTATGAACAACTCTAAGTATAGAGATTAGAATTTCATAAGGTCATTTTTCTCCTTTATTGCATCCATTCTGAAGTGAAGATAGGCATTGCCAAGATATAAATGTCAAATTAATTTGGCAATCAAGAAAAGTGAAAATATAGCTTTACTGAGTATTCTATAATAGTTTATTTAAAATATTTTACAGATGAATGATATTTATCAAGGTGGCAAAAATCAACATGGCGTCAGTATGCCTAAACAGATCAGTGGCTAGGGCATATTTAAAACAAGTAAGTAATGTTATGTAGGTATTTCATAAATATATTAGAGTTTTACTTTTACTTCTTCTAGAACCTTCATCTTTTCTTCCCCAATGAGAGTAAATTGACTGACAATTATGTCTTCCTGTTGCTCTAATCTCAAAATGCACAGTAACTCTTTTCAGAGAAATTACTGTATTATACTTTAAATGCATATTTGTATATATTTAGCATATATTTTCTATACTAAAACCAGGTCATGTGGTGGTGGAGTGAGGGCAGGGATTTTCAGCAGGATCATTTTACTCCAGCCTCAGAACCAAATGTATTTCAAATTTTGTAGGATTTCTACAGCAAATGGTAAAGGGAGACAGAACAAGGCATTGTTATAACAAAAGTTGAACTTTATTACAATCTAGTGACCACTCATAGTGGGCAAGATAAGATTGATCCAAGATCCAAAAGGGGAACATACAGGAGGGAGGCTCCTGGGTTGGGTCTGCTCTACTCTGGCTTGAGTATTTATTTTTCTTTTTTTAGACAGAGTCTTGCTCTGTCGCCCAGGCTGGAGTGCAGTGACATGATCTCAGCTCACTGCAACCTCCGCCTCCTGAATTCAAGCAATTCTCGTGCTTCAGCCTCCCAAGTAGCTAGGATTACAAGCGCACACCACCACTCCTGGATAATTTTCTGTATTTTTAGTAGAGACGGGGTTTTGCCATGTTGCCAAGGCTGATTTCTAACTCCTGAGCTCAGGCACTCTGTCCGCCTTGGCCTCCCAAAGTGCTAGAATTACAGGAATGAGCCACCGCATCTGGCCTTGGCTTGAGTATTATACACCTCAGGCATTTCATGCCTTTAAAGTCAGTGTATGTTCACATACAGTGTTATCCTACCTGGAATACCATTCTGAAATTTTCCACCTGGTAAGCATTTATTCATTCTTCAAGAGCCAAATAAATCCTGACCCCTAAGATTTCTCTTCTTTACTCTAATCTGACATTTATCTTTTTATCTCGAAAGTGTCATTGTCACATTAGCTACTTGGGGGAATTTTTTTTGTCTCTAAATTGCTATTAGTTAGACCAGTCCTCAATACTGTGGCATTGCTTTGATAACAACTGTAATTTTTTTTTCTCCACTTGTGGGTCTATGTCTATATATTCTAATGTTGGTAAAAAGAGAAGGAGGGAGGGATGAAGGAGGAGCAGCAGAAGGAGAAACAGAAAAAGGTCTTTTGGCTGGGAAGAGATTCATAAGGGGGTAGGAAACTGTGCTAAGATATTGCCAGCATACAATACCTCAGGTGGCCCACTTAATTTTGCTTCAGAGCAAGCATTGATTGGTCAACATCAGCATCCCATTGTAATGCATAAATTTTGGGAGTGACTTTTGGTAGGCACCATATAAAGTCTTGTTGTATACAAATTTATGTACTTTTATGTACATCAAGCGTAGTCCTTCATTCTCTGTTACCTCTTTTAGGAAAATAAAAATTCTCTGTTTAGTAATCACCAAATAAAACAGAATTTCTTTCAGTGAAGGATATATCCTTTCCTAGCTTCTTAATACATACTTGACATTTTCATTTAGCTTTGAGAAAATGTTAGTTTTCATGTTAAATTATGTGATTTGGTTTATCACAATGCATCAGTTTCAGTATTTATCATACTTTTCCAATTCAATATTTTTAACCTCTTTTGAATATTCTATTGAATATTAGAGGTACTGGTCAAATAGGACAATACAGTAGTTCTCCCTGTTTCCTCTTTGGAGTCATCTTCTATGATGTTAGCAAATATTTACTTGAAATAACTACGGCAGGACTGATTTTTTTTTTCTTTTTTAAAGTAAGAACCTGAAAAGCACAGTTATAGATTTGTTTTCTTAATACAAAGTAAAAACATTTGTGAACCTAGCTTTCTTGCCAATATTTCCCACGATTTTAGACTATTACCTTATAAAATACTCTACATAGACAATAGAATATCTGTGACTACATAACCTTTAAACAGTTAGATGTAGAATAGTAATATCTAAGATGTTTTGCTTTGATTAAAAACACTATTGTATTTTTAACCAGAAATATGTACAGATATCATAAATATCATAAATAGAGTATTTTAAGCACTAAGTCCTGTTTAACCTCATTTAAGTTGAGGATCATTTCAAGTGATAGCGAAAGTAATCTTTCAGTAGAGAAGAGTGTTATGAGAAATAATCCTTCCTGTGTGAATCTTCCCACCAGTATTAGTTTTCATGACATATAGAAAATAAATTTAATTGCCTATATAGAGAAATAGAAACGTTTTGGCCATTGTGTATTTTTACATCACAAAGGGAGAAAGTCATATTCAATTAAATTACTTTGAATAGGCAAAACCTTCCTAAGACATATACATTTGATTTTTTTTTAACTAAAGGAAAGATTGTATCTAAAAAATCAATTTAGGCCTATTTTGTCGTATTTATTTTTGAGAATTTCAATAAAATTTCCTCCTAAAACCAAAAAATATTACATTTATTGAGCATTTACTATGTGTCAGGTCTTTACTGAGTGATTTTCCTGCTTTAGCTCATCTGCTTCTCCCAAAAATTTTGTGAGGTGATATTTAACCCTGTTATATAGCCAAGGTTTAGAGAAAGTAAATGATGGACCCTAAATCAAATAAAGAATAGATGGCACAATTTTTATTTGGGTAATCTGACCTAACAGCTTGCATGCTTAATAATTGACCATAAAATATGTTTTCTAATTCTTTTCTGTGAAGGAAGAGAGAAAAATAATTGATAATTGAGTGGAATGAGAACATGTTCTGTTTGCTATAAGAAGACTTATGAATTGAAATATAAAAGGATTTACCTGTACATATTTAAATATGTATGTTAAGTCGCTAAGCCTACATGAAACATACTTAATTTTCCTATCCACTTGACTCTAAGTAATTTCATACAAAATATTACTGTCATATTACTGTCATATTACTATCATTCTAAAAAATGTTTGAATAAATGGAATGGTCAATTGCATAATTGGTCTCAGTCCTTACCCCACCCTGCATTCACACCTTCACTATGGACTCAACATGAATGTAGTTTATTTCCCTGTCTGCTGATATTGAGCTTGGTTAATATCAAGCTCAATATCTTTCTATGACTGAAGGCATATGTATGCATGAATCACAGTATTATCATGGTATCACGTAAAAGGTTAATAGAGTTCTGGAAGGAGCTGTACATTACACTTCTAAGTCTGCTCTTACTGTATAACTTTAGAAAAGTCTTTTCATCTTTCTGATCTTCAGTTTTGTCATTGAAAAGTAAGAATTAAAAACAGATTATGTATATATTTATATATAATGTATATATTTCTGTTTATACTTTAATACTCCGTATGTCTTGGCATAAATAGATTCTCTTCTTTCTCTCCATTTCATAAATATGTACAAAAATAATTATAAATTATATAATAAATCATTATTATATTTTTTAAAGCAGGTAACAGAACTGATGAATTATGGATGCTGCAGACAAATCTTTCTTTCTTTTCTTTTCTTTTCTTTTCTTTCTTTCTTCTTTCTTTCTTTCTTTCTTTCTTTCTTCTTTCTTTCTTTCTTCTTTCTTTTTCTTTCTTTTCTTTCTCTTTCTTTCTTTTTGTTATGGAGTCTCATTCTGTTGCTCTGTTGCCCAGTTTGGAGTGCAGTCGTGGAATCTTGACTCACTGGAAAGAGAGAAGTAAATACCCACTGGATCCTGATATAATTTCTTGAGTTTCAAGATATCCAACATTTTACCTGTGTCTGCTGTACATCAATCAGAAAATGTAGGCCATTTTTTCCACTATAGTATGGAATGTTACATAAAACTCAGAAGTCTTTCTAATAGGCTCAGATTTGGTTCAAATAATGTTTACCCAGTTTTGATGTTTACAAATGACTTCACATCTAGAAGTCATCTTAGATCTCATCTTCTCCCTTTCCTGTCACATTGAAACACGTGCCAGACCTCATATATTTTTTTAAATATGACTTATCTTTTTCTTCCATTTGTCTCTATCAACAGTAGCCTAATTTAAGATCTAATCAGATTGACTATGGTAATAATATCTTAATAAGTTTTTCCTATTGACATTAATTCATCACTACAACTAATTAAAGGGTTATTGTGAGAATTAATTAAAATAATAGATGTGGGTGCTTAGCATATACTGTATACTCATAATATTGGACACGATGTGTACCAAGAGCAATACTGATAGCAATAATCATTTTTTGAAAATATGATTCTCTTAAATATATCAAGGCAATCAATGCTTTATCGAAAGCAAATAAGTAATTCAGTACCATTTCAGTGGTTGTAGAAATATCTCCAGTTCAAGGAAATTTGTTTAGATCACCAGCTTTACCTGAAACACCTAATTTGTTCAAAAGGACTATCATGGAATGTTTTTGTTTAGATTTGGAAGTTGTTAAGCTCTGTTGATGCCATATTCTTAAAGATCATCTAAATACCACTTAGATGGTTCATCCTTGGTGCTTCTCTGCATGTTGCTTGTGCCTACATGTTAATTGCATGAATCTAAATGTAGCTAAATTGCATGTCAATTAACAACAGAAATACTTTCTGAGAAATGCATCATTAGGCAATTTTATCTGTGCAAACAGCATAAAGTGTACTTATACAAACCTATATAGTATTGCCTACCACACACATAGGTTATATGGTATGGCCTGTTTTCCTAGGTTACAAACCTTTACAGCATGTTTTTGTACTGAATACAGTAAGCAATTGTAACACAATGGTAAGTCTTTGTACATCTAAACATATCTAAACATAGAAAAGGTATAGTAAAAGTAAGATATAATCTTATGCAAACACGTTTATATATGCAATCAACATTGATCAAAATGTCATTATGTGGCACATTTAGATTTTCACCAAAATCATCAAAAGTGAACAGGTGATTATCATATTCAATATTTATTTGAAAAATGTTACAAAAAGTGGAAAGATTTAATCACTTATTAAGTCTTGGAGCAAACTGTTCAAAAGTAAACATATTTTCAATACAAAAATAATCATTAACAGTTTACCCTATTTTGACAAAGTAAATGCTTTATTCAAATATTATCCAAGTAATATTTTATAAATCTAACTGCACTTGTAGTATCAATACTTTAATGAATGACATTTTTTCTTACTACAAATATAAAGGGTGCTGATAGTTGATATATTTAATTCTCAATTTGACAAGAACATTGTCTTGAGTAGTATCATAGTTATTTCTGGGTTACGGTCATGACTCCAGTGAAGCTGCATTAAAAACAAAACAGAGAGAGAGAGAAAGAGAGAGAGAGAGAAATGGGTGGAGATACCAGGCATCCATTTCTTTGATGATCTGGCAAAGAAAGTTCCATTGAAAATTCATATTATAATTTTAAAGCTAATGTATACTACATTGAATTATAGAAACAAGACGGTATGACGAAGAAAGAGCATCTTTGCCTAGAAATCATGCAAAATTTTTAAACATTATGGAAACTATGAAAGGGAGATGAATTACCTATTGCTTTTAAATATCAACTGACACTATAAGAAGCAAGTTGTGTAAGAAATAGCCATTTTTAATCAGTGGAAAGTAATCTAGCAATCTGCTAAAGTGATAAGCAGAGAAAGAAAATGTTGCAGTATTCTATCATCAATGTCAATAAAACAATTAAATGCAGTGCAATGACTCATAGCCTAAGAATAAATGTATCATGGAAATAGCTTCTTTTTTTTTTTTTTTTTTTTTTTTTTTTTTTTTTAATGTAAAATGTTGCCTTAGTCTCCTGGAAAAATTAATTAAATGTAAATGCATATTTTCATCACACCTAAAGTGAGTGCCACAACCTCAAGGTAGAATGTAATAACCTGATTGAAGCCTGCTACATAAAGTGGAAAGACTTAATCACGTGTGATACCTGGCCATACTGGCTCTCATTCCCTAGCATAATCTGTGAGATTTAAGTGTCTGTGTGTATCCGTGTGAGAGAGAAAAAGAGAAAGAAAGAAACTACTTGTGGAATTGAACACGCACATGCACACCCATACAATCTTCAGACACTGTTTTTACGTGCTTTGGAATTTTGGATCAATGGTTGAAAGCTTTACTACCTAGAAACACAGTCAGCACTTTTGAAACAGACAAAAAGAAAGCCATATTCAAATGTAGACAATAGGTTTTCTAAAGAACAACTCCTAACAAAGTAATCAACTGCCTTCAGAGAAAATGCTACGGATGATGATCAAAAGCAAGGCAGCCATGTGAACAGAAGACAGGATGAGCTTGAAGTCATGTTGTATCAACCTAGTCTATTCTTGTGGTGTCACACAGACCATATTTTTGTAACACCCTAGTTTCGGATTTGTGTAATTTGTTCTACTCACTGAAATTGTAAAGACAATTTTGAAATTAAAATAGAAAAAATAGAGTTTGTTTTAGTAACAAGGTTATGATATACTCTCCTTCTAATAACCGTTATGTCAGTATCAAAAACCAAAAACCAAAAATTAATGAAAATGTTCTTTACAACAAATATTCTTTCATTAGCACAACAAAATGTAGCACATTTCTAATTACAATGAGTTGCCAAAGTGGAAGATTAATTATCTGAAATAAAATGAGCTACAAATGCTTAATTAGTTAAGACAGTGCTTTTATTCTCTCGCATTTCATTATAGTTCACTCATTTACATTACTTTATTTGAATTTTGCCATTTTCTTGCTGTACTGTCAAATAGTTCACTTACTTAAATAGTGCAAAATGCAAGTTTTGCGTAGTGTTAAAAACCATGTTAACTTGAAATTCTTTGTCAATTTGTGTTAATATATGTATGAGTCTAATTTTTAATAGCAAAGAGACTCTTTTCAAAAAAAGACACTTATGCAGTCAACAGACATATAAAAAAAAAAGCTCATCATCACTGGTCATTAGAGAAATGCCAATCAAAACCACAATGCGATACCATCTTATGCCAGTTAGAATTGTGATCATTAAAAAGTCAGGAAACCACAGATGCTGGAGAGGATGTGGAGAAATAGGAACTCTTTTACACTGTTGGTGGGGGTGTAAATTAGTTCAACCATTGTGGAAGACAGTGTGTTGATGCCTGAAGTATCTAGAACCTGAAATACCATTTGATCCAGCAATCCCATTACTGGGTATATAACAAAAGAATTATAAATCATTCTACTATAAAGGCACATGCACACATATGTTTATTGCAGCACTATTCACGGTAGCAAAGACTTGGGACCAACCCAAATGCTCATCAGTGGTATACTGGATAAAGAAAATGTGACACATATACACCATGGAATACTATGGAGCCATAAAAAAGGATGAGTTCATGTCTTTGCAGGGACATGGATGAAGCTGGAAACCATCATTCTCAGCAAACTAACACAGGAACAGAAAACCAGATACCACATGTTCTCACTCATAAGTGGGAGTTGAATAATGAGAACATTTGGGTACAGGGAGGGGAACATCACACACTGAGGCCTGTTAGAGGGTAGGGGGTAAGGGGTGGGATAGCATTAGGAGAAATACCTAATGTAGATGACAGGTTAATGGGTGTAGCAAACCACCATGGCACATGTATACCTATGTAACAAACCTGCACCTTTTGCACATGTATCCCAGAACTTAAGTATAAAATAAAAAAGAAATTAGATGATCTGCATGCATGACCAACACAAAATAACTTAGTGCTTTTTGCTTATGAGAACATAGAAAACATGGCTGTGGGTGACAGCTAATTTCCTCTCTCCTCCTTCTGACTTGCAGCTAGTAATGCATAGTGATACTCAAATATTATTTAGAAAAATTAGTCATAAACATGAAAAGAACAAAAAATAACCAAGTTATCAATTATAGGCTAATTAAAGGAATTGGACATGCATTTCTGCTATTGAAGAAGAAGAGTGTAATGGTGGCCTACCCATTTTGTATGAAAAACATTTATACACCCAAAAATGTGTTATAAAATATATATGTTTTCTGAGATTAGAAAAATAAATTTTGCTTTTAGCATATGTGAGCATACCATATGGAATTCATTTTCATCACTTTGATGCTTTTAAAAAATGTTTCTTGAACAAATACTTGGGGAGTTTGATATGGAGATGTAAAAATCTTGAATGTATATTTTTATTCTTTACTATTAAAAGAGTCCAAAGTAATTTAGAAACAATACTGAACAGTATAGTTAGGAACTAAGACCATGTAATATATAAAATTTCCCCATTTTTTCATGAATATAGGTCTTTTTACAACTTTTGTTCCGTGTAAAGCCTCATGTGTATATCAGTTAACTCTCACATTTTAGTTGGTATGTTCTTTCTTTTTCCTGACTATTTTTAGTTTACTCCCATAACTTTGAAATTCCCAAAAATCCCTATAGCCCACTCTTAGACTTCTCTTTCATTTTCATAAATTTTTTTCTTAATTTTTTTTAGTACTCTAAATGGTGGCATTCTCTTAAATATGTATTAGAAAAAATGTATGAAGCCAAGAATCAGATTTGGAGAAATATAAATGTGCTTATATTTGTTCCTTATTTATTGTTATAGTCATTTAAATAACTTTAATTTTCTATATATTAGGATAATTAGAATCATTCCAGTTATTTCATACAATTTCATTATTTTTAAATGTTTAAAATCTTTACATGTGTATTTTTCCTTTGCCATTTTCTCTTGTAATTATCCAGTAAGTCATCTTTCTCCCATGTTGTACAAAGAGTTTTTCTTTTTTTACTGAATGAAAATTTCAAAAAATTGTTGGAAAAGACTGTTTATTGTTAGTTGCATCAATAAAGAAAATCACCTTTTTCTATGCTTTTTTCCAAAATATATTTGTGTGATAAAAGTGTGTCAAGCCCTTAGACGTGGATGATTGGTTCACAGTTTTTAAACTGCGAAAAAATCACCTTGGGCTAGGCACAGTGGCTCACGCCTGTAATTGCCGCACTTTGGCAGGCTGAGGCGGGTGGATCACCCAAGGTCAGGAGTTTGAGACCAGCCTGACCAACATGGTAAAACTTCGTCTCTACTAAAAATAATAATAATAATAATAATAATAATAATAATAATAAATTAACTGGCATGGTGGCTTATGCTTGTAGTCCCAGCTACTCGGGAGGCTGAGGCAGAGGAATCACTTGAACCCAAGAGGCCAAGTTTGCAGTGAGCCGAGATTGCACTATTGCACTCCAACCGGGGCAACAAGAGCAAAAAACTGTCTCAAAAAAAAAAAAAAAATCACCTTGCTCCCTTCCTAAAAATGCTTCTAGATCTACTGTCTATAAATTCCAATTCAATATAATGAAATAGAACCAATGAACATGCATTTTTGAAGAGTACATATGTGATTATGATCAATGCCACTTGAACCACACTGTGAAAATCAATGAAATAAGAGAAAACGTTGCACTGTTAAGCTTACATTTTCCTCTCCTCCAGGTTTTTTCTGTTGTGTACATTAGTAGTATCCCTAAAACATAGAACAATTACCTCAAAAGGTAAATCAGTATATAATAAATGATTCACTCATGTAGATGATACTGAGAATATTTATACACATTGATTTCTGTACCTGTATAGAAATGACATAATACTCTTCTCTGATCATACTGTGACTTTTCAAAGATACGATCTAGTGCAATGAAAATTGCACTAAAGCTTAAATCTTAGTTTTTAATGTTCAGATAGTTAAGTTTGGTAATGGATTTCATTGGGTATTCTCAATGGAAATATGAAGGGATTATAACCCTCAGTCATAAATACAATTTCAACTATTTAACATTGGAAAGACAGGTCCATATATGGTGAAGGTTGATTATCCTGTCAGCTTTTGCTCTGTTCCCTTGGAAATTCTGCTTCTCCTTAGGGTTTTCTTGTTTGGATTATGATAACAACCAGAGACTGAATCTCATAGATCACAGCTTCTTCTTCCAAGGATCTGACTCAGCACAGATTATACATAAAGTGAAATATAAAGCAAATTAATAATACTATAAATATCTCATATTGTGTCCTGGGTTATTTCTTATGCAAACAATGCTGACACTGTTCTATGGTAAAATATTGGTCTTTCTCATAGGTTGCAATCTAGGACAGGTGTGCCTGTAAGAGTCCTGGTTTACACAAGTGTGATTACTAATGGTAGTTCTTTTCAATCTCAAACATCCTAGTTAAGATGATCAATATATGATTTCTCTACCTATGTATTTCTTCGAACCTACTTTCTATTATATATCTCCTAGTGTTTTTTCTTTTATATTTCCCAGTAGGCCTGTATGTGGAAGAAACAATTTTATTCCCATGGCTCATCAATCATAGAGTTTTAGTCCCTTTGAAACTAAGACTAACAGAGCAATTTAGCCTCTGTGACAATCCTAATATCTTGTCCACGCAGTTCACGTTCTCTTACATGATAAATAGAAATCTAATTATTGATTTTAGAGAATGACTTAGATTGGTAATTAGCTAATACAAAATGAATATGTTGTGTGCACAATAAATAAAATATCTGCATAATATAAAGATAAAGTGGCTGAAGCATAATGGCCAGTGGAAGAAAAAGAAGTAAAAGAGGGTAGAGAGGTGATCAAGAGCCAGGGCATAGAAGGTTTTTAAATCTAGTAGAGTTAGATTTTATTGTGCTGGGAACCCACAAAGAGACTGGAAGATAATACAATCTCATTTACACTTTATTATGATTATTCAGAAGAATAGATTGCAGAGAATGAAAAAATTAACTAAGAACCAATGGCATTAATTTAGATTACAGAAGATGGTAGTTTAAACTATTGTGGTTTTCATAAAAAACAAGGAGAAATAAACAGGTTCAAAGCCATTTCGAAGCTAGAGCTATTGAGATTTGTGGAGGCACGGGTACAGAAAAAGCATCTAAAGAGGTAAATCAGCGGAAGCTCCTGTAAGATGGTAGGTTAGGATAGAGGAGAAATTAGAAGTTCTGTTTTGCTTTCATTAGTTTTGATATACCTATTAGAGATCACAAGGCTATAAAGTCAAAAACACTGTTTAATATATAAATCTGCTGTTCTAGAGATAAGTTAGTGCTAAGAGATACTTATATGTCATTAGTGTATCAGTGTTAATTTCTGGAATCTGTTCCAGGATTGGCCCTAGCATTCAGTCATTATAGATTGTGCAGAAAGTGCCCATGCTTCTGAAATATTCTTTACCTACTCCTTGTTTCTTTAAACTTACCTATTTTATATCTCACTACCCTGAAGCTTTCTTTTCACTAATACACTAAATACAAATAAATACCATGCTAAATAATAAAGACATACATGTTAATGCCCTTAAGTAGATGGTCTTTTGACTAACCCTACTGTAATAGACTTGCTGGTTCATCAAACATTTTCTGCTTCATTTTTGTGTATACTGACTGGTGGTCGTGGCATGCTTCATGCTCTCAACATGTTGTCTACTTACTTGTTTGCACAGGCAAAATGAAACTTAATGCCTACTGAAACTTGGTTGTATTTGCTATATTTCTTATGGCAGCTTCACTGGCTACCTAATTGTATAGTTGAATTAAACATTTAGACGTCATATAAATATGAAAATAGTGTTGCATATTTGAAACTTCATTTGAATAATATACAAGTATTCAACAATGGTAATTTAAAAATTATTATGGTCAAATTAGATATGGGCCAAAATATCAATAAAAGACTGGAACATTTTAAAAATACTAAAATTGTTCTGTATTTACAATCTTTTATAAGTGTCTAAATTTTTGTTCCACTTTAAAGAAAGTGATACTAATACTCATAGCGATACTCATAGTACTATGATACTCACTATGTCATAGTACTGTGAGTATCACGATGTCAAAGAGAGTATCTTTGATACTTAGTGTCAAAGTATCTTTGATACTTAGTATCAACGAAAGTGGTACTAATACTCATAGTCATTATATCATTGGCTATTTATGCAAAAACAACAGTTTACAAATGAGAATAAGCAGAACTACATTAAAAGATTGGTCTTACATCAAAGGTTGACAAATCAACACATATTTGTGTGTTTTAAATTAAAGCAACCTGTTTAACATATTCAGGTATTATTTGTATAATTTGCTGCCTCAACTGACTTTGTAAAACCAACCACTGCTTGAATAACATCAAATAATAGGGCTTTTATTATACTTCAAGAGATGTTCAGTAGGGTCTACTAATTCCTAAAATTTAAGAGATTTTTAAAATACTGTAAAAAGAAAAATGTTTTAAAAGATAGGCCTTTCAGATAACATATGTATAGATATACATATACACACACTATCTATTTAGCATGAGTGCCTAATCTAACAATTCCACATTTGGATACGTTTGTCCACATTTGCTGGCTTCATGTCATCCTCTCCCACTCACTGTGAAACTTATTTGAATCATCAACTATATGAGTGATCTTAAGAGCACCAATTGTATTTTCAATTTTTATCTATTGACAACATGACCTCTATCACATGAGACTGTGGCAGTTCTTCCCTTGAAACATTATCTGTCCTCATTTTCTGTAACAATCTTGCTTTTGCTTTACTTCCTACCTTCTGGATATACATTAAGGATTTTCTTCCTGCTCCTTAAATGTTAGTAATCAATAGGGTCTTATAAGAGAACTTCTTGCTTCTTTTCTCTCTCCACATACCTCATTCTTCAAGTCTCATGGTTTCAAGTGATCTCTATATATTTAATGTCTCTTACTCTAAACAAGGATAGATTAACATCCTGGGCAATAGTCTTGACCATCCTACTGCTAACTTAACATGGTATATGGATGTCCTATGGGCATCTGAAAGGAAAATTTAAGGGAAAATAAATCCGGTCAAGGATAATAAAAACATTCCTAAAAAGAATATAAAATTAAAATATCATAACATAAATTCAACATATGTTTTCAACATATGAAAACATTCACAACATAAATACAAAGTAAAAACATTCCCAAAAAGAATAGAAGTTTTTTTTTTTTTTTTAAACTGGTAATATGATGTATTTTAATGATATAGCTATTGGAGGGAATGACATTGGTTAAAAGAGAGATGGCTAAGCTAGTGGAGCAGAAGAGGGTGCAGAAACAGATCCACAACATATATACACATATGATTTATAGAAATGGTAATACTCAAGATTTTCTTAATAACTTTTTCTGAGTTTATTGAATATGAGGAAAATCAAACTTGATCTTTATATCACATCATAGATAAAACAAATAACTCCACATACACTTTGGATTTGAATGTAAATATGTATATATATATATATATATATATATATATTACAGCTTTTAGAGTAAATCATAGTAGCAAATCTTTGTGACATTAAGATAAACAAAGATGTTATAAAGACAATACAAAATACTGGCCATAAAGTATAAAATGGTTAGAATCATGAATTAATGAAGAAAAACTTTCAAAACCAACACTTTCATCACTAAGTAGTTTTCAATGAAGAGTTTACAAAATAAAGTTATCTACTGGGAAATGTGGGCTACTTGAAGTCCTTTCATTCATTCAACAAATATTTATCGAGGCTATATTATGTATCAGGCACTGTTCTATTGAATGCATAAGAATAGTTAATAAGATAAAAATCTCTGTTCTCATATAATTTAGATCTTATATGGAAAGACTGTGAATAGAAAATAAAAATTGTATAAATATAATATGTACATATATCACATATTAATTATGATGCATTTGATCTCATATATGCAGATATAAAATATGCATATGTGTTTATGTATACACATACACATAGTGATGCTTGCTGGGGAGAAGATAAAGGGATGTAATTTGAATAGGGGTGTTGTTATGGACTGAATTTTTGTGTCCACCTCAAATTCATATGTTAATGCTCTAACTTCCAACATGATGATATTGGAAGTGGGTCCTTTGGGAATTAATTAGGTTTCGATGAAGTCACAAAAGTAGGACCTCCATTGTGGGATTAGTGTCTTTATAAATAGAGAAAAAGAGACCAGAGTTCGTTTTCTCTCTCTCTCTCTCTCTCTCTCTCTCTCTCTCTCTCTCTCTCTCTCTCTCTCCCTCTTCATCATGTGGGGAAAGAACAAGAAAGTGGCCATGTGCAACTCAGGAAGAGAACCTTCACCAGAAATGAATCTGCCAGCACCTTGATCTTGGACTTCCCAGGTTTCTAAACTATGAGAAATAGAAATATTCCAGGAAGAGGGAGTAGAAAATTCAAAGGTCCTGAGGCAAGTGTTTGACAAGCATATTCAAAAACTTACCAGGAAGTCAGATTGACTGGAGGGAGTGAGCAGAGATAAGAATAGAATAATGTTAGGTGTCAGAGGTAACTGGGTAGTTAGGTCACATAGAGCCATATAGGCCCTTGTAAGGACATCAAACATTGGAGTGTTTTGATAGGAGTGATGGTATGTTTGTTTGATTTTAACTTGATTGTTCTGACAGCTGTGTAGAGAATAAACTAAGGGTAGTAATCATAGAAGCAGGAAGAATAGTAAGGGAGCAATTATAAAAATCTAGGCAAGATAAGAAGCATATGAAAAAACGTTCAACATCACTAATCATCAGAGAAATGCAAATTAAAACCTCAGTGAGATATTACCTTACACCAGTCAGAATGACTATTATTAAAAAATCAAAATGTAACAGATGTTGGCAAGGATGCAGACGAAAGGAACGTTTACATACTGTTGGTGGGAATATAAATTAGTAAAACCTCTATAAAAAACAGTGTAAAGATTTCTCAAATAACTAAAAACAGAACTATCATAGATCCAGCAATCCCACTACTGGGTATCCATACAAAGAAATAAGCTATTAAATAAAAAATACTCTTGCACTTGTATGTTTTTCACAGCCTATTCACAATAGCAAATATATGGAATCCACATAAGTTCCCATCAGGGGAGGACTAAATAAAGAAAATATGGTGTATATATACAAAGAAATACTACTCAGTCATAAAAAAGGAATGAAATAATGTATTTTGCAGTAACATGGATGAAACTGAAAGCCATTATCTTAAGTGAAATAGAAAAGAAAGTCAAATATCACATGTTCTTACTTACATGTGGGAGATAAATAACGTGTACACGTGGACATAGAGTGTGGGATAATAGCCACTGGAGACTCAGAATGGTAGGAGGATGGAAAGGGGGTGGAGGATGAGAAATTTATGAGTACAGTGTTATTTATTCTGGTGATAGTTCTACTAAAAGCCCAGACTTCACCACCATGCAATACATGCATGTAACAAAACTGCACTTGTACCCCCAAAATCTTTTAAAAAAAAATGCAGGCAAGAGATGATGATGTTTTGGAGCAGCAATCATGGAGGTGGTTTGATGTAGGCACTTTATGGATATATTGTGACGATGGAGCTCTGGTACAGTTCATGGATAAAATGTACAGTTGGAAAAAATGAGGTGTTCATCATGGTTCTTATGACTCAGGGCCTGAACATTTGAAAGAACAGTGTTACATACTGAGATAATGCAGAGAGAAAAGCAAGGTTTTTAATGGATAGTTAAGAGAAAAATTAGAAATTCTGTTTTGATATGTTCAATTTGAGATGTGTATTACACAGTAAGATAAACAAATTGAGAATTCACAGGAGAGATTGGGGTGGAAATAAATGTTGGGAATTGCATGCCCAAACAACACTTAAAGTTGTAAGACTTTGTGCAATCCACAAAATAAAAGATGTGGAGAGAGAAAAAATAATAAGAGCTGTAAGGACTGAGTCCTTGGGCACAACATGTAGTGTTCAGGGTGAGGAAGAAACAGTGAAGAGGAACAGAATCCAAAATGGCCCAACAGAAGGAAAAATGTTAAAACATAAAGCCCAGTGAGAAAATGTGCCAAGGAAGACCGGGTACTCAACAAGATTAAATACTGCTAAGAAATAAGAATTTACCATTGGTCTTAGTAGTATGAAGTTCAGTGGTGACTTTGTTAATGACCAGTGGATTGACGGGGATTACAGTTTGATTGGAGTGAGTTCAAGAAAATGGAAGAAGATGCTCCAGAGACAGCAATGACTGACAGCTTCTGGGAGGTTTTCTATAAAAAGAAGCAGAATGGTTAGGTAGTTGTTCAGATGGGCAGGAGACAAATGCACAGGGTAAGAGCAATAATAGAATAGAGCAGTAGACAGGAAAAGTTGATGAATAGAAGAAATCTTAAATATTTGAGGGTATAAGTGTGATGGAGCTAAAATGTTGCTGCTTGTGCAATCTCATATATAAGAAAGACATGAGAGTTCATTGAAATTATTGCTGGTGTTTACAATTTGATATTTTCAAGATACTCGAAATAAAAACCCCAGGCAAAACAAAGAATCAGAGCATGTTTGAGGTTTTGAAATATAAATATATTGCATTATGTATCAACTTTATGCTTAGTTGTTCAAAATTTTGAAAAAAAAGTTTCTTTTATGATGTTGAAAACCACATTTGCAACTCTCATCTCTCTCCACACACCATGAATCTCTCCCAAATGCAGACCTTCCATTGACATCAAAGAAATAATTTCACATGGAATCAATAGGACTGGGTTAAGAACTGAACCCAAATAAAATGCAGATATTGCAGGTATATTGAGAGATGTGGCAGACCATATATTCAGTAGACTTCTGCAAATGTATAGGAAGTTCATTCTGGAAATATATCTTTTGATAAACAAGTTGAAATTGTTATTGAAAATTTTACCAAAATGCATGCATGCACTATTTATTTTTACAATAAGCCAATACACCTGTGTTATTCGATATCAAGCAAAATCAGAATTTTACTCCCTTCTTATATAGATACATTCAGATTTTGCATTATTTAAAATGTTATAAAATTTATTTAAAATATATATATATTTCTAGATTTCTGTGTATATGCATTATCAAACATATTAAAATATTTTGAAATTTTAATTCTCTTTAGTTATTTAAAATAATTTTAACTGTGTTACATATTAAATTCAAAAATTATATTTTTAATTATATTTTTAATTTTTAAATTTTATTTATTTATTTATTTTGACACGGAGTCTTGCTCCTTCACTAATCTGGAGTGCAGTGGCTTGATCTCGTTCACTGCAACCTCTGCTTCCCGGGTTCAAGTACTTCTCCTGCCTCAGCCTCCCGAGTAGCTGGGATTACAGGTGTGCACCACCACACCCAGCTAATTTTTGTATTTGTAGTAGAGACAGGGTTTCATCATGTTGATGAGGCTTGTCTCGATCTCGTGACCTCATGATCTGCCCGCCTCGGCCTCCCAAAGTGCTGGGATTACGAGCGTGAGCCACTGCACCCAGCCTAATTATTATATTATTACTGAACACAAGGCAATGTACCAGAAGCTATCAAAACTCACATATAAACATGACTACTAGTAGGACAGAAAGGTAATTATGAACAGTGGAGAGTTATGTAGTATTGGAAAATGTACATATACAATAATGCTAATATTTATATATAACAAAAATATACATGTAAGTTTAAAAGTTGGGTAAAATAAAATATAATTTATAATTTCTTTACTGATGACATTCATTTTTCTAGAAAGACAAATTAAAATTTGAAAAGAAATAGTAGGAGTTTTATAATTCTTACCTTTAGGCTCAAAAATATATATCACAAAGACAGAATTATTTCACAAAATGTCAATCATTTCATTCTTACCATCCATTTCATAGCTTACTGAATCATTTTAATTCATATAAACTACAGATCCTTTATGTAGAAAGCACATACCATTAAGATAAACAATAACTAAAAACAAATCTAGCTAGTGTGTTATGTATCTGTTAAAATGTTGACTCTCAAATGTTAAAAATAAAAATGAAATGTTCATGCTCTTCTTAATTTATTCCCTTTTCTCTCTATCTCTGTCTCTAGTTTTCTTTCTCTCTTACCTTAGCTTTGTTAACTTGATTGTTACGGATCCATACCAAAAATATATTGCTGTCCATTCAATTACATATTTCTCCTGAGAACAAAATATTATTTTCACAAAGAATAATGCTATGCAAAATAACAGGAAACATACTATAAATAAAGTCTCTTTTTATTTGCATAATTTTTTATACTTTTTTATACTTTTTTATTTTTTATACTTTTAATTTTTTTGTACTTTTATACTTTTTTATACACTGGGATACATGTGTAGCACGTGCAGGTTTGTTACACAGGTATACACATGCCATGGTGGTTTGCTGCACCCATCAACCCATCATCTACATTAGCTATTTCTCCTAATGCTATCCGTCCCCTAGCCACCCACCCCGCAAGAGACTCCCATGTGTGATGTTCTTCTCCCTGTGTCCATGTGTTCTCTTTGTTCACCTCCCACCTATAAATGAGAACATGCAGTGTTTGGCTTTCTGTTCCTGTGTTAGCTTGCTGAGAATGATGATTTCCATCTTCATCCATGTCCCTGAAAAGGACATAACCTCATCCTTTTTTATGGCTGCGTAGTATTCCATGGTGTATATGTGCCACATTTTCTTTATCCAGGATATTATTGATGAGCATTTGGGTTGGTTCCAAGTCTTTGCTATTGTGAATAATGCTGCAATAAACATATGTATGTATGTGCCTTTATAGTAGAATGATTTATAATCTTTTGAGTATATACCTAGTAATGGGATTGCTGGATCAAATGGTATTTCTGGTTCTAGATCTTTGAGGAATCACCACACTGTCTTCCACAATGGCTGAACTAATTTACATTCCCACCAACAGTGTAAAAGCGTTCCTATTTCTCTACATCCTCTCCAGCATCTCTTGTTTCCTGACTTTTTAATGATCACCATTCTAACTGGCATGAGATGGTATCTCATCGTGGTTTTGATTTGCATTTCTCTAATGACCAGTGATTATGACCTATTTTTCATACGTTTGTTGGCCACAAAGGTATCTTCTTTTAAGAAGTTTCTGTTAATATACTTTGTCTACTTTTTGATGGGATTGTTTCTTTTTTTCTTGTAAATTTAAGTTATTTGTAGATTTGGATATTAGCCCTTTGTCAGATGGATAGATTGCAAAAATTTTCTTCCATTCTGTAGTTTGCCTGTTCACTCTGATGATAGTTTCTTTTGCTGTGTGGAAGCTCTTAAGAAAAATTTAGTGCTGTTACCAAAACATTGGTTTTGTGTATGAAAACCTAAATAGCCATAAAGAATGGCATCTTAACAGTTTGTGAATCTGTCAAATATATTTGTGAGCACTTTATTAATTTTCAAGGTAAATATTTCCTTAAGAAAAAAATTTCAAGTTTATGGTTTGAGAAATACATGAAAAGCTCATGGATTATAATTTTACCCAGTATCAAAAATATTGAAAGTAATTATTAGTACACATATAATTTCTGTTTTCTAATTTCTACTTTTAAGTGGCATAAGGTTATTATCTAAAAGTTATGCCAAATTTGTAATGTAATGGTTATATTCTAGAATGAATACATGGGAAAGAAATCTACAGCTGTAAAACAGTAGTCTACAATATTTTATTTGTTCACACATATTATGTTGATGTTTGTTTTTACAACTTTCACTCCTTTTTATTCATGTGTAATGCCTGTACACAATAGGACAAAATAAATAACTCCCAGATTTTTAAACTTTTAAGTTAAATTCTCCATTAGTTTACTTAACTTATTATTAAAAATCAGATTCTTGTGAATTTGTACCAGTTTTGTGCAACATAAAAAGGTAAAGAAACTATTTGTAGCTATATTTTTAGAATGCATACATTTGTAGAGTAATATAAATTATGTAAAATTGTGCCGAGACCAGCGGGGTCGGGGAGACCCTAACCCAGGGGAACTAGAGGAATTAAAGACACACACACAGAAATATAGAGGTGTGAAGTGGGGAATCAGGAGTCTCACAGCCTTCAGAGCTGACAGCCCCAAACAGAGATTTACCCACATATTTATTAACAGCAAACCAATCATTAGCATTGTTTCTATAGATATTAAATTAATTAAAAGTATCCATTATGGGAAATGAAGAGATGGTCGGAATTAAATGAATAGTTTGGGCTAGTTAACTGCCACAGAAACACTCCCTTAAGATACAGTTGGCTCATGCTAATTGTTTGTGGCTTAGGCATCACGCTACCTGACTTCAAACTATACTACTCGGCTACAGTAACTAAAACAGCATGGGAACTGAACAATGAGATCACTTGGACTCCGGAAGGGGAACAAAACACACCGGGTCTATTATGGGGAGGGGGGAGGGGGGAGGGGGGAGGCATTGCATTGGGAGTTATACCTGATGTAAAGGATGAGATGATGGATGCTGACGAGTTGATGGGTGCAGCACACCGACATGGCACAAGTATACATATGTAACAAACCTGCACGTTATGCACATGTACCCTAGAACTTAAAGTATAATTAAAAAAAAAAAAAAAAGAATGCCTTTAAGCGGTTTTCTGCCCTAGGCAGGCCAGGCGTTCCTTGCCCTCATTCCTGTAAACTCACAACCAACATTCCAGCTTGGGCGTTAGGGCCATTAAGAACATGTTGTAACGCTGCAGAGATTTTGTTTATGGCCAGTTTTGGGACCAGTTTATGGCCAGATTTTGGGGGGCTTGCTCCCAACAAAATTGTTTATTAAAAATTGAGAAGATTAATAGTAATGAACATATATATGTGTGTATATATATATATGTATATATATATATATATTTGATAAAGAAAAGGGAAAAATAGCAATGTTTAAAGGACAGGTTAGGAAAAGAGGATTCTGGGAATATGGAACAGTAGAAAGCACCAGTAATCTCTCCCCCAACCTAGACAAATATTTTATTGGCAGAATCTGTCTGATGTAACTATTTAGGAAGTTTGAATTCTATTCAAGATTTACAACTTCTAGAGGAAGACTTAGGTGGTAAATTGTAATCAATTTTGGTCAATTTCAGCTCTTATCAGAATAACAGCTCCCCATTTCTCACCCCCAGTCCTTTGACAGGTAGCTGTGCAGGTGTTCCTGGAACATCTTGCATGCAGCTTATGGGAGTTGGAGTGGGCAGTAAGAATACTGTACTCTGAACATTGGGAACCTGTGTTCTGATTTCAAATTGTCACTTTTATCATGGAGATGCAGAAAGAGGCAGCTGGCCATTGTTTGGCACCTCATGTCATTATTGCAAGCACCTCTTCCTTGGCTGAAGTGATTTCCAGTGAATGTGAGACTAGTGTCCTTTCCCTTCTTGCCCTGTTTCATTTTTCTCTCTCTCGCTTTCTCTTTTTTTCTTTTTGAAAATCAGATATCAAAGATTAGGATATTCCAAAGTAACTGCATACATGAAGAAAATTAGAAAGTTACATTACACTTATAGAAAAAAGCACAGGCTCAGAAAAGACCTGAGGAGATCTTAAGTGTACACATCAGGCTAATCTTTAACATGGAGACAGCCTGCAATAATTGTAACACTAAAGATGATAACAAAAAACAACAAGCCCCTTGGCAATGTAGACAATCTAGTTTTCACAGTTACCACATTGGTACATTGAAATGTCCAGCTTTTTCAACAAAAGTTCACAAGGTATGCAAAAATAAAAAATAAAAATAAAAAAATAAAGAACACAAAAGTATTGCTCATTCAAAAAATCAAAATATCAAAATCAATCAATCAACAGAAACTGTCTCTGAAAAATACCTAATGACACATATACTAGAAAAGGGCTTTAAAGTAACTATTTTAAAGATGCCAAATAACTAAATAAAGATGTGGAGAAATTAAAACACAAATCTGTGAACAAAATATAAATATGAATAAGAGATACAAAGCCTCAAAAAAGAACAAAAAAATTCCAAAACTAAAATATACAATAACTGAAATGAAAAATTTACTAGAGGAATTCAAAGACAGGTTTGAACAGTCAGAAGAAAAATTCATTGAAATTGAAGATAGGAAATTAAAATTATTGCAAATGAGAAACAGAAAGAAAATGGATTAAAGAAAATATACACAGCCTAAGGATATGTGGGACATGATCAAGTGAACCAACATGAACATTCAAGAAGTCTCAAAAGGGGAGGAGAGATATAAGAAAATAAAAAAACATTTAAAGAAATGGGTGAAAATTCCCCAAATACATAATATATATATATATGTGTGTGTGTGTGTGTGTGTGTGTGTGTGTGTGTATATAATATAAACATATAAGAAGCTCAATGAATTCAAAGTAAAACAAACTCAGGGACCTACTCAGTCATATTATAGTCAAACTTTCAACAAAAAGAATCTTTAAAAAGTAAGAGAGAAGTGACTCCTCACACATACGACATCCAAAATAAAATTTAAGAAGTTTTCTAGACAGAAACTTTAGATACCAGAAGTCAGTGAGCCATTATATTCAAAATGCTAGAAGCAAAACAACCTAAGTGTCAACCAAGAATTCTACATTCAGGAAAAATTTTCTTCAAAAGTGAGAGAGAAATAAAGATATTCCCAGAGAAACAAAAGCTGAGGTAGTTTGTTACCACTGGACCTGCCCTGTAGAAAAGGCTTCACTGAGTCATACAGGGTGAAATGAGAAGACACTAGTGAGTACCACAAAGCCCTATGCATATGAAGAAATAAATATATGGAAAAAAGGGAAATACTCAGGCAACTACAAAATCTACATTATTGTAAAAATGGCTTGTAAACTCCACTTTTTATTTTCTACATTATTTGAGAGACTAATAAACCTTTAAAAACTAGTCAAAAAGCCAATATTATTGTACATTTTATTTGTACCTACTTTTTATTTGTTGGTTTTTCTACACATCTTTAAAATATAATGTATTTAAAAGAATTGTTAGTTCATATTTCTGAGTGCACAGTGTTGAAAGATGTAATTTTGTAAAATCAACATTCAAAATGGGTAAGGGCTGGTCTTCTAAAAATTTGTTTTTGTATGTTATCTAAGTTAAGCTGGTAAAAATTTAAATTAGAGTGTTATAACTTTAGGATAGTATATGTAATCACCATGATAACCACAAAGATAATACCTATAATATACATATAAAAGCTAATAAATATTGGAATTCAAATGTTTCCTTATTTTAAAAAATCAACTAAACACACACACATATCAGTAATATGTGAAATAAGGGACAAAAAAGCTACAATGTATATTGAAAATAAACAGTATAATGATCAAAGTTAATCTCTTCTGTTTAGTAATCACTTTAATTTTAAGTAGATTAAGCTCTCTCATCAAAAGACAGACATTGACAGAATAGATAAAACACCACCACCAACAACAACCAATAATTTAAGCATATGTTCTCTGTAAGAGACTCACTTTAGATCCAAAGACACAAACACAGTTGACCATTCTACAGCATGGGTTTGAACTGAGTAGGTACTTTCATGCACAGATTTTATTCTGCTTCTGCTACCTCTGAGACAATAACACTAAACCCTCCTCTTCCTCCTCCTGCTCCTCAGTCCACTCAACATGAAGACAATAAGAGTGAAGAACTTTATGATGATACACTTTCACTGAAATAATAATAATTATATATATTCTTTTCCTATGATTTTCTTGATAACATTTACTTTTTCCTATCTTACTTTATTTTTATAATACAGCCTGTATTACATATAACATGCAAAATATATGTTAAAAATTGTTTATGTTATCAATTAAGTTTCTAATCAGCAGTGGGCTACTGATAGCCAAGTTTGGGAGACATGAAAAGATATATGCAGATTTTCAAATGCACAGGGCATTGGTGCCCCTAACTTCTTCATTGTTCAAAGGTCAACAGTAGATTGAAAATATAACAATAGAAAAAGATATTTCATACAATTAGTAACCAAGAGAGCAGAGTTGTTTATACTTACATTGTGTTTATACTTACATACTTAAAAAAAATGCAAAAAGTTTACAACACAAAAGGAATAACATAATATATTAATAAAATCTTCAATGCAGTAATATATAACTAGTATAAGCCTTTATCCACCTAATGACAAACCACTGAAATATATGAAGCAAAACTGATAAAATTGAAGTAGACAAGCAGTTCTATAACAATAGTTGGATACTTCAATATCTCAATTCAATAATGGACAGAAAAAACAGAGGGAATACATTTACGGTAATAAAGAACTTAAATAACACAATAAATCAAATATATCTAACAGACATATGCAGAATATCATACCCAAAAATGAAATGCGAAACATTCTTCCCAAGGGTACTTGGGACATTTTCCAGAATAGACTACATGTTAGGCCATAAGCTGAATCTTAATAGATTATAAAAAATAGATATCATACAAGTATCTTCTTTGACCACAAGATGAAGTTAAAAATCAACAGAAGTAAATCTAAAAAATTGACAAAATTGTGAAAATTAAATGACTTACTGTTAGACAGCCAGTGAACCAAAAACAAAATTACAAGGACAGTTAGAAAATACTTGGAGGCTAATTAAAACCAAATATACCAAAACTTAAGGGTTGCAACAAAAGCAATTCCAAGTGTGAAATCTATGACTATGAATGTTTATATTAAAAAACAAGACAGAAAACCAACAACCTAACTTTACAACTTAAGAAACTGGATAAAGAAGAACAAACAAAACCTACAGCTAGTAGAAGAAATAAAATAATGAAGAATGGAGAAGAGTTAAGCTAGGGAATTGAAATAAATAGAGAAAAATCAATGAAATGAAAAGTTGTTTCTTTGATGAAAAGTTGTTTCTTTGAAAGGATCAATGAAATTGACAAACTTTTACCTCTATAAGCTTAAAAAAACTAATCGCATTAATAAAATCAACAATGTACATTACTACCAGTTCTACAGAGATAAATAGGATTATGAGAGAGTATTATGTACAATTGTACACCAATAAATGAGATAACCAAGATGAGTTGGAGGAATTTCTAGACACACAAAGCCTGTCAAGATTAAATCACAAAAAAATAGAAGATATAAGTATGCCAATAACTAGTAAGGAGATTGGGTGAGTAATCAATAATCTAAACAAATGCCTTGTACCACATGATTTCACTGGTGAATTCTACCAAACAAAGAAATAAAACCAAACTTTTACAATTTGTTTTAAAAAGGTTGAAGAGGAGGAAACACTTCTTAACTCATTCTATGAAGACATACTTACCCTGATAATAAATAGACAATGAGAATGTAAGACAAGAAAGACCAATATCTCTTATGAAAATTGATTTAAAAATCCCCAACAAAATACTAACAATTGAGGAGCATATTTAAGAAGTATATACCATGAGCAAATGGCATATATTCCTGGGATGCAAGTGTGGTTCAACATATGAAAATTAATCAATGCATATGCCACACTAACAGAATGAAGCAAAAAACACATGATCACCTCAATCAATGCAGAAAAGAATTTGACAAAATTAATACTCTCTCATGATAAAAAAAAAAAAAAAAAAACTCAGAAAACTAGGACTAAAAGGAAGCTACCACAACATAATGCAAGCCATACATAAAAAATTCTCAGAGGACATGATACTCAAATGTGAAAGACTGAAAGCTTTTCCTCTAAGATCAGGAACTAATGTAAAAACGCCTGCTGTTGCTACTTCTATTTAAGATAGCACTGGAAGGTCTAGCCAGAGCAATTAGGTAAGAAAAACTAATAAAAGACATCTAAATTGGAAAGAAATGAGTAAAAATAAAAGTATCTTTGCACATAATATAACATTATATGAAGAAAACCTTAAAGATTCCAGAAAATTATTAGAAAAGGTAAATAAATTCATCAAAATATCCAGAGACAAAATCAACATAAAAATTAGTTGCATTTGGAAACACTAACAATGAACTATTTGAAAAAGAAATTATGAACACAGTCTCATTTACAATAGCATTATAAATAACAAAATACTTAAGAATGAACTTAATCAAGATGATGAAAGTGTTATCAATGAAAACTACAAAGCTTTGCTGAAAGAAAAGATGAGATAAATAAATACGAAAACATCCCATTATCATGGACTCGAAGATTTAATAACATTAAGATGTCAATACTGCTCGAAGCAATCTCCAGATTCAATGCAATCTTTATGAGAATCTCAACATCTTAATATTTTTTTTTTTGTTTCTGCAGAAATAAGAAAACTCATCCTAAAATAATATAGAATCTCAAGGAATCCCAAATAGCCAGTCATCAAAAAGAACTAAGCTGGAACTCAAACTTCTTGATTGCAAAACTTACCATAATGCTACAGTAACCAAAACAGAGTGGAACAAATGTACAGATGAACATGTGGACCAACAGGATATAATATACACTGCAGAAATAAGGCCTCAGAGAGACTCATATGATTTTTCACAAGAGTGTCAAGACCATTCAATGAAAAAGAGATAGTTTTTTCAACAAATGGTGCTGGGAAAATTGGATATCAATATGCAAAAAAAAAAAAAAAAAAATGAAGTTAGACCTTTATGTAATATCATATGCAGAAATTAATTCAAAATACAGCTAAAAGTAAGACCTAAAACATAAAACTCTTACAATAACACACAGGGAAACATCCTCATGACATCGAGTTTTGCAATAATTTCTTTGATGTGATAACAAAAGCATAGACAACAAATTAAAAAGTAAACAAATTGAAGTCTATGTAAAATTTGTAAAGATATACACCAAAAGATAATATCAAAAGAGCAAAAAGACAATTCATGAAATGGGAGAAAATATTAGTAAATAATATATCTGATAAACAACGAATACCCAGAATATATAGAGAGCTCCTAAAATTCAATAAAAAATTTTTAAAAGAACCAACCCTATTTAAAAAATGGGCAAAAGACTTGAATACATACATATATATCCAAAAAGATATACAAATGGCCCAGCAGGCATAAGAAAATATGCTCAATATACATCACACCCAATAGGCTAATTACTACTTAAAAAATGAACACAGAAAATAATTGTTGACAAAAATGAGGAAATAGGGAACCTTGGGAATGTATAATGGTATTGCCACTATGGAAAACAATTATGGTGTTTCCTCAAAAAAATTAAAAATAGACTCACCATGTGTAATCCAGCAATTCCACTTTTATATATATCTAAAGGAAATGAAATCAGTATGTTGAAGGTGTATCTGTACACTCATGCTCACAGCAGCATTATTCATAACAGCTAAATTGTGGACAAAAGTCAGGTGTCAGCAGGTGAATGGACAAGCAAAATGCAGTATATGCATTCAATGGAATATTATTCAGCCTTACAAGGAAGGAAATTCTGACATATGCTCTAATATAGATTAAAAATTGAGAATATTATGCTAATTGAAATCAACCAGTGACAAAAAAAAAGAGATATATATTGTATGATGCCACTTCTATGAGGTATTTAGAGTAGCCAAAATAATAGAGAAATAAAGTAGAATGGTGGTTACCAGGGGTTGGGGGAAGGGTAAATACAGAGACATTTTTCATTTGGTATAGAGATTCAGTTTTACAAAAGAAAAAGACTTATGAATATAGGTGATAGTGATGACTGTACAACTTTATGAATTAATACCATTAAATTTTACACTTAAAACGATTGATGATAAATCTTATGTTATGTGTATTTTGCCAAAATTAAAACACTGAATACCATAATTCATTTCACTAAATAGGTATTCACTTCACCAAATAATATAGTTTGTAAATCTTTAAAACACTCATATTTATAATATAATGTATCAGGAAAACACTACCAAGTCAAGCTAAAACATTGTTAAAAGATTTTCATCCTACTACTTTGACAGATACACATTCATGAAAACTTGGACGGTTACATTAAATTTATAATTTCTGGGCCCCTTGCAGTATCAAGCAGGAATGTGCCTGTGTAAGGAGAGATAGCCCCAGCCCCAGACTGCAAGCACACAGTCTGCCTTTTTGAAAATTATAGTGTGCATGTCTAATTGCTGTTCACACTCCCTAGCCAGAAACAGCCACACCTTGGCCATCACTTAGTCCCGTGTGTGGACACACCTATGGTGGGATGGGTACCATGTGCGGTACAGTCTTCCCGCTGGAGGAGGGATCTGGAGAATCAGTCATAGCAAGACAAAAAACTTCAAGTGTGGATATGCATAACACAGCCTAAAAGAGGTGAGTGTACCAAGGACTCCTCATCTGTTGAAGTACAGTGTGATCAGAAGATGGTAAAAACACAGGTTTTCTCAAGCACAAAAGCTGGTGTAAGTACACTACATGTTCCTATGTAAAAGAAGACTTTAAGACATAAAAATGTTCATTGAGATTAAAAAAACAAACAAACAAGGAAACAACCAGTGAGGGGAAAGAGCAATAGGACCCAAAATTGAACAGCCTGCTAAGGGACTGGGCTTGTAAAGGACTCAGAAACAGTAGTTAGAAGTTTAAGGGTTCTTTTCAGCATGATGAGAAACCATTGGCGTATTATGAAGAAGGACAGGACATTTTATCTTTTTATGTTCCAAAAGATCATCTTGTGGTGGGGAAGCGTGGGGAGAGGGGGCAAGATGGCTGACTAGAAGCAGCGGAGTTCAAAGGCTCCCATCGATAAAAACGTAATAAACACGTTTATCCTTCCCTGGCAATCAAAGTATCCAGGTTATCTCACCAAAATAGACTAGAAGGCTGGCGTGACCCACGGAGAGAAGGAAGAGCAGTGTGGTGCAGTGGCCCACCTGAGAGCCACACGGGGAAGAGGAGCCCCCTCCCCTCAGCTGAGGGAAGTAGTCAGTGTGCTACCCAGCCAGGGAAGCTGCGCTTTTTCCACAGAACGGTGCAACCTAAGGATTGGAAGTTTCCACTGGCGAACCCACGCCACCAGGGCCTAGCGTCCCAACCCTGGGACAGGCAGATTCTTACAGCCTCTCAGCTGGAATCTACTTAAGCCTACCAAACTCCTGGGGAAGGGACAACCAACACTCTCTGTGGCAGCCTGCTGTCTAAGCCACTTGAGCTCCTTAGGGGAGGGTCAGCAGCCAGAACTAGGACTTGCAACTGCTCCCTGGGCAGAGAAGGGCAGCACCCATTTCTATAGCTCTAGGCTGTGATTTTTCCCCTCACTAAGGAGGCTGGACGGCTTGATCCCAAGACTTGTACCCACAGCCCAACACACCTGCTGGGGCAGTCTGCGGCTGGAGTGCCTCTTCAGGTCTAAACCTGACCCATCCTTCCTCAGTGGACAGGACTTTGCTGCAGGAACTCCAACAACTCCAGCCAGGGGCTCAGGGACAGAACTCTGATCTCCCTGGACCTGAGCCCCTAGGGGGAGGGGTGGACGCAGTCTCTGGGGACCAGTGGACTTAGCCTCTCCTCTTGGTAGTTCTGAGGAATCTCGGCAGCCCAGACGGGTGGGTTTTGCCCTAGCAAAACACACCATCTCCATCAAGGGACAAAGTGCTTAGTTAAATGGGTCCTGCTCCTCATGCCACCCAACTGGGTGAGACAACAGGGGTTGTCAGATACCCTACACAGCAGTGATACTACTGGCATCAGGTAGGTGCTTCTCAAAGTCAGAGGTCTCAGAAGAAGGAGCAGGAACCCATCTTTGCTGCTCTCCAGCCTCCTTGGGGGACATCTCCAGGCATGGGAGCGAATCAGATGAATAGGGCCTGAAGTGAATCCCCAGCAAATTGCAGTAGCCCTACAGAAAAGGGAACTGACTATTGAATGGAAAACAAACAAGCAGAAACTGACAACAACAAAAAGGCCCCCACAAAAACCCCATCTGAGGGTCAGTAGCTTCAAGGACTGAAATTAGACACGCTCACGAATATGACAAAGAATCACTAAAAAAAAATGCTGAAAACCCAAAAGGCAAGAGTGCCTCTTCTTCTCCAAATGATCACATTGTCTCTCCATCAAGGGCGCAGAACTGGATGGAGGATCAGATGGATGAGGCTTCAGAAGATGGGTAATTAAAAAAATACAATGAACTAACAGAGCATGTTCTAACTCAATTCAAAGAAGCTAAGAACCTTGACAAAAAGAGGAATTGCTATGTAAAATAACCAGTTTAGAGAGAAGCATAAGTGACCTGATGGAGCTGAAAACCACAGCGTGAGAACTTTGAAGCATACACAAATACCAACAGCTGAATCAACCAAGAAGAAGAAAGAATATCAGAGTTTGAGGACCACTTTACTGAAATAAGGCATGAAAACAAGAATAGAGAAAAAAGAATGAAAATGAATGAACAAAGTTTCAAGAAATATGGAACTTCATAAAAAAGAGGAAATCTTCAATTGATAGAAGTACCAGGAGATGGGGAGAATGGAAACAAGCTAGTAAACACACTTTAGGATATTACCCAGGAGAAATTCCCCAATCTAGCAAGAAAGGCCAACATGGAAATTCAGGAAATACAGCATAGACCATTAAGATAATCCACAGGAAGATCAACCCCAAGACATAATATTCAGATTCTCCAAGTTTGAAATGAAGGAAAAATTGTTAAAGGAAGCCAGAGAAAAAGGCCAGGTCACCTACAAAGGGAAGCCCATTAGACAAACAGTGGAACTCTCAGCACAAACTCTACAAGCCAGATGAGATTGGGGGCTAATATTCAACATTCTCAAATAAAAGAATTTTTAACCCAGAATTTCATATCCAGCCAAATTAAGCTTCACAAGTGAAGTACAAATAAAATCCTTTCCAGATAAGCAAATGCTGAGGGATTTCATTACCACCAGGCCTGCCCTGCAAGAGCTCCTTAAAGAAACACTGAATATGCAAAAGAAAAGCCAGTACCAGTCACTTCAAAAACACACCAAAATATAAAGACAAATGACACTACGAAGAGACTGCATCAACTACTGTGCAAAATAACCAAATAGCAGCATGATGAAAGGATCAAATTCACACATAACAATACTAACCTTAAATGTAAATGAGCTAAATGCCCCAATAAAAACACATAAAGTGGCAAATTGAATAAAGAATCAAGACCTATCAGTGTGCTGCATTCAGGAGACCTCACGTGCAAAGACACACATAGGCTCAAAATAAAGTGACAGAGGAAATTTTACCAAGCGAATGGAAAGCAAAAAAAAAAAAAAAAAAAAAAAAAAAAAAAGCAGGGGTTGCAATCCTAGTCTCTGACAAGACAGACTTTAAACCAACAAAGATAAAAAAAAAAAGACGAAGAAGGGTATTACATAATGTTAAAGGGAAGAATTCAACAAGAAGAGCTAACTATGCTGAATATATATGCATCCAATACAGGAGCACCCAGATTCATAAAACAAGTAATTAGAGACCTACAAGGAGACTTAAGACTCCCACACAATAATAGTGGGAGACTTTAACATCCCACTGTCAGTATTAGACAGATCAATAAGACAGAAAATTAACAAAGATATTCAGGACTTTAATTCTTCTCTGGATCAAGTGAACCTATGAGATATGTACAAAATTCCTTACTCCAGATTAACAGAATATACATTCTTTTAAGTGCCAGGTGGCACTTATTCTAAAATTGACCACATAATTGGAAGTAAAACACTCCTCGGCAAATACAAAAGACTGAAATTATAATAAACAGTCTCTCAGACTACAGTACAATAAAATTAGAACCCAGGATTAAGAAACTCACTAAAAAAGCACACAACTACATGGAAATTTAAAAAACTGCTCCTGAATGAGTCCTGGGTAAAATGAAATTAAGGCAGAAATCAAGAAGTTCTTTGAAACCAATGAGAACAAAGAGACAATGTACCAGAATCTCTGGGACACAGCTACAGCAGTGTTAAGAGGGAAATCTATAGCAGTAAATGCCCACATCAGAAACCTAGAAAGATCAAAAATCCACAACTTAACATCATAATTAAAAGAGCTAGAGAGACAACAGCAAACTAATCCAAGTTAACAGAAAACAAGATAGAAGAATTTAAGTAGATATGATATGAGAAATCCTCCAAAAAATCAATGAATCCACCAGCTGCTTTTTTTTTTAATTAACAAAATAGACTGCTAGCCAGACTAATAAGAAGAGATAGAAGAATCAAATAGCCCCCACAGAAAATGATAAAGTTAATATCACCAGACCCCACAGAAATACAAACTACTATCAGACAATACTATAAATACCACTACTCAAATAAACTAGAAAATCTAGGAGAAATTGATAAATTCTTGGCTGCAAACACCCTAAGAAGACTAAACCAATAAGAAGTTGAATTCTTGAATAGACCAATAACAAGCTCTGAAATTGAGGCAGTATTTAGTAGTCTACCAACCAAAAAAACCCCAGAACCAGATGGATTCAAAGCTGAATTATACCAGAAATACAAAGAGGAGTTCATACCATTCCTTCAGAAACTATCCCAAACAATTGAAAAGGAGAGACTCCTTCCTAACTCATTTTACGAAACCATCATCATCCTGATACTAAAACTGGGAAGAGATGAAACAAAGAAAGAAAACTTCAGACCAACATCCCTGATGAACATCAATGCAAAAATCCTCAATAAAATACTGGCAAACTGAATCCAGAAGCACATCAAAAAATTTATCCACCACAATAAAGATGGCTTCATAAGTGGGATGCAAGGCTAGTTCAACATATGCAAATCAATAAATGTAATCCATCGCATAAACAGAACCGATGACAAAAACCACATGATTATTTTGATGGATGCAGAAAAGGCCTTTGATAAAATTCAACATCCTTTCATGTAAAAAACTCTCAATAAAGGCCATGCGCAGTGGCTCATGCCTGTAATCCCAGCACTTTGGGAGGACAAGGCAGGCGGATCACGAGGTCAGGAGATTGAGACCGTCCTGGCTAACACGGTGAAACCCCGTCTCTACTAAAAATGCAAAAAATTAGCTGGGCGTGGTGGCCGGTGCCTGTAATCCCAGCTACTCCAGAGGTTGAGGCAGGAGAATGGCATGTACCCGGGTGAGGGAGCTTGTAGTGAACCGAGATCGCACCACTGAACTCCAGTCGGGAAGGCAGTGAGACTCTGTCAAAAAAAAAAAAAACGAAAAACAAAACAAAACAAACTCTCAATAAAATAGGTATTGATTGATCATATCTCAAAACAATAAGAGCTATTTATGACAAACGCACAGCCAATGTCATATCAAAGGGCAAAAACTGGAAGCATTCCTTTTGAAAACCAGTACAAGACAAAAATGCCATCTCTCAACACTCTTTTTTTAACATAGTATTGGAAGTTTTGGCCAGAGCAATCAGGTAATACAAAGAAATAAAGGATATTCAAATAGGAAGAGAGGAAGTCAAGTTGTCTCTGTTTGCAGATGACATGATTTTATATTTAGAAAACCCCATCATCTGAGCCCCAAAACTTATTGAACTAATAAGCAACTTCAACAAAGTCTCAGGATACAAAATCAATGTGCAAAAATCACAAGCATTCCTTTACACCAACAATAGGCAAGCAGATAACCAAATCATGAATGAATAAAATTCCATTCACAATTGCTACAAAGAGAATAAAATACCTAGGAATATAGGTTACAAGGGATTTGAAGGACCTCCTCAAGGAGAACTACAAACCACTGCTCAAGGACTTAAGAGAGGACACAAACAAATGGAAAAACATTCCATCCTCATGGATAGGAAGAATCAATATTGTGAAAATGGCCATACTGCCCCAAAGTAATTTATAGATTCAATACTATTCACTTCAAACTACCATTGATATTTTTCACAGAATTAGAAAAAAATGATTTTAAATCTCATATAAAATCAAAGAAGATCCCATATAGCCAAGACAATCCTAAGTAAAAAGAACAAACCTGGAGGCATCACGCTACCTGACTTCAAGCTATATCACAAGGCTACAGTAAACAAAACATCATGATACTGAGACCAAAGCAGACTTATAGACCAATGGAGCAAAACAGAAACCTCAGAAAGAGCACCACACATCTACAACCATCTGATCTTCGAAAAACCTGACAAAAACAAACAATGAGGAAAGGATCTCCTATTCAGTAAATGATGCTGGGAAAACTGGCTAGCCATATGCACAATAATGAAACTGTACCCCTTTCTTACACCTTTTACAAAAATTAAATCAATATGGATTAAATTTTTAAATGTAATGCCCCAAAACATAAAAACCCTACAAGAAAACATAGGCAATACCATTCAAAGCATAGGCATGGGCAAAGACTTCATGACAAAAATGCCAAAAGCAATTGCAACAAAAGCCAAAATTGACAAATGGGATTTAATTAAACTAAAGAGCTTCTGCCAGTAAAATAAACTATTATCAGAATGGGAGAAATTTTTTGCAATCGACCCATATGATAAATATCTAATATCCAGAATTTACAAGGAACTTAAACATATTTACAACAACAACAACAACAAAAAACCATCAAAAATTGGACAAAGGATGTGAGCAGATACTTCTCAAAAGAAGACATTTACATGGTCAACAAACATATGACAAAAAGCTCAACATCACTGATCATCAGAGAAGTGCAAATCAAAACCACAATGAGATACCATCTCGCACCAGTCAGAATGGCGATTATTAAAAAGTCAGGAAACAATAGATGCTGACTGGACTGTGGAGAAATAGGAATGCTTTTAAACTGTTTGTGGGAATATAAATTAGCTCAACCATTGTGGAAGACAGTGTGGCAATTCCTCAAGGATCTAGAACCAGAAATACCATTTGCCCCAGTAATCCCATTACTGGGTATATACCCAAAGGAATATAAATCTTTCTACTATAAGGACACATACACATGTATGTTTATTGCAACACTATTTACAATAGCAAAGACATGGAACCAACCCAAATGCCCATCAAATACAGGCTGGATAAAAAAAGAAAGTTTGGCACATGTACACCATGGAATACTATGCAGCCATAAAAAGGAATGAGATCATGTCCTTTGTAGGAACATAGATGAAGCTGGGAGTTATCATTCTCAGAAAACTGACACAGGAACAGAAAATCAAACACTGCATGTTCTCACTCATAAGTGGGTACTGAACATTGAGAACAAAGACAATGAGAGGGGAACAACACACACCAGGGTCTATTGGGAGGTGGGGCCTGAGGGGAGGGAACTTAGAGGATGTATCAATTGGTGTAGCAAACCACCATGGCACACACATACCTATGTAACAAACCTGCACATTGTGCACATGTAACCTAATTTTCTTTTAAGAATAAATATATAAAAGAAGAAAAATAGATCAAAATAGATCAACTTACTTCTCTGTAAAGAATACACAGCTGGCAACCAAGAAAAAAGGCAGGGAAGCCAGTAAGACTACTGCCTCACCAGAGGAGACATAATGTGGCTTGGACAAGTATGGACCAGTGGAGGTAGTGAGACCTGGCTGCATTTTACATTTATTTTGAAAATGAAGCTGATAGGAATTGCAGATAATGGGCCTGTGAGGAAAAATTTGATGATGATCATTGGGGTTTGGCCTTAGTAACTGAGTCAACAATGATACCTTTGGCTGAAATGGAGAAAGGAGGATGGAGAGGAAATCATGTTTCAGTTATTTTAAGATGAATATTCTTATTAAGCATTCAAGTGGAAATCCTATAAATATCTGAGGGATGTATCAGGCAAATGCTGAAGGGAAAGGTAGCAAAGATGGGAAGGCATAGCTAGAGGTAGAATAAAACCCATGTAAATATAGTGTCCTGAAAGTTAGCAAGGAAAGATTTTGAGAAAGAAGGTGATCAAGTTCATCAACTGCTGCTGAAGAATGGAGTAAAATGAATACTGAGACTCGGATATTGGATTTGGCAAGAAGGAGGTTGTTGTTGGCTACAATGAGAAGAGTGGTTTCAGTGGTTGAGAAGAAAGTGGGAGGTATAAACATGATCATTTTAGCTTAAGCAATACATTATCCCATATCATCATGAATATCGTGAGCATGAGTTATCATTTCCTTTCTTCCCCAGAGATATTATTTGCTTTCTGGTGTCAAAGCCACATGGTTGTCTTACAGCAATGATTCCCTTTCCTTTCTGCTACCCTCTGCACATTCTTGGAGTATATTGCTTATGTGCCAGTGACCAGAGTTAAACACAATAAATCTATATTGCTTGTACTCATTTTTCCTGTTTTTTTTTTTTAATCTTTCCTTCTTCTTCCTACCTTTTTCTTGCATTTTCTTCAATTTTTTCCCTTCCCCATGTTAAAGACATAGATTAATGACAGCTCTATGTATCAGAATCTAAACTCCAATTAGGATGCTTTTTTTGTTCCAGCTATAACTCTCTTATTTATTTAAACTATCATTCTATCTTCCTTTAGTATGGTTTTCCTCCTGGAACACTTTTTATCACCCATTCTGAATTTACTCTTGCTGAGCTAGCTCCACAAATTTCTTTTCAATGTCTAAATTTGCTTGAATAAACACCAGAAGTATAATACACTGGAAGTCTATGATTTGAACTGTGGTCTATTGAACAGACTCATCACTGTAACTTTATTATGCTTTTGATATTCATGGGATCAATAGTTATGACTCCTCCTGGATTAATGCCGTAGTAATAATTTGAATATTCTATCTTTTCTTTCTGGTTAGACTTCCAATTTTATTGATCATTTCAAATAGCCACATTTTGGTTTTGTTGGTTTTCCCCTAGATTTCCTGTTTTCAATTTAATTGATTTTTTTGCTCTATTTTAATGTTTTGGGTTTTTTTCTCTCTCTCTTTGCTTTAGGCTTACATTGCTCTAAATTCCTAAAGTGGAAGTTTAGGTTTTGATATTAGATCATTTGATCTCTTCTAATATACACATTCAATCTTTTTTTTAACTTTTCCTTAGGTTATTGGGGATAGAGTGGTATTAGGCTACACGAGTACCTTATTTAGTGGTGATTTGTGAGGTTTTGGTGCACCCATCACCCGACAGTGTACACTGCACCCAATTTGTAGTGTTTTATCCCTTGGACCCCTCCCACCTGCCCCCCAAGTCCCCAAAGTCCCTTGTACCATTCTTATGTCTTTGCATCCTTACACCTTGGCTCCCACATGCCAGTGAGAACAAATGATGTTTGAGTTTCCATTCGTGAGTTACTTCACTTAGAATAATAGTCTCCAATCTCACCCAGATCACTGAAAATGCCATTAATTCATTCCTTTTTATGGCTGCATAGTGTTCCATTGTGCATGCATATACCACAGTTTCTTTATCCACTCGTTGATTGATGGGCATTTGGGTTGGTTCCACTATTTTGCAATTGTGAATTGTGCTCCTATAAACATGTGCGTGCAAGTATCTTTTTCACTTAATGACTTCTTTTCCTCTGGGTAGATACCCAGTAGTGGGATTACTGGATTAAATGGCAGTTCTTTTAATTCTTTAAGGAATCTCCACACAGCTTACCATAGTGGTTGTTCTAGTTTACATTCCCACCAGCAGTGTAGAAGTGTTTCCTGATCACCACATCCACATCAACGTCTACTGTTTTTTTTGATTTTTTGATTATGGCCATTCTTGCAGGAGTAAGGGCATATCACATTGTGTTTTTGATTTGCATTTCCCTGATCATTAGTGAGGTTGAGTGTTTTTTCCAATATGTTTGTTGGCCATTTGCATATCTTCTTTTGATAATTGTCTATTCATGTCCTTAGCTTACTTTTTGATGGTATTGTTTGTTTTTTTCTTACTTACTTGTTTGAGTTCATTGTAGATTCTGGATATTAGTCCTTTGCCAGATACATAGATTGTGAAACTTTTCTCCCATTCTGTGGGTTGTCTGTTTATTCGGCTGACTGTTTCTTTTGCTATGCAAAAGCTCTTTAGTTTAATTAAGTCCCAACTATTTATCTTTGCTTTTATTGCATTTGCTTTTGGGTTCTTTGTCATGATATCCTTGCCTAAGCCAATTTCTAGAAGGGTTTTTCCAATGTTATTCTCTTATTATCAGAAGACGTAATCTATACAGGTAATTTAGATCAAGTTAATGGAACTGTTCAGGTCAACTATATCCTTACAAATATTCTATTTGCTTAGCCTGTTAATTAGTAAATTAGGATACTGAATTTTCCAACTAAAATCTTGAATTTGTCTCTTGTTCCTTTCAATTCTGTCAGTTTTTGCATCACATATTTTGACAGTGTGTTAACTGCACACACATTTAGGAATATTGTATATTCTTAGATAATTGATCCCTTTATCATTATGTAAAGCCCTTCTGTATCCCTGATAATATTCTTTATTCTGAAGGTTGCTTTGTCTGAAATTAATATAGTTACTCTAGCTTTCTTTTTATTTGTGTTATAATCTTCAACCATTCTTTAGTTCCTTTTTTCTTTTCTTTTTTTTTGACTAAGTTTTGCTCTTGTTGCCCAAGCTGGAGGGCAATGGGTGATCTCAGCTCACTGCAACCTCTGCCTCCCGGGTTCAAGCAATTCTCTTGCCTCAGTCTCTGAGTAGCTGGGATTACAGGCATTTGCCACCACATTTGACTAATTTTTTGTATTTTTAGTGTAGATGGGGTTTCACCATGTTGGCCAGACTGGTCTCGAGCTACTTACCTCAGGTGATTCACCCACCTCAGCCTCCCAAAGTGCTGGGATTACAGGGCTGAGCCACTGTGCTCAACCTGATCCTTTAGTTTCTAAAAGTACTCATAGTTAAACTAAATTTCTTAAGACAACACACTGTTAGTGTTTTGTTTTGTTTTTTAAATCTACCCTGTTAACCTTTTTAACCTATTTTTTCTCTTAAACTCTTTCTTTAAAATGGTATATTTAGATAATAGATATTTAAAGTAATTACTGATATAACTAGATTAATATACACCAGGTTTGTAACTGTTTCTTCTTATTTTGATAGCTTGTTTTCTGTCATCCCACTTTTTTCTGTTTCCAATTGAACATTAATAATTCCTGTTTATCTCATCTCTTAGCACAGTGAACATTTCTTTAGTGTTTGCCCTAGAGTTTTGTGTGTGAAAAAAGCCAAATTCTGTAAAATATTTGAAGAGGTTTATTCTGGGCCAAACGTGAGGACCATGGCCCATGACACAATCACAGGAGGTCCTGAGAACATGTGCCCACGGTGGTTTGAGTTACAGCTTGGCTTTATAGATTTTACAGAGACAAAGATCACCCACAAAGACATAACTAAATACATGTAAGGCATACATTGGTTCGGCCTGAAAAGGTAGGACATCTCAAAACCAGGGTGTCCAGCTCATATATGGATTCAAAGATTTTCTGAAGGCCAATTGATTGAAACAGTTGAGATTTGCCTGAAGAGTTGAGTCTGCATAAAGAAATGTTTGAGTGAAGATAAGGAGGGTTATTGGAAGCCAAGGTTCTTGTCACGTACATGAAGCATCAAAGTAAGGCTTCACAGAGAATAGATGGTAAATATTTTTTACCAGAACTTAAAAGGTGTCAGACTCTCTGGAGAAGAACTAGCAAGGGAAAGAGATTCTCTACAGAATGCAAATTTCTTCCACAAAGGACTACTTTGAAGGGCCATTCCACAATGTACGAAATTGCTATATTTTGGGATAAAATATTTCTATTTCCTTTAGGGCCTGATATCTGTCCTGTTACGATATGCCGGAGTCAGGTTAGCGTTTGGTACCTTATTGCTACAAAGAGTTTGTTTTTTCAGTCTTATAATCTCCATTTTTATGCTAATATTGGTCACTTATACCTACACTCCCAAAGACAGAGGGTATAATGAGGCACATCTGACCTGACTTCCCATCATGGATTTCTTTGGGATCCCCTTGGCCAAGAGGGAGTTCCATTCAGTATGTTGGGGGGCTTAGGATTTTATTTTTGATTCAAATTTCAATATAAATTCTAACTGCTCTATGTTCACCTTTAAATTACTATACCTCTTCCTGTCATAGCACAGAAAAGTTATGACAGAGTATCAATAATTACTCTCTTTTATTTCCTTGTAATATTACTGTTATTTATTTCACATATTTTTATGCAATTGATGCTTTATGATCAATTAAGAGAACAAAACAATTTGAGTTCCATTTTTTTTCTTTTCTGATCTGTTTTTTACTTACTTTATCTTCCTTCTCCCTAAAGAACTTCTTTTAACATTTACTGCAAGGCAGGTCTACTGCCGAAAGAAGTTACCATGTTTGCGTGGACTCTTTATCTTTTACTTTACTTTTAAAGGGCATTTCACTGAATATGGAAATCTAGGTTTTTCTTCTTTCAACACTAAATGTCTCAATCTACTTTATCCTCGTTTGCATGTTTACTGATAAGATGTTATATTAGTCCATTCTCCCATTGCTATAAAGAAATACCTGAGGCTGGGTAATTTAGAAGAAAAAGACATTTAATTGGCTTACTGTTCTGCAAGCTGTACAGAAAGCATGGTTGGGGAGACCTCAGGAAACTTTCTTTTTTTTCTTTCTTTTTTTTTTTTTGAGACGGAGTCTTGCTCTGTTGCCCAGGCTGGAGTGCAGTGGCGCGATCTTGGCTCACTGCAAGCTCCGCCTCCCGGGTTCACGCCATTCTCCTGCTTCAGCCACCCTAGTAGTTGGGTCTACAGTTGCCTGCCACCATGCCTGGCTGATTTTTTTTGTATTTTTAGTAGACACGGGGTTTCACCAAGTTAGGATGGTCTCGATCTCCTGACCTCATGATCCACCTGCCTTGGCCTCCCAAAGTGCTGGGATTACACGCATGAGCCACCGCGGCTGGCTAGGAAACTTTCAATCATGGTGAAAGGTGAAGGGGAAGCAGGCCTGTTTCACATGACCAGAACAGAAAGTGGTGGGAAAAAGGTATCACAAAAATTTAAACAACCAGATTCCCTGAGAACTCACTTACTATCATGACCAAAGGTGATGCTGCTAAACCATTCATGAGAACTCCACCCCCATAATCCAGTCACCTCCACCAGGCCCCACTTTCAACACTGAGTACTACTATTCCAAATGAGATCTGGTGGGAACACAGACTGAAACTGTATCATTCCACCTCAGGAACTTCCAAATCATATGTCCTTCTCGCATTCCAAAAGATAATCATCCCTTCTCAACTGTTCCCCAAGTCTTAGCTTATTCTAGCCTTAACTCAAAAGTCCAAAGTCCAAAATGTCATCTGACACAAGGCAATTCCCTCCACCTATGAGCCTGTAAAATCAAAAACACATTAGTTACTCCCAAGATACAATGAGGGTAAAAGCATTAGGTAAATACTCCCATTCCAAAGAGAAGTCAGCCAGTAGAAAGGTGCTACAGGCCCCATCAAAGTCCAAAACTCAACAGGGCAGTCATTAAATCTTAAAGCTCCAAAATTATCTCATTTGACTCCATGTCTCACATCCAGGGCATACTGGTGCAAGAGGTGAGTTCCTAAGGCTTTGGGCAGCCCTTCCCCTGTGGCTTTGCAGAGGTCAGCCCCCACTGCTGCTCTCATGGGCTGGTGTTGAGTGCCTGCAGCCTTTTCATGAGCAGGGTATAAACTGTTAGTGTATCTACCATTCTGGGGTCTGGAGGATGGTGGCTGTTTTCTCACAGCCCTAGCTGGGACTCTGTATGGGGACTGCAACCCCACATTTATCTTCCTCACTGCCCTGGTAGAGATTCTCCACGACGGCTCCACCCATGCAACAGGCTCCTCCTGCCTGGACATCCAGGCTTCTTCATACATCCTCTGAAATCTAGATGGAGTCTCCCAAGCCTCAACTCTTGCTGTCTGCACATCCACAGGCTTAACACCATGTGGAAGACACCAAGGCTTACAGCTCGTGCCCTCTGAAGCAGCAGCACGAGTACCTGGGCCCTTTTGAGCCATGGCTAGAGCTGGAGTGTCCAGGAAGCAAGGAGCTGTCTCCAAGGCTGCACAGGGTAGTGGGGCCCTGGGCCTCACCCACAAAAACATTCTCTCTTAGGCTTCTTTGCCTGTGATGGGAAGGTTACCATGAGGGTCTCTAAAATGGCTTTAGGGCCTTTTTCCCCAGTGTCTTGGCTTTGGCTTTTAGTACTTGCCTTTCTTTCAGTTATGCAAATTTCTTCAGCTGGCTTGAATTCCTACCCTAGATAATGATATATATATATATATATATATAGCATTATTCCTACCCCAGATAATTTATATATATATATGGTTGTTGTTGTTGTTGTTGTTACTGCATGGCCAGCCCACACGTTTTCCAAACTTTTATACTTTACTTTCCTTTTAAATATAAGTTACAGTTTCAGGACATTTCTTTCCTCATACATATGAGAATAGGATTTTAGAAGGAGCCAGTCTACATTGGATGCTTTACTGCTGAGAAATTTCATCCTCTGGATACCCTAAATCATCACTCTGAAGTTCAAAATTCCACAGATCCCTAGAGCAAGGGGACAATGCAGCCAACATTTTGCTAATGCATAACAAAAGTAACCTTTGCTCTGGTTCCCAATAAATTCTTCATCTCCATCTGAGACCTCAGATGATCATATGATAGTGATATGATCATTATGATAGTGATATGGCCATCTCTGTCCATATCACTGTCAGAATTTTGGTCAAAGCCATTCAATAAATCTCTAGTTCTAAATTTTCAAAACTTCCCTCATCTTTCCTCTCTTCTGAGCCTTCCCAACTGTTCCAGCCCATTACCCAATTCCAATTTCACTTCCACATTTTCAGGTATCTTTATAGCAATGTTTCACTCCTTGGTACAAATTTTCTATATATGTTCATTCTCACATTGCTATAAAGAAATGCCTGAGACTGGGTTATGAAGAAAAGTGGTTTGATTGGCTCACAGTTCTGCAGGCTGTACAGAAAGAATGGCTGGGGAGACGTCAGGAAACTTTCAGTCATGGTGGAAATTGAAGGAAGCAGACTTGTCTTACATAGCCAGAGCAAGAAGAGAGAGACAGTGGCATTGCCACACACTTTTGAACAACCAGATCTTGTGAGAATTCAGTATCATGAGCAAGGGGGATGTGCTAAACCACTTGTGAGAACTCTTCCCCCATCATCCAGTCACCTCCCACCAGACTACACCTCCAACACAGCGGGGTACAATTTGGCATGAGGTTTGGTGGGAACACAGATCCAAACACTGTCAGACTTTTACTGTAATTCTTATTCTTGTTCCTCCACACAGATCCCCTACACAACAGATTCTTTCAAGATTTTGTCTTTGTCTGTGGTTTTCTGCAGGTTGAATATATAATTACAGGAATTATTTTTGGTATTTATTTTTATGTGTCCTCTCAGTTTCCTGGATCTATGGTTTCATGTTTGTCATTAATTTTGGAAAGTTTTGGGCATTATTCCTTCAAATATGTCTTCCCCTCTATTCTTTTTCTACTTTTTGTATTATAATGATGCTTATGTTACATCTTTTGAAATTGCCTCCACAGTTATTTGATGTCCTGTTCTATTTTTTAATTTGTTATATTTTTTCTCTCTGTATTTCAGTTTAAGAAGTTTGCATTAACCTATTTTTGAACTCATTTGTTCTTCATTCTGCCATGACCAGTCTACATATGACGCCACAAGAAATTTTTTCATTTCTGTTATAATTTTTAAAATTTCTAGCATTTTTAGTATTTTTATTTCTCTGCTTTTATTTCCCAATGGGTTTTGCTGTCTATTTTTTCCATTGAAGCTGCTAACATATTACTCATAGTCATTTTACATTTCAGATTCAAAAATTCTAACATACAAGTTATATCTGAGTATGATTCTGATGCTTGCTTAGGTTTTCACATTTTGTTTATTTCTTTCTTTTTGGCATGCCTTATAATTCTTTTGTTGAAATGGGGACTGTTGTTTTAGATATCAGGAACTGAGGTACATCAGCCTTCAGAGTGAAGATTCATGTGAATCTGGTTAGTAGTTGTGTTGTGTTTAATGCCTTCTGTAGCTGTAGATGTCAACGGCTTTACCCTCATATAGTGTCCTTGTTCTTGTATCCCCCCGTGAGGTACACTTTGCTAGATTATGAGAAAACATGTAAATATGTTGCTAATCTCAAAACAGAGATAAAACTGTTAGGTGCCAAAATCGGAATGAAACTGAAACCTAGAGGAGTCAATGTCAAAAAAACTAATGGGGGCTGCATAACCAGATGTATCTCTATCTGGATTTTTAGTGCCTAGACAAGGCCAGAATTAGAGTCCTATATGCAAAAGCAGTGCGGAACTGAGCTCCTTCTCACACGGAGTGTATGTCTTGTAACTATTTAGGTTATAATTCACCCTTTTTATTTTAGAGTCCTGTTGGGGTGATAGTAAGATGCAGGGAGAAGAAAAGAGCTATAATCTTAAATTTAAATGTCTATTTTTTCTGGGTCTGCATTTATGGACATTAAAATTCACAAATGTTTCTTCTGTGGTACAGGATTTCTACTGCCCTTTAGTAAGATAGAAAGACAAGTGAGGATAGAATGGAAGCAGTGCCCTTCTGTGAGCTAGGATAAGGTTCTGATAGGGATTTTTTCTTGGAGAGTGGGCTTTACTTTTGGAGGATGTTCTGGTAGCATTTTACAGAGAATTATCTTTGCTCCAGGCTAGGGCCACCAAGGATATGTTTTTGGATCTTCATACATGAACCTAGTGCAGCTAAACAAACCTCACAAATATGTGGGGATCTCAATGAGACTGAAGCCTCCATGAGCTCTCTAATGCTGGCTCACACCCATCTCCACCAATTTATCAAAAGTACCATTTAAATGTTCTTAGATTATGGCTCCAGTGTCTTCTGCTCCAGGTGTGTAGACGCCAGCTCTCACTCTCTGAGTACACATGACTTCTTAGACTTGGGAAAGGGAGCTTCTCCTGCATCCTCAGTCTTCTGGAGGATCCAAGTAAAGCTATTTTATTGGTTTTTCTAATGTCCATGGTGTTTTGGTTTGTTAGCTTTTTCTGTTTAGGATGGTAGAGATGACATCAGAGCTCTTTACATGTCAGAGCTAAAACTGCAAGTTCCCACTTAATATCTTCATTATTTAAAAATATTAAAAGTCATTTTATGAATCTTCAGAATGGATTCCATTCAAAATTACTAGCAGTGGTCCTAGTATCTGTATATTTTCACAATATTCAAGTAAATTTTCTGAAAGATTATTTACACTTTTTACTTCTTTGTACAACTTAAGTGATTGTGTCTATATCATATTATCTTTAAATTGACATTTTTCTCATGTCTAACTCATATAACCCGATAGAACATATGGTAAGTCTATAAGCATAAAAATCACAATGTGGATCATTCAATTTGCAATGAGGTTCAGGTATTAGATATTAATTAGAAGATGTCAAACTAAAACTAAATAATGATATAGCATTGGCCCAAGAAATTTCACAGAGCTGAAATTTATTTTCTGTCTATTTGTATAGTTTACATAGTACTTTTAACTGCAAACTCTGGTTTCTAACTGAATTCTATTCCTGTGTTTATTTATGATAGCCATTCATCAGATTGCTAAATGCATAGCCATTGCATAACTCTTTGGGTATGTGCACATAAAATAAATGAAAACAAATGCTTTCATTAACACAGCTGTTCTATAATATTTAGTTCAAATAATTCTATACTTACTTCCTACAGGCAAAAGAATTGGGAAAGGAAAAGGAAGTTAATATAAAAATACAAATGTACCTCTCCTTTTAGTCAAAAAACCAGAAGTAGGGGAACTGATACTAACACTCTAAAAGCACATAGAGAGTAGATACTAATGACAAATACCATAAATGTAAATGTTAAAAGCATCACTCTTACAGTGCCATCCAAACATGTGCTATGGTTTGAGTTCCAAGGTTCTCAACTAAGCATATTTTAAATAGACTATAAGCTATACCCTTGCTAAATATGCTTCAGGTTTGTTTTAAGGCATTGAGAAAATTAAGACATTTCACTGCAAGAGCAAACCATTTTAGATCACCAAGGGAAAAAAATGTCAAGAAAATATCATTTTGTTCCCATCTAAGAGAAATTAAGCTACATTCATGGATTAAAATGTACTTGCCCAAGGTAATATATTTATTTTTAATTTAGAGATGTCCAGTCAGGATATGTGATTAGTGGACAGTGGAGAGAAAGTTGATTGTAGGTTTACTTATATGTCATGGTCCAGCATAATAATACATATAAATCCTGAACTGAATACAACAAAGAAAAATAGAAATGTGTCCTTGATCTCAAAACAAAGATGACACTGGTAGATGCCATAATCAAAGGGGAAATTCAAGCCTAATGTAGTGAGAGTGAGTTGAAGACAAAACAACCCATGGGAGATGGATGACTAGGTATTTCTATATTTGGATTTTTAATGCCCAAAGTCAGAAATATAATCTTATGTATTTCAGTAGGTTAGACCTAAGCTCCCTATGTAAAACCAGAAACCATAAGGGAGCTATTTTCCAGAACATTATTTGTCACTGTATTTATTTACTAGGGCTGTCATAATGAATTATCACAGATTCAGTGGCTTCAAAAAATAAAAATAGAAATGTATTCTCTCACAGTTTTGAAGGTTAAAAGTCCAAAATACAGGTGTTTGTAGGGCCGTGCTTCCGCTGAAGGCACTAGGGAAGAATTATTTCTTCCCTCTTCCTACCTTCTGAAACCTCTCAGCAATTCTTGGCATTCCCTTGGCTTGTAGGAATGTATCACTTCTGTCTATGTGTACATTGTTAAATGGTCTCTGTTTTTGCATCCTCTCCCTTTTTTTGAAATACACCAGTCATTGGATTTAGAATCTATCCTAAATCCAGTGTGATTTTATCTTAAGATACTTAACTAACTACATATGCAAAAATTTTATTTCTAAATGAAGTCACATTCTGAGTTCCTGGACTGACATAAATTCTCGAGAGTCAGTTTTTAACCTACAATATTCACTATGCCAAAACTCTAGCACTGGAGTTGGACATTCACCTTGAGTATGGTTTCAAGCGGAGCTACCAATGAGAAATTGTAAAGCCAAATTTGGCGTGTTACCTGAATTTACCTCACCTTGTACCATAGAACACCACAACAGTAGGTCTTAATATAAAATCTTCTCCAGGTCAAATAAATTTATAAATACCTTGTCAGATACAAGGGAGTTTTCACTACTCATAGCCCATTGAATATTAGAAACTGATGTAAATTTGCCCTATTGATGATCACTAAAGCATTACAAAATGCCTAATTAACTTGTTTGCTTTACATATTTCATTAGCTTTTTATGTTGAATTGGACGTAGAAGACAAAGGGTATGAGCAATGCACAAGAAGTGAAATTGTTTTTATTCTCAGCTTTCACAGTAATCAGCTAGCTGATCTCATGGAACCTCAGTTTCTCATAAATAAAATTGAGATTACCGTAATATTTCTGCTTACAAAACAAATTATTGTGAGGACAATTCAGAACAATGAATTTGAAAACATTCTAAAATCTGGAAGATGCTATGCAGATGAATACAAAGGATTACGAGGTTTCCGAAAATGTCTATCATGAATGCAAAATAAGTCTGAATATCCAATGTTTAAATGTTAATGGAGCCAAACAAAAAAAAAAAATTAAAGTGTACGTAGAAAACTCCCAAAGGTGGCTAAATGTTTTCTCAAAAGAACAAATAATTTCAATCAATTTCTTCTACTTAAATTGCATGGTTTTAAATGAAAGTAAAATTTATAAAATGAACAAAGTCAAGCATGTTCTTTAGCTAACTAGACCCAACTATCAATAAACCGTGCTTAAAGATTTATATACAGGTTTATCCTTAACTATGAGGCAAAATCTGCAGTGAATTTCTCTGTTGCCTTTCTAGGTGGTTTCACTGATTCTAAGTCACACTGGGCAAAAAACAACAACTTGCATTGATACTAAAATTCAGATCCTAGGGGAGATTAACCGAGCATGGTGGTCTGCGTTTGTAGTTGTATCTACTCAGAAGGCCAAGGTGAGAGGAGCACTTGAGCCCAGGAGTTCCAGGCTGCAGTGAGTTGTGATCCTGAAACTGCACTGCACTCTAGCCTGTGTGACAGAGCAGTACCCTATCTCTTTAAAAATAAAATACTAGTGTAAAAGAAAAAGGCTGCTTTTATGAGCTCAGTTCAGAGTTTACTTCGTGCAATAAGCATTGCGCACTATATCCCACATGCCAAAATATCACTATTGGAATTTTATTTTCTTACTGGCATTAAAAAACAAATTACAAGATTTCTCCTATGCTGTGCAACCTTGTTTGGCTGTCACTGTTATCTTGCCTGCAATGTGCTACAGAAGCCCAAGAAATAAAGATAGTAAATTTCTAACCCTGAAAAATTCTCACTTTATTTAGCCAATGAAGGGGCCAAATCAACCAGAGATTGACCAAGTTTTACTAACCACCAAGACCATAGCTCTCAATTCCGGGTTGAGATAGTTCACTGTCATTTCACTAAACCAATTCCGTATTCATTCTCTGCAATCAGGAATAGACCTAATTAATCAGAAGGCTATCTGAGAATGTTTGGAATAATATGCATCTTTTGTTGCATCTTTCTCACATCTTATGCATGGGGTACATGACACAATCTTTAGCATACAATCAAAAGTGCATACTGGCCACCACATTCTTTTCTATCCAGCTCTTAAAACATCAAGCAAGATTGCTTCCTCTAGTGTGCATACAATAGTGAAATTGAGTATGCCACTTTAGAAAACATCTATGATGTCAGGTTGTTGGAGGACTTTATAACTCCCTTTCTGATACAGTGGGAAGAAGCAAATTCTCAATGGAAAACACATGTGGACATATTCCCAGCTCAGGTCCCTTTGCTACCTTCTATTTGAGACCTCTTTTTCTGGGTTTGCTTTCTCCATTTTTCCTCCCTTTGCTATATATTTTCCGACCTGTCAAACTCCTCCAAAAAAAAATAAATAAAATTAAAAAAAAATTCTACCTAGACTTACTATTGAATAACCTGGAATTTGTCTCTCTTATTTTCTTCACCTTGTTCATGAATTATACACTAAAGACCTACAGGAGGCAAGCATCAGAGACACTACGACTAAGCTGGCATTCTTCACTCCAGGCTCCCTTTCTTCTTATAGGAAACTTATGATTTGTCAGGCAGTATATTAGGACCAAAGATTAAAATAAGAGAAAGATAATTTCTGCTTTGATAGGGTCTCAGTGATGTTCACTTGATTTCAGGAGAGACATGAGAACATATAATTCTAACATCTTGCAATAAGTGGTAAAATGGTGATGTTTCCTGAAAACTGTGAGGAAAGAAATGATAAAATATTGGTTTTTTTAAATGGGTAAAGAGTTGGATAAGTAATATGACCCTTTCTTTGAACCATATATAAGTGATCCCATGGCTGGGAGGCTATACATTCAGATTGATGTATATCAAGGAAAGAAATGGCATTATCATATGCAGCAGGTAAGAATGAGAGACTAAGATTATGTGGAAAAAAAGAGAGGGATGTTGTTACTGCTGTGACCTTGAATAGTGTTACTTTACTACACAATTAGAAAAAAGAAATTGTAATTTAAAATAAAATTTGCAATTACAGTTTCTGCTTTTGTCTACCCCAGTACTATACAGTATGGTGGATTTGGGGAATAATTCCTAAATTCCAGAAATGTTTGTACTACCTTCAAAATTTTGTAATATTTGTTAATTGTCTACACTGTTTTTTTTTAAGTTTATATATATATATATATATATATATATATATTTAAAGTTTTACTTTATTTTTAATGGACAAATAATAACTATGCATTTAAGGAGTACAATGTGATGTTTTGATGCATAAATACATTGTGAAATCATCAAATCAGGATAATTAGCATATCCATCACCTCAAATATTTATCATTTCTTTGTAGTGAGGACATTTAAAATCATCTCTTAACTATTTTGAAATATACAGTGCTCTATTATTAACTGTAGTCGCTTTGCTGTGCAACAGAGCACCGGGATTTATTCCTCCTATCAAAATGCAACTTTGTAGAAATTAACCATTGTTTCCTTTTCTCTGTCTACCTAACTTAATCACCACCCAACACCCTACCTCCTGCCCCCAGTGGCCATCATTCTACTTGCTACTTCTATGAGTTGAACTTTTTTTAGATTCCACATGTAAGTGAGATTATACAGTATTTTTTGGTGCAGTAATGGGATTGCTCCATTAGATGAAAATTCTATTTTTAGCTTTTTGAGAAACCTGTGTCTTATTTTTCAAAATGGCTATACTAATGTAGAATACCACAAATGCTACATATGGGTTTTATTTTCTTCACATCCTCACCAACACTTGTTCTCTTTCATTTTTTTTTTTTTTTTTTTTTTGATAATAGCAATCTGACAGGTGTGAGGTGAAATGTCATTGTGGTTTTAATCTACATTTCTCTGATTATTAATAATGTGAAGCATTTTCTAACATATCATTTGGTTATTTGTATGTCTTCTGATAAATGTTTATTCAATTTATTTACTTATTTTTTAATGGGGATATTTTTTTCCTGTTATTGAGTAGTTGGAGCTCCTTGTATATTTTGGATATTAGCCCCTTATCCAGTATATGGTTAGGAAATATTTTCTCTCAATCTCTAAGTCATCTCTTCACTTTATTAGTTGTTTTCTTTGCCATGCAGAAGCTTTTTACTTTGATGCAATCTTATTGTCATTTTTGTTTTTTTTTTTTTGCTTTTGTTTCCTGTGTTTTGGGGGTCATATCAAGGAAATCTCTGCCCAGACCAATGTTATTAAATTTCCTCCTATGGTTTTCTCTAGTAGTTCTACAGTTTCAGGTTTTAAGTCTTTAATCAATTTTGAATTGATTCTTCTAAAAGGGGTGAGATACATGTTCATTTTTGTTCTTCTGTATATAGATATTCAGTTTTCCCAATGCCATTTAATAAAGAGACTATCTTTTCTGCATTGTATGTTCTTGGCATTACTGTCCAAAGCCAATTGATTATAGTATTTATTTCTTGGATTTCTATTGTATACCATTAGCTCATGTGCTTGTTTTTATGCCAGTACCATGTTATTTTGATTACTATAACTTTGTAATATATTTTGAAATCCAGTGGTATTCTCTGCAGTTTTGTTTTTGTTTTTGTTGTTGTTGTTGTTTTGTTTTGCCAATATTAGTTTACTAGAGCTCTTTTGTGGTTTTCATACCAATATTAGGATTTTTTTTCTATTTCACTACAAAATAATGTTAAAATTTTTATAGAGGATACATTGAACACTCTTCTTTCTTCTCCTTTCAAGCTGCTTAATGGAAAGGTGACAAGGATGAAAACCTTCATGATGATCCGATTCCACTTAGTGAACTGTAAGTATATTTTCCTTTAGATTTTTAAAAAATAATGTTTTATTTTCTCTAGCTTACTTTATTGTATAGAGTATACAACACATACACAAAATGTGTTAATCAACTCTTTATATTATGGCTTTTGGTCAACAGTAGACTCTTAGTTTAGTTTTTGGGGAAGCAAATGTTAGACACAGATTTTCAGCTGCACAAGGTTCAGTGAATCAACCTTCATGTTGCCTATGGTTTAACTGTATTTTTTTTTAGAACGTTTGCTTCTATTTTCATCAGTAATATTGGCCTGTAGTTTGATTTTTTTTTTTTTGATCTGGCTTTGATATCAGGGTGATGCTGGTCTCCTAAAATCAGTTTTGATGTATTCTTTCCAATTTTTTTAGAAACATTTTAGCAAGAATAGTATTTTTATGTTTTCTAGAGTTCATCAGTATAGCCATTTAGACTTAGACTTTTATCTGATGAAAGATTTTGATTACTAATTCAATCTCCTTACTCATTACCAGTCTGTTCAGATTTCCAGTATCTTCTTGGTTCAGTCTTGGTAGGTCATACGCTTATAGTAGTTTAACCATTTCTTCTGAGTTAGCCAATTTGTTGGTTTATAATCCTACTTTCTTACTTTATGATTTGATAACTTTCTGTAGTGGTATGCTTTGGATCTTTTCATCTTTTTTGTATCTATTATAGACTTTCACTTTGGGGTTACCATGAGAATTATATAAAATATATTTTCTTTATAACAGGAAACTTTGAGTTTTAACAACTTAATTTTAATCACATATGCAAACTTCACTTTTGACTACCCATCTTTAAACACTTTGTTTTCTTTGTCATACATTGAATATTATGGTTTGTATCCATTAAAAATTATTTTAGTTTTGGTTGATCTTAATCATTTTGCCTTTTAACCATCTTACTAGAGATATAATTGATTTACCCACTGCAATTACAGTATTAGAGTGTTTTGTGTTTGACAATGTACTTTTACCAGTGAGTTTTGTACTTTCATATATTTTCATAATAATTTACATCTTCTTTCTGTTTAAAGAACTCTCTTTAGCATTACTTATAAGGCAGGTGTAGTGGTAATAAACTCTATCTGTTCCTATTTGTCTGAGAAAGCTTTTATCACCCCTTTGTTCTAAAAGACAAGATTTCTGTGTATAGTATTTTTCTTTTGCAGTTTTTTGTTTAATTTCAGAATTTTAAAAGTATTTTAATATTCGCTTTTGGCCTACAAGTCTTCTCCTGAGAAATTCACTGATGGGGGTTTCTTTATATGTAATGATTCACTTTTCCCTTGCTGCTTGCAAAGCTCTCACTTTGTCTTTAACTTTTGATAATTTGATTATGATATGTGTTGATGTGAGTCTCTTTAGTGTCATCTTATTTTGTGTCTACTGTGCTTCCTGGATCTGGCTTTCTATTTTCTTCCAGAGAAGGAGGAGATTTATGACTTATTTGAATATGTTTTCTGTCCCATTCTCTCTTTTATTTTTACTTCTGACATGCTGACAATTCATAAGTTGCTCTGCTTGATGGTGTGCAATAACTTACATAAGCTATTTTTATTCATTTGTATTCTTTTTAGTTTTTGCACCTCAAATTGGATGTCTTTGAGTTTACTGCTTGATCTGGTCTGCTGGTGAACCCTTCAACTGAAATTTTCAGTTCAGCTGTAGTATTCTTCTGGTCTATGGTATGTGTTTAGTTCTTGTTTATACTTTATATCTCTTTGTTGAAGTTCCCAGTTTGTTCTGGTATTGTTCTCTTGACCTTAGTGAACATCTTTATGCCACTGTTTCGAATTCTCTATTGGATAAATCACAAACAGCTACTTCACTAAAACTGGTTTCTGAAGATTTATTATTTTCTTTTGTTTGAAATATATTACCCTGTTTCTTTATTTTGCTTGACCCTCTGTATTGATTTCTGCACATTAGATGAGACAGCGTTCTCAGTCTTTTCAGCTTGGCCTCATGTACGAGAAGAATATCAGTAATCCATCTGGCCAAAGATTTTAGGGTGTCACTCAAGTGTTTATGTTTGTTCAGACTGCTGTCTCTGTTTTGGTTGTCCCTTGGACCTTAGGATGTGACATATCCCATCAGTATACTGAGACTAGAAAGCCAGACTTTCTAGATACAGATGGAAAGATTGCAGTGCCAGCTGTGCATTTAAGTTTTATCCAAACTCTCAATGAAGTTTAATGTGGGTGTTTATTTCCTACTGTCTCTCTCTTAAGCTGGGTAGAGGACTTGTTGCAAATGCCTGTGCTCACATTTAGGCTGCACCTTTTCATCCTGGGTAGATATCTGCTAGCAGCAAGCCCATTACACATTCATCTGTTTGTTTTCTACGGTCTAAGGCACTCAGGAATGTAAAGACCCATAGACTTCCAGAACTAGTTTGTTAAGGAGGTTGTCCCTTGGGTGGGAGCTATAGTTGTGACACTTGGTGCATGGGCAGATTCCTTCCAGGATAATCGATAAGCCTACATTTATCAGTGAAGTGAGCCAGAGAAAAGGGTCATAAAGTGCCAAGCTCTGGCTATGGCTGCTGAAGGGCTATTGTTTGTCTCATTAGCTCCCTGATGCATATTCATCAGAAGCCAGGCAATATGGCTAGGCTTTGTGTTCCCACCCAAATCTCATCTCAAATTGTAATCCCGAGGTGTTTAGGGAGATACCTGGTAGGAGGTAATTGGATCAAGGGGGAAGTTCCCCCATACTGTTCTTGTGATAGCAAGTTCTTATGAGATCTGATGGTTCTACAAGTGTTTGACATTTCTTCTTACGCACATTCTGTCTAGCACCTGCCACCATGTAAGACATGCCTGCTTCCCCTTCTACCATGATTGTAAGTTTCCCAATGCCTCTCCAGCCATGTGGAACCATGAGTCAATTAAACCTCTTGTCTTTATACATTATCCAGTCTCAAGCAGTTCTTTATAACAATGTGAGAATGAATTAATACACCAGGCCATCAAGTGACCAACTAGGAGTTTGTGTTGTACCATTCTGATGTTAAAACAAGAGGTACACATCACTCTTCCCTTTCTGTCCTGCTCCAAGAGAGTGTAACCCCTCAAAGCTTTTGAACAATTGTTTAAGTCCATGTCTGTGTTCTATTAAAAGGTAAAAAGGCTTATATATGCCTAGTCTTTTATGCTGCTACAGCTAAGAGGTTTAGGATGAAGTCCTCTGTGAGGCAGCTATAAAAGTTGGGCCACTTAATGCATAGAATAAACCACTTCCAGGAAGAAACAGGGAGCTGCATTTTTAAGCCCTTTCTCAGTACCGATCCTGGAGCATGAGTCCCTGCTATACACACCCATATAAAACTGCCACTTTTACTGTCATCTAGATAGACTTGCATCTATTTTATTCCCTTTGCTCCCAGAGCTAGAATGTTTAAATGCAGTCACTCAAGTGGAAGTGGTAAAAGTTAGTATGCTTGCTGTGTGGACAAACTCCTTCCAAGAAGAATTAACAGACCTGAAGTTTTCACTGGGGCAAGCTGTGAAAGCAGGCTCAGAGTTACAATTTACTTCTCAGGCTGCTGGCTGGGCTCATATTTTTCTATCCCTTTAACTCTCTGATGCAAGTTACTTTGAAGCCAGACCACTAAGCAACCACTGGAAGGGTGTATCATAAGATCCTCCTGGGAAGAAACCAGAAGCTACATTTTAAGTCCCTTCTCTCTGCTACTCCTAGGGGATGAGGCCCTGGGAAGCCCTGGAGAGTCCATATCAAACTGATGTTTTTTTCTTGTTGTCCAGAGAGACTTGTGTGTGTCCAATTCCTTTCACTTACCAGAGCTGGTGAATTAAAAGCCAAAGTATAAGGAAGCTTAGGGTTAGGATGCTGTATGTGAGGGCAAAACTCTTCTCTTTACAGGCAGAAGCTGGGTATTAGAAATCTCTTTCCTGACTGTGTGTCACAGTCCCTGGGGTAAAGTTCATGCCTGAATGTTCCTCAGCTATTCCAAGTTGTGCAATGTGAGTGGTTTCTCAGTTGTCTGATGGGTAATAGTTTTGCAACTAGTCTCTCAACTTTTTTTCAGAGGAAAACAGATCCATGAATAGATAGATGTTCATTAGGTGTGTTCTTAGGTGGAGGGAGGGTCAACACTTCCTATTCCACCATTTTGCTGATGTAACCTCTATATACTTTTTGGTTTTGTTTTACTTAACCTACCCTTCAGTAGTGTTAACTTTAAAGTCATGAATTTGACATGCTATTAAAATAAATATATAACTGCTAAATACAAGAAAAATGTTATAGGTAACCCAAGTATAAATAATCTTGCCTACTTTGGAACTCAGACCACAGTTTGGAAGACTGTGGCCTATAGGTCTATAAAGGCCATATCTGTCTCAAAGTAAACACATACAATAGTTCATTCCTACAGGGATTCTCATTTTCACCATTTTGACCTTTTATTCTAGGAATACTGAGTGTTAAAAGCTTGAGTTTCAATACTGAATACACTACTAACCAGTGAGGTGGTTTGGGGAAATTTGCTTAGCCTCTATAGGAAAATGATACCTACCTCTAAGATTTTTTTTAGGGTTGAATGAGACAATGTACTTAAAGGCTTAGGCATAGTCTTTGGCACACACTAAGCAAATTATGAACTATATTTTTTGATATATTTTTATTATCTTACAAAACGGAAAAATTATCTCCAGAAAACAGCTGTTACATTTCAGTTGGATTATGTGGAAAGCATTCTTAGATCCTTTTCCATTGATTATTCTGAAGCAGAATTAGGGAGTTTTTTCTTATATAGTAAGTTCTTGAAATTAGGAGAACTAGCAAAAGTTTATAAACAGTAACTTATCTCAGTGATAGGGAATCAAATAAGGGCATGAGAATGCAAGAGCCGCCTAAGATGATTTCTTATATTAGCTGTCATTTAATTACCATTTAGAGTCCCAAATGTATATGGTGTCCCACTTAATTCTTTTAATAATTTTATAAGTCCTGCACTTTAGTAGATGATAAAATCAACGTTCAGTGGGTTAAAGTAACTGCCCAAAAGCAAAGGCACAATGTGGAAGCAGATACTGTAAATCATGTACATCCAACTGCAGTGCACATGGAGATTATTGTGTCTTCTGAGGAGATGCAAGACCCAACAAAAGGAGAAGAGAACTAAAGGCAAGCTTTATTTTATAGACAGTTTTGCTTAGGAATATCATGGTGTACAAATTCAAGTAATATATCCTATAACAAAATAAGAAAGAACAAAGGCAATTTTTGAGTAGCAAAAAAGTCTATCAGGAAAAACTAATCTCCTTTTGCTTGCACATATTTTCAAAGTAGTCTGATAGGCATGTCAACTTAAATGGAATAATTAGCATAAGAGCTTCAACATTAGATGCAACATGATGGTGAGATTAGTCTTAGGCATTTGATGAAATACCATCTTCTCTTTAACCAAAAGTCTGACAGCCTAGTGACAGTACGTATCTGTTCTGCGGGCCATTTAATTAAGAACTAACATTGTAGAAACCTATTTTGTTCACCAAATTAAAAGATTCTTTTTTAAATCAAGATATTCATATGGTATGGTCTTGAAGTCAAGGATATTGCTTGCCATACTTAAAAGTGACCTTAAGTCATTTTTGTATTGAGTTATGACTAAGGTACTCCCAATTTCTCATTTTAAACTCACTTAATTATCCTACTTTAATCTTAAGTATTGTTTCTTTTTACTTTAAATTTAATTTAATTTTAAGTTCCAGAATAAATGTGTAGGACATGCACATTTGTTACATAGGTAAACATGTGCCATGATGGTTTGCTGCATCTAACCCATCACTTAGATATTAAGCACCACATGCATTAGCTATTTATCCTGATGCTCTCCCTACCCTTCGTGCCTCAACAGGCCCCAGTGTGTGTTGTTCCCTTCCCTGTCTCCATGTGTTCTCATTGTTCAGCTCCCACTTATAAGTGAGAATACATGGTGTATTAGCCCATTTTCATGCTGCTGATGAAGACATACCTGAGACTGGGAAGAAAAGGGGTTTAATGGACTTACAGTTCCATGTGGCAGGGGACACCTCAAAATCATGGTGGAAGGTGAAAGGCACATCTCACTTTGCAGCAGACAAGAGAAGAGAGCTTGTGTAGGGGAACTCCTCGTTTTTAAACCATCAGATATCATGAGACTCATTCACTATTATGAGAACAGCACAGGAAAGACACGCCTCCACAATTCAATCACCTCCCACCAGGTCCCTCCTAAAACACATGGGAATTAAAGATGAGATTTGGGTGGGGACACACTCAAACCATATCATGTGGTGTCTGGTTTTCTGTTCCTGCATTAGTTTGCTTAGGATAATGCTTCAAGCTCCATCCATGTCCCTGCAAAGGACATGATTTTGTTCCTTTTATGGCTGCATAGTATTCTATGCTGTATATGTACCCTATTTTCCTTGTCCAGTCTATCATTAATGGGCATTTGGGTTGATTCTATGACTTTGCTATTGTGAATAGTGCTTCAGTGAACATATGCATGCATGTATATTTATAACAGAATGATTTCCATTCCTTTGGGCATATATTCAATAAAGGGATTGCAGGGTCAAATAGTATTTCTGGTTCTAGGTCTTTGAGGAATCACCACATTATCTCCTCCAGTGGTTGAACTAATTTACATTAGTTCATTCCTAAAAGCATTCCTATTTCTCCCCAATCATGCCAGCAGCTATTGTTCCTTGACTTTTTAATAATCACCATTCTGACTGTCACGAGATGGTATCTCATTGTGGTTTTGATTTCCATTTCGCTAATGGTCAGTGATGTTTAGCTTTTTTCGTATGTTTCTTGGCCACGTAAATGTTTATTTTGAGAAGTGTCTGTTCATATCCTTTGTCCACTTTTTAATGGAATTGTTTGTTTTTTTCTTGTAATTTTTTTAAGTTTCTTGTAGATTCAGGATGTAAGACTTGTCAGATGGATAGATTGTAATAATTTTCTCCCATTTTGTAGGTTGTCTGTTCACTCTTATGATAGTTTCTTTTGCTGTGCAGAGGCTCCTTGGTTTAATTACATATTGTGTGTCAATTTTGGCCTTTGTTACAATTGCTTTTTCCATTTTTGTTGTTAAATCTTTTCCCATGCCTATGTCCTAAATGGTATTGCCTAGATTTTCTTCTAGGGTTTTGTTAGCTTTGGGTTTTACATTTAAGTCTTGAATCCATCTTGAGTTAATTTTTGTATAAGGTGTAAGGAAGGGATCCAGTTTCAATTTTCTGCATTTGACTAGCCAGTTCTTTTAGCATCATTTATTAAATAAGGAATCCTTTCTCCATTTCTTGCTTTTATTAGGTTTATTGAAGATCAGATGGTGTAGATGTAGAGTCTTATTTCTGAGATCTTCATTCTATTCCATTGGTCTACAAGTCTGTTTTTGTACCAGTACCATGCTCTTTTGTTATGGTAGCTTTGTCATATAGTTTCATTTTAATCCATTTAAAAGTTTTGTCTTCACCAATGAGAAAACAAATGTGTTTTTTACAATATACAAGTAAGTGCTACTTCTATGTAACTACTGTTTCTGTTTACATGATGAAAACAGATATGGTTGTTTTAGTAAAAAATTAAGTAATTATACAGTCTGAACTTTCAAATGGGACACATGGCACACAGAGTTTTCTAAGAATTAGAGGAATATTAGAATAGACAGTGTTAATTTTTTGGCATTGGACTTTTCTTTGGACTCAGAAATGCTTGACCCATGCTTTCCAAAGCAATACATTTTCATCACATTTTATGTAATTATGCTGGTTATTTTCCCTCAATTACAGTTTTTATAAATATTTGAAAAATTTGGAAAAATTAAAACTATCTATGCGTATTATAATTTGATTCTGGAAGTAAGCTGAAGGTAAACACACACAAAAAAGATGGAAACCCAATAGTTATGGTATTTACATTACAGTTATGTTAAAGCTATTTGAAGATAGAGTGCAGTGTAACCATCTGTGGTTCCCATTATCTATGGAGTCTGGTTCCAATCTAGTATCCGTTAAGAAACACCAAGTTTGCATTGACAATATTTTTGTAGTAAGTCTTTAGTTTTAAAATGTATCACAGTCTTTAAATTTTTCAAATTATAGTTTTTAAAAACTTTTTATAGCTGTTATCTCATTTTTATCCTCATATATCTAGTAAAGGATGCACAAGCATTAATGTATTACTAATTTTAAAATGCAGAAAATTAAACTCTAAGGAGCTCTGGGACCAGTATGGGTGCTACAGTGATAGTCCAGCAGGACCTTTGGGAAAAGAGGGGCCTTCATAGGCCTCAAATCTTTACTGGGCACTCAACATTTGAAACCTATTTTATAAAATAGCAACCAATCCTCCAGGAAAGTATTTGATTTGACACAGAAATGTATAGGCAATCAAATTCTTGTTTATAAATAAATTTATTCTGAGCATATAAATCACTTTTGGTAACATTGTAGATGTTTTCTTAATAAGCCCCAAAAATAACTATCTTAAAAAAGTAAAGCAGAGAAGTTCACGTGTTGTTCCCATATCATAAGTAACAAACTGATTACCTAAAATGTTAAAAAGCAGTTGTGGAATTCCAAATTACTTTACAAATTGCTTTCTGATTTATTTAAATTCTCCTTTCAGAATTGTTTAATTTTTAAAGTTATTAATAGCTGATATTAGAGAGAAATTATCCTCCCAATATTTGCAACATATATAATATCATTTTCCAGTATTCCACATAATTAAATTACAAACATTTTTGCATGAGGAACATATTTTTGTGCTGAAGCATCTGTTATTTTGTCCAAATATTCTGAAGCTGGACCCATATATCATATTCATGTAAAAATAATCATCTCTTTTTAAAGAGTAGACTCTCTACTGTGTACTTCCCTCCCAAGTTTTTAACAAGTGTATGGACATTTTAATAGATCATATTTTTCACTGACTTGTTTGAAATCAACCACATCATTTTTCAATACTAGCCAACTCAGCAATAGTAGCCTGGTTTAGCAGACAAGATAAAGAATAATATCCAATTCATTCCCAGTGTGTAAATGGTGAATTTAATGATTACTACTTTCTCATTAAGAATATGTTCAATTATGCCGCAGATAGAACACCGTTTGGTTTAATAAGGAATTAAAATGAATGGAATTAGATTTAAACTAAAATCCCATGAGCATTAATGCAGTGATTAAAGTGGGTGTGGAAAATCTTTTTAAAAATTATTTATTTCTAGTTCCAATAAAGAAGCTTCATTCCTAGCAAATCCTAAGAAAAATTAAATCTTACAGATTTTTTAACTGAAACTGCCACTTGCATCAACTTTTTTCTCTATGATTCACAAAATAATATGTGTAACTAAAATACACTGATTCTCACTGTTAAAATATTATATTGTTCCTTTTTAAATTTGCTCTATAAAAACTAAAACTTATATAATGATAGTTAAATAGTTTAATTAGATACTCATTATGATCTAGATAATGAGTTAAATGCCTTTATATATTACCTCTCGGTAATCCTCACAACCATCGGATTAAATAGACATTCCCATTATATTTACAGGGAAATAAACTTTGAGAGATTAAATGACTTATACAAAGTCACAGAGTGTAGCAGGCAGAATTTTAATATGATTTCCAAGATCAGTATATCATGATATACATACCCTGCATAATCCCTGAATCTGTGCCTATGATAGATTTCACTTTCTGAGATTGTTATTTGACACAGTAAATTTTAATAAAGACAGATTATCTTTAGTCAGTCTGACTTAATGAGGTGTGCCCTTCCAAGTCTTCTTCTGGAGCCAAAGACTTAAAGTCAGAGGGAGTAGATGCATGAAGCATTCGCCAGGAGAGAAAAAATTCTCCTCTGTTGGCTTTGAACATTGAAGCATCCTAGAGTATCCTCTGTGAACTGAGAGTGATCCACAGTAGATAGCTAGCAAGTAAATGAGTATCTCAGTCCTACAACCACAAGGAACTGAATTTTGCCAATAAGTTGATTTAATTCAGAGGTGGACTATTCCTAGGAGACTGCAGACAAAAACTGAGTCCTGCTGACACCTTGATTTCAGGCTAAAGGAAGCTGAGCAGAGTTCCCAGTACTGACTTTATACAACTTGAGCTAATTGATTAATGTTTTTAAGCCATTATGTGGTCATTTGTTACAGAGCATAGAAAAAATACAAAGAGTAAGTCAGAATTTACATGCAGGAAGTCAGACTCTATTTTCTCTACCCTTCCACTCTACTTCTACAAGCAGTCCGGACACTGCTTCATGGAAACACAGATTTATTTATTGCTCCTGGTTGAGCATGCCCTTCCACAGTCCTCTGTGAATCAGCATGATTTAATGGAAAGAGAACTGGAATTGGAGTCAATAACTTTTACCTCATAAATAAAATGATGCTATTTATTTATTTGGAAATAAATAAATTGTTTTGGAAACAAACTGGCATATTAGTAAGTGTTAAATAAATTTATTTTTTTATCTGACTCATAAGTGATACCCAAATGATAAAACAAGAAAGTTGCCAAATTGTAGCATTAATTTGGCTTCTTACATTAACTTCTTACATTATATGTAAGAAGTTGCTTCTATTTCTAATACTTCTCCTGGTTTTACATAATCTATGATGAAGGAAAAAATTACTACCCACTTTCCAAATTTACCATATGTTTGAGTACCTCCCTAATCTCCTAAATAGAATTGGAAGCTTTTTAATGAATTCTGATTATAAGTGATACTCACTATATACATACAAATAAACTGTTGTTTTTGTAAGCAAGTTTAATGTTTTATAAATGTTAATATTATAAGCACATAGCACAGGAGTGTATATGTAAGACACTCAGTAAATGTTTGACAAATGAATTGAAATGATCTTCTGAGAAAGATAGGTACTTTAGAATAAAAGCTTTTCTCAAAATCTGTAGAATAAGTTAAACGATTACTATTAAAAAAGATATCTATCTCATTGATAAATCTTGGCATAGTTGCCTAGAATAACATTTTGAGTATTAAATTGATTCTTTAACATTCCCTTCACTAACTAAACATGGATAAAATATCTCTTTTGTTCAATAGAATGAGCACTGGGTTACAGATAATAGAATTTATAGAGTTTTTTTTTTAAGTATTTATTTTAGGGAAGTCATTAAGAAAGTAGATATTGGAAAATACGTTTTTCCAAATTAAACCTACTCAAGCTATAAGGTGTCCGAATTTCTTACTTATTTCAAATCTGTTAAAGTTTAAGTTGGTTTTCCTTTTGGAAAATGTAGCTTCCTGTTAGTATGGAAAAAAAAAAAAAGTCTAAAAAAAGTCTCAAATATTTATTGAACATAAAATTGTTCCTAACAAAGAATAACTTTGATTAGTCTGGTGAATTGATTTATAGGAATACAGACCTTCTCATTTTATTTTATTATTATTGACACACAAATTATATATCTACACATTAGAAGTTCAACACATTTTATAATTATTGCTTTGTGCAGTTGTTTTTTGCTATCAGATAAAAGAAAAGAGTGATGTACCAAAATACTTTTATATGCAGAACATAATCTAGAAGAAGTGAGTACACAAGAAATTACTCTTGGGCCGGGCACGGTGGCTCAAGCCTGTAATCCCAGCACTTTGGGAGGCCGAGACGGGCGGATCACGAGGTCAGGAGATCGAGACCATCCTGGCTAACACGGTGAAACCCCGTCTCTACTAAAAAAAATACAAAAAAAACTAGCCGGGCGAGGTGGTGGGCGCCTGTAGTCCCAGCTACTCCGGAGGCTGAGGCAGGAGAATAGCATGAACCCGGGAGGCGGAGCTTGCAGTGAGCTGAGATCTGGCCACTGCACTCCAGCCTGGGTGACAAAGCGAGACTCCGTCTCAAAAAAAAAAAAAAAAAAAAAAAAAAGAAATTACTCTTTAGCATTTGTCAACCTGGCTATGAGAAATACAAAATTGTGCTCCAGATTGTTTCCTATAGGTTTGTGAATGAATATTTAATAGCCGATTTAAATTCTTTGTATAGTAAATTCAATACCTGTGCCCTCAGGGTCAGTTTTTATTATTTTTTTTCCAGTATGTGGGTTACATATTGTTGTGTTTTTATCTACCTCATTTTTTTTGTGTGGAAAATACAACATTTTAGAAAAAATAATGTTACAACTATGGAAAGCATATCTTCTCCATCTATGGAGTTTGTTGGAATTTTTAAAACTGACTTTCCTATACTAACCATGCAATTTCTGCTAACTGATAAAACTGCTAAAAATTACAGGAGACCTTGTCTTAAAGATACTTGATAACTAACTCTCCCCACATTTCACTTCATTCAAAAAAATCTCTCAAAAGAATAATTGTTAAAAAAAAAAAGTTATGCTCTACTTACACAAAAAAGCGAAATTCTACAGTTTAAACTGCATAAAAGAATGGGTGGAAATCCATTTCTATAAACTGTCATTTTGAGTAATTACAATAAAACATTTATGCACAAAGCCTCAAATTAATATATAAATTAGTATAAATTTTATGTCCATGTGGGACCAGATAACGAATCAAAATTTTCCTGCAGTTTGATATTTATGTCAGGCAGATAAATTAATCTTAGTTTATCATAATTTGTTTACTTAACTGATAAAATACACAGAATTTTGGAAATTCTTGTGAAGGAAAAGAAACTTAGAAATTAAACACAGATGTTTATTTTAAAGTATTTAGAAAAATACCACATATAAGTGGTTAAGAAATGTTCGATTACATAAAAGGGGATCTGTGTGTTTATGTTCTTAAATTTTCATGCTAATACCTAGTAATCGTGATCCAAAATGTCCAACAACCTTAAAATAATAGTGATAATTCAGAAACAAAGCAAATATTCTGAGTAATTTATTATCTGGAAATAAGAAATAGCAGGATTTTTTTGGGCAAAGTCCATGAGTGGATTTGAATGACTCAGTGAAACCCTAAGTAGCGCACAAAATGTAGTGTGTAGTTGCTTTTCTCTAGTGAGAAATCAGTGGCTTTCATTAGATTATCACAGAGAGCAGACAGCTAGATAGTCCTTCCCATTTGGATTCAAGAGGTGAAGCCTTAACTTTCTTGCTACCCTAAGATCTATGCCAAGTTGTGCATTAGAATGCCCATGTGAATATCGCAGGATATTATCAGGTCTCACTCTTTATGTCTTTCTTGGCTTATATTTTGTTTCACAAGATCATATGCTATTCAGACAATTGCAACACTTTCTGAATAAGGCCTCTTTAAATATGTGTATTAAGTAACTGAATAAATGTCTGTGCTGCAAACATTTTGGACTTTTTTTTTTTTTTTTTTTTTTGTAGCAGTTAGTTTCCTGAAAAGGAAAATTTTGGACTCTTCCAGTTCATTGTGCAACAATATCAACATGATAAAAGGATTGTTATGTTTAATACTGATTCTAAATAAAATTGTGAATTAAATTATTTTGTCTATCATTTTCTCCTTATAACTAAGGACTTGTCCTCATAGACATCTGTGGAATCAGATTTCCAATTTCCTAGTTTGGTAAATTATTTACCTCTGTTTTATATCTGTTAATCTCTTCTGTTAGCTGTCATATTTTAAAAAAATACTATGAATCTGTGATTTTCCATATGAAAGCTTATAAAACCTGCATGAATCCAAAACAAAAAAATAACACATTAACAAACACATGGTGGCTGGATAGTATTTCCAGAGACTCTGATTCAATGGTCTGAGCATGGCCTTTCAACTAAGTTACCTTGAGAAAATTAAACCCGAGTGCTCCAAGGCATGCATTGTATGTAATAAATTAATTTATTTCCCACACATCTAGAATTGCATCATTCTTGGATAACCGAGATATGTTACTCAAATCATTTCTTTTTTTAATTTTGTAGTTCAGTTGAAGATCCAGGGTTGAAAAGACCAGAAAGTGATGGCAAGGCATTGAATGTGCAGCCAGATTTAACATAATTGAAATTATATTATTTTTCTGTCAATTGATGGGAATTTTGCAAAAATATTCACCTTCCTATGTATAGGTCGACTCCAAAATTATCTAAATATAGCATTAATCATTAAGTTTTAGAACCTCTAAATATAGTTTATCAACTAGCTATTTAATTTATATCAACTAAATGCCTTTTACTCTCAAGTTCATGAGTTATCTCTCTTCCTTATGAAAGTGGTATTTCCTTTGAGTTTTTTTGTTGTTTATTGAAATGTTGTTTATTTACACTTGAGATTAAAATTTTTAAATTTCAGTTTACTTAGCTGTGAAGTTTAATAAGGTTTAAGTACAAATTATGAAAACATGCACAGTGCATTATTTACCCGTGAATACTCAGAGCATAATTACTTTTTCTCATTGGTTATTGAAACAGCTACCATTTATGAAGCAATAATTCAGAATTATACCACATATTTGACACACACTTTATATTTGTAGAAGCTTATTTGTTTTTTGGAGAAAGTTGCTTCTCCAGTTGTTTCTTGTTTCTTTCGAATGATAATTTCACTAGATATGGAATTCTATGTTTGTTTTTCTTTGAATACATTCAATATTTTATTCCACTCTCTTCCTGCTTGCATGATTTCTGAAAAGAAGCCTAATGTAATACTTATTCTTATTTCTCTATAGGTAAGGTGTTTTTATTCTGGTTTCTTTAAAGGTTTTCTCTTTGCCTCTAATTTTCTTCAGTTTGAATATAATATGTTTTGGTATAAATTGTTTTTCCTCTGTTTACTTCTGTTCCTTCTTCTGGTTCCTTTTACCCATATGTTATACCTTTCCTAATTGTCCCACAATTCTTTGATATTCAGTTTCATCTTTTTTATTCTTTATTATTTTTGCATTTCAGTTTTGAAAATTTCTGTTGATATTTATTCAAGCTCACTGATTCTTTCCCCAGCTGTGTTCAGTCTACTGGTGAGCCCATCAAAAGCATTCTTTATTTCTATCACAGTGTTTTTGATTTATAGAAGTTCCTTTTGAGTCTTTTTTAGACTTTTTTCTTTTTAGCATTTCCATGTCTCTTTTTATCCACTTATTCTCTTGTATGTTATTTACTTTTTCCATTAGAGTCCTTAGCATATTAATCATAGTTATTCTAAATTCTCTGTTTAATAATATCAACATTTCTCCCATACAAGTCTGGTCCTGATGCTTACTTAATCTCTTTAAACTGTGGGATTTTTTTTTTTGTCTTTTATCATGACTTGTAATTTTTTGTGGAAAGGTAAACATGATGTATTGTGTAAAAGAAAGTGAGGTAAATATTTCTTTAGTGTGAGGTTTTCTGTTTATTTGGCTAAGAGTTAGACTGTGCTCAATGTGTGCTGTAGCTGTAGTATTAGAAGCTAAAATTTCCTCTTCTGTATTTGTTTCTGTCTTCTCTGTTGTCTTTGGATTTTCCTTGAACCTCCTTAAAGAGACTCCAGTATTTCAGTTCTTTTTACCTGTAATTCCCTGCTATTATATAGGAGTCCTGTTGGGTTGATCAGGTATAGGGGGAGGTAAAATCTTCTATAGTTGTGTAATTAGGTCTCAGTCTTTTAGTGAGTCTGAGTTGGTATATCTCTTTCTTCATGTCAGTTGGACTTGAGTAGCATCCTAGTCATTTAGGCACTAGGTAAAATAGTTTCCGTTGAGGGCAGGCTTTGTCAAAGAGAACAGATAGCTCTGGGTATATTCAGAAATGATTAGTCACCAACCCTCCATCCCCCCACGCCAGAATTGCAAGAAGTTTATCTCTGATCTTTAGTGGAAAGACTCTAGTTGGGTCACTGGAAGGAAACTCAGAACTAAGTGTGAAGGACTCCCTAAAACTAGACCCTCTCACAGTTTTTAACTCTCAGGTTCTCCACACTGATCCTCTAGCAGCTCATCATTACAATTAGAAGTGTCTTTACAGATGATGGCTCTGGAAGTGGGATTCTGTCCTTGGTAAACTGTGATTCTCCCTATATGCCTGTCTGTTTCTCCAGTTCACATGGCAGCAATTTTCCCCATGACTTCAATTCTCTGATGGGCCTAAGAAGAGTTGCTGATTTTCAATGTGTTAAATTTCTGTTGTAGGAATAGCAGTAACAACTTTTAACCTCTTTACATTTGGGAATGCAAACGAAGTCTAGAAGCTTGTTTGAAGCTCTAACAACACTATAAATTACCAATTCATATTCTCATTTTAGGATTATGGAACTGATGCATAGAGATTAACTCACCCAATCCACTTCCCACAGTGTGAAAAGTTATAGAGCTCGGATTAGATTCCAGATATGCTGACAGCAAAAGACTGCTTTTCAATAGCATCCTATCATACTTAGCTTTGCTAAGATTAGAAAGACTGTAAAATACAGTTTCACATATTTCAAATGAATATAAAAGCTTAAATGTGGTGAAGATATACTGTTCATGTACATCAAATCTGAGTTAAGGATCCATTGTGACTAACTGCAAGTGGTATAAGCAGGCAGAAGCTCAGAAGCAAGAGCAGGCTTCTATCGTTTAAGATACAAGTTTACACATGGATCTCTGTAATTAGCAAATACTTAGATGGGAGGGAGAAGAAAAGCTCATGTGTTTATAGTCCTAAGCCTTATCCTTTTCTGCCCTTGAGGTACAACAGTGTAATTTGAAAGTTAGACCATCTATTCTGGCCTCAATTCTTATTATCCCACCTGTGAAATATGTCATTTCAAAGCTAGCTGGAAAGTCTTTGTTTTTCAGATTTTTATGGATATCTTGTTAAATCATGTTGCATTTCCTCAAAAATTCACCATTTTTCCCATAAATTCAGGGAAAGAGCATGAGACTTTCCCCCAAATGATATATACTAACCCTTTAAAAAGTCTTTTTGTAAATGCCCAGTGGGTTCATCTTGCCCACTGCCCAGATAGAGCCGATTTGTCAAGACAGAGGAATCACAACAGAGAAAGAGTTTAATAGATGTAAAGCCAGCTAAACAGGATACCAGATTTATGGTAAGATCTGCCTCAATTTAGTTTCCTCAGAAATTCAGATGCTATGGTTTTTTTTTTAAAGACAGCTTGGCATGTAAGGGGCTAGGGGATGCTGATTAGTTGGGTTAGGGATGGAATCACAGGGATTTGAAGCTGTCCTCTAGTCCTGAGTCAGTTCCTGGGAGGCGGCCACAGGAACAAATGAGCCAGTTTACTGTTTAGGGAGCCACCAGCTAATCCATTAGAATACAGGTTCTGAAAAAATACCACAAACAACAGTCTTAGGTTTTCACAACAGTGCTGCTATCCACAGGAGTAATTGTGGAGGTTAGGAAACTTGTGGCCTCTTCCTGCATGACTCCTGAGCCATAATTTCTAATCCCATGGCTAATTTGTTGGTTTTAAAAAGGTGGTACCCAAACAAGGAAAGTGTTTCCTTTGAGGAGGGGCTGTTATCATCTTTGTTTCAAAGTTAACCTGCAAATTAAATTCTTCCCAAATTTAGTTCAACCTACGACATATGCAGATATGTAACAGAATTGAAGAAGGGCAGCTTGGAGGTAAAAGCAAGATAGAGTCAATTAATTCAGATCTCTTTCCTGTCATAATTTTCTCACTGTTATAAACTTTGCAAAGGTGGTTTCAGTTTCACCTCCTTAAATATTTTAAACTTACAGATTATTTCTACCAGTATAATATATCTTAATAAAAATAAGTCTCTGTATCTGCAGTGTTTTACTTAAAAGAAAATAAACATCTGCATTTGGGGAAATATTCAGAAAATTACCTCTTTAAAGTTAATTAGACTGGGCTTTCCAATTTTATCCTGATGTTTAATACAGGTTTGCAATAATCCAGACTCATAAAAATCCTAAAATGGAAAAAGCAATATGAAAGAGAATATACAGATATGTAACATAATATGTTTTACAGTACAATAAATAAGAATCTTCAGGAAATTATTTACAAGAATTTGCAGCACTAATTATGCATTATTTACCTGACAGATCATAACAGCTTTCTTTTTTAAAAAAGGGCCTAATGTAAGTTCTGTTAAAAACACGTTTGTCACAAAAAATTTCAAGAAGCCCTTCTGGGTACTGTGTTGACATCAGTTTGTGAAAAAACAAGCATCACATTCTATTTATTTCTGAAAGTGTTTCTGGCCCATTTTGTTTCACCATAGCCTGATTTTATACTATATTAAGTGCCTAGCTGAAATAGCTCAAGGTTAGCTATTGCACAAATAATTTATTTTTATGCATTATTCAACATTGTCTTCCTATAAGCATTACCCAGAAATCAAATGGGAATTACTCTGTGAATTATAATTTGAGGAGATTCACATAATATAGTATATTCAGTGGTTCCCAGATGAAGAAATGGTGAATTTTTTCTATTGATGATGATTCACATTTTTGAGTATTTAGTTCACTTGTTCATCTGAAAAACACTAAACAATAGGTATGATCATTACTTCTATTTTACAAAGAATGAAATTGAATTGCAGATAGTTTCCCCCAATCACATAGCTAATAACTGATGGTGCCAGGAATCTAATACAGATATTTGGATTCTAAGAACCAAACGTATTTACTACTCTGATAATAGAAGGAAAACGGAGGGTGTGGAAATTTCCTCTTAATGAAAATATAGCTATTAAATATTCTCGGGTTCAATTTGAATCCTGAGTATAATGGAGTCTCAGGTGGGTCCTTTGTTCAGTAGAGTGATGCCATTTTTTTTTTTTCTTTCTTTATTTTTGTTCTTTTTCCTTTAACTGCTTGTACCGTTAAGCACTCACTGAAGTTGTTTTGTTTTAATTCACTATATAACCCTAAGAGACTGTGGGCAATAGCCTTGGTTTTCTAGAAGTTCCTCTCTGTTACCCTTTTGTCACTACCAACAGCAATTTGATCATGGAAAGGAAGCTACTTGTCATAGTTTGATCCACATCTTACAGCAGCTCTCCACTGATTACCGTTTTTTTTTGTTTGTTTGTTTAATGGCAAACTCTTCATTCTCTTTACCATGTGTTGCATCTACAACTCTTCTCCTTGTCTTTAATTTCAGTTTGACAAAGAGTGTGCTGCCTACAGATTACATCTATAATAGCCTCAAATCTTTTCAGGGCTCAACTGTAGTTAAATTCAGTTTAATATAATTTAGATTTAGTTATACTTCTCTTTGCTAAACTGGCTAGTTATTTATTACAATCTAGCCTCTTTGTTCTGAAAATTGTTATTTTAAAACTTCAAAGTGTTCTTCTATCCAATGAAATTCTATATGTTATTTTATTATTATTAAAGAAAGTAATTATTTGGCCTGCGTGATAATAAATAACTCATGTCAGTGGCATTATAAATATTAGCAACCTTAATTATATTTAAGTTGTGATATACAGATTATAGTACTAAAATTTTATTTTCAGTTATGGTTATTTTTAATGGTTACATTATAAATATAAATTATAAAAAATAAAAATTATAAATATTTCTTTATTATTTAGTACAAAACTTTAGCAAAGAAGTTGTTGGAATTATCTTTACATTTACACTTAAGTTACTTAACTCATTATTTCAAACATCTTGGTCTGAATCAATATCAGTAATGATTCATTCTTTTGATTAAGAAGTGACTCTGTCTGTCGATGTCAGATAATTACCAAGATGACCTGTAATGAGAACATTTCACAACTCTCTGACTTAAGTTTCTTATTCCCTCAAAGGCATAATGACTTCCTTCTAGATCTTTTTATAGTGTCTCCATGCTCCTGGGGATTCTTTTTATGATCAGTCACTATCAAGGGTTGTTCCTATCATCTGTTTTTAGACAAAGAAATGTGGCTCTATACAATAAAATTGTGTTTTGTCTAGATATTTTAGAATTCTGGCATGTTTTCTTTCTTTTTTTTTTTTAAAGAAAGGTTTGTCCTACACATCTGTAGATAAATTGCATGTAACTGCAACAATAAAAGACGATACAGGATATCCTTTATTATTCTGTTAAGTGCTCTGGGGGGAATTAAAGTGGTTTCTTTTATATAAAATATTAAGATTAGAAATGCAAGACGTTCTTCTGATCCTGCCCCTTAGGAATATGGTATTTAAAAGTAAGTAAGGAAAAATGGTAACATCTTGATGACACTCACTATGAGTCTTGAAATTCACAGCAATGCCAATATACAAAGAGCATTTTGTAGATGAAATAATAAATTTGTTGTTAAATCACTTGATTCTTTCTTAAACAATTTCTAAGAATAGAGTATTGCACCAACCTTGTAATTTGTCTTTAGAATTCATAATAGATTCTGAAAATTCAGGTACAGTTACTAATGTTAAAAATTTATTGTGTGTTAGGAACATTGTATACTTTTTTCTCATGCTAAAAATGTAATTAACTTTTTTTATTGACCTTTAAACTGATTGGCAGATTTTCCATAGCTGTCAGCTTTGGGGCTTAGTTCTTCCCTAGTTCATGTCTAGTGAAGGCAAGCAAGTGACCTTGTTTGTATTCTGTGTCTTTATTAAAGTAACATGAATGGAAGACTAATGCTTATATATGTTAAACATATTTGAGGTTGTTCTTGACTCTTAAAAACAGTTTTATGTTTCAAGACAAACTTTGGTGAGGAATGTAAACCCTATTAACATCTCAATTCTGTCTTAAGTACTGAAGCCTCAAACTGGTTAATTAGAGGTCTTCATTCTTTTCGTAATATTTGCATTTGTGTTAGGTATAAAAGTTGTTTAAATAATTGGAACTCTAGAAATAATGATGACTCAAATGACAGATTCATGTTTATTTCCCAGAACCTACAAAGCAAAGGAGAAGAATTTTTCTTCTAAGTTAATAAAACTATGATTTGTCAGGGGAAAATCAGATCCTAACACAAAAACAACCCCCCACAAAACAACACAGGTACATTTTCATTAAAACATCTCAGTTTTCTGTACTTTGTAACTAATATTCCTCTTAATCTCAGATTTTACATTAAAATTATAAGCATAAATACCTACAAATTAAATCCAGACCATTTAAGAGGTTTCTATGTTCTAGTTATGGAAGTCAATCCAAAGAATGTTGTGTGTTCTTGAAAGAGAATGAGAATCATGACCATCTATTTCTCCAATTTGACATGTTGGAGAGTTTCCATTTTTTCATCTAAAAAATTATAGGCTTTGTAATTAATTCCATATATCTTTCCAATCACATAATTCTTCAAAACTTTACAAGTCTAAGAAGAAAGTCATAAATGCAAAATCAATGTGTTAAGATTTAAAATCTCAACCTGTTATATCTTCTAAGGGAAAAAAAACGTATTCAAAGAAACATGATTTTAAAACTCTGGATCCTTCAATTAGCACCTAAAAATAGAATAACGATGACATAGAAGTATTTCTTTCAACTTTGTATGTAGCATAATAAATGGCTTAATTCAAATAATATTTGATAAACATGACTGAATGCCTATTTTTTGCACAATAGTGGAAATATATATGAAGCTAGTATACAAAAATGTATTCTTCCTCAAAACTATGTTACTAGTTCTGATTCTATCACTAATCTGGTAGATGGCAAGGATATGGGAAACTCAAACTTTAGCTTTGCAGTGACTTTGGTAATTGTATTAGTTATCTGGGACTGCCATAACAAAGTACCACAAACTGAGTAACTTAAAACAACATAAATTTATTTTATCACAGTTCTGGAGACTAAGGTCTGAAATCAAAGTGTTAGCTATGTCAGCTCCTTCTGAAGGCACTGAAGGAGAATCAGTTTCATGTCTCCTTCCCAGTTTCTGGTAGTTTTTGCAAATCCTTAACGTCCCTTTACTTGTAGGCTAATCACTCCAATCATTGGCTCCATCTTCATATAGTAGACTCGTGTGTGTGTGTTTGTGTGTGCATGCGTGTGTGTATCTGTGCTTCTTCACTTCTTATAAGGACCTTGGTGGTATTGGATCAGAGCCCACGAGAATCCAAAATGACCACATTCTTATATGATCACATCTTCAAAGGTTCTACTTTAAAATAAGGTTCAATTCACAGTTACCAGAGATTAGAATTTCAAAGTATCTCTTTGAGATCACAATTCAACCCACAACAGTAACTAGTCTGACTCTAAGCCCTAGTCTCCTCATCAATAATACAAAAAGGAGAAAAATTACCTGCATTTCGGAAATAAATGAGAGACTATTTATAAAAGTAATTATTCAACAATTGTATAATGAAGACTTTTATAAAGAACACCGTGTCTGGAACAAGAAAGGGTTTATTAAAGTGAAAGAAAATTATAGCATTTGAGTTAAAACTTCATATTTTAATAATCAGTTTTAAAGATATTCAAAGATATTTTATAAATTAAACAAGATGTCAAATATATAGACATTTGCAGCGCATCTATTATTTTACTATCATGGAAAGCAATTTCAAAGTTGCATATGTCTTTGTAATTGAAGGTCAAATTGGGATGAAAGCTTAAATGTTCTTCTTTCCAGGCTTGCCCCTATCTGCTCAAATATGTTCCCTGTGGCTTTTAATGTACTTTTATATAGGCTTACAACTAGATGTACGATCTTATTCCTTTATCTCAAATCTGTGGTTATACCTTTCAAACATAAAAGGACATAAATATCATCCAAGAATTTGCTAGAAAAATGAGGAATTAACACATAATTATTTTGAAGTTTAAAAGCATACAAATTTTTTTGGACGCATATGAGAAAGTGGCCACTCAGGCAATCTCAACTAATTCATATTCATTACAGATACATGTTTCATGGTAGATGAATCTTATATTGCTGAAATTTTCTGTTGAGTGGTATTAGTTTAGAATCTGAGATGGAAGAGTTCCCTTGACACCCTTGAGGAACTTGAGACAGGGGTGGCTCAAACCCCTTCTGGAAGGGTGAGCATACAGTTGAGCAGGTGGAGGAGCTGGGGCAAATGCCTTTGGGCCACGGCAGAAACAAACCTTATACCAGCTGTGGCAGCATCGAGGAATTGCATATGACCTTTGAAGCCCCAGAAGGCAAGTGTTACAAACAATGTTTTTTAGCATTTTCTGTCCATGGACAGCTAAGTGTTAACCAGCTCAGTGGAGGGTCAGGGTGACATCCTTTTACTCCCTGCCCTCTAGTAACTGGGTTCTTGTCTAGCATCCAGGAAGAATCACGTCACATGAACCTGAAAGATGGTGAATGCAGAGATTTATTGAGTGGTGGAAGTGGCTCTCAGCAGGTTGGGGAGCTGGAAAGGGGATGGAGTGGGAAGATAATCTTGCCCTGGAGTTCAGCCATCCATGGATGAAATTCTCTCTGACCATCCCCAGAGGAACTCCTTTCTGAATGTAGTCTCTGGTGTTCAGTTGCCTCTTCTGCTCTCGATTTTCAGATGCTTCTTCTCTTCTCTCCTTCTCTGTCATACTACTCTGTTCCTCTGCCAGTGGAACTTGGGGTTTATATGTTTACAGGGTGGGGAGTGTGGAGGGTCCAAAGGCAACATATGGGCAGGAAAACAGGGATGTGAAGTTCTCATTTAGGGCCACAAATCCAGACTTGAGGATGGAACCCTCGCCAGGGACCCTGCCCTCTTCTACCCAGGATTTCATTACCTCCTGTCCATATCAAATCCATGTCCATGAAATCATAGAGTTAAAGGAATTCTGGGTGTTGTCGAATTTATACTTTCATATACAAGTTCACTTTCTGAGGTTGAAAAAATTACGTAAGAAGAGATGTCAAAGTTCCTCAGCAGTTTATTCTTTTAACTATTTATGAAAGTAGTAATTTAAATTTCTCAGCAGTGAACTCTGGACATTCTAATTTACTTGGATCAATCTTGCTGTTGTTCTGCTGAACACCATACAAAGGTGACTTTATGAGTAAAAGTATGAAGTAGCAGAATGAATGTGGCACAAGAGAGTCAAAGCTTTCACCTAGGCATCAGTTTAGGTCAGAGAGAAAGAAAATCTAAAAAGAAGTGGTAGAGAGCAGGGAAGAGAGAAAGAATGAGAGAGAGAAGATCTAGTCACCATCTATAGAAGAGAGCAAAGCCATACTCATACTCTCCAAAGGACTTTTGGCTGATGAATGCTGTGCTCAGATAGACTTCTGGGAACTTGAGGAGTTTCTGTGGCCTACTCATCATGTGAGTAGTGAGCTACTGAGAAGTCGTTTCCCTCTCAGGGGCGACTCTCCAGGCTTTGTCTGCCCCGATCTTGCCCATCAGCATCTCATGGTCAGTTAACCCCCTCCCAACCCGCAAAGCAAAAACTTGATTTCTTCTTGGTTGGAGAAGAACATTTGTTCTTTCTTCAAAAACTACATTTTCATATTTCATTTGTCAAATTCTCAATCCCCAGAATAGAAAGAAGGAAATTGATTTGCATTTCTCTGATGGCGAGTGATGATGAGCATTTTTTCATGTGTCTGTTGGCTGTATGAATGTCTTCTTTTGAGAAATGTCTGTTCATATCCTTTCCCCACTTTTTGATGGGGTTGTTTGTTTTTTTCTTGTATATTTGTTTGAGTTCTTTGTAGATTCTGGATATTAGCCCTTTGTCAGATGAGTAGATTGCAAAAATTTTCTCCCATTCTGTAGGTTGCCTGTTCACTCTGATGGTAGTTTCTTTTGCTGTGCAAAAGCTCTTTAGTTTAATTAGATCCCATTTGTCAATTTTGGCTTTTGCTGCCGTTGCTTTTGGTGTTTTAGACATGAAGTCCTTGCCCATGCCTATGTCCTGAATGGTACTACTTAGATTTTCTTCTAGGGTTTTTATGGTATTAGGTCTAACATTTAAGTCTCTAATCCATCTTGAATTAATCTTCGTATAAGGGGTAAGGAAAGGATCCAGTTTCAGCTTTCTACTTATGGCTAGCCAATTTTCCCAACACCATTTATTAAATAGGGAATCCTTTCCCCATTTCTTGTTTCTCTCAGGTTTGTCAAAGATCAGATGGCTGTAGATGTGCGGTATTATTTCTGAGGACTCTGTTCTGTTCCATTGGTCTATAGCTCTGTTTTGGTACCAGTACCATGCTGTTTTGGTTACTGTAGCCTTGTAGTATAGTTTGAAGTCAGGTAGCGTGACGCCTCCAGCTTTGTCCTTTTGACTTAGGATTGTCTTGGCAATGCGGGCTCTTTTTTGGTTCCATATGAACTTTAAAGCAGTTTTTTCCAATTCTGTGAAGAAACTCATTGGTAGCTTGATGGAGATGGCATTGAATCTAGAAATAACCTTGGGCAGTATGGCCATTTTCACGATATTGATTCTTCCTATCCATGAGCATGGTATGTTCTTCCATTTGTTTGTGTCCTCTTTGATTTCACTGAGCAGTGGTTTGTAGTTCTCCTTGAAGAGGTCCTTTACATCCCTTGTAAGTTGGATTCCTAGGTATTTTCTTCTCTTTGAAGCAATTGTGAATGGAAGTTCATTCCTGATTTGGCTCTCTGCTTGTCTGTTACTGGTGTATAAGAGTGCTTGTGACTTTTGCACATTAATTTTGTATCCTGAGACTTTGCTGAAGTTGCTTATCAGCTTAAGGAGATTTTGGGCTGAGACGATGGGGTTTTCTAAATATACAATCATGTCATCTGCAAACAGGGACAATTTGACTTCTTCTTTTCCTAACAGAATACGCTTGATTTCTTTCTCTTGCCTGATTGCCCTAGCCAGAACTTCCAACACTATGTTGAATAGGAGTGGTGAGAGAGGGCATCCCTGTCTTGTACCAGTTTTCAAAGGGAATTTTTCCAGTTTTTGCCCATTCAGTATGATACCATCTCACACCAGTTAGAATGGCTGTCGTTAAAAAATCAGGAAACAACAGTTGTTGGAGAGGATGTGGAGAAATAGGAACACTTTTACACTGTTGGTGGGATTGTAAACTAGTTCAACCATTATGGAATACAGTATGGCAATTCCTCAAGGATCTAGAACTAGATGTACCATATGACCCAGCCATCCCACTACTGGGTATATACCCAAAGGATTATAAATTATTCTACTACAAAGACACATGCACACGTATGTTTATTGCAGCACTATTCACAATAGCAAAGACTTGGAATCAACCCAAATGTCCATCTGTGACAGACTGGATTAAGAAAATGTGGCACATATACACCAGGGAATACTATGCAGCCATAAAAAAGGATGAGTTTGCATCCTTTGTAGGGACATGGATGCAGCTGGAAACCATCATTCTTAGCAAACTATCACAAGAACAGAAAACCAAACACCGCATGTTCTCACTCATAGGTGGGAACTGAACAATGAGATCACTTGGACTCGGGAAAGGGAACATCACACACTGGGGCCTATCATGGGGAGGGGGGAGGGGGGAGGGATTGCATTGGGGAGTTATACATGATATAAATGATGAATTGATGGGTACTGACTAGTTGATGGGTGCAGCACACCAACATGGCACAAATATACATATGTAACAAACCTGCACGTTATGCACATGTACCCTAGAACTTAAAGTATAATAAAAAAAAAAAAATAAGAAAAAGAAAGAAGGAAAAACTAAGGAAAGAATACAGTGGGAAGGGGAAAATGGGAGGGGAATAGTGAGAAGGAAGGCCCCTGCAAGTATCTATACTTACAAAGACAAGAAAGAAAAAAAGGCACAAGTTGCATATTCATATTAAACAAATAGAAAGAGACTATTTCAATACGCCTGCCTATTACTCCACACTGATGAGCAAAATTCCTTAGATGTCTTCCTTGCTATGCTGCCATTAAAATGTAGAAAATGTTTGCCATTGACCTAAAATGAAGTACCCATAGAATGGTGGAGTTACTCATCATCTTTTCCATCTCTGATAAACAACATCTATTCTTTAAACTTTCCACATAGGTAGTCTTTGCAGTATTTTAACAACCTTTAAATTCTAATCCGACAATCTGTGTACTTTTCAAATTTTTATTTACTTTTTGTGAAAGTAAACTTTGGGAAAAATACACTGATCCATTGCTGTGTATCTACATAAAATGAGAAGAAAGAAATGAGAGGGATAGACACCAAAGAGAGAATAAAATAACAGAGGAAAAATAAAATGAGTAATAATCATTAAAAAAACCTTTTGGGGGCTTCATTCATCTCATTAGACAGATTCCCTTTTAGTTTAAAGATGGAATTTAATTTTCTGATCTCTCAATTTCTCAACTCCACTGTTGGTATATATGATATATCACACACACACACACACACACACACACACACACACACACCTCTCTTTCTCTCTCTCTTTTTCCCTCTCTGCGTCTCCTCATCCAACTTAAATTGTTAACTCAGAGAGGGGTGGGACTAGATATACAAATCTCTCTATAACGTTCCAAGTAATATAACATCTGACACTAGTAGCATAAAATTGGAATTGAAAAATATGTATTTTAGATTTTTTTAAGATAGTGATACTAGCTTATATTACTTAAATACACTATTTTACTTATGATCCTAACATGTTTTGTTGCTTTGTTTTTATGTCAGTCTCACTTAAATCTTGTTTAAGGAAATGAAAGAGCTAAATACCAAGGTATTAAAGAAATGCTTTGCTCTGTTTTACTTCATGTTTCTCACTGTGACACACACTTAAGAAGGGTCTGTAAAGCAGAGAGTTCTATCTTGTATATTGCCTACTGCTTGGTTATATACCAAGGGTGAAAAAAGAAGCTAGTATATGAGAGAAATCTGCATGGGATCCTTTATCCCAAGGGATTACTGGGGACCCACAGATGTGCCTTAACAACCTTGAATTCAGCACAGACTTCTTGGGAACAAAAGAGACAACACTTGCCTGCTTTCCTTCTAAATGGTTGGACTTTAATAAGAACTTTATTGTTTTCTATAGGAAGCTATAAAATCTGAAAAATTTCTCAAAACTTCACACGTGGGTAACTCCACTGCCTCTCATTGAGATTTCTATGGTCTCTCAGGACATATTTCAATTTCACTAGGCTTAGCACACTTTTAGGATATGGCCCAACAATGAGCAAAAGCAAAATATATTTCTGCCAAGCTAGACTAATTGTTGCTTCTCGTCCTTTTCATTTTAAAAAAATTAGTCTCCATATAATTCTCTAGTTGCTCACTCAAAAAAAAAGTGTTGTGGGAAACTTGCTATGCAGTAATTTTAAAGGGTCAGGTATAACTAAGGAGTTATGTAGTCATCTTGGGTGGTCAAGAATATTGTGGGTTGAAAAAGTTTTCTTCAAACACTTCTGGAAATGAAAAAAAAAAAAAAAAAAAGCCTCTATTGGATCCATGTTACTCTTCCTTTGATTTTCTAGCTCAGAAATATTTTACCAATCAATATAAAATTTTGAAATTAAATTATGAGCTAGTGTTCCAGTGGATACATAGTCTTAGTTAAAATGTTATGTGGCAAGCACATCCCTTTTTTCATAAACACTCTCTGATGCATTATCTGTATATCACACCAACATTAGGTGAGTCTTTAACTGCTTCCTTCTTGTAAAGTATTCTTAGCCTTGTTTCTACACAGAAATACTCATAGCTTTTACACAAAGGAAGCCTGTATGTTTCCCTGGTGCAAACTCAGTACCAACAAAGCCAAAACATTTCCATCAGTCATTATGTACCAACATAGATAAGATTACTTAATTAGAGAATCATGTTGATAAAATGACTCAGATAACCCCATTTTTCATTTCATAGGTAGGTGTGCTTTATTATGTATTTTACTAGCAGAAGAGAAAAATGGTTGCATTTTTTTCTTTTAAAAGTGGGTACTTTTGAACTATATTAAAAAAATAATAATTTATCTTAAAATATAAAATTCCTTTTAACATTGCAGCTTCTTTTGTTTTGGGGATACATATTATTTATAAAATACTTTAGAATTTTTTATTATTTTGCTTTATTTTTTCATAATAAATGAGACAATTGGATTGAATGTGACAGTTTTTAGTTTATGTGTGTGTGTGTATATACGGATCCAATTGTCATTATTTGTGGATACTGTTTTTGTGAATTTTTGCCTACTTGCTAAAATATATTCGTAACTCCAAAATCAGTGTTGGTGGTGCTGCAATGGTTATTTAGAGCAAAAAAGTGAAATGATTCCATGTACACGTTTCCAGCTGAATTCAAACAAGAAGATGCTCAATTTAGTGCCAGATTTTTCACATTTTTGTGCTTTCTCTTGCTGATTCCACTGTTGAAAATGGCCCTACCTATAGTGTTGAATTGCTATCATGTTTCTCAGCACAAGAAGGTTGTGATGTGCCTTATGGAGAAAATAAATTTGTTAGATAAATTTCATATAATCATAGATTTCTTGGTTGTAATTTCAATGTTAACAGATCAACAATATGTATTTGCAAAGGTGTTTTTATACAGAAACATACCTAACAATATTTCTCAGTTGATGAAAACGTTATGACCAGAGACTTGCAAGAAGCTAACCCTGCCTTTACCCTAGTTGCAATGGTTCACTAATTCAGTGTTCATGCTGACTTTGTAGAATACAACTACTGCAAATAACAAAAATCAACTGTATATTTTCAAAATAATGAAAATATTTATTTCATAGATATTTAAGTTGAACATACATAAAATGTTTTATTGAACTTCTTAATGAAAAATTCAGGAAAATTTTCAAAAGATAATTCAAGAAATAGAGATTTCTATGGTCAGTCATATGAGTACTGGAAGGAACTTACATAGCTAGTTAATTTCTTTGAGGCAATTAACCATAATATCTGGAGTTATTTTTCTATCAGAGAGAAATTATTTGCATCTTTTTATTACAAAAATCTATAACTTATCATATAAATTCACTAAGTTCATGATCTTTAATCAATGGTTACTAAATATGTTCCCTTAACATATTTCTCTATAATAAAAATAATACTAAAGCACGCTTTTATGCAATCTGATAATGCGATAGTCTGAAGGAAATAATTCTTTTACTTAAAATTGGTTTTGAATGAAGTCTATAGTTTTATGCACTATGCAACTTAAAACTATTATTCAATGGCATTTCATCATTCTCTCAAAAATATATGTACAACTCATTGATAAATCCAGAATATAGTATAATATTTATAATAGGGAAAAAGCTAGTTGCATTTCATGCACATGGTTATAGTTGCATACTCTATTTTGAAGCATATTATTTACCTTAGTCCAAACCATTATGTTGTTAAATATAAGTAGGTGAGATTAAGAGGAGCCCTGGATAAAGTTTTGGATGAATTTTTTTAAGATATGACCTAAAAACTCACATAACTATATAGTAGGACAATATTTAGAAATAAATCCAATGGTATTTATTTTCAACTTTAGACAGAATCTCATAGACATGGTGGTAAAATTACTTCAAACATAGCAATCCTAGATGCAGCTAGACGAATTATAGACAATTTAAAGAACACTCCATGTGTTCAGCAGGGAGCCTTTGCTGAGGAACAGGAATGACTGAGCCTAGTGCCCAGGCAAATGGCCTGAGTTAATAATCTTTCACTTCTCTTGACTACTCCCACAGCAAAGAAAATCCAGTAGCACTAAACTCTGCAGTGCCAAGTACCTTAAAAAGCAGTTGGTGCTTACTCACCATAATTGGAGGAATATGACAAGACTATAAGGAAAGCAAAAAATCAAAACAAAAAGTGACTGGATATTGCCAGTCAACCTCAAAAGACTGGCAGTGCTAGGGAGGTCCAAACTAAGGGCTAGTTACGCAACAAGGATTCAATATACCAGATCACTGAAAGATCAAGCAAGGACCTGAGGAACAGGCTAACTGTCACACTCGTCTACCCATGCCTGGAGGATGTATGTGCTTGTCCCTGTATGTAGATACCATCTTGAAAGTTAGAAGAAGTGGAAAATCCTTAAGTAATCACCTGAAAGAGACCATGTTAAGCAAAAACAGAGAAAGATTTCATTGAGAATTGGAGCATTTTTTCCCCTGTCTGGGGGAATGGTCTTTGAAAGAAAGTTGATCGGATATATGGAAAATTGCACAATATTTTACAAAATATGATAGAGAATACATGTGGTCATAAGTCAATTAGAACTATTTACTTAAGCAAAAATATAGTATTGCCAAGAAGTTGGTAATTTAAAAAAATTAAAAAAATTCAATTTATTGACTTATTGCTTGATATTTGGGGTTTAGCCCAATACACCATTTGCTGTAATCACAGTGAAACCACTGAATTATACCATGAGTAAAACTATACACTAGGGAGGTTTAAAGTGCATTCCAAGGCCCAAGGGGTAATATCCCTGTAACAAATTGAAATGTTTATGGACTGAATAAGTAGCAATAGCTACTGGTACATTGCAAGAGAATGAGACCTTTTCATTAATGCAATTTGTGCAGGTATGACTCCTCTGTCAGACAGGAAACCAAACCACATTAATAAAAATTCAAAAAAAGTTTAGGATCATAGCAATAACATAGTAGGACACTGACTAATTCATCCCTCTTCTCCACCCTCCAGCATAAACAGACTTTTGAAACAAACATTTAGAGTAATAGAAACAGCTTCCATATTGTTATTCCATCAAGATTTCTCTTTTTCCAGTTATTAATGTAACACTCTCCCCAGTGTTCTTCAGTTCTTTTGCCACTCCCATCTAAAATTTATCATTTTCTCTAGGAGTAAAATACGGTCTCTGTAAATGAACAATGGATGAAAGAAAACTGTGTCAACACAAATCCTTTATAACAATTTTTTAATTACTGGCCATACATTTCAGCACTTTTAAACTACCACTGAAGTATTATAGTGCCTTAAGTGAGGGAGGATAATGCAAGTTACTTAAATGAATTATACTTGCCCTGAAGAATATGTGAAATTTTTACTAATATAACACAAATTAAATTATAAAAGTCGATAAGAAATCATGCCAAGTTTGCAGAAGCATTTAATTCTCATCTTCAGAATTAATTCTCATCTTCAGAATTAAAAGTGTATCAACAGGTTCTCATTGTAACTACAAAGAGAAAGATACCATCTCTCTGTCTATTTATGCTGAAATTGGCAAACCACAAAGAATCACTTATCCACAACAGCCACATATAGGTTGTGTCTTTTGGATAAGAGAAATTCATACATAACACCCTGAGACTATTATAATAAACTCCCTTTTCTCTAGCTACTCTTTCCCTCTAGTTACCACAGAGATTGTTGAAAGAATTGTGTATACTCTCTCCTAGTTTCTAATTCTTCATCTCTCATCGACAACTGAACTTGGTGTGCTTTTGTGTCCGTCGTATAGAAGGTGCTCTCACTAAGGTTAAATGTGAACTTGCATTACCCAAATCAAGTAAATATTTCTCAATTCTTATCTTACCAGATTTGCCTATCTGCTGGCACGATTCCCATACAACTTTTCAGAAACATAAATTCTTAACTACTTCCTTCAAACTCAGAAGATATAAGTGCAAACTTCAAAAAACACCATTTATCATAAAAACCTATGTTTCAATATTTCAGATCATGATTGCATCACACCCCATCTTCTGAATATTCTACATTACTTAAGTTGCTTATCCAGAAATTACTGTTCATATTTAGGGAAAGAGAGGTTGGCTCTGAACCCATGGCTGAGAGAGATTTAGAACCTGATGAAACTTCAGATCAGCTGTGTGATATTTGATAAATGACTCAACATCTATTAATCTATTTCATCTTGTGAAAATGAAAATATTAATACCAACAAATAACTAAAATGTGATGGGAGTTGTCCCTGTGTTTAGCAGCATTGCTAAGTGCTCTACCTGTATTGACTCTTTCAATTCTCAAAACAAATTTATAAGAAGTATGTCATTATAATCTTCCTTGCCCATATTTAGAAAGGGAAGTTTCACAATTTTGAAGGACTCCCCTTAGGTCACAGAGATAGTAAGTGGGGCAACTAAGATCCAGCCTTTGTCCATTTACTCAAAAAATACCAAACTCACAACATTGTTATGGTATAAAAATATCTACTACTATGTCCAGCATATAATTATTACTCATTAGGTGACATCTGCAATCAAAAAATATTGAAATTGTTTAATAATATTTCAAAATGTAAACATTTCTTAATATATCCTTTTTATCTTTGCAAGATTATTGGCAAAAATATGTACTAGCCAAGAATAAAAATTAAGAACAAATTTCTTTTTTTTTTATTTTGCTTAAAAAAGGCATCTAGCACAGAGAATATGGGAATATTCACAAATGGATTAAAATGCACAGATAAAAAAACCAAAAGTGAAATGAAAGAAAAGTGGCATCCAGGAGGACAAGAAAACTCAAAGAATATCCCAGTGTGACTGTGTCTGAAATAGCTTCAATAGTTTCAGTCAGCTTGAATACACAGGCCAGCTAGAGGTGAACTGGTGCTCTGAAATAATTATTTCCATTCCTACCTTTTTGACATATAAACCAAAATAGTGCCAGTATTCCTCTTTGTCTCATGAGATGAATGTCATTTGTTAGTCCTCTTATATTTTTAAAAGTAAGCCTATTTGTAGAACAAACACAAAGGAAATAAATTCCTTTATAATAAATTATCCTCACATTAAACATGCATTCTGCTTGATTATGAAATACTTTCAGATAAGCACAGTATCTTTTCCAGTTCACAGTATTTAATTTTCTTAAATCTTCTTACACGAGTCATATAGATTTTTATCTCAGAAAGCACATGATAAATAAAATAACATAATTCACTATTAGATTCTATGGATAAGTGAAAGAATGCTGTTGTCCAGGGTGGGCTAAATGAAATGAATACACTTGAAATTTTGATAATTAATTGAAATCATGTTAAATGATGTTATTAGTGATTATGTGAACAAAAAAGAATAAAAAAATTGAGTAGAATCTGCATAATTTTGTATATTTATTATTATATAAATCTTGTGAAGTAGTAGCTATTGTTAAAAATTAGTGTTCAGACACTAACTTGCCTTGCTTGTTGTCACCATTAAGAATTTTCAGTTTATCTCTAGAGCTTTTTTTTTTTTTCTATCCTGTGTACTCTCCCTAGAATTTGGACCCAGAGTTCCTTCTATATGGATTAATCTTCTCACAGCTTTACATATCAGCACAAATACAAAAATATGAGACCCTATCTTTTCCCTTATATAAGAGAAAGTGAAAGTAAATTGAGAAGTAAAAATTAAGTTTCGACATTAAAAACCAAGTGCATCATAACTTAAGAAAACAAATTTGCATATATACAAGACTAATAAGAAGGATAATGTAACTATAGATAATCTGAAGATTAGTGAATAAAAATAATGTATGAACAATCCTGAGAAAATAGTGATTTCTCTACCCATAAATAAACAGTATATATATATATATGTGTGTGTGTGTGTGTGTGTGTGTGTGTGGCTAGAAAATCACTATTATATATGCATGTATAAATATGTCTATATGTATATAAATAGTAATTTTGTAGTCATATATAATAGCCATATGTAAAGCATAAATCCTATAAGAAAAGAAACAGATTATAAAAAAGAAGGAACAATATTTACAAAGCATAAATGTTTCAATTATTCTTTCAAAACCTAAGAAAAATGTAATATGAACTTCATCTTATATTTGAAGTAATTTTTCAAATCATTAAGCATTTTCTCATAAAATATTTTATGTTTGCATAATAATCAGTTATAATCAATTACAAGGAAGGATTTGCAAATTTAAAAGTATTTAAGTGATTTCCAACCACACAGAGGTATATTAATCCACCCAAACATGAACTTCAAAATTATTCCAAGAAAAGCATAATTTTCAAAACTATATAATGCTACAAAAAAGAAAGATTATCAAAAATAATCAACAATATTTACAAAGACTAAAGGTTTTAATTGTTTTTTCAAAACCTGAGAGAAACATAATTCTCATAATAGAAATTTTTTAAAGAATATTAGAAAGATGGAAAGCTACCAAATTCATTTAACGAAGCCAACATAATATTAATAAGCATTCTTGAGAAACGAGTGAAATAAAGGAACTTGTGGATTCTTTCCGTTTAGGACCTCTGAGAAGAAGATTCAGTGAGTGCAAGGAATTAATTCAGAAAGTACATGTGGAAGGCTGGGAAGAGCGAACAAGAAGAGTCAGGGAACCCCTTCAGACTAGGAAGCTAGTATTATACCAATGGAAGGAGAAGGGGAAGGGAGAAAAAGATTGAGGAGAAAGATCCTGAGAGAGGTGCGAGCCTGTCTTGTCCAGCTTCATGGGAAGTCTCAACATGTAACATGACTGAAGAGTCTGAGATTTGGTAGATATGGTCAGGCTGTAGGAATGCTAATTGCCTTCGACTTTGGCTGGAGCTGCCAAGGAAGAATGTGCTCTGAGCTTGAATGCTGCAGAGAGAAACAAAGGCACTGCTGCTACAGGGAGGCGACTGTACACCTTATATATAAATATTCTCTTGATAAAACTGCCACACATACCATGTACCATGTAACTGTCCCGTAGATCTATATTACTAATTAAATATAGATCCTACATTTCTAAATGTAACAGCAGAAAATTTTACTAGTATTGTAATAAAAGAATATTATAATTTATGTTATACATATTATTATATATTATAAATAACCATTATATTTTACTACTAGTATTAGTAAGACTTTATATTATAAATTAGAAATTATATATACATGCATTTACATATTATATAATTTTTTAGTGTAGAAATGCAAACCAATCAGGAAAATATAATTTTGATGTTTGATTAGTTGCTTTAAAAATTCAAAGATTCAAATTTTGTACTTAACACAACTAATTATATCCATTTATATAAAAAGTTAAATGTAAAATAAAAGAATTAAAAGACAGACCAGTGTCTAATATAAACAAAAGTCTTCTTAAAAAAATTGTAAATACTGGTAAGTTTCACATTTAAAAGTAAATTTATAACAAATAACAAAATAAATTATAAAGTCAAATACGTTTGGCAAATATATTGAGAAAAAATTACAGAAAAGTGGCTAAGAACTATAATTTATGAATAGCCATTATACATTAAAAAAATTATATAAACATCTCAACTAAACAGTTCCCAAATTTTTTTTAAGTTTAATCCTTGATGTTGTGATGCTGTAGATAAGCAGATACTACATACATTAGTGAATACACATATATATCTCTATATATTTTTATATGTATTATATATGTATTTCAGAGCCTTTCTGGATTGCCATTTTGCAATATATATACTGAAAGATTATATTTATTATTTCCTTTAGAGTGATTTTTCTCCTAAAACCTTTTGAAAAATTTAAAGATACATAGAACATTATATAAGATACATAATATAATATTTATTGATATGCCCTTATTTTAAAAGTTTTAAAACAACTTGAGTTCTCCGTAGTTGGAAATCACTTAAATAAATACTTTTAGAAATCATTTTTTGTAATTGATTATGGCTGCTTATTATGCACACATGGCCTGCTACACACATAGGCTATATGGTGTAGCCTGTTGCTCCCACGCTACAAACCTGTACAGCACGTTACTGTACTGAATACTGTAGGCAATTGTAAAACAATGATAATGATTTATGTATCTAAACATGTCTAAATATAAGAATGGTACAGTAAGAATACCGTATAAAAGATTAAAAATGGTACACCTGAGTAGGGCACATACCGTAAAGGGAGCCTGAGGGACTGAAAGTTGCTCTGGGAGAGTCAGTGAGTGAGTGGTAAGTCAAGGTGCAGGCTAGGACATCACTGTACATTTAGATTACACTAAATTCATAAAAAGTATTTTTTCTTTCCTCAATAACAAATTAATTTTAGCTTTCTGTCACATTTTTCATTTATAACCTTAAAAAAAAAGAAAAGACGTGATCTCTTTGTATTGTTCAGGTTAGAGTGCAGTGGCACAAACTCCTGGGCTCAAGCACCCCACCCAAAATAACCTCCCCAATAGCTGGGAATACAGGCATGAGCCACCATGCCTGGCTTCCTTCACACACTTTTTAATCTTTTTGACTCTTTTGTAATAACACAGGTTAAAATAAACATTGTCCGTCTGTTCAAAACACATTTTCTTTCTTTATATTTTTATTCATAGGCTTATTTTTTATTTTTATTTATTTATTTTTTAATTTTTAAACTTTTTTTTGTTAAAAAATTAAGATACAAACACACACTTGAGCCTAGGCCTACACAGGATCAGGATGATAGATATCATTGTCTTCCGTCTTCACATGCTGTTCCACTGGAAGACGGTCAGGGGCAATAACACATAAGGAGCTGTCATCTTCTGTGATAATAATGTCTTCTGGAACACATCTTGGAGGTCCTGCCTGTAGCTAAGCTACAGTTAACTTTTTTTGTTGTTAATAAGCAGAATGAGTATACTCTAAAATTGATTAAAAATAGAGTACAGTAAACACATAAACCACTAGCATAATTGTTTATTATCATTATCATGTATTATTTACTATATATAATTGTATGTGCTAGACTTTTATACAACTGGCAGTGCAGTAGGTTTGTTTGCACCAGCATCGGCACAAACACATTAGTAATGCATTGTTCTATGCTGTTATGATGGCTAAAATGTCACTAGGTGACAGGAATTTTTCTGCTCCAACATTACACGTGGGTCCCAGTTGAAGCGTGTGTAACTGAATTATATTCCAAAATAATTGTTCTAAGCATCAACTGAAAGCAAAATATCAATTATGGAGTTAATTGTACATGAACAGGAATAGAATTGCACAAAACACACAACAGAAAGTAAGTTTGATACCGAAACAATAGACATATACCTTTAAAATGTTTTCAATAAAATCTTAGTGCAATAGCATGAAAGGACTAATGTTAATAATACTATGATCTGATTAATTTTCCATTGTGAAATAAAACAAAGTTTTTATAAATTTTAGGCTATTTTATAGGGAGAGAGGCTCCCAAAACTTTTATTATCTGAGTCATATACTCAAGTTCCATGGTGAAATAAAAATTTCAATATTTGTAAGCAGAAAAAACAGAACTACAGTGTGAGAGTTGGAAATAACCAGTTGGATGCTATTTAGGGGCAGAAGTTCTGAAAAGTAGGGAACCAAAAAATAGATGAGATTTAGTTGTGAGACGAGGATTCCTGAACCAAGCACAATGGGCATTGTCTCACCATCTTGGAGACCTCAGTGGAAATCCAGGGGCTTCTACCTGGGCTCAGTGTATAGTTTTCAGGTGGCCTAGAGAAACAAACAGAGCAAGAGGAAAGTAAAAGAAGGAAAGAGATGAAAGAAAGAAAGTGGCTACTGAAGAACCAATGTTATTCTCAATTATCATAGGAAACAACACAAAACACAGAAATGGGTTGTTGGTACTTAAAATTGATCATACTGAGTGTTTCCTGTCATCATACTGAAATTCCATCACCTGCATTTTCTCTCTAGTCCTTTCTCTTTCTAGAGAAGATTTAGGTGCTGGAATGCTGTCAATTCACCTGTCAAATAGTCTCCATGCTATTTCAGCTCTATCAGGACAAATACTGATCTTTCATTCAGGCCATATGGAAAACCATTGTATTTTTTTTTTTTTTTCTTATTTCAGCCTGTTTAGATTTTATCAGGAAAGACACTTTTTTCCTATTTTCCTTAATATTTTTCTGTCCACACAATTGTTACTAAATCTGAAAGGCTGGCTATCTTCTACCCCAACTGATTCATTTTCTGTTTGCAGGAAAACCTCTCATGGACCTTTCATGTGGGTGTGAAAGAGCAGTAACCTCAGTGGATATACACACAGAAAAATCATTTTAAAATATTTATTTTTATGAATTTTCATTTTCATAAAATTCCTCATAGTATCCCCACAGCCAATTTTTCCCAGAGTAGAAAATCATATCAGGAAGCCGCTGAAAATATCAATAAAATACCAACCTTTGGATAATCTAAACAAAAATCATGTCAAGGACTGGATTTGCAGTTTGGGTCCTCCTTATCACTTCAGGAAACATCATTGATGAGAGTTTAAACCCAAGTAAGAGAGAAAACAAAACAAAAACACCTTGAACCAGGCAGGGCAGGAAGAACATCGGGAATCTTAGGAGCTCTTCTCATTAGTGCATGGAGATAGGCAAGTATGGCATCTGGTTGAGTCTTTTGGAACTGGAAGAATGAAAAGTGGTGAAAAAGACCTTCTTAATGCAGGATTCTAATCTAAGACATACAGAGTTAATGAAATTCCCATTTATTGTATTCTCAGTGTATTGATAATACTTACATTGTTACTTATCCTTGAGATCTAAGCAGCAAAATGGGCTAAGAGTCATCCCTGTCTTTGAGCTAGTCAATACTATACTCCAGATAAATGTTACTTATGTTTCTACAAATATGTAGCTCAACATTAGAAAGGATTATTCTGGCTATGAAGCACCTACAGATGCACTAGTCTGAGCTTTTTTACTCCCTCTCCTCTCCCTTTCCCCTTTTCGTCCTTCATTTCTCTTATTCTACCCTTACTTTCAAAGGACTTTGGGCTCTACAATACAAAATCCATTTATATTTTAAGAAATAACCATGAAGCAATATAAAGGGCAAAGTTGGTAAGAAAAACATATCTTCGGACTTCTATTTAACAACAACAACAACAACAACAACAACAAAAAAAAAAAAAAAAAAAAAAAAGCAAAGTCCTCAAAATGTAATTTGGGGGCACTTTCAAAGGCTTGTTCAGAAAGAAGATTAGACAGGATTTTCGTTAGACCTGCCCTTATATATTAGAATTCTATACAGTTGTTGTTACATTAATCAAAACAGTGGATGAACAAGCTGTCTAGAACTAGAAGTTACTAACATATCCTATTCAAAAAAAAAAAAAAAAAAGAAAAGAAAAAGGAAAAAAACCCAGCTTGAGTGTATATGTAACAAATATTGCTCACAAAAGAAGCAACCACACTGTCTTCAAAATACAAAGAAGTCTCACACACACCAACCTGCCAGGGGAAGATATTTGGCTTGCAAAACAATCAGTTTTATCCCCAGAAAATAGGTCTAATTTACTGATAGCTATAAACTGAATAGTAAATTGACTCTTTATTATATCATCTCTCCTAGTATTACACCATGAGTCCGGTTCAAGAATCATTGTCCAGCTGCTCCATGAAAGCCTGCATAAAGATACATGGACCCTGAAAATAATCTATTTCCCAGTTCTTTGTGGCCCTGGAAAGGCACAAAATTTATGGGACTTGTTAGAGAAGCCAGGCTAATAAAAACAGAAAGATACCCGAGTGTTCTTGGCAGTACCTTGTTCTATAGACGTAAAAGTCTTTAAGCTTCTCTATCCAAGATAATGTTCTTGCCATCCAGTGAATGAAATCATAGGAGATGCTAGCCAGTAATGTTCAACAATGCATTCTATTTATTGTACCTAGTAATAATTAAATCTGTGCAATGAAAAATGGCATTTTGTTTAAAACAGGTCCCATTCCCTTATTATCGTTTCTTTTGCCCTAAACACGCAATTTTCTTATCTATAGCACTGACAGTCATAAAGGTTCTCTGAGGAACACAGTGATAAGTATGGCATAGAAGGGTTGATAAAACGTTAGTAATAAAATGATGTTTTTCATTCTTTTAAACCTTTTGTCATTCGCTTTTCTAGAGCCAAATCTTCTATTAAACAAGGAAAGAAACTGATATAAAGAGGTAATTGCTTTTTATGATTGTTTTTGAAGAATCAGGGAATTTAGACAATCAAAAATATCAGACGTATTCATGTGTTCAATGACCAAAATTTATTTGAAAAAGAATAATATGGGTAATGGTAGGCAGGGCTGTTATGATTCTCTATATACTTATTACTTCTACCTGCATATTTCATTTAAAACAGTGTAATTTTGTAAGACATAAGTGGAGTGAGGTATTGAAAGCAGTGGATATGAGGGAAACCTTATCTTTCTGAAAAATGGTATACTCAGACCATACTTAAATACTTTTGCACAAAGAATCATCTTTATATTTACCAATATAGAATGGAAAGAAAAAATAAAAGTAACACATGGACTGGACTTGAGAAGAAAAAGCAGTAAAGTCAAATAATTGTTCTGAATTCTTTTTTTTTTTTTTTTGAGAGCTGTTCTGTCTGATACAGCAACCACAGACATGTACAAGTATTTAAATTTAAGTTTAAGTTTAAGTTAATTTTAAGTAAATAACATTAAAAATACAATGTCTCAGTGTCACTTGCCACATTTCAAGAACTCAGTAGCTGCAAGTGGCTAGTGATTACAGAATTGGGTCAAAAAACATATAGAACATTTCCATTAAAGTAGAAATTGCTATTGGGCAGTGTTATTCCAGAGAACACTCATTATCATCTCTACAGACCTTTCATATTCCTGGAGTGTTTTCTGTAGTCTATGGAAAGCACAAAGAGGTAACAAAAGAGAAGCAAAACATTTACTGTATAACATTTATTGTACTTATCTTGACCCTGCAAGAAATTAGAATGACTCTTATTTAAATAAACATATGAGTAAATAGATTCTCAATATTGTTATGATAGCTAATGGTCAAGCCCATTTTAGTTGTAACACAGTGTGGAACCTATCAGTCAAGAAGTATGTATTTTGGGGTGCTATTATTCATCAAGCACTGTTCTACATACATGGAATATAAGAGCAAACAGAAAAGAAATCTTTGCATTCAAAGATCAGCATTCAGATTTTGCTTCAGTACGTTCTATAATTATCTGGCACTGCCCTGAAACTTTAGTGGGTATTAAGAGTCCTACAACCCTTTCCAGATATTATTTGCACTCAATAAAACTAGTTATAAGCTATTAGTAAATGGGGGATTTAAATGATATCTGGTTTTAGTAGAGTCTTTTTTCTCAACATGTATTTGCTATCTTTATTTCTTTTACTTTTAAAATTGCCTTTTTTTTTTTTTTAGTTTGCTGTCTGTGCAGGCTGTCTCAGAGGCAAGAGATATAACTAATATGCCAGATCTTAAATATGAACATCTTTCTATAGTAAATACTGAATAATAATGGCAAGTCTGATAAATCTGACAGAAATATAAAAACACATTAAAAGACTGATGTTTGTTTTCAGTAACATTTTCAAAATTCTAAATTGATCCAATTATTGTAAAAAACATCCCTTTATTATCTCTATTGATTAAAAAATAAATGTACAACCCTGTTTTCCAAAAAGACCTACTGCCAATTTTTCTCTAAGTCTGTCTTTCTCCAGCCTTATTTCATCATTAATTCCATTTCCCTGCCACGGCCTTTACGTTTATAACCCTATTCTTCACAAGAAATGAATTTGAACAAGAAAACTTATTTTGGAAGAAAAAATATCTACAAAAGCTGTTAACCATAAATATTCTTACACTGTCATACCCCTATAATTTATACTGAAATCACAGAACTCGAATTATGTGTGCAATTGTGTAGTAGGCACAATTTCTTCCCATGTACACACATATACACATACCTAAGTGCAAAGTTTAAATACATATATATTTTATTATACTTTAAGTTCTGGGATACATGTGCAGGACGTGCAGGTTTGTTACATAGGTATACACGTGCCATGGTGGTTTGCTGCACCCATCAACCCACCATCTACAGTAGGTGTTTCTCCTAATGCTACTCCTCCCTTAGCCCTCCACCCCTGCACAGGCTCCAGTGTGTGTTGTTCCCCTCCCTGTGTTCATGTGTTTTAATTATTCAACGCCTACTTATATGTGAGAGCATGTGATGTTTGGTTTTCTCTTCCTGTGTTAGTTTGCTGAGAATGATGGTTTACTGATTCATCCATGTCCCTGCAGAGGATATGAACTCATCGTTGTTGTTGTCGTTGTTTTGTTTTGTTTTGTTTTTTGAGACGGAGTCTCACTCAGTCACCAGACTGGAGTGCAGTTGTGTGATCTCGGCTCACTGCAACCTACAACTCCCTGGTTCAAGTGATTCTCCTGCCTCAGCCTCCTGAGTAGCTAGGATTACAGGCATGTGCCACCACACCCAAGTAATTTTTGTAGTTTTAGTAGAGATGGGGTTTCACCACGTTGGCCAGATGGTCTTAATCTTCTGACCTCGTGATCTACCTGCCTCAGCCTCCCAAAGTGCTAGGATTACAGGCATGAGTCACTGCACCTGACTGACCTCATCCTTTTTTATGGCTGCATGGTATTCCATGATCTATATGTACCATATTTTCTTTATCCAGTCTATCACTGATGGGCATTTGGGTTGGTTCCAAGTCTTTGCTATTGTGAATAGTGCTGCAATAAACGTGTGTGTGCATGTGTCTTTATAGTAGAATGCTTTACAATCCTTTGAGTATATACCCAGTAATGGAATTGCTGGGTCAATAGGCATAGGCAAAAACATCATGACTAAAACACCAAAAGCAATGGCAACAAAAGCCAAAATTGACAAATGGGATCAAATTAAACTAAAGAGCTTCTGCACAGCAAAAGAAACTATCATCAGAGTGAACAGGCAACCTATAGAATAGGAGAAAAATTTTGCAATTTATCCATCTGACAAAGGGCTAATATCCAGAGTCTACAAGGAACTTAAACAAATTTACAAGAAAAAAGCAAACAACCCCATCAAAAAGTGGGCAATGTATATGAACAGACACTTCTTAAAAGAAGACATTTATGCTGCCAAAAATCATTAAAAAAGAGCTCATCATCACTGGTCATTAGAGGAACGCAAATCAAAACCACAATGAGATACCATCTCAGGCTAGTTAGAAAGGTGATCATTAAAATGTCAGGAAACAACAGATCCTGGAGAGAATGTGGAGAAAATGGGAATGCTTTTACACTGTTGATGGGAGTTTAAATTAGTTCAGTCATTGTAGAAGTCAGTGTGGTGACTCCTCGAGGATCTAGAACCAGTTTAAATATGTTTTAAAGTGAGGGCTTAAGTTATTATAAGTCTGGCTATTCCAAATGAATAGCAAGACTCTGTCTTTATCCCATCCACTAAAATATTACAGCAGAGTATCAAAACCTATCCAACTACTGTGCAAAGATGAGAAGTAAAGTAGATGAAATTTATTTATGGATTTTTACAGTATGTTAAAATTGATTTCAAACATTAGGTAAATATTCACGTAAATTTTAAACTGTTAAAACAAAATGTGGAAACCAGACTTTCTTCTTGCAGGATGTCACTAATTTTGAGTGTGCGCTTTTACTTTCAGAAAAGGGTGATGGGCAGGAATTCAATGAGTGCTAACGCCAGTTTTAGGTGAAGTTTAGGATATGTGTTAACGTACTAGTTCCGCAAAGATTTAGTGAGTGCTCACATGTGTCAGTCCCTTTACCAAGCATTGGCAGAGGTGAGAAGAATAACACACTCATCCTCATGCTCTAGCTAGTGAGTAAAAGATGCCCAAATAACTATCTGTAAGCCAGGGTGATAATTCTCACAAAGAAAATATTCATGAACTAGAGTTGGGACCCAAAAGACAGAGTGATGCATTACAGAATATTTCATATTCATTTTAGACTAATAGACATATTTATTTAGACATATTTATAGCTATTATAAATATGTATTAATACTCTGGTTATTGTCATGTCCAAAATGACATTTTTTAAATGAAGCCCTATAAATGTCAACCTTGAATAAAAATAAATTTTCACATTTTGCAGAAAATACAGGCGTTTACCTATGAGGCATCATGCTTTATAAACAGTGTTTTAGATATAGCAAAACATGTATTTTGGCAAAAAAGAGGCTGGGGTAAATATTTTTTGTGCTTGAGAAATTTTCTGGAAAATGGAGAGATTTCTATATCTTAGGTGTTCTAGGAGAGAAATGGATGTATAAGTTAGTTCAACATGAGTTTTGGATTCTTTTCCAGTCCCCAAGGCCCAAAGAATGAAAATTTCCTTAATGCAATTCCTTTCTAGCATTGTGTAGTAAGAACTAAGCCACATTGCAAGGGTGAAGCAAATGTAGGAACCCGGTGATCTAGCTCATAACAATCCCCTATGAAGGAGTAAGGCATAATTTTTCTATCACAGAACCAACGACCCAGAGAGTGAGATAAAATCACCACACTCAGGTTAACAACCTCTTCTCTGTAAAGTTCTTCTTTGGCTTTCAGAACAAATCAGTTGTAGATTTTTCTAAGCATTCAATGTTCCAAACATGTCTTGACTGGAGCTCTCAGAAAATGAGTTACCAACATAACACCAAGGTTGGGATTGCTTGGTTTGTACATGAATCCTGTCCCATTACCACTTCAAAGTCCAATGACATTTTGGTACTCAAAAAAAAAAAAAAAAAAAAAAAATAAGGATAGCTATCTATCTATCTAGATAGATGTTAAATGGACTGAATAAATACTGGCCATACAAACTTACCTGAAGATTAATTAGCTAGGTAAGAGAATATTCCATCCATTAAACTAACTCATTTATACAAATGATAAAATATGTAGTAATGCTATATTTCTTGTAATTTCTAATTACTACAGTATTTTGAAAATATATTCAAATGCTACATGATTAGTTTCTCTCTTTAGAAACATGTATTTCAGGCAGATGCAATTAATTAACAGCATCAATCTGGTCCAAAGGTCTAAATTCCTCACTTGTTACTGGAGTTGGTGGTTTGTGGAATGAAGTGTGTGCGTTTGTGCATGTGTGCATGCCTTATTGAGGCACTAATTTTGTAACCACAAACTTACTCACCCGGAATCAAAGAGCGAGATTTCAAATACAGTAATTTATTTTACATAGCCCATTAATTACATTAGTTTTCTGCATATATCCAGATGTGCACATAAACATTCATTGGAGAATATACAATCTTTCTGCTCTAAAATAGTTCACAGCACAGCAAACACAGGCATCCATTTTCCCGAGGGATAGGTCTCAAAACATCAATTTAAATAGACATGGGCTGAAATTTTAAGTTTGTTTTAGAACTTGAGCTTTCACAGTCTTAGCTTTACACTGGACCTTAGTTCATTCTTCCTGGGGAGTTTTTAATGGCATCTCAATCTCCTAAACAGTGTGCAGTACATTCTGCTTTTTACATTACCGTTCTTAATGTGTCCTTGAAATACCTGGGGTACTGGGGATTGTTCAGCCACAATGCACAAGTCTTGTGTTATGTAGCTGGAAGAATACTTAGAAGCACTAGTAAAAAAATGACTATAAATAGTTTTTAACAATTTATTTAAAAATTTTTAAAAATATATTTGAAATGTTCTGACATCAGTATTCAAATACCTGTATCTTCTATGCAATCAAATTTTTAAAATCTTTTAAGATTCTTCTTGACACATGATTTCATCCTCTCTGAGAGGCATAGAAAAAAAATCTTGTATAGCACAAGCAATTATGACTTTTAGAAGGTGTTATTCTTTGAGTCTTGGTAGTCTCTCCTTGTGTAAGACTCATTATTGATGGTTTCCTTTCAGTTCCAAAGAATGACAGCTGACAAAGGTTCTCATAAATCTAGCATCTGCTTTTCAATTTGTCTTTGTAGGTATAATATTTCCTCAATGGACATATCATGCTTCTTTTTTGGAGGAATATACTTATTAAATACAAAATCTGTTCAAATTTTTCATAAGAACTGATTTTTAAAACACCGAAGACTGTATAGTCATATCATTTGGTCTTTAGCTGAATACTATTAGCTTTACTACTAACACAAATAAATAGGAGAGAAAATTTTGGCTGAATATAAAACTTGAAATTTATGAATTTTTATGAATTTTATGAAATGTGAATTTTATGGATTTATGATCTTTTGGGGATTACAGTCTACTAACTGATGAGAAAATGCAGCTTCTTAGAACAGGAAGGAAAGAGAGACTTATTTAAAAGATTCTCACAAACTTTCCTGGGCATGAGATGACTTTCATGAACAATAATATGACAAGTTAAGTGCAAATGAATCAGAACATATGGATTAAATTTCTCTTGAAATATACATGGTTTTGTAAAGCATGAGCACAAAAAAGGAATGAGAAAATGCAGTTTCAACTTTGCCAAACCCAAGTCATTTGAACAATTGTTCAAGAAAGTGTTCCAGAGCATATTTTCCCATTTTAAATCCACCTAATATAAGAAGAAACACTTTGAACTTATATAGCCAGTTCTTTCTCAGTAACTAAAAGTTCTTTTGGAATTTCCTCATGTCTTCCTCATACTAGCCTTGCAAACCAATTTTAGACATAATATTGCTATTCTATAATGTGTGATAATGGGAAAAGTTTAAAAATTATGTTCTTTGCAAATAAGGAAGACCCAGGTGTTACAACTTACATTAAATGAAAGCCAATAAATTAGATTTTACCCCAAACTCTATGAATATACTACTGTCGGCAACATTATAAAAATAAATGTAGAATCCTAGTATGAATCGATGATAGAAGTATGTACTCTCAGGAAGACAATTTTCCATAAATACATTATATCCAATATCTATCAAAAATGATTTGATTATCTTCCAATTTATTTTTACAATTATTTTGCTGTACAAAGAAGATGATTTCCTTTAAAAATAAATCAGATAGTCTGGAAGTAATGGCTCAGACTTTGTAATTCTGGCACTTTGAGAGGCCAACCTGGGAGTATAGGCTGAGGTCAAGAGTTTGAGACCAGCCTGGGCAACATAGTAAGATCCCTGTTTCGACAAAACAAAAATCAGAAAATTAACCAGGCATGGTGACATATACCTGTAGTCTCAGCTGGGGAATGCTGAAGCAGGATGTTTTCTTGAGTCCAGATGGTTGAGGCTACAGTGAGCCATGAATGTACCACTGCACTCTAGCCTGGGACATAGCGTAAGGCACTGTCTCTGAATTTCTTTTTTAAATCAGAAATGAGAGATACACCTTAAGGGGATGAAAATCAAAAATAACATCCATTGCTAACATTTTAGGGTATATTTTCTACATTTCTCCTTGAGTGTAACTACATGCATATATTATTTATCATATACATATCATAGTATAAATTTTATGTTTATTCTAATTGATTTTAGACATGTATAGTATATATGAACTTTATATGCATATATTTTATACATTTTTATAATTGCTATTAAGATTAGACTATACTATACACATTATTTTTCAATCTAAATGTCTCCATTAATTTATTATTTTATTTTAATATATCTATATATCAATATAAATGATACAATATTTTCTAAGTCACACTGGTTATATGCATTTATAGGATGAATGTTTTTCATATATATTTTTTAAATTTTTAGTATTAATTTTCTAGAGATAGGGTCTCGCTCTGTTGCCTAGGCTGGAATGCAGTAGTGTGAACATAGCTCACTTCAGCCTTCAATTCCTGAGCTCAAAGGATCCTCCCACTCCCAGCCTCTCAAGCAGCTAGAACTACAAGTATCAGGTGTGTGTTATGATTCCTCATGCCTGACTAATATTTTCTTCTTCTTCTTTTTTTTGTTTAGTGTTTTTTGTTTGTTTGTTTGTTTTTTGGTAGAGGTGAGGTCCCGCCATGTTACCCACCCTGGTCTCAAACTCCTGAATTCAAGTCATCTTCCCACCTCAGTTTCCACCTCAGCCTCTGAAAGCTCTGGGATGACAGGCATGAGCAACAGCTGTGCCCAGCTGATGTTTTCCATATTGTCAAAATATAGGCATAGGCAAATTTTTAAGTTATCAATATATGGAGCTCATACTCTTCAAAAGGATCACACTGCTCCTGGTCAAACACATTTCAGTTCTATATTCCTGTAGACCTCACAAGGGATAGGAATCTTTCGTCTTTGATTCACTGCTAGATGACCTGGGCTTAGCACAGTGCAGTACATAAGAGGGATTCAGTGCAAAAATGAATGAATGCATACCTCTGCCCTACCTACCGTCCCTCATGTACCCCACTCTCACTGAATATCACTCTGATCTGCTAGACACTTTTTAATCTCTACCAGCATGAGGTAGAATGCTACTCCTCTTCCTCTTATTTAAGTCTCCATATTCACCCCACTGACAATGTTCGTGGTTTACTTTTGTGGTCAGTTTATTTGATTTTGTTATTGAAATGTACATGCATTTTTTATTACAGAACCCAACCTAAAAATGGAAACTTTGGGCCGGGCGCAGTGGCTCAAGCCTGTAATTCAGCACTTTGAGAGGCCAAGACGGGCGGATCACGAGGTCAGGAGATCAAGACCATCCGAGTTAACACGGTGAAACCCCATCTATACTAAAAAAAAAAAAAAAAAAAAAAAAAAAAAAAACACTAGCCGGGCGAGGTGGCGGGCGCCTGTAGTCCCAGCTACTCGGGAGGCTGAGGCAGGAGAACGGCGTGAACCCGGGAGGCGGAGCTTGCAGTGAGCTGAGATCTGGCTGCTGCACTCCAGCCTGGGCCACAGAGCGACACTCCGTCTCAAAAAAAAAAAAAAAAAGGAAACTTTGTTTGATATATTAAGTCACAGGATCTATATTAACTTGAAAACTTGAAAACTACAGATACAAATTGCCAGAAGCTAATAAGAGACACAGAGAAATTTACATAGGGATTCCTTTGCATCTACTCTTCCCCTCCTGAGATTGATCTATCTATCTATCTATCTATCTATCTATCTATCTATCTATCTATCTATAATATTAATATTGATTGATACATGAAATTCATATATGTATATTAATTTTAATCTCTCCCCAACTCCACTACTTCTGGCATCATTTTCACTAAGTGACTAACACTTGAGATGCTTACTCTATCCTTCTACTCAGCAGAAGCAGCTGAATTTCTTTTCGATCACTCTGTCTTATCCAATGACTTTCTTTCTATCCCCTTTTAACTCTTTATGAAGCAAAAATAACACGTTTTCTTTTTTTGCCAATAGATTTTAATTAAGTACAGGTTTATAGGCATTAAAATTATTACACAGCATGCATTTTCTTTTCTTTTCTTTTTTTTTTTTTTTTTTTTTGAGACGGAGTCTGGCTCTGTCGCCCAGGTTGGAGTGCAGTGGCGCTATCTCGGCTCACTGCAAGCTCCGCCTCCCAGGTTCACGCCATTCTCCTGCCTCAGCCTCCCTAGTAGCTGGGACTACAGGTGCCCGCCACTACGCCCGGCTAATTTCTTTTGTATTTTTAGTAGAGACGGGGTTTCACTGTGTTAGCCAGGATGATCTCGATCTCCTGACCTTGTCAACCGCCCGCCTCGGCCTCCCAAAGTACTGAGATTGCAGGCGTGAGCTACGGTGCCCGGCCATGAATTTCTTAAAACAAAAGGCATTATTAGAAAATTCAGCCAATCTAATTACCATAATCAATTGTCATATGCCCATTTGCCCAGCACTGTGTCTTGTATTAGTATATTCAACAAATAATGATTAAATGCCTTCCATGTATTAGGCACCATGATGAATTTAATCCTCTGTCAGGCACAGAAAATGGTGTTAAATTTATTGTATTTAGTGAAAAAGAAACAAACAAAAGCCAAAACAAGAGACTATGTGATAGGTGATATGACAAGGAAAACAGAAATTCATGGGAACAAACACAAAAACCTGTAACTCTATTGGACAGAGGGCAAGAAATACTACATAGCAGAGCTAAAGTTAGGAATTATTATTACAAAGGGGACAAATTTTAAAAATATTTAGAATGCAGCATCAGTAGGGTGTGGTGAGCAATTGGATACTGATAGGGATGGAAAATGGATCCTTGCATTTCTTTTTGATTTCTTGCTTGGATGACAAAGTAGACCTCTGATAAACGAAGGGATGTGCAAATGCATTGAAGATCCGACCATAGATAGAAATTTGGTTAGATATTTTTCAGAGGAGGATTGGAAAGTATATAGCTGGGATTTTGATATAGGCCAGATCTTGAAGGACACTGAATGCCCCAGAAAGCTGGGCCCTCAAGAAATATATTCAAATGTTTTAAGGATATTACAATAATCTTTATGATTTTCCTGAATATAAAACATGTATTCTCTAAAATTCAAATAATGCAAAAGAAATACATTTTAAAAAACAATAACTGGCTATGAAAGTATTATGAGTATGTCACGTAGCTTGATGAAAAGTTAGATGAGCTAGATTATTTATGTCTCACAGTTTACATATCACATATTTTTTATTTTAAAAACAAGTCAAGCCAGGTGCAGTGACTCATGCCTGTAATCCCAATGACTTGGAAGGATGAGACAGAAGAATCACTTGAGGCCAGGAGTTTGAAAGCAACCTGGGTAACATAGTAAGATCCTGTCTCTCAAAATGAAACAAACGAAGAAAGTAGCCAGATATGGTGGTGCATGCTTGTATTCCCAGCAACTCAGGAGGCTGAAATAGGAGGCTCATTGAGTCCTGAGTTCAAGGTTGCAGTGAGCTATAATGGTATCTTTACACTCCAACCTGGATGACAGAGACTGTATATCCAAATAATTTCTTTTAATGAATCATGGTAAACATAATAATCTGTGGCCTACTTTTTTTGTTGTTAACATACCATGAACCTATTTTCACCGCAGTTTATATAAATCTGTAAGTCTATCTAATACTCATATAGCAGTCCATTGTATGGGAATAAAACAATGTCCAATAAGATGTTGAACAGATAATACTAGTGCATCATGGAAAGACTTACAAACAGCAAACCACATGATCACAATTTTGTATTAGAAAGATTTCTCTAGCAGGTCATTTTGGAGGAGTCACATTAAGAGAAAAGGAACATTACTTGGGAAGCTATTAAAGTAGTCTATGTAAGACACGATTAAGGTCTGAATTGAAAACATGGCAACTACTAAATAAATTACTTCACAAAGAATGTCAGTTATAAGTAGGTACTGGACGTATCAAATGCATAGAATGGAGAAATTTTATTTAAAGATATTTAGTATGCAGAATCAGAGGGACTTGAGGACCAATAACATATGTGTAGGGGGAGGAATATGAAAGAAGCAATAAAAATTGAATTGAAAATTTTGGCTTGATGGCAAGGAGTAGAGTGATACCATTTTCACTGGCTGAGAACACTGAAGGAGATCCGCCTGTGGGAGCTGAGACTGAGAAGCTGAACCCAGTTTTGGATTTTGCCTTGGAAGAACTTGTGGGAGATTTTGGGGACTGTGCTTGTAGTTCCATAGCAGACACTAGGTAGCCATTACTATTAGTGCCTTCTGTAGAGGTGATAATTGTAGTATATAACAAAGATAAGATTGCTTACGAATAGGGTGCACAATGAGAAGGGTTGAGAGCAGAATGCTACCCAATAAGCCCGAGCACCCAGGGAAGGAGGCATGGAGAAGAGAGAGCCTTCAGAGCATTGTGTCAGAGATGGAGTCAGATGTTGCTTTGAGATCAATGATGTGAAGTATCAAATTGTGTTCAACAGTTTTTACAAATAAGATGATATAAAATTACTTTATGGAAAGCAGTACTAGTTAAGACATAAATAGAGAATTCATGTTATAGTTGGTTGAAAAATAAATGAACTTGCAGAAATACAGTGAAGGAATGTAAACCTTTATCAGGGAGATTGGCTGGAAAGGAAAGAGAACAACTAAGGAGAATTATCAGAGAGCATACAGTCAGAAGAATGTGGGTAACTGCATGATTTATGTATGCATACATGGCCTATGTGTGCACCTGTGAGAAGACTGGAGAGACTACTATGTTTGTAGACAAGGCAGGAGCCAGTGAAAGACTGACAATATATAGAAAAGGAAGAAATAAAGAAGGAAGTGACACATGGAATTCAGAGTTCTGGTGGAGAGATTATCCTTTGAAGAAATATATTCTGTTAAAATGGGAAGAAAGGAGAAAGAAACCTCACTATGTGTGAGGGAGGTGAAAAACAGGAAGTTCAATGTTGGTAGTCTTTAAGACAACGTGTAAACAAATCTAACAAATTCGAGTTCAGAAGAGGAAATAAGGAATGCAATGGGGTTAGTTTGGAAGGACGTCAATTCATTTCTGGAACCTTAGTTTTCTGTCCCACATTCATGAAGATAGGTGGAAATAGCAAAGAGAGATTTAAATGAGTTCAGGATGATAACAAGCCATATCTGGGAGTTTTGAAGCAGAAAGCAGCTAAATATCACAGTTTTTCCCTCATCTTAGCAAATAAACATATCCACATCTGCTAGTTTACCCTTAAGTCAACTCCTGAGACCTATGTATTCATGCTTGCTTTGTAAAACTAACCCCACCACTCAGGTCTTGCTCTCTTCTTCAGGACGTTACTCTGACAATTATTATAAACATCTCATTTTATTTGTAAAAAATTCCTCTTTCAAATAAAACTATCTACTTGACTCTAGTTTGTCAAATACTCAACTTGCTCTTACTTCCAAAATCTTGAACCCAGATGTTTACACTTAGTGACTGAAAGTCTTCAACATGCATCTCTCTTTATACCATTTCTCTTGCTATTGTTCAGATACTTACATGAGATTCCTCTCTGTAAGGTTATCTATAAGTTATTGATAAAACCAGTGTCGTTTTCTTAATTTTATTCTCTATTGATTCTCTGAAATGTTCAAACTTCCGGGTATCCTTTACTATCCCAGATACACGCATTGCTTTTAAACTCTTCTATAGGATAAATTTAAAAATCACAATGTTGGTATCTGGGTTCACCAACATTCCCGTTTTCAGAACAGAAATTGGAACTCATGAACCGATTAGAGAATTTTAAAAAATTATAATGATGCTATGTATGAAATATGTAAGGGTATAACATTAATAATACAGTTAAATTCTACATTAAAAGATATCATTAAATATATATTTTTTAAATAATATATCTCAAAAACTTGGTATTGTTCTAGAAAATCCTGGGAGTATCCAACTACAAAGTAGCAAAGTCATTTATAATGAATGATTCAGGCTTAAATATAATAAATTCTACTGGAGGATAATAACCTTAATTCACAATACTAATAACTCAATTCAGTAAAATAATTTTAAATATCTCTCTGATTCCCTATTCAAATAGGGAAAAAAAGTACAAAACAAAAAGTACAACACATCCAAACTACATTGTAGTCAAAAATGTTCTTTATAATATTTTATCATGAAGGTAAAAATTTAATAATAACTTAAAAAGTCTCCTAAATGACTATTTTTTTTTTCACTTGGAAGGGGCTCTATTTTTCTAGTTTAACCTCAATGGTTCTAATTTTACCAGCATCCTTGGTTTGTGCCAGACACAAACAAGTAGCAGGTGCTGGGGATATAGAGGTGACCAAAAAAGTTTCTGTGGAACTTTCAGTCTGCTGAGGGAGATAGTTGTTAGTCAAATTATTACATAAATAAAGATAAATTTACCACTGAATTAAAGTTCCAGTAAGGAAGGGCATGATTCTATTAGATTTGAAGATAAAAATGTTTCCTGGAGGAAGTGATATTTGAACTGATATCTGAAAGAGGACTGGGACAGATAGGTGTGGAGAGTGAGACTGCAAGACACCACAGATAATTCGAGGAGGTAAGAACACTATGCATGGGTAACAGAGCAGGACAAAATAGGGTCAGCATAAAGAAAAAGTCTGTTTGCCTGCAATGAAGCTACAATGGATGACTGAGTGAAGCGAGGGTGCTAGAGAGAGAGGTACAAAGTCTTGTTTACCAGACCATCCCAAGTTTAAAACTATACCTAGCTCTGAGAGAATGCTCAATTCATGTTTGAGGTAAGAATAAATACATGTTACTTTAAAAATGTTGAAAAGATACCACTTTGGAAAGTAAACAAGGGAAGAAACGGTCCCCCATGATTTCCAACAGGATTGGCATTTAAGAAATATTTGAACGTGCAGTAAAAACAGAAAAACATTGACACATTTAAATTAGGGCAGGCAACAACAAAGGTGCTTGAACACTGGGCCATTACAAAGGACCAAGAAACAGAAAATTTACTACCTCTAAATTCACACACACCCCAAGGATTATTGACAATAGCAGTAATTCCAGATTCATATAGCAGTGTTGCCAGATTCTAGGATTTAGTATTGTTGATTTAACTCTATAGTGCTTGTTGCTGGCCAGTAATGCAAGCAAATATTGTATTCCTAATTAAGCATCTTCATAAAAACAATATTCATGAAAGATTTACTCTCAACTTTCCAAATTACTTTTTCTATTTAGATGCTTTCTCCATTATCATGTGGCATAGGTTTCTGTAATATAACTAGACTTTTTTTTTTAACTGACATTTCTTATATCTGAAAATCAAATCTTAAAAATGTATAATGCTCTGCTACTTATATGAATGTCTTATAGAACTTCTTTCTGGTATGCCATGGCAAGAACTTTGATATTGAGAGTTATTGACCATAAACTTCATCTGTTTACACAGTCTAATAATCAGTGGCAATTTTTGTACTAATTTTTCTTAAATTGAGAACAGTAAAATAACATTGTCCTGCATAATTTAAAGACAATATTCCAGTTTAAGAACTGTAGAAAATGTAACATGAAAACTAATAATATCTCCGAAGTGCCAAATGTTATTTTCCATTAATAAATATTTTAATTTTTCAATGCAAAACAGAAATCTTCATTTGTCTTCATAATTATCTGTTTCAAAGGTACCACTGCTCTTTGATTCTTCTTTAAATCAAATTCTATTATTGCCTATTAAGTTGGTTTTGATATCCATGGTGGAAGAATCATATAGAAAATTTTTGGTGTTTTATTAAATATTTATTTTAAATTTAATTTTAGGAAATCTAATAATATCCAATTTAGCAATTTCAAATATTGGGAGAATTTTGAAACCTCTATATCTTTTAGTGTTGATTTTTGACATGTCATCTTTACATGATACTTATAATAACATCAATAATTTTCTAACTGAAATTCATTTACAAAGATATTTTTGGGAATTTTACAAGCCTTCAGATACTTGGATATGTAAAATTCTATAATAAAGACAAAATTTAAAAATAATTCTCTAGGTCCATCCATGTTGTCACTCTTAAGGCAGGATTTTCTTTTTCTGAATGCTCAATAATATTTCTTTTTAATGTATAGACTACATTTTCTTTCTCCATTCTTCTGTTGATGGACAGTTAGGTTGTTTCCATATCTTGACTATTGTGAATAATCCCACAATCAACATGGAGTGCAGATACCTTCAAAATTCTGATTTTAATTCTTTTAGGAGGACATTATGCTAATTGTAATAAACCAGTCATAGAAGGACAAATACTGCATGATTCTACTTTCTGAGGTATTAAAGCTGTAACATTCGCTGGAATAGGGAGTGAGGTAACTACTAGGATCTGGAGGTAGGGGTAAACATACTGTTCAGTGGATATACAGTTTCAGTTACACAGAATAAAAAAGTTCTAGAGGTCTGCTGTACAACATTGTGCCTATAGTTAACAATATTGTACTGCGCACTTAAAAATTTGTTAAGACAATAAATCTCATGTTAAGTGTCCTTAAAGAAAATAACCATACATAGATGTTTTGCAAATGACAATATGCAAATTCATTTAAAAGAGACACTTAAAATACAATGGTTGTACAGAGATAATGGATATATAAAAAAACACCGTAATATTGCTTTTTCCCTATTTATTTAATAAATGTCATCATAACCCCACAACAGGGTAGACATGTTTAAATAAAGAGCAAACAGAAATAATGTCCTGTCTATGTTACACAATGGAAAAAAATATATTTTATATTTTCACTTCAATTTATACAACAAATATGTATTCTTTTACATATGAGAAGTGTCCTTAAAAATCACTCTGTATTAACCCTTTCATTTGATATTAATAATCATTGTGATAATTAACTATAACATTAATAATTATAATAATTTCACATTATATTACATATTAACATTAATATAATGTTATCAATAATACTACATTAATTTCAATTGTATTAATAATTGTTAGGTATATCATTATTTATTATACTAATAATTAAAACTTTAAATAATAGAGATTTCTTTGTAATTTCATATACTAGCTTATAAACTTCATGAAGTCCAAGACCTTATTTATATTAATTCATCTGAGTAGCTTTGGTTTGTATGAAGGATATGTGCCTAAAGAATTTAGATAGACAAGAGCTATATTGGGTGTGCAGTGTATGAGTGACAGGCCAAATTTTTACATTATTTAAAAAAATAGAGAACACTCATTTTCTGAACATTTTTTACTTGAAGAAATAAGACATTTTAATTCATACACAAATTAGAAGCTACAGAAATGGTTAAATTAGTCACTCTAGTCATGCTCTTCTTTTCCATACTCTTAGATAACAATTCACAGACATACAAACAATAAAAATGTAAACATATATACTTTTATGCATAATGTTTAAATTTAAATTCAGAAAACTAGAAAATTATTTATGGTGACCATTTGCCAAAAATCACATGTGTCAAAATAATAATTAAATTATCAACTGCTGGTGGTAAAACAATTGAGTAAAAATTGTAAAACTTCAACTTTTTATAAAAGATTTTGATCTAGACTTTCCTTTTTATTATTCAACTGTTATTAGGTCGCTAAGAAAATATAAATTGCTCTTTAAATGGCACCTTTTAATTTAGAAGAGCCAGGTCCCTAGCTATACAGTGGTGAGGATAGTTTGTTCTGAAAAGATTAAGGCTAGACCAAAAGAGAATGGAATTCTATAAGATTCTCAAAGATAAGAACAATCTGTAGATCCATTTATTAGAGCTTGGGCAATGAGAAGCAGCGTAATTCATGATAAAAGGAGTAGAAGAAATCAAAAAGTGTAATTCTGATCAAATGTAGTTATTTTTAAATCTTTATCCACAATTCTAAAATAAAGCCTGACAATCTAAGAAAGTAAAAAGTCTGGAAACAACATAGTTAGGAGCAACATCAACTTTCCCTCTCTCATCCTTATCCCACTTGCTGTAAAAATACTGATGTGTTTCATCAGAAGGTGCTGCCCCAGACTCCGTTGTGGTGTTCTTTATGCTATTGTAGTATTTTCATTTTAAAATGTGAAATATTGATTTCAACACTTGTTCCCAAGGGTTGCAGATTGGATAGTGTGGACTTCTGTAATACTGTAACAACAAGTTTGATCCCCTGATCCTTGATATCCTTAACTTCCACTCATCCACGGCCCTGAGACTTTTCTTTCTTTAGACATCCTACCTTCCACCAAATCTATCCCTTTTTGTAAAAGTTTACCCCCAAATCTAGTGTGTATATATGAGAAGTGTGTGGCTAGGAGTTTTGGGACTTATTTTATATAAAGACATATTTGTTTTTCTAGAATGTGCTTCTTAGAATGTATTTTAGGTCTTGTAATCAGCAAAGTAGTAGGGGAAATGCAGTGTTTCTTATCTGAATAATGGGATTTTCCCCCTTGGTCAACACTGTGTATATATGGGGTTCTCTGATGTAAACTTTTTAAGAAGATGTTGTGAAAACCTGGTATTTTCCTGACATATTCTTCTAAATCCATGAAACTATCACAAAGGTAAATGAAAAAGTTCGTTAAGATAATCTTCCAGTGTAGTAGCTCTTCTCATATATCCAGAGGATTCTAATTTTTTAAGTCTACCATAGAATTTGTTTAAGTACAGAAGCATCTGAAAGGTACAGAAGCATCTGAAAACAACAGCTGTGAAACTACTTTCTAGCATCTATAATAGGCTGACACTGTAATTTCTTACAAGTATCAACATGGAAGGGGCCCTAAAAATGTTATGGTCTTACCTCCATATGCTTTCATACATTTAGAAAACTAAGATTCAAAGAATCAATCTCTACTTTCCCTTCTTAACTCCTCAAGATTCAGTATAGAATGCTTGCTCTTCTTTCTAATGCCTCAGTGTCCTCATTTTTTTTTTTTTTTTTTTTTTTTTTTTTTGAGGCGGAGTCTCGCTCTGTCGCCCAGGCTGGAGTGCAGTGGCCGGATCTCGGCTCACTGCAAACTCCGCCTCCCAGGTTCACGCCATTCCCCTGCCTCAGCCTCCCGAGTAGCTGGGACTACAGGCGCCCGCCACCTCGTTCGGCTAGTTTTTTGTATTTTTTAGTAGAGACGGGGTTTCACTGTGTTAGCCAGGATGGTCTCGATCTCTTGACCTCGTGATCCGCCCGTCTCGGCCTCCCAAAGTGCTGGGATTACAGACTTGAGCTACCGCGCCCGGCCAGTGTCCTCATTTTTAATACAGATATAATAATAGTATCTGATGATAGGGTAGTTTGGAAGACCAAATCTTTCAAAAGAGGGTCAGGCATGTAGTAAGCATTCAATAATTATTAGCATTTATTACGTTATGGTTGGAGCTTTTATTGCTTCATTGGCTAATAGAAAAGACTATTATTGGTAGGTGGTGTATAAGAATGTGATAGCAGCAGAAGACAGACAAATTCCTAGGCAGGCAAGGGTGGGTCCCTGGTGAAACCTGACCTTCAAGCCAAAGACAGCCTGAAGCCTGAAAAGCGAGCTGCCTTTTCAGGGTAGAGTCCACCACCAGAGGGAGAACTTCCTTCATGCCTTTTAGCCAATCGAATGGTGCTTTTTCCAGGCCCACCCAGGAACCACACAGCACACATACCCCCATTCTGATCCCATAAAAATCCTGGACTCAGTCTCACAAATGACTACTCGTTTGGGGGCTTCCTCTGACAAAGAGGGTTACCTACTTTGGGTCCCCTCTCATCCTGGAGAGCTTTTCTGTCAGTCAATAAAATTCTTCTCCACTTCACTCACTTTCTGGTGTCTGTGTACCTCATTCCTCTCGGTCGCAGGACAATAACCCAATACCCACTGAATGACAGGTGTGAAAAGAGCTGTAACACGCGTTTCTGCTGGCGGAGCAACAGGAGTGAAAAAACCGCTGGGCACCACAGGCCCCTGTTGCAGAGCTGTGGGTGACCGGAACAAACAAGAACCATAACACTTCCTGGGGATTCAGACCTCCAGAATTCCCAAGCAAAAGCTGTAACACCCCTTGGGGCTCTGCGTTTGCTGGCTTCTCCATGTTTTCGGACGCCATCACATCCCCCTCGTCCAGATGTCGGCACCCAAGGAAGAAGCCAGTTGCGGCATGGCCGGACCAGCTGCAGGCCGAGGGCAGAGCTGCAATGGGCATGGGATCCAGGTCAGTAGTGTGAGCTGAGCGCAGCCTGCTGCCGAGTGGGAGGAACGAGCCCACTGGCGATTTTCAGCTGGTGAAGTGGCACCGAAAGAATCCTGTATCAAATGCATCCAAATGAGAGTAGAGGGGGAAGGTGAAATTGATAGTTTTAGTATTTTGAACGCTTGGGGCGTTCATACTTGCATCTTATGAAGCTTGCAAACCAGCAGATAAGACAGATGTAAAGTAATAATAATGATGTAAGCTAACGTTCTTGATTTGGTTTGGCTCTGTGTCCCCATCCAAACCTTAAGTCGAATTGTAATCCCCAAATGTCAAGGGAGAGACCTGGTGGCACGTGACTGGATCATGGGGACAGATTTCCCCGTTGCTGTTCTTGTGATAGTATGTTCTCACGAGATCTGGTTGTTTGAAAGTATGTGGCGGCGGGGCGCGGTGGCTCACGCCTGTAATCCCAGCACTTTAGGAGGCCAAGGCGGGTGGATCACGAGGTCAGGAGATCGAGACCATCCTGGCTAACACAGTGAAACCCTGTCTCTACTGAAAATACAAAAGCATTAGCCAGGCGTGGTGGCGGGCGCCTGTAGTCACAGCTACTTCGGAGGCTGAGGCAGGAGAACGGCGTGAACCCAGGAGGCGGAGCTTTCAGTGAGACGAGATCGCGCCACTGCACTCCAGCCTGGGAGACAGAGCGAGACTCTGTCTTAAAAAAAAAAAAAAAAAAAAAAAAAGTATGTGACATTTCCCCCTCTTCATTATCTTTCTCTTCTGCTCCATCATGGTCAGACATACTTGCTTGCCCTTTACTTTCCACCATGATTGTAAGCCTCCTAGCCATGGTTCCTGTACAGTCTGTGGAACTGTGAGTCAATTAAACCTCTTTTCTTCACAAATCATGCAATCTCAGGTAGGTCTTTGTAGCAGTGTGAGAACAGACTAATACAGTTCTGATAATAAATAATATACCTGAGAAATATACACTGATTTAATTTTACTTTAGCTAAAGGTATTTATGTAAATAGAAATATAATTGAATGGAAAGATGGATAGAAACACAGATGATAGATATGAAATTATATTTAGACATATAATTATTCAGGTATAAAAAAGAGTATCTGATAAGTTAATAAACAAATGTTCATGTTAAAATCATTAAGCATGAATGCAATAAACTCCATTTGCTATGATTACAGTTCTTATTGTCAGTATGCAGGAATTACCAACATCTTTATATTGTGCCTGCTACAAGTTCTCAATATTGGGCAAAATAAGTAAAAGCCAATATAGTTCTTTAAAAAGTTAACTGTATCCAACATTGCTAAACACTACAGAGCACCACCTTACAGGAGTAACATTCAAGTTGATTAATATAATATTTTCTCTCACAAGTGGAATCATGTCACTATAATTCAAGGATACTGATGAAGAAGTAATGGCCAAAGTGAAATTTTTGACAACTGGCAATATAGCCATATCATATAGATCATTTCTGTTATGTTTTGTCAAAGAATCTTAAATTTTTTCCTATCTAAACTTTCACCAACATAAATAATAGATCTCTTTCCATATTCTCTGCAATAACATTTGCAGTAAATTTAATTTATAATACTGTACCATGTATCCAGTGCTATACTGTCATTGAGATTATTGAAATGATAGTTCTGCTAGATAATCTATCAATCCAAATGGCAGAACTTGGACCAATCTCGTCTATATTAAAATTACCTTCCCTGTAAGAAACCTATAATTCTTTTCTTCTCTTTCACAACTTTGCCTATGTTTTGAGTTTTATGAATAATTGCATTTCAACTGATCAAAAACAAATTCTAGTATACTAGATACACTGTCATTGATCACTATAAGCACTAATGTATGAATAAAAATATGTTTATGTTTCAAACTAAAACTGACATCTCTGTAATAAGAAATCATACACAATCTAGCACATTACCATCCTTCTACCTGGGGAGGGAGACAACTTGAGCTTTATAAGAGTCAAGATTTGATCTAATAAAATACTGATGAGTTACATGCCTATCATTCTCTCAATGTCCTACATGCTTTCTCTTTTGTTAATATAATACATCGAAGGCATTGCTATCAATTAACACAGTGTCACAGAATGTGAAACCAGGACAAAAATTCTCCAGCTGAATATCATCCTGTTCACAGTCTTGAATAGTACTGTGGGTACAGTTTGTCTAGGATGGATAAGGGTAAAATAATATAGAACATTTAAAAATTATTTTTATTGTGATTTAAAATGGTTACTTGTTTCAACTCTGGAAACTAGATTCACAGATTTTTCCTCTAAAGGGGAATTAGTTGGGTCGATTCTTATTAAGTACTCACCAAGCAAGAGAAAAACCATGCACAGGAATCTCCAAACTGGAACTTCTTTTCAGAATATTTTGGAATGCTAGAAGACCAAAACCTAAAATAAAAATGTAGCTGCAGCACTTAAGCAACTAACTTTGTGGACTAAACTTACTGATATCCTAACTAAATTAGAACTAAATTAGTTGCTTATTTGGTATAACATGATCCTAGGAATTGGAAATTTTAAGTCAAATCCTCAGTGTCCATGTCCTTTAACTTCACAGATACTTGAAAAAATAGGGAGTCTTTCTTTAAAATGGAGAGAAAGGTTATTCCTTGAGAAGACATTTGAAACAAACAGAAAAAAAAAAAAAAAAAAAAAAACCACATAATTGACAATGAAAATTGGCAATATCTCTCAAACAATACCCTGGCTGAAAATACAAATCAATTAAAAACCTTGCATTTTAAAAACTGAAAAAGGAAATCGTAGTGTACACTTAGTGGTGCCATTTAAGAAAGTATAAGGAGAAAACCTCTTAGTGGTCTGGGTTCCGACGTAAGCCTACTGAATTTTGAGAGAAGAAATCCAAAGATGAATGCCAATGAAAAGTAATAGGTTCTCTCAGTTATGTTTCATATTTAGATAGTATCAGCAACACCAAAACATTCAAATAGGTCAACTGAGTAGAAAAATAATTAGTTATTTCCCATTGACTAGATAAAGCAACTTGTTTAACTGCTTTTAGTTCATTTGATAACCTGTTAGTATTACATAATATAAACATAGCTGTATTTTAAAAACAGTAAGCCAAAGTTTTATTACAGAAAAAGACAAAACATATAGCTCTGAGTGTTAGGGTTTTAATAAAGAAATTGATTATCATTTTTTCCAGTTTATTTCAAAGCAGCTGAGTCAGTCATTAGAGGAATCACTTATAGAAGAAAGATGCATTAATTCCTATTAGGTAAAAGGCTCGATCTCTGGTTATGCATAGGGTTAAAAAAAATAATGCTCAAGAAATGACTCCAATGAAGTTTGTATATACTTACATTTCATTGTTCTTACTCAATTTAAAAGTATTAAGCAAATAATTTACTATCCCTAGGTGGGGAAAAATAAATCAGCCAGCCAAAGATCTGATTCTTGTTGTTTGTTTTGTTGTAATTTAATTGTATTTTTCAAATAGGTAGTTCAATTGTATGGTGCAAAGTCAAAACAATATTAAAAGACAAAAAATAAGAAGTTCTCTTTTGTTCCTTTCATTATCCAAACCATTCATACCCACAAAGCCCTGTCACTTTAATTAGTTTCTAGGATAGCCTCCTGGTATTTCTGTATATAGATAAAGAACATATAACATGACTAGACACACATAATCTATATGTATATATTATTATTTTAGAAATTATTTTGTTTTAAGAATTTTAAAATTATAAAATTATAAGAATAAGAATGCAAATATATTTTTTTAAATTGACAAATGTAAAATTTACTTTCTTTTGTGGTATAGTTGTATGAGTTTTAACAGAGTATAGATTTGTAGAACTACCTCCAAACTCAGAAGAAAGATGAGTTCCATCATTCCCCAAATCTCCCATGGTACTTCTCTGTGATTATACTCTCTCTCTCCATCCCAAACCCCTGGCAGCCATTCATCTGTTCTCCCTCGTTAAAGTTTTATCTTTTTAAGTACGCCATATACATGGAATTACACACACACACACACACACACACACGTGTAACCTTTTATGATTGGCTGCTTTTGCTTAACATAATGTATTTAAGATGCATCTAAATTTATATATCTCATCAGCAACATGTGGGAGCACCTGTTCCTAAAAAGTGTCATTAATAAAGCATTTTGTCAAACTTGGCTCTTTTGTTTCTTCTAATTGTTTAGAGTTATCTGTAAGACACTAAAAACAATCATTCTGGGAAAACACAATTCCTTGTTTTTTATTCCAATTTGATAAAGAATACATACATACCAACTGTCAGGTTGTCATAAGACAAGGCAAGAACTCTGGTGCTTTATCACTCAACGTGGACCACTTTGTCTACAAAATTGCTTTAAAAGACAAAACAAAGTTTAAAACTAATATGAATATGAATATGGTTTATAAAGTGTGTCTGATCTCATTTTATGAATTTAACACCTTCACCTGTTTTATGCATCCATTCCTTTCCCAATGTTCTGTTTTAGTTTATTGAATATGTATATGTTCTTTTTAAACACAAAACCAAAAACATTTTCTCCCAAATATGGACATTTCAACAGAATTATATTTGTTTACTTGATTTTTATCGAATTATTTTGCTAACTCTTTTCATTTCCCATTTCTGTTTGCCAAAGTAAAGCAAAAGTTCTTAGGAGGAAAATTTCAACTAAGACTAGTTTTTTTCTAGCACAGGGACTTCTAAATGTGGCCTTGGTTTAAGTCCTGGGACTCATAGTTATTGCAACAACTGTATCCAATATTTAACATTGAATTTTTGTCATTAACCTTGAAACTTATTACTAATTATTCAGTTACTCTCTCATATTCATCTTAATCATAGAAAGTTTGTTGTCATTTCCTATCATATTTTAATTCATTATTTATGAAAAGAGTAGTTTCAATTTGCCTTTAAGCATTAACTCTGGATTTTTCAGGATTCTCTGTTTCTTTTAAGTGTTGTTTCTATAGTTGAAATGACTATTTAAGAGCCACTATTCTCTTATAAACATATATTTTGGGGGCTTTTAGAAACCAATTATATAAAAATATAATTATGGGCCTTATTCGTTAAAGACAAGTATTTATTTTTGACCTAGGCTACTATGTGGGAAATATTATACTTTGTAAACGAAATGAGAATAGCATACCCAGTATTAGAAAAATATTTAAGGCTAGCTCCAATTATAGTATCAAAATATAATCAACATAATAACTCTAATTACAATAAATTATTTAAAAACAGGTATAAATCAGACCAATATTTATATGAGCTTTAAATAGTCTGAAATAGTCTTATTGCAATTAAACCTCATGAATCACGCAAGTTTCTAGTCAAATAAAATTATTTTATTTGCCTACTATTGCTAATTTTATACTTTAGCATAACTTTAAGGTCATAGCAAAAATATATACACTAAGAAAAACCTTTCAATTTGTTTTTAATTGTCTAGTTTATTGTTTCCTTATTAAAATTTTATTTTGTGATAATCTAATATAGATTTATCCTGTAGATGAATTATAAAAATAAAAATAATTTCTGACTCAATTATTGCAATCAAAGAATATGTACAGGTAAAAATTACTTCTTTTAGCAATTTTTAAAGGGGTTATACCACACGTATGTGCTTCATATGTTCAGTGTTGTATGGTATGTTTTCAGTGGAACTGTGATAAAATTGATCGTATCCTGAGAAGAGTGATCCAAAAGTAATAAATTGTCTAAAATAGTTAAATCAGTTATGTTTAGTCATTTCACATATTTATATAGTGCATTTATATAGTTGCCTGCCAACTATGTGCCAATCCTGTTCCAGGTGCTGGTGATCTATCTTTGAATAAGGCTATCTGAATCCATGCTGAAATGGCAGGGGAAGTTTCACCTGAAAGCAAAGATAACACTTTGACAACCTGTAACAGTTTGGGACAGAAAAATTTCCAAACTTGAAGCAATATGGTCAACCAATGTTAGGCATTTACTATGTTGTAATTACTGTGTGTCTTGCTGAAGATGCACATATCATCCACATTCCCTACCCCTGAGAAGATCATAGCAGAGTGCAATTTCAGAGGCAGAAAAATGGCTGCAAAAGACAAGGAGCCATATTTGGTTGAATATAAAGTATGTGTTAATGATTATATCATTTTATTACAAGGCAGCCCCAAATAGAAACAGGCTGACTTATAATGAGCTCCTTGTCACTCAGAAGCTGAATTATTACTTTTCAAAGCTGTTGAAGTAATTCTGTGGAAGACAGTACAGTGCAAAGAATATAGCATTTGAAATAGAAGTGGTTTCTCTTTCCCACTTGACCACTTTGTGGAGATATTAAAAGGGAAAAGTGACTCACTGAGTCTAAATTTTGCTATTATCCTGTAGAAGGATAATAGGACTTGCTTTTTGAGCTATTTCATGAATGATCTAAGATAATACATGTTACAGTATTTTGTGATCTATAAAGGTATGTGTAAATATAAGATTTTAGTGTGTAGGCAAGATGACTAACAGACTGGGATGTAAAAGGCTAGATCAAATTTAGATTTTCTTCTATAACTAAAGCCCTGTAATTCTAGAGCTGGAAAATATCTTATTTTATCAAGTTTTCATTTTGTAAATATTGAAATTACAGACATATGAAACTATAGATATCAAACTATACATATACTAGCTAATGGCCAAGAAGACCCTAGAAGATTCTTTATCGTCTCCCTGAAATACCGTAATGTTTCAAAATTTATTTTCTGTTTCTAAAAGTATTTTAGTATTTTAACTTTTTTTTCTATTATGGTCTTCTAGATTCCTTGTAGTCAGAACAGATACGATGTAGTAAAATATAACAATTCTGAAAATTTGCACCTAGTTACATGGTATTTCATAGTTATTATTTTGTGTTTTCTTAATTTTAATAGGATTCTAAAAGGTGGACAATAAAAGTAGAAAATACAGTGCTAAAGTATTTGCCATATATATTATAATTTTCATGTATTACAAAAGCAGTATTTGTTATATGTGTAAGAAGGTACTTTTATGACTGCTGAGTTCAAGTAATCCTACGTTTATTTAACATTTTATAGTTTTCAAAGCATTTTAGGTAGCCTATAAATAATGACATATTACTCATTTGCTCAAAATGAAACATCAAATTACAAATCCTAACTTTAAAATAAGTTAAAGCTCAGCAAAGTCAGAATACATAAACTGATAATCTTGTGAAATCATGGACCAACATACATTTCATGACTCTGAAAAATTTAAGGAACAATAGTTTCTTATAAAAAATATTTTTGCTACTACCTTGTTTATGGCATTTTATTGGTTTCAGATGTGGGGGTGGGGACTCACTAAAAATTATGCAATTTAACAAATTATAATCAATTTTAATAATTAATTTCAAAGAAGCTAACTTTATGTAAGACCATTAGTATGACAACAAACATTACAACAAATTTAAACATAAACTGATATATTTAGCTGAACTAATAGTGACTAGAATTACAATTTTATTATAATTGTATGTAGTTCTTAAAGGCTAAAAAGGCAATATGATTAATAGCCTAAGAGCAAAATATCGATTTTAGTACACAATTTTTTTGCAATTTGTTATGGAACTTTTTTAGAAATAAAAGAAAATGTTGGAACACTCACTGTCTTTAGGGCATACATTTTGAGTGTTTTTTTCCATAAGACTGATTAACTGAGTTTATAATTTCTTGTTTGGCCCTGTTTCGTGCTGTTTTGAGGACACCTTTCAGAGCAATTTATTACAGAGTTAAAATATGTTAGTACTCTAGAACTATCACTAAATAAAAATCTCGGTAAAAGTACCTTCATGAGGCATTTCTTTAAAAATACACTTCTGTCATTGCAACAAAATGAACTTGGATGATTTATGCAACTGATGCTCTTGTCTCATTAACAAAGTCTTTAACCAACCAGCATAAACAGCTTTTGGTTACTTGTTTGTTTAAAAATATATGTCGTCCTAGCAAAATACTCACTATGAATAGCTGGTCGATTTTAATTTCATTAAATAGTCTATTTTCTTGGTCTTTGCTCATGTGTAGAGACAAACACCAAAGAGAGGGGAGAATTTAATTATCCAGATAAGTTTGAGTAACAAGACATTTTCATCAAAATCTTTCAGGGTATTTAGGAAAATAGTATTTTTGGAAATTTTCCAGACATTATAGGATTGGTGGCTATGTGCTAAAATTAACTAGGTGAATGCCACAATTTTTCAATTTATTTTTAATTTGTATAGAAAATCTAAATAGTCACTTAAGTTATATTAAAAAATAGCTGCAATGCAAAATTTTCTGTGTAAGAACAAGAAGTATGTTGAAGTTATTTTATTAATACATCTTAATGGGAAACAAATGGGAAAGGTTTTGTTAGTTTCTGAATTGCATTTTCTTTTCTTAACTACATTATATTACAAAAGCAGTAAAAACAAAGAGAACTATATGTTAAACCTACACTTTTTAAAATATACAATTTCATGTTTATTTTAGTTACTTTTCATTTCATAACCAAATGAAACATGCATATAATTTTAGAAATCACGTAACTGAAAGAGAAGTCAAAATCATGCTCAAATATATCCAAAATAATCATCAAGCTGGAAAGCATGTCCAACTTATTTTAAAGGTGCATTATTGCCTGATTTAAAGGCAGACAGGGGCTGTGGGGCCACATTCCATGACAGAAAGCCTCTTGAGACATCTTTGATCATTCTTTGTGATGCATAAAATATGTCACAGTTGTACTATAAAAGATATCAGCCATCAGGTAAGGCTGTCATTTGCTCTTGTAGTATTATATTGGAAAAATACGGCTTTTCTCTTCAGTATTTGTATGGGATTTCTGCTCATGAAAACACAGCCTATTTAGTCTGTGCGCAACCATTATCATACTCCTGGTTTCTTTCAAAAGAAAGTAGTCATAAATAAACATGCTAAAGAGAATAGATCTGGTTGATATTTTGTTTCAACATTCACCCATTTCTTAAGTTGTTATAAGCTGTGAATATGTTAAGTACTGGTCTACATTAAAGCTGGGTTCTACAAAAGGATTGCATATTTCTCCAGAGACTAGTTGCTTTCATTTGATTTCTGTTATGCATACATCTTAGTTTACTTCAAAATCTGAACCTATGTCACAAATAATATTTATAACAAAAGAACAATAGCAGTAAAGTATTTCAAAATGCTGTAGATTTTTCAACCCCTCACATATTTTTAAAATTATACTGTATGTGTGTGTATGTGTGTGTGAGAGAGAAAATTGGCTTTGCTAACACATTTAAGATAAAACAAACTACAGTTTTGTGTGTGTATGACAGCAGTATCTATCCATTAGATTTGTCTCTCAAGTATTAACATACATAAATCATTTTACCTTTTATATAAATGACTTTCCTCAAATTTTATTTAAATGACAGTGAGACTGATTTAATATTTATTTGGGAAAAATATTTTTCAAATTGCGTAGAAAACCTGGAAATATTTTAATGTGAAATACAATGAAAAAGCATTTTTTTACCATTAAAAATTCTAATTACTGAAGCATTTATCAAGTTTAATTGTTTAATTGACTCCATGAATATTGGCAAAATTTACTAGTTTCTGAAGAGTATAATGCTGTCTTCTGAAAGCATTTGGCTACTAAACCAACAAAAACCCAAACAAATAAGATATGTAAGCGCTATTGAATGTGCTAAATCTGAAAAGCTGACAAGTTTTGCTCAACGAATAGAAGTTTCAGACAGCTTTTATCTCTTGAAAAATCTGTTGCCTTTTGAAAATATTCACAATTTATAATTTCTATATTGCAAAAGTACTTCTGCTTGTATTTAAAAATTTAGCAATTTATTTAATTTATAAGTTGGGAAGGAGGAACTCCTTTTAATGGAGAAATAACATACGGTATAACAGCCCAGATCGATTAAAGGCCTCCATCTGGTTCAGGTCTACAAAAGTTGCTGCCATATGTTTGAACAGTACAGCAAAACTAACTGTTTTATACTGTCACCACCTCCAGATCTGTTTTATAAATTGCATTTTGTTTTAATATAATGCATATATATAAATATTAGGTATAGTTTCATTTATCGCTGTTTGCTTAATTGGAAAGCAGACACTGTATAAAAATTTTAAAAGGCTCTTGGTCTTCATGCATGGTTCACTGTGAAAGGCAGTTGACAGTTCTAAATAAGAGAAAAAGAGAGACACACATAGACTTTGCTGTAAATTAAACAATTTACAGTAATCAGCAATCTTTAAATCTTAAATGATTTTAGAATATTCTATTATATTCATCTCTGAGAAATGATCATTCATCTTTGAGGATTACTAAATATATAGAATAATAATAAAAACATCTTAGAGAAAACTCTATAAAATTCATGTAAATATTACAGACTGGTAATATCAAAAATGTATTCAGTAGTCTTGTTTTTTTAAGGTAAAATTTCATAAAGATAGATTTAAAAATCATAATATATATGTTGCTGTTGGAAAAATAACATATCAGGTTCAAATGAAATTTAGGAATGTTAATCTCTTTTGCAGCTGCTATTTTTGTTTTATGGTATTTTTACAGCTGTTTTTAATTTCTTTTAAGAAATACTAAACCTTTAGGAGGATTCCCATGTGAATAACCACAGTACAGATAATTGGTTTCATTGCAATTCAGATTATGAACATCATTTTTCAGTTGTTACTTTCAAACTATATACATAGCTAAATCTGTAAGCCATTTTCTTTATTCAGCTACTATCAAAAGAGGAAAAATCAGTTTAAAGCATCACAAAGCCTTATTCTTTATCTGATAGGTTGGGATGTTTAAAAATATTTACTTTCTTCAGTAGAACAGTAATATATCCTATATAGTAGGTGCAGATGTGAGCTATAGTTTTTATTTAGAAAACAGAACAACATAAATTATGAAAATTGTTTCAGAACTATGATGACTTTAATAAATTTCAGAAGTGACATTATCATGTGATTCTATTTCTATACCTAACATCTTCTTTGATTAATTGTTACTACAGATTGTATATCTTCATTTAGAAGCATCCTTGATTAGCAGCCACACCTATACCATGCAGTTTTTAATGGAAGCCACCCGTCCTATGCAAGCCGCAGGGGAAAGTAATTAAATTTAATAGAAGCCGTCTTTGTTTTATAGCAACCCTCAATTTAAAGCCACAGGGGTAAGTAATTAAATTTAATAGAAGCCATAGCTTCTAAACAAAGATATACAGTATCAGTTAGGTATGCAGAGGTATAGAAATAAGACATACTCTACCTTGGGAGTTGTGAAAAGTGTAGGTATATATGAAGCAAATGTTAAAAAATGTAAAACTTCACAAAATACTTTCTCTAAGTAATTCAAAATGGGCAGAGAAACTATAGTTGTCGCCCTGCGTTTTCTTAAAGGGCTATAAGAGAGGCGGAGCTGCTAGATGTCCTTGCTAAACCACAGTGGCTTGGGCAGTTGCCTGCTTCTTTCCTTCTAATATCAGTTGGACATGTCGAATATAAAATGCCTTAAGTGGGTTAGGAGCAATTCATGGGGGCATAAGAAGGTTGATGTCTCTATTTATTCTAGATATGAGCTATTAAATTTTTGTTTGGTGTCTTTTTTGTTTCCTTGTTTTTTTTTTTTTTTTTTTTTTTTTTTACATTATAGTGAACATAAGTCCTCAATTAGTTAATCCTGCCTATAGCCAATGACTTGCAAAACCTGGATCAAGACTAGAAGCACCATTTGGGTGGCTAATTTCACCTTCGTTCTGGAGAATGTTTGGCAGGCTGTCTCACCACAGCATCTAAGCATTTTGATGGGCATATATAAAAGGCTTATGAGGAAGTAATCTAGAATTCACATTGGCCATATGACAATTTTTGAGGCCCTTTCCTCAAAGTAGTATGTGCCATGTAATGAGGTTTCATTCTTAAATTTTATTTTGAGCTTTAATACTGCTTTTAAAATACCAAATCTTCGAATCATCAGGAACATGTTTAATCTACTCCTTGCCATAGATGGCACTTTAAAAATTCATAAGACTCATATAGGGAAAAGAAATCCTAAGTGGAAACTAAGCAGCTGGTAGCATATCCAGTGATATTCTAAGATCATTGCCTTTAAAAGATAGTTAATAGTTATTAAAAAAAAAAAAAAAAAAAAAAAAAAAAACAGGAGAGGAGAGTCTCTGAGAATCAGCAGCCCAGATGGTAAAAGACAATAAGGGCAGCTGTGGGCATTTGGCGCACAGAGAATGGACCAAGCATGTATTAATAAGAAAATTAAAACTTGTATTTTAAGCAACATGTAAGTACAATATAGATCATGACTAGGACAGATGAAAATAAGGTCCTAAGAAATTCTTTATGTAAGAGAAATATAAACATAGGAATATAAACAAATTTTATAACATGTAAATTTAATGATCAATATCTGTGTACACTTAGAAGTTGTTGATAAGGTGTGTGTTTTGTTCTTAACACATGTACAAATTCATAAACATATAGATAGATAGATAGAATGATTTACCAGTAGAAATGAAGTTTTGTGGTTAGTAACTATTAAACTACTTCAAAGAATACAAGTCCTATGTGTATATAATAATACATTTTTTAAAATGAATTGCTTTGCCTGTGACACTGCTTAGTGGCAACTAACAAATGTGGAGTCTTTTCAATTGGAAACAAATACGGAGTTTTTTTCAGTTGGAAGGAATTAAGAACATCTCTTTAACCTGCAACAGCAACTTTTCTTTAATTAAAACAAACAAAAAAAACATAGAATATCAATATGGCATTTATTTTCAAGTTTGTGATTATCTCATTAAATACTTACAGGGTTTTTTTTTTTTTTTTTGGTCCAAGTTTCAAAATATGAAGGTTTAACATATTCAGTGTTAAATGTGCATGACCATATCAGGCTTTCCTATTATCATTGCAACTTAACTGAGATATTGTTTCATATATGTATTCCCCTTTCCCTTTTAATCACTAAAAAAATCACACTCAGAAATGAGTCTATCTACTTTTCTCTCTATCAGTTTCTTTCCATTAGGGTTTTTCTCTTATTTGGATTACTGAAATAATTTCACAGGTTTTTCCTATTATCTTGTCCTTGAGGCAAAACAATAATTCTTTTCTTCTTTTAAAGGGGATTCTAATGTTATCGGAGCAGAAAAAAAAATTATAAAGTCTCAGTTCCCTGCCATTGTTGTCAAAAATGCTGTTTTTTTCCCAGCTTGACTTTACCATGTGTGGCTCAGGTAAATCATTGATCTCACACAAATTAACTTATTTGGATGATGCAATCACAGTTATTTGGAACTGCTTGTATTGAATCATATAACCCACCAACTGCAAAACATAAAGCAAATTATTGTATTTTTACATTCTCAGGGAGCTAGAAGTAATAAAATTCCTATTTTATTTTCATATCCATTGACATGCACCTGGAATGTTTTGGCAGTTTCTGGTGAATGTAATGAGAGGAAGGGCATTTAAGGTCACTTGAAACCCAGCTTTAATATGGCAAGTGGTTACTACCTCTGATGAATAAAATGTCTGATATGTTTGTCCCAATTTTTTCTGTTTTTACTAAATCCACCAATTATTATGTAGTTTTACTCTTTAAAATTAAAAAAAAAAAGCTCTGAATGGAAAACAATTTTATTTTTATTAATAACATTAGAAGAATATTACAAATACAAAAAATAAAAATAAAAAAGGAGCAGGATGGTTAGAAATTTGAGTATCAAGACATGTCCCAACCCTATTTCTCCTATTATACACACATACACACATGCCTATACATATGCACACACACAGCACATTAAAAATTGATTTCTTCAAATGGAGATTGTGAGAGAAAGAAAAGTTGTAACTCCATGCAATTCGTGATTATGTCAACACACGAAGCACTAAAGGAAGTTAAAATATACCGTTAAAATGACTTTATCCAAAAGAATATGACACAGCTCTACTATAATTATCATAATATCAGCTCAGGAGAAAGGACAGAAAAATGAATCAAAACTAGCAGATTCGAAGTGGAAATGTTTTACAAAAACTATGTACTCACCCCTTCCTCCGTTAGAGAAGATGACAAGAAGCCCACGGCTCCTCTTTCTTTTTTTCTTCCTTTCTTTTTTCCACCGCAGATGGAGGAGTGGGAAAGAAGAGATAAAGCTCAAATGGAAAAAGCAGCAAAGTAAGAGAATGGAACAGATATTCCTATGGCCATCTGGTCACCTGACTCGTGGCAGCAATGCTCAGATGGTGACTGGGTTCTTAATAAATAAGACATGCAGGATGAGGAGCTGGTGCCCCTACCCTCAAGACCTCAGCGCATCCCAAGGCCATCTCTTTCCCCACCACTCCCCATCAAGGTGGAAGCCTCCACTCCTTACCGGGTTACCCAAAGGGCAAGCTGGCTCTTTCTCTTAAGTGCCACCTACTGGAATGAAGAATGAACTGCACCAACAAATAAAAAACTGCCGGAGGAGCAAATTGCTAGTGAAAGAAATAAGCTTCCAGAGACCTCTGGATTCTCAGCCCCAAAAGAGATAGTGGTCGTCTCATAGGTCAAATATATTGTTACAATAAGCAACATCTAAGAAAGTCATCACGCAAAAAGTATCCAGAACCGAAGAACCCATAGAGTGTGTTGACCCCTTGAAAGCACCTAGAAACAAAACTAAATGATGATACACAACATACATCACAGTCATATCCTTAAGGAAAAAAATAATAAAGCATTAAAAAATTTCCATCCAAACAATATCACATTAAAAAAAAAAGAAGCGATAAATTATTTAGATGAGAATGAATCAGCACAGTAAATCCAGCGGTACAAAAAGATAGTTTTGACACTTCTGAAGTATTACAGCAGCTCTCTAGCAATGGGTCCTAACTGAAACAAAAGTTCTTAAATGACAGATAAAGAATTGTAAATATAGATTGAAAGGAAGTTTAAGGAAATACAAGAGAAAGCTGAAAAACAACACAGAAACCAGAAATATGATTCAGAATATAAAAGATGAGATAACTATATTTAAAAACAAAAAAAGCTGAAAAAATAGAACTCTGGAATTGAATAACAAAGAATTCCAAAACACTGTTAAAACCTTCAACAATAAACTAGACCAAGCAGAGGAACGAATTTCAGAGCTTGAAAAACAGTCTTACAAATGAACTCACATGATAATGAAGAAAAAAGAATTCTATAACATTAACAAAGCCTTTGAGAGATAAGAGATTATGTAAAGCAACCAAATATATTATTTATAGGCATTTCTGAGAGAAAAGAATAAAATGTAGGCAATTTGGAAAACAGATTTAAGGGAACAATTCAGGAAAATGTTTCTAATATTGCTAGAGAGGTAGACACAATAAATTTAGAGAATACTTGCTAGATACTACACAAGACAAACATTACCAAGACATATAGTCATCAGAATATCCAAGGTCAACACTAAAGAAAAAAATATGAAAGGCAGCTAGAGAAGAGGGTCAAATCACCTACAAATAGAATCCCATCTGACTAACGTAGACTTCGTAGCATTGTATTGCTTTATCCTTTCTGTCAAGGGAATTTAGGTTGTTCCACCTGTTGGCCACTGTGAATAATGCTTCGATCAATATGGGAGTGCAAATATTCTTTTAGATCCTAACTTCATTTTTTTAAACAAATACCCAGAAGTAGAATTGTTGGATCATATAATTCTATTTTTAATTTTTGAGTAACATCCTATTGTTTTATATAGTGGCTGTACCAATTCAGAAGCTCCACCAAAAGTATACCCTAGGGTTTTAATTTCTATGCATTCTTACCAACATTTGCACATTGTTCTCTGTTTTGTTTTGTTTTTAATAATGGTCATCAGTTGGCAGATGTGGAGTGATATTTACTTTAGTTTTGGTATTAATTTTCTTTTCTCTGAGGATTAGTGATCATGAGTATCTTTTCACAAACATTTGGCCATTTGTATCTTTTTTGAAGAGATATCGATTCAGCTTCTTTGCCCATTTTTAAATCAAGTGATTAAATCTTTTTCTGATTTGTAGGAGTTCCTTATACATTTTGAACAGTAACCCCTTATCGGATATTTGGTTTGCAAACATTTTCTCCCATTACATAAGTTGTCTTTTTATTCTGTTTTATTTGTTGTGCAGAAGCTTTTTAGTTTGATGTGGTCTCATTTGTCTAGTTTTGCTTGTATTGTCTCTGCTTTTGGTCTCATAGCCAACAAATCATTGCCAAGATCAATGTCATGAAGTGTTGCATCCTATTTTTTTTTTTTTCTAGGAGTTTTACAGTTGCATGTCTTATGTTTAGGTCTTTAATCCTTTTTGAGTTGATGTTTTTGTGTATGACCTAAGGGTCTAGTTTAATTTAATAAACTCTGCATGTGAATATCAGTTTTCCCACAGCATTTATTAAAGAGACTATTATTTTTCCACTGTGTAAGCTTACTTCTGGGCTCTCTATTCTGTTCCATTGATCTTTATGCATGTCTTTATGCTAGCACCATACTGTCTTGCTCACTGTAGGATTGTAATATGTTTTGAAATTAGAAGTTATGAGATCTCCAGCTTTGCTCTCTTTCTCAAAAGTGTTTTAAATATTCAGGATATTTGTGGTTCTACATAAATTTTAGAATTTCTGTTTCTACTTCTGTAAGAAATGACATTGGAATTTTGATAATGATGGCACTGAAACTGTAGATCACATTGGGAAGTATGGATATTTTAACAATATTAATTCTTTAAATTTATTAGAATAAAGTATTTTTCAATTTATTTGTGTCTTCCTTAATGGCTTCAATATTTTGAAGTTCTCATGTACAAGTATTTCACCTCCTTGGTTAAGTTTCTTCTGATGTATCTTATTCTTTCTGATGGTATTATAAATGAGGTTTTCTTGTTTTTTTTTTTTTTTTTTTTTTTTTTTTTTTTTTTTTTTTTCTTGGAGAATACACAACTGAATTATCTATGTTAATTTGTGCCCACCAACTGTACTGAATTTGCTTATTAGTTCTGAGAGATTTTTGGTAGAACATTTAGATTTTTTTACATATAAAATCATATCATCTTTTAACAGGTACAATTTTACTTCTTTCTTTCTGAGACGAATGCCTTTTTTTTTTTTTTTTTTTCTTACCTGATTGTTCTGCCTATGATTTTTAGTACTGTGTTGAATAGAAATGACAAGTAGGCATTATTTCTGAGGACTCTGTTCTGTTCCATTGGTCTATATCTCTGTTTTGGTACCAGTACCATGCTGTTTTGGTTACTTTAGCCTTGTAGTATAGTTTGAAGTCAGGTAGCGTGACACCTCCAGCTTTGTCCTTTTGACTTAGGATTGTCTTGGCAATGCGAGCTCTTTTTTGGTTCCACATGAACTTTAAAGCAGTTTTTTCCAATTCTGTGAAGAAACTCATTGGTAGCTTGATGGGGATGGCATTGAATCTATAAACAACCTTGGGCAGTATGGCCATTTTCATGATATTGATTCTTCCTATCCATGAGCATGGTACATCTACAGCCATCTGATCTTTGACAAACCTGAGAGAAACAAGAAATGGGGAAAGAATTCCCTATTTAATAAATGGTGCTGGGAAAATTGGCTAGCCATAAGTAGAAAGCTGAAACTGGATCCTTTCCTTACTCCTCATACGAAGATTAATTCAAGATGGATTAGAGACTTAAATGTTAGACCTAATACCACAAAAACCCTAGAAGAAAACCTAGGTAATACCGTTCAGGACATAGGCATGGGCAAGGACTTCATGACTAAAACACCAAAAGCAACGGCAACAAAAGCCAAAATTGACAAATGGGATCTAATTAAACTAAGGAGCTTCTGCACAGCAAAAGAAACTACCATCAGAGTGAACAGGCAACCTACAGAATGGGAGAAAATTTTTGCAATCTACTCATCTGACAAAGGGCTAATATCCAGAATCTACAAAGAACTCAAACAAATATACAAGAAAAAAACAAACAACCCCATCAAAAAGTGGGGAAAGGATATGAACAGACATTTCTCAAAAGAAGACATTCATACAGCCAACAGACACATGAAAAAATGCTCATCATCACTCGCCATCAGAGAAATGCAAATCAAAACCACAATGAGATACCATCTCACACCAGTTAGAATGGCAATCATTAAAAAGTCAGGAAACAACAGGTGTTGGAGAGGATGTGGAGAAATAGGAACACTTTTACACTGTTGGTGGGATTGTAAACTAGTTCAACCATTATGGAAAACAGTATGGCAATTCCTCAAGGATCTAGAACTAGATGTACCATATGACCCAGCCATCCCACTACTGGGTATATACCCAAAGGATTATAAATCATGCTGCTATAAAGACACATGCACACGTATGTTTATTGCAGCACTATTCACAATAGCAAAGACTTGGAATCAACCCAAATGTCCATCTGTGACAGACTGGATTAAGAAAATGTGGCACATATACACCATGGAATACTATGCAGCCATAAAAAAGGATGAGTTTGCGTCCTTTGTAGGGACATGGATGCAGCTGGACACCATCATTCTTAGCAAACTATCACAAGAACAGAAAACCAAACACCGCATGTTCTCACTCATAGGTGGGAACTGAACAATGAGATCACTTGGACTCGGGAAGGGGAACATCACACACCGGGGCCTATCATGGGGAGGGGGGAGGGGGGGATTGCATTGGGAGTTATACCTGATATAAATGATGAATTGATGGGTGCTGACGAGTTGATGGGTGCAGCACACCAACATGGCACAAGTATACATATGTAACAAACCTGCACGTTATGCACATGTACCCTAGAACTTAAAGTATAATAAAAAAAAATAAAAAAAATAAAAAGAAATGACAAGTAGGCATTCTTATGTTGTTTCTAACCTTAGAGAAAAATCGTTCAGCTTTTCACCATTGAGTATGACATTAGCTGTGGGCTTCTCAGATATATCCTTTATTATAGTGAAGTAATTTTGTTCTATACCTAGTTTGTTGATTAGTTTTTTCATGAAAGTATATTAAATTTTGTCAAATGCTTTTTCTGCATCTTTTGAGGTGATCAAATAGTTTTTATCCTTTATTCTGTTAATATGGTTTATCACATTGATTGATTTCATAATTCATCTTTGCATTTTTGGGATAAGTCCCATGTAGTCATGATGTATGATATTTTTAATGTGCTGTTAAATTTGATATGCTAATATTTTGTTAAGAATTTTTTGCATTTTTAATCACCAGAGATGTTAACCTATAGTTTTACGTCTTTGGTTTTTTATTAGGGTAATGTTAGCCTCATAAATGAGTTTGAAAGTGTTCTTCAATATTTTGGAAGAGTTTGTAAAGGACTGGCATTAATTATTCTTACATAGTTGGTGGAAGTCACCAATGGATCTATCTGGTCCTATCTTATTTTTGTTGGTAGATATTTTATGACTTGTTTAATCTCATGACAACAATTCATCTGATCAGATTTTCTATTTCCTCATGATTAAGTTGTGATTAAATGAAAATTTCTAGGAATTTATTTCTTATAGCATAATTAATTTTTTTCATATAATTGTCCATAGTCTTATCTTTTAAATTTTTTTGTTTCTGTCATATCAGTTGCAATGTCTCCCTTTTCATTTATGGTTTTATTTGAATTGTGTTTCTTTTTTTTCTTAATCTAGCTAATAATTTATTGATTTAGTTGCTCTTTTCAAGGAGCAACTCTTAATTTCATTGATTTTTTCTTTTGTTTTTTTATACTGTTTCACTTATTTCTGGTCTGACTTTTGTTTTTTCATTTGATCTGTTAACTTTAGGTTTAGTTTCCCTTCTTTTGCTATGTCCTTGGTGTGCAGAGTTACATTTTTTTATTCAAGATTTTTCTTTACCCTACATGTAGGTATTTATTACTATAAAGTTTATTGTCTCTTAGGTACATTTGTTCCATAATGTTGTTCAATCCTCTGCCTCATGGTTATATATCTGGATTTTCTATTCATTATTGAAAGTTGAGTATTTACCTCCAACTGTTATTATGGGAATGCTGTCTATTTCTCCCTTTCATTTTGTCCATGTTTGCCTCATATGTTTGGGTGCATCTGTACTTAAATTGTTAGATCTCTCTGGTAAATTGATCTTTTTATTATATAATATCCTTTTTTGTCTCTTGTGACAGTTTTTGATTTAAAGTTCATTTTTTCTTCTCTAAGTGTGGCCACACCTATTTTTTATTGCAGCTTACATGCAATAATCATTTTCCATTATTTTACTTTCAGCCTATGTGTGTCCTTTAACCTAGAGTAAGTTTCTTATAGACAGTATATTGTCAGATATTGTTTTTGTTCATTTTATCCCTTTATTCACTGTATGTCTTCTGATTGGGAAATCTAACCCATTTATATTTAAAGTACTGATGGGAAAGAACTTATATCATCATTTTGTTTCTTTTTCTGCCTTTCTTGTACTTATTTTGTCCCTCTTTTTTCTTTTTCTTTCTTCCTTTGTGTTTTATTGATTTGTTTTGAAGTTATATGCCTTAGTTTATTTTTAATGTATCCTGTTGTGTCTTATATAGGTACTATATTTGTGATTAACATGGGGCTTACATAACACATCTTATAATTATGACAGTTTATTTTAAGCTTAATTCCAATCACCGGCAAAAACTCTACACTGTTACTTATCTCCATTTACATTGTATATTATTGATTTCACAAATTACATATTTTATAGTATATTCATTAATATATTTATACTCATAGTTCTTTTTAATACTCTGCCTTTTCACTTCTACCAGAATTAAAAACAATCAATGTGCCAGAGTTACAGTATTATAATATTCTGTACTTGTGTATATCTTTACCTTTACCAACTAGCTTTATACTTCATTATGGTTTTGTGATGCTCTGGTATCTTTTCCTGTCAACTTGAAAGACTTCCTTTAACAGTTTTTATAAGGAAGTCTAGTGATGATGATTCCCTTAAATTTTGTTTATCTAGGAATGTATGTATCTCTCCTTCACTTTTGAAGGATGGTTTTGCCAAATGTAGTTGTCTTGATTGGCATTTTTTTTTCCTTCAATACTTTGAATATTTATAGCATTCTCTTCTGGACTGCAAGGTTTCTGCTGACATTTCTGCTGACAGTTTAATAAAGGTTCTTTTGTATATAACAAGTTGTCATTGTCTTTCTGCATTCAAAATTCACTTTGTTTTTGACTTTTGGAAATTTGATTATATAATATGTCTCACTGTAGACTTGTTTGATTTATCCTAGTTGTGGTTCATTGGTCATCTTGGATGCCCATTTTCTGTCCTAATTTTGAACTGCTTGAGTCATAATTTTTTTAAATAAGCTTTCTCTTCCTTACTTTCTCTCTCTTCTCCTTCTGAAACTTCCATAATGGATATATTTTCTGATAAATGGTATATAGAAAGGCTTAGGCTTTCTTCACTCTTTCTCATTCTTTTTTTTTTTTTTTTAGTCCTATGACAATAATTTCAAATGACTTCCCATTGATTTAGTCTGCTGTTGAACCCTTCTAGTAAATTTCTTAATTCTGGTATTGCATTTCCCAGTTTCAAAGTTTATGTTTGTGTCTTTTTTATATATTTCTTGTCTCTTTGTTGAAATTCTATTTTTGTTCAGGCATCAGTTTCCTGAGCTCACTAAGCATCTTTTCAGTGGTTATTTTGAATTCTTTGTTGGATATCTCATATACCTTTATTTCTTTAAAGTAATTTTCTGGAGCTATTTTGCTATTTTTGGTAGTTTCCTGTTTTTTTATGCTACTTATACCTTTTGTGTTGGTATTTATATATTTGAAAAAAAAAAAAAAACAAGTTTCTCTCTCATTCTTTACGGATTGGCTTCATACAAAGAAACACCTTCACCAATCAGCTCAACTAGAGATTCTGGGAGGCTTTCTAACCTTTTCCTGTGTACATATCCCCTCTGGAGGCTTTCTAACCTTTTTCTGTGTACATATCCTCTCTGGAGTTATGTGTGTTAATTCTGTAGTAGAAGGCTTTTCCAGTTTTGTGTTTTCAGAAGCTGGTAAACTCTTAACTCTTTGTGGTGCCTCTATGCTATACTTGGTTCCTTTAAGCAACAGCACTCTTCCAAGCTCTTTTTTTGCTGTGAGTAGCTCCTACACATCTAGAGTTCCTGGGTGTCATCAGTGCTTTGAAATAGGCAAGACAAAACTATTCTGTTGGTCAAAGGCCTGAAGAGCTGGGAAGTACAATCAATGCTCAACTATTTTTTTCTCTCTGATGGAGAAGCTGCCAACCTATGTTGACCACTGTCTGCTGGAACAGCAGCATGCCATATCATTCTTTTGCTCTCAGCAGCCCCTAGGCATCTAGAGTATGCCACGTCCTGTCAGCATCCTAGACAGCTGATACAGAAGCTAGAGGCCAGTTTCTAAGCTAGGCCTCCACCACCCAAAAAATCGGAAAGTTGGATATAGTATTCAGTCTTCTTGTTTCTTCCCCAGGGGAAGCTTGGGAGATGGGAAGAGTACTACTAATATAGCATTGTGCCAGTGAGAGGGGCCGTGAAAGAAAGCTCCACATTTTTTTTTTACTAATACAGCTGATTTTATGCTTTCCTGGGGGCACAGGAGCTTTTCTGTTTGGATTTCTCATAAAGGAAAGTGATTATGTATTGCTGCTGAATTTGGTATTTCTGTGGGAGACAAAAGGTTTTGGGTCTACCTGTCTTACCATTTTACTCTCCTTTTACTTATCTTAATATTAGAAATCATAATACCTTTTTGGTGAATTTTAAACAATTTAAATTGATGAGAATAGATATTATTAAAAATAAACAGTAATGTAAAATATGCATGTCTTAATGTGCTTTATTTTTAATAAAGTGGTTTTAAGCATAAATTAGGTTTATGCTTACATCAAATCAAGAAATGTGAATCATCTTTTGTGCAATATATGAATATTGTAATATGTGTGAATGTATGTAAATACAATTTTAAATATCACAGTATAAATATAACATCTGACAATAGAAAATTAGGTGTGTAGCTAAACAATTTATACTGTTTAAAAGTTTGTTATAACTAATATAAATTTGCATTTCATGAATTTATTTTGTTGCTTATAGTACTTTTAACAATGTTCAACATAATAAACATGTGAAATGTAACAGTGTTAACTATGAAACACAAAATTTGAATTCTCATAGGGAAACTTTTTAAAAATTTAGAACTCTATTATATAACTTTAAGGATAATTTAGCTATAATAGTATCTAAACAAGGGAATATTAATGAGTACTATCAAATGTAAAAAGAATCCTAGAAAAATAAAACTACTTTCTATTATTAATAGTTCAATAATATGAACTATTAACCATAAAATCACTGAGGCCTTAAAGCTATAAAAATTCGGAGAAAAAAGTATGAAAAAATATTGAAAACCAAAAGTATTTCTAAGTTGAATATAAATTTAAAATACTGCAGAAAAACCTGCCTCAAGTTGATGAGTTAAAATTCCAGAGGAAATTCTTGTCTCTTTAGTTCTATCACATTATCTTAAGATTTAAGTGGTCTGAGTTACCATTCCTTAGAAAGACAATAGGAAAATATAATTTTCTTACGATTTCTGGCACAGGAAAATTCTTCAAAGATGATGTGTTCAGTTGTAGCTTCATACATTTCCTTCTTTTGTTTTATGTTTGTTAAGGATGTAGCTAAAGTGTTAGAAAAGAGTATGCTAAAAATATATGATGTAGGTAATCAATGAGCTCATGCAGATTTAGTGTCCCTGGAACTCATTTATGCCCATTTAATAGGATTTCTACTGAAGCAGGTAAAATTTTCCTATCTATTGGTGTCGAATACAAACATAAATTATTTTAATCATTAGGAAAGAATTTCGGTAATAAGTAATCAGAGTAGGCGTGTAGGACAACAAAAGCTGGCATGATTAATCTTAACCAGGGGGATGAAAATTCAGTCAAGCAGTGTATTAGTTAAGAATTCAATTGAAGACTAAAAAGACACCAATGCTGTATTCAAGTATGTAAACTGAGATTGCAACCTAATGTCATTTTATAATCTATATATATAAAAAAAAAAAAAACGCTGCCTTAGGTTTTAAAGAAAGACATTATTTGACTTAATTATCTAGATAATTTAGTTGAAGGTACACAATTTTAATCCAAACATTCTAGATTAAGTCTTTAGTTTTCCATTTCACTTCTTTGTGTTGGAAATGTTTTATGTACTTCATGTAGTATGAGGTGAGGAATAGAAGTCAGAGCCACTACTACTGAGTCAAGAGGGTATGGTGAACCTATTTGAGGCAGTAGTCTGTAGGGAATTTTGGACATTTCACTAACAATGTATCCCATGACAATCTGATCAAATTTTCACAGATTATGATGTAGCTACAGGTAGATTTTATCAGCCTGCCTACTTCTCTTTACCCACAAGAACTAGCATGTTTGGATATTAAATGAGAGGCAGAATTAAGTTTTCATTTAGTTTTGCATAATTCCTGGAAAAGTGTTTTATAGCTTCATCAGATGTAAACAAATATAGATTTATTTTCAGGTATATTATAATATTCTAAGGACACTAGAGCATTTAAAGATGAAGATATTAATGAAAATGACAAATATGATTCTTGGCAATGTTTCATCTTACTTTAGGAGATGAACTACGGAAAATACAGAGATATTTCTAATCATAATTTAATGGTTAAAAGTGTCTTACCTATTTCACGAAGATATATTTAATTTATCTATAATGAAAGTCTTACCCGTATATACATATGAGATAAACTTCAAGTGAGAGAGTTGTAGATCTTATTCAAGTGGAACCTAGAAAATTATTACAAATCTGATAGCGACACAGTAGAAGGCACAAGGGTGAGAAGAACACAATAAGGAAAAAAGAAAGATGAAGATATAGAGCACATTATGCAACGATAGTAGAGATGTGAAATATTGACAGTAATTTAGACTGGGATATTTGTATAAAAACCTTAAACCATCCACTCTATGCCTGCATCTATGTAGCTAAATGCTACATACATTTTATGTGGATAAAAACAAAAAATCATGCTGACTGGTCTTAATTTAAAATTATATACTTCTTTTAAATCAATGGCTATAGTACTGCCCACAAAAAAACATACGTTTATCAAGTCCAGTTTTCTACCCCTCTTGTTTGTGCTCAAATTTTTAACATCTTCTTCCCCATTCTGGCCTTTAGTTCCTCACATTGCTCCTAATGAAAATATGAAAAATCAGAAGGGAAAATCCACAGACTCCCAACGTGCCATCTATTTACATACCTGCATTTAGGCCTATGTATTCCACCTAAGTTGTCCATGTTTCAATCTAAGAGCACTAGAACTCATTTCTTTTACTCAAATGCTTCACTTCTTTGTACACATTCTTCCAACAATTATCTTTTTCTCGGATCCTTGAATATTTTCTTTCTACTGATTCATTGCTCTCAGAAAACAAATTGTATCAGAATGTTAATTATAATATTAATGAATACTAACAGTATGTTCTGTGTCACTCAAGATACCTGGCCTCGCCAGTCTCAGGATTTTGACTACTTGTTCCAATCTCAGCCGCCAATGGATTTACAAACATGATATGGGTTCCAATAACTTGCCTTCTACATTACATCTATGCACTATTTTCCTCTCATCCAGGTTGTCCATTTTTATGTTAAAGCACGGGGCACCATAGGATATTCTGTGTGCTAAGCACGTGGAATCCAAAGATGCAGAGGAATGAATACTACAGGGAAAATTTGACTAATGGGAAAGAGGAACTTTCTACCCCTAATGGGAAAGAGGACCTTTCCCATTTCCCTTGATAAAATTTCCCGTGATACCCTTAACAGAAAGTCTTGAGAAGTCGTCCTTCTTTTGGTTTCTGGAATGACAATACTATGAGATCCAGCTATTGGTCACATTTAATATCAAGAGGTAATAAGACCCATCCTGAATTTCTTCCCTTCCCTGCTTCAACCCCATTTTCTTCACTTTGCTCTCTGGAATTCTATTCTCTATATAAAGCAATGGCATACTTCAACACAACTTTCTGGGAGTTCAACATGGTTGATTTTGGTCATTAATAAATACATATACATACACACATGCACCCTTTATTGACTTATGCTATTTATTTGTTTTCATTCATCAATAAATGTCTTAAAATATATTTTTAATATTTCCTGTCTACAATTCCTCTGTTTCCATTTCCAATTTTCATTCCTTATAACTCCCCTAAGCTTCCATCAAAATTTCTCTGTCAAGTTCTCCTTCATGTTGTTAAATCTAATGAGCAACACATATTTCTTACATTAGCCAACTATAATGTTTGACAACATTGATCCTGTTCTTCACTCAAAAATACCTCCACTGGCCTCCAGGAAGGCATAGTTTCCTGGTTTTCCTTTTGTTTCCTTCTCTGGCCTTTTCATTGATTCTTCCTCCTCTACTGGAATGTTCCAGAGTCTGAGTTCTTTGATTTATTCTCTTCTGTATATGCTCAATTGATGGTCTTACCTTGCCTCTTCGCTTTAAATGTGATAGAGCTGAGAACTCCCAAGTATATATCTAGAGTGCAATCATCTTTTGTGTTCTCAAGTTGTAGCTAATTGCTCGTTTGACATCACTATATGGGTATCTAATCACGTTAAAATTAAAATGATCAAAACAGAGCTTCTGATTTTCTCCTTTAAGCCTGTTATTGCTCATTCGATCTCAGCTCTCTGAGTGGAAACTACCTTTCTAGTCATGCAGGCCAAACCTGCAATCATCTTTGCCCCTTCTCCTTCATGCCCCATCTCCAATCAGTCTTCTAATACTTTTGATTCTATATTTGTAATATATATACATTTTTACCTCTTTTTGCCACCTCCACTAGTACTGCCCCAAATCATATCTCCATTTTCCTACTCTTGGATTACTGTAATAGAACGTGGTTATTCCAGTTATGGTCTCTCTGTTCTATCGTTTCCCCCCATAGTTTATTTTCAATACAGATGTTTTTTCTTCATTTTCACTCTTAAAAATATGTCTGATAACGTCTCTTCTTAGCAGAAAACTTCCAAAGGCTTTCTGTCTCACTCATAGTCAAAGCCTTAGTGCTCTTAAATCTCTGAGACCTAATTTTATCTAAGCCCACATTTCTTGCTACTCTTCACATTGTTCACGCTTTTCCAGTCACATTTGCCAATTAACTGTCCATGGATCCTTTTAGGAATTCTTTTGTATTTCCTGTTTCCTCTGCCTAGAATGTTCTTCTCAAGATATCCAGTGGCTTGCCCTGCATCTTCTCCAGGTCTTGTCTAAAGCCACTATTTCAATGAGGTCTAAACTGAAAACCTTATTTAAAATATGAATACTTCCTCCACTGCACCTCATATCCTACCGTTATGCCTTCTTTCCTTCTTTTTTTTTTTATTTTCTTTATTATTATACTTTAAGTTCTAGGGTACATGTGCACAACGTGAGGGTTTGTTACATATGTATACATGTGCCATGTTGGTGTGCTGCACCCATTAACTCGTCATTTACATTAGGTATATCTCCTAATGATATCCCTCCCCCCTCCCCCCACCCCACGACAGGCCCCGCTGTGTGATGTTCCCCACCCTGTGTCCAAGTGTTCTCATTGTTAAATTCCCACCTATGAGTGAGAACATGCGGTGTTTTGTTTTCTCTCCTTGCGATAGTTTGCTCAGAATGATGGTTTCCAGCTTCATCCATGTCCCTACAAAGGACATGAACTCGTCCTTTTTATAGCTGCATAGTATTCCATAGCCTATATGTGCCACATTTTCTGAATCCAGTCTATCATTGATGGACATTTGGGTTGGTTCCAATTCTTTACTATTGTGAATAGTGCCACAATAAACATGCGTGTGCATGTGTCCTTAAGGCAGCATGACTTACAATCCTTTGGGTATATATACTCAGTAATGGGATGGCTGGGCCAAATGGGATTTCTAGTTCTAGATCTTTGAGGAATCACCACACTGTCTTCCACAATAGCTGAAGTAGTTTACAGTCCCACCAACAGTGTAAAAGTGTTCCTATTTCTCCACATCCTCTCCAGCACCTGTTGTTTCCTGATTTTTTAATGATTGCCATTCTAACTGGTGTGAGATGGTATCTCATTGTGGTTTTGATTTTCATTTCTCTGGTGACCAGTGATGACGAGCATTTCTTCATGTGTCTGTTGGCTGCATAAATATTTTGTTTTGAGAAGTGTCTGTTCATATCCTTCGCCCACTTTTTGATGGGGTTGTTTGTTTTTTTCTTGTAAATTTGTTTGAGTTCTTTGTTGATTCTGGTATTAGCCCTTTGTCAGATGGGTAGGTTGAAAACAGTTTCTCCCATTCTGTAGGTTGCCTGTTCACTCTGATGGTAGTTTCTTTTGCTGTGCAGAAGCTCTTTAGTTCAATTAAATCCCATTTCTCAATTTTGGCTTTTGTTGCCATTGCTTTTGATATTTTAGACATGAAGTCTTTGCCCATGCCTAAGTCCTGAATGGTATTGCCTAGATATTCTCCTATGATTTTATGGATTTAGGTGTGACATTGCTAACCATCTGTAGAAAGCTGAAACTGGATCCTGTCTTTACACGTTAGGCCTTATTTTCTATGTAATGCATTGCAATTATATATATACATATTTTTATCATTAATTCATTTATTGTATATTTCTCCCATGAGGATGTAAATTTCACGGTGGCAGTGATGTTTGATTTTTTTTTTCTTCATTGCTGCATTCCTATTAATATAAATAGGCCTGTCCCTAAATACGTTCATCAGGTAGGGAGCAGACATATACATGCTTGCATAAAAGAAAACAGCTATTTGAAACTACATAAAATCAAATTATATGTACTATTCGAATGAAAATAAAACTTTGCTTTTATTAAGATTATATATTTGAAGATCTAGCACTTCTAAACATTTTCTGCTATAAAGTTGAGCTTAGAATACTTTTGAAAGTTATCAGAGAAACTAATTTCAAAGTTGATTTTTCTTAAATAAGAGCAGACTCTAAAATTATTTTTACCATTTTGTGATGGTTTTCACATTGTGTCTAGGAAGACTGGGGTTATGTGTAAATAAAAATATAGACTATAATTAAAATAAGCTGCACAAGATAAAATTAATGAAGTTACTCTTTATACTGACAAGCATTACATGAAATATTATTTGAAATATATCTATGCAAAAAGATAAAGCTATTCAAAATGCGGAATCTCAAAAACCAATCCTCAATAAGATAAAAATTAAGTATTTCATAAGGATCTGCTGGGGCTCTATGATTAAATATAGTTTGCTTACAAATTTTAGGAAATATAGAAACCCACACTTCTTTGCAAATAAATATTAAATCCAAAGTTCTACCAGCTATTAAAAGAGCAGTTTGTATTGAAGTAATCTACTAAACAAAACTGAAGTAAAATAAACCTTACTTTAGGCAAAACATACCTTAGTAAAATTATATATTCAAATAAACTAGCTTGCCAATTTTTTCTTCTTAGAACTACAATATGACTTCTGAAATTCACTAAATTATAATTATCTCAATTTTTTATACCAGCATTTTGTCTATGTTACTTAAGACTTGGAAGATATACTAGGTGACATCTACTGAAGTACTTTTGAATGCAAAAGATCACTCCTTAATTTATGATATGTTCATTGTTTCAAATTGGTGATACTATAGTTTTCTAGGAAAACTGTATATTTATTCTTCTTAAGTATATTATATTTGCAATTCACAAATATATATAGTAAACTCTATCTAAATACAACAAAGTAAATTATATTTCATAGAGCCAGCTTTGTGGGAGCTTAGAATAAGAGCACAAAATAGATAGATACTATTTAGATTTTAGTGGAATAATTAGTAGACAACTTAAAACATAGGTTCCTGGAAGAATCTGACTTGTGCCTTGAAGTAATAGCAATAACTAGGCAGTAAATATTGTGCTTTGTGCAATGACCCTCAGTTAAGCAACTTAAGAGCAGAGATGGAGTCCTACCATATTTACAATCACAAATGCACATGCAGAGCCCAACATGTACTCAATGAGTATCTGAATGAATGGAAGAAAAAATGTTCTGACTAATTAACTCATTATGAACCCATGATAAATGACCAAATACCCTCCCTTAATGGGATCTCTTCCAAAAAACTACCCATTTAAATTTCAGCCTCAGTGGTGTTAAATCAATCAGTTTCCATCTTGCCTCTTATTTGTGAATTTGGCCATCAGTATTTTTAGTGGAAGCAGGGATGTTAGAGCAGTCAGGATGGGTTAAGAAGAGCACGTTGTTATTCCTTTGTGATAACTAAGAAAAGAGGTATAAAACTTAGCTTGCTTTTATCAACATTTATTTAAAATTTTATATTTAATTTATTGTAGGCTTAATAAAACTTGAATAAACTAGTTTAAACTATTCCCTTATGCCCATTATCCAGCTTCCCAATGTTAACATTTTATCACGTTTACTTTTTTTTCTCCCTCTCTTGCTATTCCCAATCCTGCCCAGGTACTTTTGTTTCCTGGACTGTTTCTGATATTTGTTTCCTGAACTATTTGCATGTATAATGACTCTTTGCCCCTAAATACATCGATGTGTATTTATAAAAACTATATTCTTTTATAGAATCACATCATAATTATTAATTATTAAAACCCAAGAATTAATATTGATATGATACTAATATATCATATTATTGATATAATACTATTGTGAATTATATTTTACTATATAGTACATAGCATTGATATAATACTTATATATAATATATATCAATAATATCAATAATATATCAGTGTATTATATCAATAGTATATTATTTGATACATAGCATATTATATTGAAATATATCAGTGTATTATATCAATAGCATAATATACTGATATATGATATAATACTGATATAATACTATTATATAAGCTACACACTTTCGTTCAAATAAAAGTCACCATTTCTCTCATTCCTGGTCTGCACTTCCACCCAGAATTACTCGATGCATTTAGTTGTCATGTCTCTTTAATCTTCTTTAATCTGGATGAGTTTCTCAGTATTTCCATTAAAATGTATGTTTTTGGATCTTTTATGACCTTAACATTTTGAAGAGCACAGGCCATTTGTTTTCTAGAATTTCCCTCAGTTTGGGTTTGTCTGATGTTTTCTCATTGCTAGATTCAGGGTATGCATTTTTGACAGAAAAACCACAAAAGTGATACTGGGTTCTTTTCAGTGACCCATTTATGAAGCATGTGACAGGCATCAATAGTTATTAAGCAAGGCCACATAAAGCACTCTGCAACATATGACTTTCTCCCTGTATCCCAAAAGCACATTTATTTGTGTACTTAAGAAAGGTATCTATAGAATCCTAGCTATGTTCCAGGTTTCATGTATGTGATAAATTGCTATAAAAGTTCCAGAATAGGTGGGCAAACATTAGCCTCATTGAGAAACCCTCACAGAAACTTTAATAAGACCCTGAACTATGGAAGGATGAAGAGTAGGATGATGGAGAGCATTCCAGACAAGAAAACCTAGGAGGATGGAATTCATCACTTTGCAAAGTTAGTTACCTAAGCTTGGCCCATTCTGAAATCTTATGTAGTAGTTATGTTTCACATGAAATCATTTTTTTTTCATCACTCATACTATAAACCACAATTAACAAAACTATTTTCAGCGGGAATTAGTTTGCAGAAACCCAAGGTGCCTTTTGTTGTTCATAATGGTGCACTAAGTCTCTAGAGAATATATTCTTATTAGCCTATCTATTCAAAATAGACCATTTTAGTGTTGTTTTGCTTCCAGGTCCTTAAATATGATTGACTATATATAGTTGCTGTAGATTTTTCTTGCTATTGTGATTTATTTATTTGTCTCTCAATCAGTTGAAGCTCATGAACTCTGAATTATCTCCCAAGTGAACTTATCTGTTTCTTCTTATTTCCAATGTAAGATACCAGGTTTTACATTAAAGGAGCCCTTAAGTAAATTGAAACACATATGAAAGAGCAAGTAAGTACTTTAACATTCCATTAATTTAAGTATTCAAGAACTTGGCAGTATAGGTCTGAATAAGAAACATATTGTATGCTCAAAATCTGGTAATATTGTTCATAGAGAATCTCTCCTTTTTTTTTTTTGAGAGTGTCTTTTTATGGTATAATTATCTCTCATTAGTTCTGAAGCTTGAAATAAAAGAGCAACACAATCCTGCAATTAGGGTACAATTGTACCTGAAATCTTGTAAGTTCAAAGTCAGAGCATTGAAACTTTTGACTTATAACTACCAGAATGTGAATGTTCCATGTGCATTTGGTTAATCTATAACACATTATTCTATTCTTAATAGATATGTGAGCTGCAACTGATATGCATAGTTCAGTAACTAAGGTTAAACTTAAAAGAAAAAAACTCTCTTTTAAGGCATAAGTTACAAAATTACAAAGGTGAAAAGGTTTTGGTGTATTTAATTTCCTTTTCTGCCTTGAAAAGAAAGAATAGGAAATAGAGAAAATACTGGATACATTTTATTAATCACATAGTCCAGGTCAATGCATTACATACACGAGAATGTGAAATGTCAGAGTCAATTAAATGAGTGTTTGTAAAATAAACCATTTCACCACATGAGCATATTTAAGTCATAACACAGTGTACTAAACGTGTACTAAACATTCAAATAAACATGTGTGGCTACTTGACTGTTTAATTATTGAAATAAAGACATTGATTTCCATGTGTGATTATGCAGACAGACCATGTCTTCTTATAAATATTCATATCTGGCTTTTGACTTCTAATATATTTTTAAAAAATGGGCACATACAGCAGCAAGTAGCATGATTTCTTCATATACTCTCAACATTGCAGTTTTTCCGGTACCTCAGTTGATGGGGGAAGTTAAATCAGTGGTAGCAAACATTCAAAAGCAACATGTGCTTCCATATTTAAGATAATAGAAATATTAACTCTTTAGATCAAAATTGGTGATGTTTCAAGGCCTTCATATCTACTATTATAAATATATACATATACATCATAAGCATTTTTAAAGAATTAACTATTTCTTGTAAGTATAATAACAGTAGTAGGCAACATATATTGAGTGCCTGCTCTATGCTAAACAATAACAAAGTTTTTACAAACAGCTCTAACCCTCTCCCAAATCCTGCCTGGTCATCGTTAGGGTTCCTTTCTTAACAGAAAAATAATCTTCCTCAAATGGACTAAACAAGTTGTCCAACATTGTTGAAGACTATGGTTCATTAGGTTTTCAGCTTAGATATGTTGAATTTCAGTGTAAATTATTCTAGTATTCCATATAGTGAGAATCAGTCAGTTAATTGACATTGCATGGATTTTTTTTTGCACGCCTATGGCCGAAATTTTATTGTGCTTCTCCTATCATATGATTTTTGTTGTAAGTTGGATTTGTAATTTTATTTACATTTTAAAATATTTTTCTGATGTTAAAGATATCCCTGTTGAAGAAAATATTTAAATAAAATTAAAATTAAAATAACCAAATTTCACAATTCTATAACCTAGATATAAACAGTGAAAACTTTTTTACGTATTTCCTGACAGTCTGTCAAAAGGATATTTATGAATATGTAATACCCAATAGCCTGCAAACATTTATTTGAATTGTTAACTACTCAAATATTGATTGGATGCCTACTATGTATCACTGCCTAAGATGAAGAGATGAATCCAATAGAAAAAATGCTTTGTTTCTTATTGTGTATACACACACAAATACATTTGTATATATCTTAGACATTATCAACTATAAAACAAACTAAATTAAATATAAAAATTGAGTATAAAAATGAATACTTTTCTACTTTACATAATACCAATAAACAGTTTTTCAATTCTAACCATTGTAAGATACAATATTTAATACATATTACAAGGTAGCTAAGTGGACAGATCATGTTTTTTTTTAAATCTAGGTTCAAATTTCAAACTTGCACCTATGTATTCCCTCGACCTAGTGTTCTAACTTTAACATCTATTTCTTGAACTGCAAAATGAAGTTAAAAATTAGTATGTATCAACAGGACTCTGTGAGAATAAGATTTTTTTTTTTTTTTTTGAGACAAAGTCTCAGTCTGTTGGGGAATAGTAGAAAACCTTCAGACTAAAATGTAATCTATTAAATTTGTATTTTAATAGATTATCTTTATACTGACTTTTTTGGACCTCAGGCATCTGATAAAATGTGTATATAGTAAGAAGAAAAATTTCATATCCATTATATAGATTAATTTATTAGGAAGTAGTTGGTTTGTGAAAAAGCATTACTATAATCTCTGATGTGTTTACTTTACAATAGTGTCTGGACATCTTAAAATGAAGTCTTCTTAATTTTTCTTTATAATTACCCATCTGAATAGTTTTGTGATTGAATTTGATACCTAGCAATTATGCTGGTCAAGCAATGTGTACACAAATATTTTTAAGCAGTTATGTCTCTGCCAATTTCATGCTGCAATTTTCAACCTTACTGTTTTGGATATCATATAAAATGTAGAGGGAATCTATTATGTAAACAAACTTTTTCAGGGCTAAAAATGAAAACATTTTTATTTACTTAAATCTTGCTTGCCCATGCTATTCTCTTAAACCAGTGCCTTCTATAAATCTGAATTATATTAAAATGGTTTTGAGGTTAATGCAAATTGCATATTATGTTTTTATAATAATTCTTATTTATTGAAATGTATCATGTGGCTAGCAGTGTATTTAAGGTTGTATGTATATATGTAATTCTTACAACAACGTTTTGAAATAAAGATTACTAGCATACTATTTTTGTGGTTAGGAACTCTGAAGCTTAGAGAGGTTAAAAACATTTACCAAAGATCACTCAACTAACAATCGACAGAACAAGAATATGAACTTACTTTTTAACCAGTTGTGATAGATCTTGCGCAAAGATGATTATCAAAAACTTTTCCCATTTCTGTAGGCATATGTTGCTCTGTTCACAAAGGGGAGAACTCTATTTCTTCTCCCTTTGTATTCTGGCAATCTTTGTCATTTGTTTTGACCAAGACCCATGGAATATGGTAGAAAGTGTTATTTTGTTAGTTCAAGTCCTAAACCTAAGTAGCCTGCCAGCTCACACGTTTTTTTCTCTTGAACAACAGCCACCATGTGAAGCAGCCCAGCTACACTGCTGCTGAGACAAGAGTGGAAAGAAGGATGCTTGAAGAATGAGAGACTAGGAAGGAAGAGAAAGAAGTTCAGCCAACCTCTAGCCATGATAGTCATCTTACCTGAGATATCACATATATGAATGAAGCTATTGTGGATCATGCAGCCCTAGCTGAGTTTCCTCAACCAAACCACATAAAGCACAGGCCCAGACAGGCACTGCCAAGTTGCAAAATTGTAAGCAAATAAATACTGTTTGGGTTTTTTTAAACACGAAATTTTGGGAGGTTTGTAAGGCAGCAAGAGATAACTGAAACACCAGTATAAATTACAATTTTTCTGATACAAAGCTCTATTATTTCATTTATTATTTAATTTTAAAAATCTTTAATGTTTGTTTAATTTAAACAAATTATTTGATATTATTAATAGTATTTCAGAGACTTCAAGAAAAAGGCCATCAAAAAGTGAAAAATAAACTGAATGAAGAGTAAAATACTTTGTTTCCACTGTATCTTTCTCCTAGTAAAACTCCCCTCATTAACATTCCTACTGTTTAAATACTCTGAGATCCCATAGAAAAGTTTCCAAACAAAGCCATTTTAAGTAATATAACTGTTAGAAGCAACTACTTACACGTAACTTCCTGTCTTCAATAAAATTATTCCCACCTATTGAAACCTACAATAATGTGACCTGTTCATGTATGTGGGGTTGTATATACTTCAGTCAAGTTCTTAATGAAAATATTAAGGATGCTTAAAATATATCTAAGGTCTAAGATAAATTTCATCAAGTTTTTAAATATATGAAATATTTAGTAGTACATATATCACTGATACAATACACATGCTTGCTTTGTTATTTAAGAAATTGTATTTCCACCAATCTCTGTAATCAATTTTACATTTAAAATTCTTTCTATAACCAATCAATATTCATAATTTAATTATATTTCATATATCACAGGTGTTTATGAATTCTTTCCAGCACAGCTAGTATTTTAAATAATATTTAAAATGCCTAATATTTCAGAATGGACAATAAATAAGTGTTAGCTCCCTTTCTGTTGCTGACATTACTTAAAAGCAAGCATAAAAAATCTGAACCATAGTTCATGAATGCTGGGATTGCCAGATGATGATACACTGTAAGATGAAAGGCTGTCAAAGCCTTTAAAACATTACCCAAGGTAACTGCTCCGTGAAAAAAAGTGTGTTGTAAAACACTATGTAATGCAATCTTATGTTGTTAAAATGCTATTAATCGCAAATATAAATATATAATGCTACATTTAATATGTCTATAATAACTGAAAAATATATAATACCTGTGTTTTACCTCATAAACATGAAGAAAACCTCATAAATGTATTTGTTGGAAAAGGAAGAAATAACATAAACACTGGAATCAGAAAGACCTACCTACAAATCCTGAGTTTGCCATTTAATATTTCAGTCAATAACCTAATTTATCAGAACCTGTTTCCACGTCTGCGAAGTGGGCAGAACTGTATCCACTTTCAAAAATATAATAATAGAAGTCAGAGACAAGCTAACGATGCTTAGTAAATGGCAATTGTTCTAATTCTTATTAGTTCTGAGCAGTCGTCCTCATCAAACACAATTTGTTACTCCATCAGGGGAATAGTTTTCAAGCGGTTTTCTACTGGGTCTGTGTCTCCACAAGGGTATTTTTGGCATTCTGCAGAAGTCCCAATCAAATTTCGTAAAAGTGTAATTTAATTTTTAAAAATCTGTATTTCATATGCTTTTGGCTCAATAAAATGAGAGCAAAGCTTAAGGGTACTTGCTTATGGATATTGTCCTGAGCATTGTTCAGTAACAAATAAAGCTGGAGAGGCGATAAATTGCCTCATGATTACCTTTAGCATTTATTTCAACATGGATAGTTTGAGTTCTATACTTAGTAAATTTTACTTTCTTTTATTGAGGTGAAATGCCTTTAAAGTTAAAGAAGAGTTACTGATTACTAACAAAATTTTAGAAGACTATTTGATGTGAGGGTAACAAGAGTTATCAGGTTTGAGAAAAAAACAAAAAAATTACTGTGACCAATACTAAATAGCTCACATTAACTGGTAAAAAGATATGAAAGTAAAGCAACTTGCTCACAACATTTAATGTAATGTAATTTGAACAACAAAATCAAAACAACACAAAAGGGTGATTTTTTTCTTAAAATATTTTAGTTGACAAATAATAATTGAATATACTTTTATTTTATTTTTCTAGATACAAAGTAGGTGTATATAATTATGAGATACATGAGTTATTTTGATAGATGCAAACAATGCACAATAATCACTTTAAGAGTAAATGGGATATCCATCCCCTCAAGCAAATACACTTCTTTTTGTTACAAACAATCCATTTATAGTCTTTTAGTAATTTAAAAATATACAGTAAATTATTGTTGACTGTAGTCACCCTGCTGTGCTGTCAAATACTAGCTCTTATTCATTCCTTCTATCTACTTTTTTTTTTTTTTTTTTTTTGGATCCATTAACCATGCCCACTTCTCCTCCACCACTATTCTTACTGGTCTCTGGTAACCATCCTTCTACTTTCTATCTCCATGAGTTCAAATGTTTTGATTTTTAGTTCCCCAAACTAAATAACAACATGCAAAGTTTGTCTTTCTGTGCTAGCTTATTTCACTTAACATAATGACTTTGAGTTCCATGCATCGTATAGCAAATGACAGGATTTCATACATTTTTATGACTGAATAGTACTCTATTGTGTAGATGTACCACATTTATTCATTCATCTGTTGATGGAAACTTAAGTTACTTCTAAATTTTGGCTACTGAGAATAGTGTTGCAATACACATGGGAGTGCAGATATCTCCATAATATATTGATTTCCTTTTTTTTTTTTTTTTTTTTTTTGAGACAGAGTCTCGCTCTGTGGCCCAGGCTGGAGTGCAGTGGCCGGATCTCAGCTCACTGCAAGCTCCGTCTCCCGGGTTCACGCCATTCTCCTGCCTCAGCCTCCGGAGTAGCTGGGGCTACAGGTGCCCACCACCATGCCCAGCTAATTTTTTTTTTTTTTTTTTTTTTTTAAGTAGAGACGGGGTTTCTATCCCTTGTTAGCCAGAATGGTCTCAATCTCCTGACCTCGTGATCCGCCCACCTCGGCCTCCCAAAGTGCTGGGATTACAGATGTGAGCCACTGCGCCCAGGCTTGATTTCCTTTCTTTTAGGTACATACCTACAAGTGGGATTGCTGGATCATATGGAAGTTTCGTTTTTAGATTTTTGAGGCAGTTTCTGGTGAAAAATGGAATGTTCTCCATAGTAATTGTACTAACTTACATTACCACCAACAACGTATTAGTGTTCGCTTTTTGCCATATCTATGCTAGCATTCCTTATTGCCTATGTTTTGGATAAAAGCAATTTTACCTGGGGTAAGATGATATCTCATTGTACTTTTGATTCACATTTTTCTGATGATCAATGATGTTAAGTATGTTTTTATATACCTGTTTGCCATCCATCTGTTTTCTTTGGAGAAATGTGTATTCAGAGATTTTGCTCATTTTTAATCAGATTATTAGTTTTTTTTTTCTATAGTCTTATTTGAGATCCTTATATATTCTGGTTATTAATCCAACATGATATGATCCCACTTGTCCATTTTTGTTTTGGTTGCCTGTGCTTATAGGGTGTTATTCAAGAAATATTTGCCCAGCCCAATGTCTTAGAGAATTCACCCAATGTTTTCTTTCAGTAGTTTCATAGTTTCAGGTCTTTGATTTAAGTCTTTAGTCCATTTTGATTTGGTTTTATGTATGACAGGAGATAGGGCTCTAGTTTAATTTCTCTGCATATGGCTGTCCAGTTTTCCCAGCATCTATTTTTGAAGAGACTGTCCTTTCTCCCAGTGTATGTTTTTGGCAACTTTGTTGAAAATGAGTTCAATATAGACACATAGATTTGTTTCTTGGTACCCTATTCAGTTCTATTTGCTTGTATGTCTGTTTTTATGCCAGTACCATGCTGTTTGGGTTACTATAGCTCTGTAGTGTAATTTAAAATCAGGTAATCTGATTTCTCCAGTTTTGTTCTCTATGCTCAAGATAGCTGACTATTCTGGGTCTTTTGGGGTTTCACATAAATTTTAGGATTTTTATTCACATCTGTAAAAAATATAATTGGTATTTTGATAGGGATTGCATTGATCTGTAGATTGCTTTGGGCAGTATAAATATCTTAACACTGATTCTTCCAAGCTATGAACATGAAATATCTTTCCATTTTTTGTGTGTCCTGTTCAGTTTCTTTCATCAATGTTTTATCGTTCTCATTGTAGAGTTCTTTCAATGTTTTTGCTTGATTTCTAAGTATTAAATTGTATTTGTTGCTATTATAAATGGGATTACTTTCTTGATTTTGGATTTAGATTGTTTACTCTTGGTATATAGACATGCTACTGATTCTTGTATGTTGATTTTGTATCCTGAAACTTTCTTGAATTTGTTTATCAGTTGTAATAGTTTTTTTTTAAGGTGTCTTTAACCTTTCCAAATATACAATCATATCATCTGTAAATAAGGATAATTTTATTTTTTCTTTCCAGTTTGGCCCTTTAGTTTTTTCACTTGTCTAATTGCTTTATATAGGACTTCCAGTACTATGTTGAATAACACTGGTGGAAATTGGAATCCTTGTGTTCCATACCTTAGAGGTAAGGATTTTACTTTTTCCCCATTCAGTATGATACTAGCTGTGGGTCTGTCTTACACGGGGTTTATCGTGTTAAGATATGTTCCCTCTATCCCATTTTTTTAGAGGGGGGCAGGGGATTATCCTGAAGGAATGTTAAATTGTTCTGACAGTTTTTCCAGCATCTATTGAAATGATCATATGTTGTTTTTGAGGATTTTTGCACCAATGTTAATCAGGGATATTGACTTACAGTTTTTATTTTTATTTTTATTTTTATTTTTTACATGTATTTGTCTGGATTTAGTATCAGGGTAATACTGGCTTTGTAGAATGACTTTGTAAGTATAACCTCCTTCTTTGTTTTTGGAATAGCTTGAGTTAAACCGGCATTATTTCTTCATTAAATGTTTGTTAAAACTCAGGAGTGAAGCCATCAGGTCCCGGGCTTTTCTTTGCTGAGAGACTCTTATTATGGCTTCAATCTTATTACTTGTTATTGGTCTGTTCAATACTTGTTGGCTTCAATCTTTACTTGTTATTGGTGTGTTCAAGGTTTTGTATTTCTTCATGGTTCAATCTTTGTAGGTCATATCTGTCTGGAAATTTATCCATTTCCTCTAGGTTTTCCAATTGATTGGCATATAGTTGCTCACAAATAACCTCTAAAGATCTGTTAAATCCCTGCAGTATCAGCTACAGTGTCTTCTTTTTCATTTCTGATTTCATTTACTTGGGTCTTCTCTTTTTTTATTAGTCTGACTAAAGATCTTTTATAAATTTTGTCTTTTCAAAACCAGCTTTTATTTCATTGATCTCATGCATTATTTTCTTCATTTAAATTTTATTTATTTCTGCTCTGGTTTTTTTTTGTATGCTAATTTTGTGTTTGGTTTGTTCTTGCTTTTCTAATTCCTAGTTTTCTAATTTTTGATGTAGTTACTCATAGTTATAAACTTCCCTCTTACTACTGCTTTTGCTGTATTACATAGGTTTTGATATATTGTGTTTTCATTTTCATTTGTTTCAAGAGGTTTTTAATTTTCTTCTTAATTTCTCATTGACCCACTGGTCATTCAGAAACATATTGTGTAATTTCCATGTGTTTGTATAGTTTCCAAATTTCTAGTTTTATTACATTGTGGGCAGAGAAGACACTTGATATTATTTCAACTTATCTGAATGTTTTGTGACTTGTTTTGTTACCTCAGATATGGTGTATCCTTGAGAATGATTCAAGTGCTGGGAAGAAGTATGTGTATTTTGCAGCTGTTGGATTAAATGTTCTGTAGATATCTGTTATGTCAATTTGGTCTATAGTGCGTGTTAATTCCAATGTTTCTTTGTCAATTTACTGTTTAGATGATCTCCCTAATGCTCAAAGTGAGGTGTTAAAGTCTTTAGCTATTATGGTATTGGGGTCTATCTCCTTCTTTAGTGCTAATAATATTTGTTTTATATCTCTGGGTGCTTCAGTGTTGGGTGCATATACATTTACAATTGTTATATTCTCTTGCTGAATTGTCCTCTTTGTCAATATATAGCAAACCTCTTTGTCTCTTTTTATAGTTTTTGTCTTGAAATTTATATTGTCTAAGTATAGCTAGCTACTTTTGCTGTTTATTGATCTCATTTGGTTTTTATGCCTTTATTTTTAGTCTATTTGTGTCTTTATAGGTCAAGTGTGTTTCCTGTAGGCAACAGATTATTAGATCTTTCTTTTTAAATCCATTCAGCCACTCTGTCTTTCAACTGGAGAGTTTAGTCTATTCACATGTAATGTTATTACTGATGAGTAAGGACTTACTCCTGAAATTTTATTATTTGTTTTTTGATTGCTTTGTGGTTTGCTCTTCCTTCTTTTCTCCCTTCTTGCCTTCCTTTTACTAAAGTGATTTTCACTGGTGTATGTTTTAATTTCTTGCATTTTATTTTTTGTGTATATGTTGAACTTTTTTGATTTGAGGTTACCATGAGACTTTCAAATAATATCTTATATCTCACTATTTTAAACTTATGAGAACTTACCACTGATTGAATAAACTAACCAACAAACAAAGAAAAAACTAATACAACCTCTTCCCTTTACCTCTACACCCACCCCCACTTTTAAACTTTTTTTGTTTCTATTTATTTTTGTCCTGCCTATGTCTTTAAAGGTTGTTATAGTTCTTTAAAATATACATTATTATCTTTCTACTCAAGAATAAGTAGTTTACCCACCACAATTACATTGTTCTAATATTCTGTATTTTTCTGTGTACTTATTATTACCAGTAAATTTTGTACCCTCAGATGATTTCCTATTGGTCATCAATGTCCTTTTATTTCATATTGAAGAACTCCTATTAGCATTTCTTGTAGGAGAGACAAATTAAATCCCTTAGCTATTGCTTATCTGAGAAAGTCTTTATCTTTCATGTCTGCAGAATATTTTCATGGGATATACCATTCTAAGACAAAAGATGTTTTTTTCCTTCAGTACTTTAAATATATCATGCCACTCTCTCTGTTCTTTAAGGAATCCAATGAGAAGTCTGCTGCCAAATGTATTAGAGCTTCATTGTATCCTATTTCTTTCTTTTCTCTTGCTCTATTTATTGTCCTTTCTTTATCTTTGACCTTTGGAAGTTTAATTATTAAATGCCTTGAGATATTCTTATTTGGGTTAAATTTGTTGGTTGTTTTATAACTTTCTTCTACTTGTATATTGATATTTTTCTCTAGGTTTGGGAAGTTCTTTGTTATTACCACTTTAATTAATCTTTCTACCCCTGTCTCTCTCTCTACCTCCAATTTAAGGACAATGACTCTTATATTTGCCCTTTTGAGGCTATTTTCTACGTCTTGTAGGTGTGCTTTATTCTTTTTTCTTCTTTTGCCTTTCATTTCTTCTTTATATTTTTAAATAGCCTTCAAGCTCACTAATTCTTTTTTCTGCTTGATCCATTCTGTTGGTAAGAGATTCTGATACATTATTCTTACACATTCTTCTTGGGAAGTCTTTCCAGATATATTAAAAATGACTTAGGTGTTATAATCTAAATTTTTTGTCAGTATAGCCACATCTGCATTAGGGGCACCATTAGCTGAGTAATGCTATGGCTCTTGCGGATTCAGTAGAAGTGCTGACTTGGTGGTCTTGGATAGATATGGCAGAATTTTCTTGATTACCAGGCACAGACTCTTGTTCTCTTCCCCACACTTTCCCAAACAAACCGAATCTTTCTCTCTGTGCTGAGCTGCCTGGAACTATGGGAGAGGTGACATAATTACCCCTGTGGCCACCACCACTGGGACTGTGTTGGGTCCGACCTGAAGCCAGAACAGCATTGGGTCTCACACAAGGTCCATGACAACCACTGCCTGGCTACTGCCTATATTCACTCAAGGTCCTAAGGCTCTACAATCCACATTTTCTAAAGACAGCCAAGCTTGTTTCCTTTCTTTCAGGGTTGTAAGTTTCCCCCGGTACTTCATGGGTCCAGAGATGCTGTCTGGGAGCCAGGGCCTGGAGTTGGAAACCTTAGGTATCTACCTGATTCTCTAGTCTGCTGCAGCTGGGCTGTTATCCAAGCCAGAAGACAAAGTTCTTTCCCCTCTTCCTTCCCATTTTCACAAGCATAGGAGTCTCTCCCTATGAGCACCTCCACCCCAGGCCCACGGTAAGTATTGCTTGTCTACCACCAACGTTCTTTCCAGGCCTAAGTGCTCTTTAGTCAGCTTGTAGTGAATGTTGCCAGGCCTTGGACTCTCCCTTTAGGGCAGTGGGTTAGTTCCCCCTCTGGCTCAAGGAAGGTCTAGAAATGTCATCCAAAAGCCAAGGTCTGCAATCAAGGCCTCCAAAAGTCTGCTTGGTGCTCTACCCCCATGTGGCCAACTTGGTATGTAAACTAAAAGGCAAAGTCTTTTGTTTTCTCAAGCAAAAGGAGTATCTCCACCACAACTTGGAATGTGCTGGGTCACACGTAAAACCAGCAACGCAGTTGTTTGGGGTTGGGGTAGGAGTGACTCAAGGACTCTCTTGGCCTCCCTGTCTGGTGTCTCACTCAGTTATGTGCCACTCAAATCCACTGACTCCAAGTCCAGCACAGCACCAGGACTTTTCCAGCAATTTCAGTTTTTGTGGCCTAGACTGCCTTTCAAGTTTATTTAGAATTCCAGAGCACTTTGGCTCACAGTAGTGAGGCTTGCCAAAACTCAGGTTCTGACTGCTGGGATGGGTGATTTCCCTCTGGCTAGAGCTGTTCTAATTATTCCCTTTGTGGGTGCTGTCTGAGTTCTGCTCCTTGTTGTGTTCTGCTTTGACAGAGCAATAGTGGATTCCATTGCAAACTCCCACAATCACTTTGCTCTCCTTCACCTAAAACCACAGATTATCCATACTACATAGCTGCTGCCAGGGGATGGAGGAAGTGTAGAATCAGCAATTCAGAACTGTCTTTACTACCCTCTTCAGTGCCTCTTTCAATGATAAGAGGTTAAAACCAGGTACTGTGATTACTCACCTGATTTCTGGTTCTTATGATTTTTTGTGTGGATAGTTGTTCAGTTTGGTGTTCCTGCAGGGAAGCAAATCAGTGGAAGCTTCTATGTGGCTATCTTGCTCTGCCTCCTCTCAAAACAAACCTAATTGCATATATTTATGAGGTCCAATTTGATGTTTTGATACATGTATACATTGTGTAATGGCTAAAACAATAATTTAAATTCATGACCTCATACAAGTGTTAATATTTGTATGGTGAGAGCATTTAAAACTTGCTCATTTAGCATTTTAAAATATACATTATTAAAACCTGTCATCACCATGCTGTGCAATAGATCACTAAAACTTATTCCTTCTGTCTAATTGAAAAGTTGTACCCTCTGAACAACATCCACCCTTTCATCATACCCCGACCCTCAGCCTTTGGTAACTACCATTCTACTCTCAACTTCTAGGAATTTGACTTTTTCAGATTCTGCATATGAGTGAGATCATGCATTATTTGTCTATCTGTACCTACGTTATTTCAGTTAGCATAATGTATTCTAGGTTAATCCATGTTTTTGCAAATGAGAGAATTTCCTCCTTTTTAAGGCTGATTAGTTGTCCATTGTTTATATAGACCATTTTATTTATTTATTTATTTATTTATTTATTTATTTTAGAGAGAGAGGATCTCGCTCTTTTACCCAGGCTGGGGTGCAGTAGACTGATCATAGCTAACTGCAGTCTCAAACTCTGAGGCTCAAATGGTCCTCCTACCTCAGCCTCCTGAGTAGCTGGGACTACAGGCATGTGCCACCATGCCTGGCTAAGTTTTTCTTATTTTTTGTACGGACTGAGTCTTACTATATTGATCAGGCTGATCTTGAACTTCTGGCCTCAAGTTATCCTCTCACTTCAGCCTCTCAAAATGCTGGAATTACATGTGTGAGTTACTATGCCCAGCCCCACATCTTCTTTGTCCATTCATCTGTTAATAGACAATCAGTTTGATTCAATATCTTGACTATTTTGAAAAATGCTACAATGAACATAAGAATGTAGCTATCTCATTAACATACTAATTTCAATTCCTGATATGGTTCGGCTGTGTCTCCACCCAAATCTCATCTTGAATTGTAGCTCCCATAATCCCCATATGTTGTGGGAGGGAACTGGTGGGAAATAATTGAATCATGGGGGCAGGTTTATACCATCCTGTTCTCATGATAATGAGTAAGTCTCATGAGTTTTGATGGTTTTATAAAGGGCAGTTCTGCACATGCTCTTTTTCCTGCCATCATGTAAGACATGCCATTGATCCTTCATTACTTTTCATCATGTTTGTGAGGCCTCCTCAGCCATGTGAAACTGTGAGTTCATTAAACCTCTTTTTCCTTATAAATTACCCAGACTCAGGTATTTCTCTATATGAGTATGAATATGGACTAATACAATTCCTTTGACATACCCAGTAGTTGCATTGCTACGGAGGCGGGGGGCGGGGGGGCTGCGGTAAGCCCCAATCATTGGTGGCTCCCATGTGGTGTTGGGCCTGCAGATGCAAAGTAGACAAGAGTTGAGGTTTGGAAACCTAGATTTCAGAGAATGTATGGAAATACCTGGATGTCTGGGCAACAGTCTGGTGCAGGGGTGGAGCCCTCATGGAGAACCTCTACTAGGGCAATACACAGGGGAAATGTGGGGTTGGAGCCCCCACACAGAGAATCTCCACTAGGGCATTGCCTAGTAGAGCTGTGAGAAGAGAGTCACTATCCTACAGACTCTAGAGCGGTAGATCCATTTACAGCTTTCACTGTGAGACTGGAAAGGTCACAGGCACTCAGTGCCATCCTTTGAAAGCAGCTTCAGAAGCTGTAACCTGGAAGAGCCACAAGGGTGGAACTGCCCAAACCTAAGGGAGCCCACCTCTTACATTAGCATGCCCTGGATGTGAGACATGGAGTCAGGCGAGATTATTTTGGGGTTTTAAGATTTAATTAGTGCCTTGCTGGGTTTCAGACTTGCATGTGACCTGTGGCCCCTTTATTTTGGCCAATTTCTCTCATTTCGAACAGAAATATTTACCCAATGCCTGTACCTCCATTGTATCTTGGATGTAATTAAGTTGTTTTTCATTTCACAGGCTCATAGACAGAAGGGACTTGCCTTGTATCAAATTAGACTTTGGACTTGGACTTTTGAATTAATGCTGGAGAGAGTTAAGACCTTGGGGGACCGTTGAGAAGGCATGTTTGGTTTTGAATTCTAAAAGGGACATGAGATTTTGGAGGTGCCAGGAGTGGAATGAAGTGGCTTACCTCTGTGTCCCCACTCAAATCTCATCTTGAATTTGAATCCCCACGTGTCCACGGAGGGACCTGGTGGGAGGTGATTGGATAATGGGGGCAATTTTCCCTGTGCTGTTCTTGTGATAGTGAGTGAGTTCTCGTGAGATCTGATGGTTTGAAAGTTTGGCAATTCCCCCCATCACCACCTCCTGCCACTACGTAAGACATGCCTTGCTTCCCATTTGCCTTCTGCCATGATTTTAGGTTCCTGAGGCCTTCCTACCCATTCAGAACTGTGAGTCAATTAAACCTCTTTTGCTTTTAAATGACCCAGTCTCAGGCAGTTTTTTATAGCAGTGTGAAAACAAACTAATACAGTAACAAATCTAAAATTAACTATTAAGGGAAATAGTCATCCCATAAAACAAGCTGAAAAATTATCATTACAGTCAATATTATGAAGATACATATAATATTTCCAGTTTTTTATTTGAAATTATGTGAATAGCAAGTACAAATATATATATATATATATATATATATATATATTCTTTTTTTTTTTTTTTGAGACTGAGTCTCGCTCTGTCGCCCAGGCTGGAGTGCAAGTGCAGTGGCCAGATCTCAGCTCACTGCAAGCTCCGCCTCCCAGATTTACGCCATTCTCCTGCCTCAGCCTCCCGAGTAGCTGGGACTACAGGCGCCCACCACTTCGCCCAGCAATTTTTTTGTATTTTTTTAGTAGAGACGGGGTTTCACCATTTTAGCCAGGATGGTCTCGATCTCCTGACCTCGTGATCTGCCCGTCTCGGCCTCCCAAAGTGCTGGGATTACAGGCTTGAGCCACCGCGCCCGGCCTATGTATATATATTCTAGTGTTAAAATATCAGACTATCTCAAAACCAAGAGCTACTTTGAATATTTCAAATGCTGTCAGCTACAGAGATATAGAGAGATATAGATATAATTGTTTTGATATTTATATAGTGATAAGGAAATTTCATCTAATTTTTTCACTCAAGAACATGGATAAACACCAGACATGTATTATTGTTATAACAAGTGCAACTCTAGCTATGTTTAGTGACTATAAATGTTACACGCTCACACATGTAATTTGAATTCCACCTTAAAACAAAATATATTTTACTCTTTGTATATAAGCTGTTATTATCCAACAGTAATAACCTCCGGGTTTCCTGGGAGAAATTATGCAGCATCATCAATTAGCTCATAATATTACAGGATACATTTAAAAATATATTTTTACTATAAAAAATTTATATATAAATGTGAGAAAATTATATCCTTTTTCCATATTAAACACTAAGAACAAATATGAGGAATTTGTGGATGCTTTTGCATTAATATTTAAAAAGGCCGGGCGCAGTAGCTCACGTCTGTAATCTCAGCACTTTGGAAGACCTAGGTGGGCAGATCACGAGGTCAGGACATCAAGACCATCCTGGCCAACATGGTGAAACTCGTCACTACTAAAAATACAAAAATTAGCTGGGCATAATGGCAGGTGCCTGTAATCCCAGCTACTTGGGAGGCTAAAACAAGAATCGCTTGAACCCGGAAGGCGGAGGTTTCAGTGAGCGGAGATCGTGCCATTGCACTCCAGCCTGGGCGAAAAGAGTAAGTCTCCGTCTAAAAAAAAAAAAAAAAAATTACCCGGGCATGGCAGCATATGCCTATAGTCCCAGCTCCTCGGGAGGCTGAGGCAGTGGAATTGCTTGTACCTGGGAGGCTGAGGCAGTAGAATTGCTTGAACCTGGGAGGCAGAGTCTGTAGTGAGCCAAGATCACACCACTGCACTACAGCCTGGGCAACAGAGCAAGATTCTGTTTCGAAAAATAATAAATGAATAAATAAAAAAATCTATCTCATTACTCTTTTTTAGCATCTGGATCAGATTAATTGAACAGTAAGCAGAAAGTGCAATGTAAACTGTTCTCTCAAAATAACAATGTTAACCTTTGCAGCTACTTGTTTGGGTGAATCACAATGATCTTACTAATGGGCAAACAATGCACACACAAAAAAACACAGAAATTGAAGGCTGAGCTTAAAAAAAATCACAATCATCTTTCTTTAACACCTGATTTCAATTTAGTATTCACAAAACCTTGTCATCATTTTTATTGTTGATTTATTTGTTAGTAAATATGTGTATAAAGTCACTCAGATTTACTGACAAATAGTGCAGTAGCACTCACCAAAGCGTAGATCAGTGCTTTTTGCAACATTCCATTTGTAAAAAAACGAAAGCATTCCTCTATCAAAAAAAAAAAATAATAAAGTTTGAAAACAACTGTTACACATTTCAGATTTGTAACAGTCATCGTTTTCTATCATTAAGGGTAAAAACAACCAATTTTGTTTTCTTTTTTTTTTTTTTTTTTTTTTTTTTTTGAGACGGAGTCTTGCTCTGCCGCCCAGGCTAGAGTGCAGTGGCTGGATCTCAGCTCACTGCAAGCTCCGCCTCCCGGGTTCACGCCATTCTCCTGTCTCAGCCTCCCGAGTAGCTGGGACTACAGGCGCCCGCCTCGTCGCCCGGCTAGTTTTTTGTATTTTTAAGTAGAGACGGGGTTTCACCGTATTAGCCAGGATGGTCTCGATCTCCTGACCTCATGATCCGCCCGTCTCGGCCTCCCAAAGTGCTGGGATTACAGGCTTGAGCCACCTGCGCCCGGCCCCAATTTTGTTTTCTAAGCAGTTTCATAAACTATTAAAAGCAAGTCAATAATATATAACACTATTTTAAAAGTTTCTTTAATATTTTTTGTTTTCTCTTACTTAAGTCTAGTTAAGATATGTCATACTACTCTAGAAACTTTTTAATACATGTGTAGTGAAACAGCAAATAATCCCACTTTAATTCATTCTAATTAGAAAAGAAATGTTGCTGTCAGTTTTACCTGCTGTCTGCAAGTTTGACAGTGCTTTGGTCATAACTCATAAAGCCTCAGGATCCAGGAAATTTGTTAGACTTAAAATATGAAAAGAATTGCATAATTTTTATTTCTTAAATAAAATAAAGGCTGATTTAGAATACAGATGTTTTCATCTTTGATGTTTGAATGTCCTCGGTAAATATATTAATGAGACTCAGCTGTATTAGCTTAGTTCAGGTAGACTGAAGTTTTATGATCTTGTGAGTTTAAAAGAATAATTGTGTTTTTGTTATAATGCCTTTTGTAGATAATCTTAAAACCAAATAAATAAATAAATTCAATAAGGCAGAGACTTTTCTATCTATCCCATATGGCGTGCTCTTTTGAATGGCAGTAATAATAATATTGACACTATTTATCGTAAGTTTGCATCAATGAAGATTTTTTTTTATTTTATTGAAGAGTAGTTTGGTAGAAACACTTAAGTTACTCAAAAAATTCAAATAAGTAGAATAGTAGACATATTTTCCATGATTGGCCATGTTCCATGCAATGGGGTGTGTTTTAAAAAAACACATTCTTGGCCTTTATCGAAAAACCACAGATAGCTATAATTTGGGTAACTTTTACAGATAATTTATGACTTTGCACTCAACTTAATGGCCCATAAAAACTCAAACAGCAGTGTTAGGACATTGCTTTAGCATTTAAAAGGATTCTGAGGACTGCGAGGGTTTTTAAAAAGGGATGTCTGTCAAGTAGAATTTTTGAATTGTACTTAAAAGTATGTTGCTTGATTCAAAAATTGTCTGTGTCAAAGTTACACCCTGGCTACACTGATTCTTGCCAGTATTTATGATAATAAGACTAAGGAAAACAATTGGTCTGTTTTTTACGTTATCTTCTCATTTTAATATACTGACATGATACAAACTACTGTTAGAAAATGACTGCAAACTTGTTTGTGACAATTTACTGCCCTTGAAGTGACTGTATGTATTTCAACCATGGCAACTGATGTCTGTGATTTTTTTTCCCTCCATGGCTTTTAAACAGTTAACATCACCTGCTGCTGTTTGTGATGAAACCCCACAGGAAATGAATGCCAAAGGTACAAGATGAAAGAGAAAGTAATTTTCTGGGAGGGGAGGTAAGAGTAATTTTGCACTTTGGGGTGAAAGGGTGAGAAACCAAAAGATGTGTGAGGAATTACTTATGAAACTGGAAATGAAGGTAAAAGTTGGAGGCAAAGGGAGCAAATATACAAAAGAGAAAAAGAAGAAAACTCTTAAAGAGAAAAATAAAGGGACAATAGGTTGAAATATATACCTAGAAGATGCCACCAAGAAAATGTCAGTGTCATATCGAGGAAAATCTCAAACCTACTAAAATATTGTATACAAACTCAGTATGTTTGAAGGGTAAAAAAAAATCACAAACAAGCATTCTTAAGTTTTTTCTCCCTCACGCTCCACCATTAGGGATAATTCTATCATTGCTCTTTTTTTTTTTTTTTTTCTGATTTTTCTGGTGAAAAATCAAGGGAATGTTAACTAAGAAAGAGTAGAGGATGCCAGGGAGGCTACAGTTATTATTTGAAAAGAGAAAGATTATAAGGAGCAAATAATAGTATCTATAGATATAGTAAGAAAGAGAAAACTATAAAACTCAATGTAGACCGAGCTGAGGAGTGAGAGGAGAGGTATTTGCAGACAGTTACTGTGTAACAGACAGATGAGGAAAGAAAGGATAAAATTACCAAACCATTGCTATATATTTTCAATGGGAGACTTCAGGGGATATTTTTACATATTTCAGTAAATCAGTGGTGATTAAAACTGTGTTTATTTGAATGCAGCACTCTTTTAAGCCTGGATCACAAGGTAGTTTCATCCTATGTGGTTGATATATGAAAGTGAGCACCAACAAAATATTAAAGGTGATTCTTGTCACTTAAAATCATTATTAACAAACATTTATTACTGGTTCCACTACCCATATGCAGCACGTAAGTCAGCACCATTACTATTCTCTTCTGGATGTCATCCAAAGATAAAAACAAAGAATAATGGAGAGAATCTCTGATAACTTCAATTAGCATTAATTTAAGACAGAGATATATTCCTTTTTTTCACTTTTATTTTAAGATAAAGAATAAACTGCAGGTTAATTATATAAGTTAACTTGTATCGCAGGAGTTTGCTGCTCAGATTCTTTCCTCACCCAGGTATGAAGTACCCATTAGTTATTTTTAGTTATTTTCTCTGATATTCTCCCTCCTTCCACCTTCTGGAAGGCTCCAGTGTGTTTTATTCCCCTCTGTGTGTTCATATGTTCTCATCATTAAGTTCCCATTTATAAATAAGAACATGCAATATTTGGTTTTCTGTTCCTTTGTTAGTTTGCTAAAGATAATGCATCCAGCTTCAATCATGTCCTTACAAAGGACATAATCTCATTTTGTATGACTGCATAGTATTCCATGGTGGGTATGTACCGCATTTTCTTTACCCAGTCTATCATTGATGGGCATTTAGGTTGATTCCATTGTATTTGTTGTTGTGAATAGTGCTACAATAAACATATGCATGCATGTGTCTTTAAAATATAAAAATTTATATTTATTTAGGTATACACCCAGTAAAGGGATTGCTGGGACAAATGATATTTCTATCTTTAGGTTTTTGAGAAATTACCACACTGTCTTCCAAGATGGCTGAAGTAATTTACACTCCCACCAACAGTGTAAAGGATTCCCTTTTCTCCACAACCTTGTCAGCATGTTACTTTTTCACTTTTTAATATCTATTCGGTCTGCTGTTAGATGATATCTAATTCTGGTTTAGATTTGCATTTCTTTAATGATCAATGATGTTGAGCATTTTTTTTTATTATTATACATTAAGTTCTAGGGTACATGTGCATAGCATGCAGGTTTGTTACATATGTATACATGTGCCATGTTGACGTGCTGCACCCATCAACTCGTCAGCACCTATCAACTCATCCTTTACATCAGGTATAACTCCCAACGCAATCCCTCCCCCCTCCCCCATCCCCATGACAGGCCCCGGTGTGTGTGATGTTCCCCTTCCCGAGTCCAAGTGATCTCATTGTTCAGTTCCCACCTATGAGTGAGAACATGCGGTGTTTGGTTTTCTGCTCTTGCAATAGTCTGCTGAGAATGATGGTTTCCTGCTGCATCCATGTCCCTACAAAGGACACTAATTCATCCTTTTTTATGGCTGCATAGTATTCCATGGTGTATATGTGCCACATTTTCTTAATCCAGTCTGTCACTGATGGACATTTGGGTTGATTCCAAGTCGTTGTTATTGTGAATAGTGCCGCAATAAACATACGTGTGCATGTGTCTTCATAGCAGCATGATTTATAATCTTTTGGGTATATACCCAGTAATGGGATGGCTGGGTCATATGGTACTTCTAGTTCTGGATCCTTGAGGAATCACCATACTGTTTTCCATAATGGTTGAACTAGTTTACAATCCCACCAACAGTGTAAAAGTGTTCCTATTTCTCCACATCCTCTCTAGCACCTGTTGTTTCCTGATTTTTTAATGATTGCCATTCTAACTGGTGTGAGATGGTATCTCATTGTGGTTTTGATTTGCATTTCTCTGATGGCCAGTGATGATGAGCATTTTTTCATGTGTCTGTTGGCTGTATGAATGTCTTCTTTTGAGAAATGTCTGTTCATATACTTTGCCCACTTTTGGATGGGGTTGTTTGTTTTTTCTTGTAAATCTGTTTGAGTTCTTTGTAGATTCTGGATATTAGCCCTTTGTCAGATGAGTAGATTGCAAAAATTTTCTCCCATTCTGTAGGTTGCCTGTTCACTCTGATGGTAGTTTCTTTTGCTGTAGCAGAAGCTCTTTAGTTTAATTAGATCCCATTTGTCAATTTTGGCTTTTGTTGCCATTGATTTTGGTGTTTTACTGATGACGTCCTTGCCCATGCCTATGTCCTGAATGGTATTACCTAGGTTTTCTTCTGGGTTTTATGGTATTAGGTCTAACATTTAAGTCTCTAATCCATCTTGAATTAATTTTTGTATAAGGAGTAAGGAAAGGATCCAGTTTCAGCTTTCTACTTATGGCTAGCCAATTTTCCCAGCACCATTTATTAAATAGGGAATCCTTTCCCCATTTCTTGTTTTTCTCAGGGTTGTCAAAGATCAGATGGCTGTAGATGTGTGGTATTATTTCTGAGGACTCTGTTCTGTTCCATTGGTCTATAGCTCTGTTTTGGTACCAGTACCATGCTGTTTTGGTTACAGTAGCATTGTAGTATAGTTTGAAGTCAGGTAGCATGATGCCTCCAGCTTTGTTCTTTTGACTTAGGATTGTCTTGGCAATGCGGGCTCTTTTTTGGTTCCATATGAACTTTAAAGCAGTTTTTTCCAATTCTGTGAAGAAACTCATTGGTAGCTTGATGGGGATGGCATTGAATCTATAAATGACCTTGGGCAGTATGGCCGTTTTCACGATATTGATTCTTCCTATCCATGAGCATGGTATGTTCTTCCATTTGTTTGTGTCCTCTTTGATTTCACTGAGCAGTGGTTTGTAGTTCTCCTTGAAGAGGTCCTTTACATCCCTTGTAAGTTGGATTCTTAGGTATTTTATTCTCTTTGAAGCAATTGTGGATGGAAGTTCATTCATGATTTGGTTCTCTGTTTGTCTGTTACTGGTGTATAAGAATGCTTATGATTTTTGCACATTAATTTTGTATCCTGAGGCCTTGCTGAAGTTTCTTATCAGATTAAGGAGATTTTGGGCTGAGATGATGGGGTTTTCTAAATATACAATCATGTCATCTGCAAACAGGGACAATTTGACTTCTTCTTTTCCTAACTGAATACCCTTGATTTCTTTCTCTTGCCTGATTGCCTTAGCCAGAACTTCCAACACTATGTTGAATAGGAGTGGTGAGAGAGGGCATCCCTGTCTTATGCCAGTTTTCAAAGGGAATGTTTCCAATTTTTGCCCATTCAGTATGATATTGGCTGTGGGTTTGTCATAAATAGCTCTTATTATTTTGAGATATGTTCCATCAATACCGAATTTATTGAGCGTTTTTAGCATGAAGTGCTGTTGAATTTTGTCAAAGGCCTTTTCTGCATCTATTAAGATAATCATGTGGTTTTTGTCTTTGGTTCTGTTTATATGCTGGATTACATTTATTGATTTGTGCATGTTGAACCAGCCTTGCATCCCAGGGATGAAGCCCACTTGATCATGGTGGATAAGCTTTTGGATGTGCTGCTGGATCCAGTTTGCCAGTATTTTACTGAGGATTTTTTCATCGATGCTCATTAGGGATATTGCTCTAAAATTCTCTTTTTTTGTTGTGTCTCTGCCAGGCTTTGGTATCAAGATGATATTGTCCTCATAAAATGAGTTAGGTAGGATTCCCTCTTTTTCCATTGATTGGAATAGTTTCAGAAGGAATGGTACCAGCTCCTCCTGTACCTCTGGTAGAATTCAGCTGTGAATCCATCTGGTTCTGGACTTTTTTTGGTTGGTAGGCTATTAATTATTGCCTCAATTTCAGAGCCTGCTATTGGTCTATTCAGGGATTCAGCTTCTTCCTGGTTTAGTCTTGGGAGAGTGTAAGTGTCCAGGAAATTGTCCATTTCTTCTAGATTTTCTAGTTGATTTGCATAGAGGTGTTTATAGTATTCTCTGATGGTAGTTTGTATTTCTGTGGGGTCAGTGGTGATATCCCCTTTATCATTTTTTATTGCGTCTATTTGATTCTTCTCTCTTTTCTTCTTTATTAGTCTTGCTAGCGGTCTATCAATTTTGTTGATCTTTTCAAAAAACCAACTCCTGGATTCATTGATTTTTTGGAGGTTTTTTTGTGTCTCTATCTTCTTCAGTTCTGCTCTGATTTTATTATTTCTTGCCTTCTGCTAGCTTTTGAATGTGTGTGCTCTTGCTTCTCTAGTTCTTTTAATTGTGATGTCAGGGTGTCAATTTTAGATCTTTCGAGCTTTCTCTTGTGGGCATTTAGTGCTATAAATTTCCCTCTACACACTGCTTTAAATGTGTCCCAGAGATTCTGGTATGTTGTATCTTTGTTCTCATTGGTTTCAAAAAACATCTTTATTTCCGCTTTCATTTCGTTATGTACCCAGTAGTCATTCAGGAGCAGGTTGTTCAGTTTCCATGTAGTTGAGTGGTTTTGATTGAGTTTCTTAGTCCTGAGTTGTAGTTTGATTGCACTGTGGTCTGAGAGACAGTTTGTTATAATTTCTGTTCTTTTACATTTGCTGAGGAGTGCTTTACTTCCAATTATGTGGTCAATTTTGGAATAAGTGCGATGTGGTGCTGAGAAGAATGTATATTCTGTTGATTTGGGGTGCAGAGTTCTATAGATGTCTATTAGGTCCGCTTGGTGCAGAGATGAGTTCAATTCCTGGATATCCTTGTTAACTTTCTGTCTCGTTGATCTGTCTAATGTTGACAGTGGAGTGTTGAAGTCTCCCATTATTATTGTATGGGAGTCTAAGTCTCTTTGTAAGTCTCTAAGGACTTACTTTATGAATCTGGGTGCTCCTGTATTGGGTGCATATATATTTAGGATAGTTAGCTCTTCCTGTTGAATTCATCCCTTTACCATTATGTAATGGCCTTCTTTGTCTCTTTTGATCTTTGATGGTTTCAAGTCTGTTTTATCAGAGACTAGGATTGCAACCCCTGCCTTTTTTTGTTCTCCATTTGCTTGGTAGATCTTCCTCCATCCCTTTATTTTGAGCCTCTGTATGACTCTGCATGTGAGATGGGTCTCCTGAATACAGCAGACTGATGGGTCCTGACTCTTTATCTAGTATGCCAGTCTGTGTATTTTAATTGGACCATTTAGCCCATTTACATGTAAGGTTAATATTGTTATGTATGAAACTGATCCTGCCATTAAGATATTAACTGGTTATTTTGCTTGTTAGTTGATGCAGTTTCTTCCTAGCCTCGATGGTCTTTACATTTTGGCATGTTTTTACAATGGCTGGTACCGGTTGTTCCTTTCCATGTTTAGGGCTTCCTTCAGGGTCTCTTGTAAGGCAGGCCTGGTGGTGACAAAAATCTCTAAGCATTTGCTTATCTGTAAAGGATTTTATTTCTCCTTCACTTATGAAACTTAGTTTGGCTGGGTATGAAATTCTGGGTTGAAAATTTTTTTCTTTAAGAATGTTGAATATTGGCCCCCACTCTCTTCTGGCTTGGAGAGTTTCTGACGAGAGATCTCCTGTTAATCTGATGGGCTTCCCTTTGTGGGTAACCCAACCTTTCTCTCTGGCTGCCCTTAAGATTTTTTCCTTCATTTCAATTTTGGTGAATCTGGCAATTATGTGTCTTGGAGTTGCTCTTCTCGAGAAGTATCTTTGTGGCGTTCTCTGTATTTCCTGAATTTGAATGTCGTCCTGCTCTACTAGGTTGGGGAAGTTCTCCTGGATGATATCTTGAAGAGTGTTTTCCAACTTGGTTCCATTTTCCCCCTCACTTTCAGGCACTCCAATCAGATGTAGATTTGGTCTTTTTACATAATCCCATACTTCTTGCAGGCTTTGTTCATTTCTTTTGCTTCTTTTTTCTTTAGATTTCTCTTCTCGCTTCAATTCATTCATTTGATCCTCTATCGCTGATACTCTTTCTTCCAGTTGATCAAGTCGGTTACTGAAGCTTCTGCATTTTTCATGTATTTCTCGTGTCATGGTTTTCATCTCTGTCAGTTCGTTTATGGCCTTCTCTGCATTAATTATTCTAGTTATCAATTCTTCCACTCTTTTTTCAAGATTTTTCATTTCTTTGCGTTGGATACATAATTCCTCCTTTAGCTCTGAGAAGTTTGATGGACTGAAGCCTTCTTCTCTCATCTCATCAAAGTCATTCTCCGTCCAGCTTTGATCCTTGCTGGCGATGATCTGTGTTCTTTTGGAGGGAGAGATGTGCTCTTATTTTTTGAATTTCCAGCTTTTCTGCCCTGCTTTTTCCCTATCTTTGTGGTTTTATCTGCCTCTGGTCTTTGATGATGGTGATGTACTGATGGGGTTTTGGTGTGGGTTTCCTTCCTGTTTGTTAGTTTTCCTTCTAACAGTCAGGACCCTCACCTGTAGTTCTGTTGGAGATTGCTTGAAGTCCACTCCAGACCCTGTTTCCCTGGGTATCAGCAGCAGAGGCTGCAGAAGATAGAATATTGCTGAACAGCGAGTGTACCTGTCTGATTCTTGCTTTGGAAGCTTCCTCTCAGGGATGTACTCCACCGTGTGAGGTGTGGGGTGTCGGTCTGCCCCTAGTGGAGGATGTCTCCCAGTTAGGCTACTCAGGGGTCAGGGACCCACTTGAGCAGGCACTCTGTCCGTTCTCAGATTTCAACGTCCATGTTGGGAGATCCACTGCTCTCTTCAAAGCTGTCAGACAGAGTCGTTTGCATCTGCAGAGGTTTCTGCTGCTTTGTTGTTGTTGTTGTTGTTGATTAGCTGTGCCCTGTCCCCAGAGGTGGAGTCTACAGAGACAGGCAGGGCTCCTTGAGCTGCTGTGAGCTCCACCCAGTTCGAGCTTCCCAGCAGCTTTGTTTACCTACTTAAGCCTAAGCAATGGAGGCCACCCCTCCCCCAGCCTCACTGCTGCCTTGCAGTTAGATCGCAGACTGCTGTGCTAGCAATGAGGGAGGCTCTGTGGGTGTGCATGGGACCCTCCCGGCCAGGTGTGGGTTATAATCTCCCGGTGTGCCCACTTGCTAAGACCCTTGGTAGAGCACAGTATTGGGGTGTGAGTTACCTGATTTTCCAGGTGTTGTGTGTCTCAGTTCCCCTGGCTAGGAAAAGGGATTCCCTTCCCCCTTGCACTTCCCAGGTGAAGTGATGCCTCACCCTGCTTCAGCTCTTGCTGGTCGGGCTGCAGCAGCTGACCAGCACTAATTGTCCAGCACTCCCCAGTGAGATGAACCCAGTACCTCAGTTGAAAATGCAGAAATCACCTGTCTTCTGTGTTGTTGCGCTGGGAGCTGGAGACTGGAGCTGTTCCTATTTGGCCATCTTGCTCCACCCCACTGAGCATTTCTTTATATGCTTGCTGGCCACATGTATATCTTCTTTTGAAAAGTGCCTGTTCATGTCCATTGCCCACTTTTTTATGGAATTAAGTTTTTTCTTGTAAATTTATTTATGTTCCTTATACATGGTGAATATTAGACCTTTGTCAAATGCATAGTTTGCAAAAATTTTCTCCCATTCTGTAGGTTGTCTGTTTACTCTGTTGATTGTTTCTTTACTGTGCAGAAAGCCTTTAGTTTAATTAGATCCTATATGTCAATGTGTTTGTTACAATTACTTTTGATATCTTTGCCATGAAATCTTTGCATGTGCCTATGTCTTGAATGGTGTTGCTTAGGTTTTCTTCCAGGGTTTTTATAATTTTGGGTTTTACATTTCAGTCTTTAATTCATTCTGAGTTAATTTTTGTATATGGTGTAGAGAAAGAGTCAAGTTTTAATCTTCTGCATATGGCTAACCTTATCCCAGCACCACTTATTGGATAGGGGATCTTTTCCCATTGCTTGTTTTTGTAAGCCTTGTTGAAGCTCACATAGTTGTAGTTGTGTGGTCTTATTTCTGGGTTCTCTATTCTGTTCCATTGGTCCATGTGTCTTTTTTTTGTACCAGTACCATGCTGTTTTGTTACTGCTTCCTGCAGTATAGTTTGAAGTCAGGTAGCATGATGCCTCCAGATTTGTCCTTTTTTGCTTAGATTGCCTTGGCTATTCAGGCTACTTTTGGTTCCATATGAATTTTAAAATAGTTTTCTCTGGTTCTTTGAAGAATGACAATGGTAATTTAATAGAAATAGCATTGAATCTATCAATTGCTTTGGGTAGTATGGTCATTTTAATATCGATTCTTCCTATTCATGAGCATGGAATGTTTTTCAATGATAAACCAAATCTAACAGCACATCAGAAAGCTTATCCACCACAATCAAGTGAGTTTCATCCCTGGGATGCAAAGTTGGTGCAATCGTATGCAAATCAATATATATGATTCATCACATACACAGAATTAAAGACAAAAAACACTTTATTATCTCAATAGATGCAGAAAAGTCTTCTGATAAAAATCAACATCCCTTTTTGTTAAAATCCTCAATAAACTAGGTATTGAAGAAACATACCTAAAAGTAACAAGGGTCCTATATGACAAATCCACAGCCAACATCATACTGAATGGGCAAAAGCTGGAAGCATTCCCCTTGAAAACTGGCGCAAGTAAAGGACACCCTCTCTCAACATAGTGTTTGAAAGTTCTGGCCAGGGCAATCAGGCAAGAGAAAGAGATAAAGAACATGCAAATAGAAAGAGAGGAAATTAAGCTATCCCTCTTTGTAGATGGCATGACCCTGTATCTAGAAAACCCCATAGTCTCAGCCCAGATACTTCTCAAGCTGATTAACAACTTCAGCAATGTCTCAGGATACAAAACCAATGCGCAAAAATCATTAACTTTTGTACACTGACAACAGTCAAGCCAAGAGCCAAATCAGGAAGGCACTACCATTCACAGTTGCCACACACACACACACACACACACACACACACAAAACAAAACAAAACAAAACAAAAAAACTAGAAATACAGCTAACTAGATAGGTGAATGATCTCTACAAGGAAAACTACAAACCATTGCTTAAAGAAGACAGAGACATATTCTATAAGGACAATCCAAATCAATCAAAATTGGTAAAAATGAGTGAAAGTTTGCACAAAATGAAGTAAAGAAATCAGGGTACACCAGGCATGGTGACTCACACCTGTAATCTGAGCCCTTTGAGAGGCAGAGGTGAGCAGATCGAGTGCAGGAGTTAGTTCAAAATCAGCCTGTGCAATACAGAGAGAACCGCCCCCATCTCTACCAAAACAAACAAACAAACAAACAGCTAGGTGTGGTGGCATGTGCCTGTAGTTCCAGCTACTGGGGAGGCTAAGGTAGGAGGATCTGCGGTATTGGAAGACCTAGCCAGAGATATCAGGCAGGAGAATGAAGTAAAAGCCATCCAAATAGAAAGAGAAGTCAAATTATGTCTGTTTACAGGTGATGATATTGGCTTTTTTCATGTAGTCATGTGCATTTCTTTCCTCTGTATCTCTTCATGACTTAATTGCTGATTTGTTTTTAGCAGTGAATATTTCATTGAATAGATGTACTACAGATTATTTGTCTATTCACTTACTGAAGGACATCTTAGTTTTTTCCAAGTTCTTGAGATTATGAATAAAGCTGCTATAAACATATGTGTGCAGGTTTTTATGTTGGCATGTTTTCAAATTCTTTGGGTAAATACCAAGAAGCAGGATGGGGGGATCATAATGTCACCATACACTTAGTTTTGTAAGAAACCAAAAAAAAAATGATTTCCAAAGTGGCTGTAACATTTTGCATTTCTAGTAGTAATGAATGAATATACTTTTTACATGTTATTTTTTATGTGTGAACTATGTAGATGCATCCTATGAATATATTTAGTAAATGAGTTTTTAAATCATAAATGATATTCTTTAAAATATAAAATACTTTAGAACATTTAAATGTTTGCTTAAAGATGATTGATAACTGGACTAGACAATATAAAAATGTAACTCACTATATTATCAATTATGTTAGAGTTACGGTTTACAGTATACTTATAGAGAAAAGAAATAAACAATATTATATAATACACTATGGTGACTTCTTTTGAGTGTGAGCATGTGTAAATCTGAATTGGAGAGGAATGAAAAGATCACACTAGCATACTGTAGCTGCCCTTCCCCAGGTGTATTTTGTTTTTCCTCCCAGTGAGTTTTGTCTTTTTCTAGTTTTCTTCTATTTTGTGAGACCAACGAACTGCAGCTACACAAAGAGGGCTCCCTAGTTTTCCTCTATTTTAAAAGTTTCTATCTTGACCATTCTTTTATGTGTTCAGGATAAAGTAATTAATATATTCTCTAAATGGATCTTCTCTAATTTTATGTAAAGAATGACACAATCATTTAAAATCTTCCTTATAGAAGATAAAGAAATTAGGTTATTACTTATACTAATTTCTAATTTTTGTGGATTAAATCTGTAAATTGACCTCCAGCTCTGTCTCTCTTTTTCTAATGCTTTTACTGATGAAGTCATTCCTTTCAAATCCAATTTAGGATGCTATTGAAAACATATTGATTTTTTTCTATTTAACTAATTGTTTTTAGTATACACCGCCAGCTCTTTATACATTTAAGTTTCTCATTTTTGAATTTTTCATCTTGGTTTACACCTTTCAGTAAATAAAATAAAGAAATTATAACTTGCTTTAATTTTTCTCCTTTTTTTCCTCTCTGGATTCTTTCAAGATTTTTTTTTAATCTTTGGTTTTCTGAAATCTGGATATGACATGCTTATGTGTATTTTTGTTTTTGTTTTTTTTGTGCTTGGGAATTATTCTGCTTGTGATCTCAGAACTTCTTGGATCTGTAGTTTGATGTCTAACATTAATTTGGGGAAATTTTTCAGACTTTGTTGCTTCAAATATTGTTTCTGTTCTATTCTCTTTCTTTTCCTTTTTCTAAACTATTACACACATTACATCTTTTGTAATCCTGCATTAGATACATCCCAGAGATCTTGGATATTCTCTTCTGTTTCTTTCAGTCCTTTTCTTTCAAACTTTGCTGTTAAGATTTGGAAGTTTTTATTGACATTTTGACGTGTTGAAATTTTGACATATTCTCATGCTCTGGAATTCTTTCTTCAGCCGTACCCAATCTACTAATGAGCCCATTAGAAACATTCTTCATATCTATTATAGTGTTTTTAATCTCTGGCATTTCCATCTCGTTTTCTTAGATTTTTTTATTTCACTGTTTATATAGTCCACTAGTTCTTATGTATTTTTTACTAATTTTTTAAAAAATTAAAGTTCTTATTATATTTGTATAGTTGTTGTTGACTTTTTGTTGTAGTTTTTTTTTTTCTTTTTTTTTAATTCCTGTTTTGATAATTCCAACATTCCTGCTATTTCTGACTCTGGTTCTGACTCTTGTTCAATCATTTCCAACTTATTTTTAAAATTTTGTGTTTGTATGCCTTGCAATTCTATTTAAAAGTGGACGTGATAATACTGTATAAAAACAATTGCAATAGTTAGGTATTTAGTAATGTAGTGGCAAGGTGTAGGGGGAGGGAAAGTGATTAAGTCTTACTCTTTTGGCAAGCCCATGCACCTGAACTGTGAACTTCACCAGTACTTCTCACTCTTCCTCCACCTTAGGTAGAAGAGGATGCTTAGAGTTTGGTATTTCCCTTCCGCCCATATAGAAAATCAGAGGGAGTTACATTTGGATGTTGCACTTCCTCCAGGTCTATTAGGCTCTGATAAGTCCCCCCATAGGTTAGATTCTTGTAAGATAGTTTCTCCTCAGGGAAACTCTTATTAAGGAGAACAAAATATTCTGGAGTATTTCTAAATGGTTGCTTTTCCCCTTGCTGCTACTGGAAGCAGAAGATTTTTCTTTGACATTCACTGTAAGAACCTGTTGGAGCACCTGGAGGTCAAATTTGTAAAAGTGTGAGGACCTCCCAAATGACAGGATCCTTTCGGAATTTTTAATCTCATATATTTGTTTACACTGAGTCTCTAGCAATTTTCCAACTACAGCTGAGATTTTCCTTCCTTAGCACTGATAACCATGAATGTTCCTACTCGTGGTTTCTGATTTGATATGTTGTGATTGTCTGCATCTGACTGTCTCTCCAGTTTAGGTGGCAGCAGTTTGTCCTGTGGCCTCACTTCTTCCATGGATCTAAGATGAGTTGTTAATTTTTTATTTTGTTCTGCTTTTTCTTTATTGGTAAGATGGAGTGGCAACTTCTAAATTCCTTACATGTTGGATTAGAAACTGGGGTCCATTCATTTTTTAACTTTAATTTTTTATCATTTTTGTTTATTTTTATTTATAATTGACCACAATAATTGTACGTATTTATGGAGTACAATGTGGTGTTTAAATACAGGCATACATAACATAATGATCAAACTGGGCTAATTACTATAGTCATCACTTTAATTATTTCTTATTTCTCAGTGGTATCAAAATTTAAAACCTTTTCTAGTTAATTTGAAATATACATATACTACATTGTTACTGGTTGTAGTCAACCCACCATGTAATAGAACACCAAATTTTATGTTTTCTGTGTAACTTTGTACCTGTTGACCAACTGGTCCTATTCTCTTTTCCTGCTGTCCTCCACAGCCTCTGCTAACCAATGATTATACTCTCTACTTCTATAAAATTAAGTTTTTAAGTATCCACATATGAGTGAAATTATGTGGAGTGTTTGCCTTTCTGTGATTGGCTTATTTCACTTAACTTAATGTACTCTAGGGTCATCCATATTGCCACATGATATGGTTTGGCTGTGTCCCCACCCAAATCTCACCTTGAATTGTACTAATCCCCACGGGTCAAGGATGAGGCCAAGCAGAGAAAATTGAATCATGGGGGTCCCCCATACTGTTCTCATGGTAGTGAATATGTCTCACAACATCTGATGGTTTTGTAAATGGGAGCTCCCCTGAACAAGCTATTTTGCTGGCCACCATGTAAAATGTGACTTTCCTCCTCATTCACCTTCCACCATAATTTGAGGCTCCCCAGCCATGTGGAACTGTGAATCAATTAAACCTCTATCCTTTATAAATTACCCATCTTGGGTATGTCTTTATTAGCAGCATGAGAACAGCCTAATATATCACAAATGATAGAATTTAATTCTGCTTTATGGCTGAATAGTATCCTGTTGTGTGTATATATGTAACATTTTCTTTACCCATTAATCTGTGAATGAATATTTAGGTTGATTTCATATCATGGCTGTTGTGAATAAAGCTGCAATAAACATGGGTATCTCTTCGATATACTGTTTTTTCTTTGGAAACATACACAGTAGTGGGATTGCTGGATCATATGGTAGTTCTATTTTTAGGTTTTGAGAAACCTCTATGATGTTTTCTAATGGATGTACTAGTTTGCATTTCTTTCAACAGTGTATAAGAGTTCTCTTTACATTGTATCCTCACTAGCATGCATTATTTTTTGGCTTTCTGATAATGGCCATTCTAAATGTGATGAAATGATATCTCATTGTGTTTTTTTTTTTTTTTTTTTTTTTGCTGACTAATGACATTGAACATTTTTTCATATCTGTTGGCCTTATGCATGTCTCCTTTGGAAATATGTCTATTCAGGCCATTTATGCATTTTTAGCTGGATTATCTGATTTTTGCTATTGAGAAATTTGAATTTTTTATATATGTGAATATTAACCTGTTGTCAGATGCATAATTTTCAAATACTTTCTCCCATCCTGTAGGATGTCACTACACTTTATTTATTTATTTATTTTTCCTGAGCATAAGCTTTTTAATTTAATAAAATCCCATTTGTCTACTTTTGCTTGTGTTGCCTGTGCTTTCAAGGTCTTATTTTAAAATCTTTGCTCAGTTTAATTTTATGAAGCATTTTCTCTATATTTTCTTCTGGTAGTTTCATAATTTTGGGTCTAACATTTAAGTCATTAATACACTTAAAGATAGTTTTGGTATATAGTGAGAGAGAGAGGTATAATTTCATTCTTGTGCATGTGGGTTACAGTTTTCCAAATACTATTTATTGAAGAGACTGTTGTTTTCCCAGTAAATATTATTGGCAATTAGCCAGACGTGGTGACGGGTTACTGTAGTCCCAGCTGCTCTGGAGGCTGAGGCCGGAGAATGGCGTGAACCCTGGAGGTGGAGTTCACAATGAGCCGAGATCTCGCCATTGCACTCCAGCCTGGGTGATAGAGCGCGACTCCATCTCTAAATAAATAAATTAATTAATTAATTAAAGAATATTATTGGCAGCGTCCAAACAATCAGTTGCTTGTAAATTCATGGATTTATTTCTGGGTTCTCTATTCTTTTCCATTGGTCTATGTATCTGTTTTTATGCCATCTCCATGCTATTGTTGTTACTATAGCTTTTTAGTATATTTTGAAGTCAAAGAATGCAATGCCTTTTGCATTTTCATATACATTTTAAGATTTTTTCTCTATTTCTGTGAAAAAAATGTCATGGGTAGTTTGATAAAAATTGCATTTAATCTGTAGATCACTTTGGGTAATATGGACATTTTAACAATATTAGTTCTACAGTATTTCTTTTCATTTATTTGTAGTCTTTTAAATTTCTTTCATCGATGTATTATAGTTTTTATTGTGTAGATCTTTCAGATTTTTGATTAAGTTTATTCATAGTTATTTTAATCTTTTTGTAGCTATTGTAAATGAAATTGATTGCTTGATTTCTTTTGCAGATAGTTCACTATTAGCATATAAAAAGATGCCTGATTTTTATATACTGATTTTGTATCCTGAAACTTTATTAAATTCCTTTATTTGTTCCTCATTTCCAGTAATACTAACCTCCCAAGAAAGCTAAGATCTTGAGAAATTTTATCTTTCACTAATACAGATGTATAAAGAGAAAAAACCTTTCATTTATTGAGGAAGTTTCAACATTTTTACATACACACACACAATGCCTAAAAGTCAAAGCACTTTTATGAAGTCAAATTTGCCAAACATGCATAAAACAGATTAGAACTCTCAAAAAATGTTTACAAATTCACATTTCCAGTATTGGAAAAGATGTAAAGATGAAATACATTATCATAGTGAATTTTGAAGAAGTTATGCTGACAATTTAAAATAGTGAATTAAAAAAAACTCAAAGAAGGGAAAATAACTAAAAAGAAAATAAAACATATGAAATGATGTTTTGCAGGAATAGATTGTGGGCAGTTGCACAGAAATAATCCTTAAGAGCTGATGATTCTTGCAATCATTCACTATGTTTTGAAGTCTTGCAGCATGATAAATAGCTGCTTTTTCTTCTTTTAGCACATAACTCTCCTTGGAGAATATGTCCATATTCATCTTCTACATGGCACTGCTCTTTATTAAATTATTTGATCCAATATACACCAACTTGAGCATTCCCTATTAAATTATCCCATCTTCTGTGCCATGCTTCTATGTTGTTTGGGGTATCTGAAAATTCAGTTCTCATGCACTCATATAAAGCCAGAAACAATACTGGTGATTGAACAGCAGCACCATTGTGTCAGTTAATTCTTATCCTACTTTGGACATAATTATTTCAAATTAGTAACTTCACTGGGTCTTCAGGACAATGTGGCTTTAATTCATCAAAAGCTCATGGAATGTCATGAGCTGAAAGGAATGCCAATGCAGGCAAATGATGTTTTTCAACTGAAGTTTTCATTATAACCATATTTTGTGGCCAATTTATTCTTTTAAATGATCTTCCAAATGCATTGGGTGAATGGAAAAAGCAAATTTTATTGGTGAGAGCTTGAATTTTACGTTAAGAAGCTTTGATTACACTTAATTCCAAATCTGACATTATGGTTTGAGGATTCAAATGAAATCTATTTTCCTCTGCATGAAGACAAAAACGGTGTAATAGTTTTGTCTAACATAATGCAGGTAGCCTGTGATTGTGATTTTCAGAATTTTGGATGTTATGGATTTTGATCTTTAAGAACTTTGATCTTTCAGAGATTCAGCATTAGCATTTTGCCATTTGGGATTGTGTCTTTTGGGATTATGATTCTAATACATTGCTTCTATACTAAGTTTCTTGAGAGTTTTTAATCATGAGGGAATATTATATTTTACAGAACAATTTTTCAACATCTGTTAAAATTATCACATGGTCTTTGATTTTGTTAATGTAACACATTATGTTTATCGATCTACTTATGTTGAACTATCCTTGCATCCCTGTAATGAATCTCACTAGATCACTGTGAATAATCTTTTTAATGTTTTGTTGAATTAAGTTTGCTAGTATTTTGTTGAGTTTTGCACCAATGTTCATTAGAGATATAGGCCTATAATTCTTTTGTTGTTTGTTCTTCTCTGATCTTGGTATGGAAGCATGCTGGCCATGTAGAATGAGTTTTAAAGTATCCCTTCTTTTCAATTTTTTGAAATAGTTTGAGTAGAATTGGTACTCACTCTTCTTTAAATGTTGGGTAGAATTCACCAGTAAGGGCATCAGTTCCTGGGCTTTCCTTGATAGGAGGCATTTTATTACTGTTCAATCTTGTTATTCATTCTTGGTTTGTTCAGGTTGTGTATTCCTCTATATTTCAATCTTGATAAGTTGTATGGGTCCAGGAATTTATCATTTTCTTTTGTTTTCAAATTAATGAACTATGGTTGTTCACGACTATCTCTTATGATCTATTGTATTTCTGTGGTATCAGTTGTAATATCTCCATTTTTATTTCTGATTTTATTTATTTGAGTTTTCTTTCTTTCTTCTTAGTCTACCTAATGTTTTGTTGATTCTGTTTGTTTTTTAAAAAACATCTCTTTGTTTCATTGATTTTTTGTATCCTTTTTGAACTCTCTACTTAGTTTATTTCTGCTCTGACATTTATAATTTCTTTTTATATACTTAATTTAGGTTTAGATAGTTCTGGTTATTCTAGTTTCTTGAGGTATAATTTTACATTGTTTATTTGAAATCTAAGTGTTTGATGTGAGAATTTATTGCTATAAATTTCCTTCTTAGGATTGCATTTGCTGTATCCCATGGGTTTTGGTGTGACATGTTTTCCTTTTCATTGGTTTCTAGCAATTTTTAGATTCCTTATTAATTTATTTTTAATTTCCCTTGTTTATTCATTAACCTATTGTTTGATATTAAAATGCTATTTAATTTCTATGTATTTGAACAGTTTCCAAATTTTCTCCTGTTATTGATTTCTAGTTTTATTACATTGTGATCAGAAAAAAAGACTTGATATCATTTCAATTTTTAAAAACTTAAGATTTGTTTTGTGGCCTACATATATTCCATCCTGAAGAATATTCCATGTGCTGTTGACAAAAGAATGTTTGTTCTGCATCTGTTCACTGGAAGATTTTCTAACTGTCTTTTAGGTCCACTTGGTGTAGAGGGTGATTTAACTTTTATGTTTGATGATTTATTGTCTGTATGATCTGCCCGTTGCTGAAAGGTGTTAACGTTCTCTAGCACTATTGTGTTGCACTCAATTTCACCCTTGTGGCTGTTAATATTTGCATTGTATACATACATTCTCCTGTGTTAGGTGCATATATGTTCACAATTGTTATAACCTTCTGCTCTTTTGAGCCATTTTCATTATATAACAACTTTGTCTTTAAGATCATTTTTGACATAAAGTCTATTTTATATGATATAGCTATAGTTACTATTGCTTGTATTTGGTTTATGTTTGCATGGAATATTTACTCCCATCTCTTCACTTTTAGTTAATGCATGCCTTTATAAGTATTTGTTAGGTATGGTATTATTAGGAATTAGGTAATATTAGGCATTTAATTTAGGCAGTATAGAGGTGGACCTTGCATTTTTATTCAGTCAGCCACTCTATGTCCTTTAATTTGAAAATTTGTATTGAAGGTTATTATCCATAGGTAAGGAGTTATTATTGCCATGCTCTTACTTTATTTCTGGGTGCTTCATAACAGCTCTCTTTCTTCCTTAATATATCCCTTTTCAGTTAAGTGATTTTTCTCTAATAGTGTATTTTAATTACTTGCTTTTGATTTTTAGGGTATCTATTATAGGTTTTTGATTTGTGGTTACCATAATGCTCTAAAAAATCTTATAGGCATAACGTGTAATTTTAAACTGATGACAACTTTACTTAGATTGCAAAGAAAAGAATGTAAACAAACAAACCAAAACCTAAACAACTCTATATTTAAACACCAAATTCTCCTACATTTGTACTTCTGAATGTTTCAATTTACATCTTTTTATCTGTCTCTTATCAAATTGTTTTTTGTTATTATTTTAATTGTTTTATCTTTCATTCTTCATACTAAAGATATGATTAGTTTACACATCATAATTACAGTATTAAAGTATTCTAAATGCATCTGTATACTTACTTTTGTCTGCTTTTTATAACTTCATATGTTGTCTTATTACAAATTGGTGTCTTATTGCTTCATATTGAAGAACTCCATTTAGCATTTCTTGTAAGATAGTTCTGGTGGTGATGAATTACCTGAGGTTTTATTTGGAAAATCTCTCTCTTTTTCACTTTTGAAGGATATCTTTCCTGTGTACAATATTCTCAGTTGGAAGTTGTATTTTGTTGTTGTTGCCATTCTTTCAGCACTTTGAATATGCTACTCAACTCTTCTGGCCTGTAAAGTTTCCACTGAGAGGTCTGTTGTTAGAGATACTGAAGCCCCATTATGTGCTCTGGGGCTTCTTTTTTCCTGGTTCTTTTAAACCTTTCTCCCTTTGTCCTTGACCTTCCAGAGTTTGATTATTATATGCCTTGGAGTAGTCTTATTTGCATGGCATTTGCTTGGTGATTTTTTACCTTCCTCTGCCTGGATGTTTATGTCTTTCTCTAGGTTGTGAACACTTTCTGTTATTATTACTTTGATTTAGCTTTTTAGCCATTTTTCTTATTCTATTCTTTCTTTAAGACCAATGACCCTTACATTTTCTCTTTTTGTACTACCCCATATATCTCATTGGTGTCGGCATATATTGTTCCTATTTGTTTATTTATTTATTTATTTTTACTTTTTCTCTCCTGTTTATTTCCAAATAGCCTATCTTTGAATGCATGGGTTCTTTCCTTTGTTTTATCAATTTTGCTGTTTTATCAAAATTGCATTAGAGCAATTTTGCTCTAAGGCAACTTTCACTTTCTGTGTTGTATTTTTCCACTTCAGGATTTCTGTTTGATTTTGTAAAATTATTTCAATCTCTTTGTTAAATTTCTCTGATAAATTTCTGAAGTGATTCTTTGTGATATTCTTAGAGTTTATTCACTTTTCTCAAACAGAAATTTTGAATTCACTCTCTGAGATATCACATACATCCATCTTTCCAGGGTTGGTAACTGGTACCTAATTTTGTCTATTTGGTGAAGTCTTATTGCCCTAAATATTCTTGATGCTCCTGGATGTTCACCAGTGTCAGAGAATTAAAGATTTGGGTATTTATTCCAGACTTAACAGTCAAGGCTTGATTGCACCTGTCCTTCTTCAGAGGGTCTTCTAGGAATTTAAAGTAGAATGACTTGAATTCCCTAAGCCTGTGGTCACAGAAAAAATATTGGAACAAGAGGGCACCTTATATCCAGTTGCATTGCAACTCTTAAAGACTACTGTGTTGTCAGCCCTAATGAATTTAGAAAAGATCAAAATGTTTCCTGAGATTTAATAAGCAGAAGTCTCTCTTCGCTGCACTTCCTTGAGTTGGAGGAAGTGTGACACACGTAATTTCATGGCTACCACAGCTGGCAGCATGCTGGACTATATCCTAAACCCATGACCTCCCAGACCAGTGTAGAAAAGGAGCTAGCCTAAGGCCTGTGGCTACTGCTGACTGACTGCCACAGCTATTTAAACACTGCCTGAAGCAGTTTAGTCAGCTAGTGACAATCCTGGCCAAGATTTGGGTCCCTTATATCAGGGCACTGGATTTCCCCTGGCCTAGGTTGGGTCTAGAAGTCCCATCCAGGGCTACCTGTCTGTAATTAGGTTATTACAGACTTTTTTTTTGCTGTGTTTTCTGATGAGGCTGGTACTTGGTTCTAAGGCAAAATCTGCTGATCTTTCCCCTCTCCTTCCCCCAGGCACAAGAAGTCTCTCTTGGTGCTGCATTATATGGAGTTGGGGAAAGGGTGATGAGGACATTTCCATGCTCACCACAGTTGATGTGATGCTTAGTTGTATTCCAAGCCCACAGCCTTCTGGATCAGCACAGTGCCAGGACTTTCTTGAGAACTGCAATTACTACAACCTTCTTGCCAGTGAAATTTATTAAAAGCCTGAAACCATTTTAGTCACCATTTGGTGAAGCAGGTGGAGACAGGATTTTCTTCCAATGGGGCTGTAGATTCCCTTCTGGCATAGAATGGGCCCAAATTCTTACTTCATGGATAACGGCCCAGCATCAACAGCTATGAGTTTCTTCCAAGTGCTGTGTTGTAATGTGGTGTAGCTGGTACTACGTTCTAATATAAAGTCTTACCTACATGTCTCTCTTTACCCCTTACACACATAGATTCTCTTTTTGCACTGTGCTGCCTGGGTTGTGGGACAGGAGCTATAGACAATAAGGCTTTATCCTTCCTACTCCCTTCAATGCCTCTTTCCTTGATACTATTATAAAACCAGGTACTCTGATCTACCATCAATTTCTTTAGCTCTTGTAAAAGTGTTGTCTTGTATGGAAACACTTCAATTTGACGTTTCTATCAGGGCAGAATCTCAGGAGTGTTGTATTCTGCCATCTTGCTTTGTCTCTCCTCTTACAACCCCATTTTGTTTTTAGATTTATTTTTTTATTTGGACTTTTTTCCTTAGTAAGAAAAATTAAGAATAAAATTTTTATTTTAAAAAAATGCACATGAAATAAATAGAGGAGAACATTTAGAGATAAGTGATTTCCCCATTTGTAAACTTTCTCAATATTAAAATGAATGAAATTTTTCAAATATTGTTTTTAGATTTTCTGTCAATTTTTAAATGTTCATGGTGATTGTTTTTTCAAAGATGGGTGATTAGGAGCTTTTAGCATGCCTCAGTCACTTGAAAATAGCAAGATAGTGCATAAAGATCAATTCTGTGACCTTTAATTTAAAAAGGAAAATGGGAATCCACTGGAATCATGAAGCACTCCCCAGAACCTGTGGAGGAAAATCCTCACAAATGGCTCCTGTGATGGTGTCTAGCCAATAAAAGTGAGTAAAGATGCAGTATATGAAAGTGGCAGAGAGTCTCCCTCTGTGACTCACCTTTACATTGGGCATTTCAACAACTCATTGAGGGAGACAACTTTCATTCTCTCAAGTCTTGGAGCTGACTTGGAAAGAGACTCAGAGACGCTGTGAGGGAAAAGCACCAGGAAAAGCTGCAGGCAATTTCCCAGACCCAGGACTGGGAGCAGGATGTTATTTCCAATCTTGACAAAAACAAAGTCAACCATTCTTTGGCAACCCAGAAGTGTGGCCACATAGGCCTTTTAGTCTTGGGCCAGAGATTGGAGAACCTGCTCTGAAGCTGAGTAAGGGCCTTCAAATCCAAAACTGTGGAAAGCACCTCAACAGTAGAAAATGAAATTGTGCTCTCCCCTGTTGCAAATCTGGATTGGTAGGAGAACTGCTACAACTGCAGTTTCACCTTGGTGGTGAGACATCCAGCCAGGGCCAGCTTGATGACTTGGAACCAGTCTGCTAGTGCAATTGCTGAGTTCCTTAGCCTGCTCCTCTGAGATCATGATGCTGTGGGGTCCTCTCTGCTCCATGTGCAGGTAGATCTGTAGACATTCAGAGCACCCACTCAACTGAGTCACAACCTGACTTCCCCCAACCCTTCCTGTGTGGAAATCCTGGTGCAGGGAGGCCCTCTCTACTCTATGTCCAGGGATATCTCCAGGCGTTGAGAGCACCCATTTGCCATGTTCAGCAGCCTGAGTCAACTCAGTTTTCCAGGGCATAGATTATGGTGCAACAGGGCCCTCTCCGATACATGTCCAGGCAGATCTCAAGGTATTCAGACAATTTGCTTGCCTGGTTCAGCAGCCTGAGTTGTCTTACTCCTCCTTTGTGGATATCTTGGCCCTCTCTGCTCCATACCCAGACTAATTGCCAGGCATCCCTGGTAATTTCAAGTACCCACTCTCCTGAGTTAGGAGTTAAGACCACTCCCATACTCTTGCAGGAGTTAAGACCACTCCCACACCTTTGGATGCTTGCTGGCTGCTGAGTGGATTCTTCCTTAGCACTAGTGCTTGTGACTGCCATAAAGCAACCTATAGGCAGACCTCCCCACTCCAGCTCCATGCATCTTGGCTCCTTCCTGCCCAGGGCTGAGCCGGGAGCTCTGATCACTGTGCCCTCTATGAATCAGCCTATTGCCTGAGGCAAAATAGAGCTTCTCCCAGTGAACAAAGATCAGGTATGCACCAGGTCATGTTGGTCACAGTCATATATATAAGTGATAGCTACTGTCTTCTAGGTGTAACTGCACAGCCCAGTATAAAACATGCTGACAGAAATGCATAGCGCTGTAGAAGTTAAGCCAAAAGACTCTACCCAGCATTCTCTATAGCACACCCCTTGGGGATAGGGGAAAGGGAAAGAGAAAGGAAATAACACAGTAATATTGTGGATTCAGAAATAAAAAGAAATTTGATGTGCCAGCATCTCCAGATAAAAAGGAACAAGAATTCTGGCAGCATAAAAATCTGAATGCAATGACACCAACAAAGGATCACACTAGCTATCTAGTAATGGTCCTAAACAAAACGGAAATTCAGAAATGACAGATAAAGAATTCAAAGCATGGATTGCAAGGAAGATAAACAAGATTCAAGATGAGATTGTCAATCAATACAAAGAAACTTCTAAAGCAATCCAAGAAATAAAGGACGAGAGAAATATCCTAATATGAAATCAGTCAGAGCTTCTGAAAGTATAAGATTCACTTAAAATATTTCAAAATATAATTGAAGCAGTATCTATAGATTTATCAAAGGAGAAGATTTTCAGAACTTGAAGGCCAGTCTTGTGAACAAACCCAGTCAGATAAAAAAGGAATTTGAAAAAATAAACAGTCTTTGAAAAAATATGGTATTATGTAAAGCAACCAAACCTATGAATTATTGACATTCCTAAGGAAGAAGAAGGAAAACTAAACAACAGAGAAAATATATTTGAGGAATGATTCAAGAAAAATGTCCTAATTATGCTAGAGATGTTGACATCCAGGTATCCAAAAATCCAGAAAACATATGTGAGATGCTATAAAAATATTACACTAACATGACATGTATTTACCAGACTGTTCAAGGTCAGTGTTAAACTAGAAATTTTAAAGGCAGGCAGGAAAAAAGGCTAGATCACATACAAAGGGAACCTTCATCAGGCTAACAGTGGACTTGTCAGCAGAAATTTCATAAGCCACAAGTCATTGGGGGGCTATTTTCAGCATTCTTAAAGAGAAGAAATTTTAACAAAGAAATTCCAAACAAAAATCTAAACCAAGTATAGTTTTTTCCTGCCAAACTAAGCTTCATAAGTGAAGGAGAAATGAAATATTTTCCAGACAAGTCAACACTAAGGGAATTTGTTACCACTAGAACAGCTTTACAAGAGATCCTTAAAGGAGTTGTAAACAGAAAAACTAAATAACAATACCTGCTGCCAAAACAGCCCACACTTAAGTCCATAGCTCACAGACTCTAAAAAGGAACCACACAATAGAAACTACAAAGTAACCATTAACAACTTCACAATAGGATCAAAACCTCACATATCAATATTAACTTTGAATGTAAATGGTCTAAATGTTCCACTTAAAAGACACAGAGTGGCAAGTTGGAACAAGACCCATCTGTCTTCTGACTTCAAGAAACCCATCTCATGAGTAATGAAGCATATAGACTCAAATAAATGGTGGTATAAAGATCTACCAAGAAACAAAAAACAAAAAAGAGCAGGAGTAGTTATTCTTATATCAGATAAAATAGACTTTAAACCAACCACAGTGAAAAAGGACAAAGAAGGGCATTACATAATGATAAAGGGTTCAACTAAAACAAGAAGACTTAAATATCCTAAATATATACATGCTCTACACTGGAGTGCCCAGGTGCATAAAACAAATACTTGTAGACCTAGTAAAAGACTCAGACTGCCACATAATAGTGGCCGGGAACTTCAAAACCCCACTGGTGGTGTTAGACAGACTATAGAGGCAGAAAACTAACAAAAGAATTCTGGACTTAAATTCAACAGTTTAACAACTGGAACTAGTAGACATCTACAGAATACTCATCAACCACATAATGTATATTCTTTGCATCTGCACAAGGAAAATACTCCAAGACCAACCATATACTCAGCCATAAAGCAAATCTCAATTACTTAAAATAAAATTAGAAATCATACCAACTATAATCTCACACCACAGTGGAATAAAAATAAAGATCAGTTCTAAGAATAGCTCTCAAAACTGCATGATTACATGAAAATTAAACAACTGGCTCCTAATTTATTTTTAATTAAACACAAAAATTAAGGCAGAAATTAAGAAATTCTTTGAAATAAATAGGAACAGAGACACAACACACCAAAATCTCTAGGGTACAGCAAAAGCAGTGTTAAAGGAGTTTATAGCACTAAATGCCTACCTAAACAAGTTAAAAAGGTCTCAAATTAATGATCTAGATTACATCCAGAGGAAATAGAAAAAGAAGAGCAGAGTATCCCCAAAGCTAGCAGAAAAAAATAAAGAAAATGAGAGCATAACTCAATGAAGTTGAGTTCAAAAATCCACACAATGAATCAATAAAACCAAAAGTTGGCTCTCTGAATAATATACAAGATTAATAAACCATTAACTAAATTAACAAGAAAAAAACGACAAAAGATTTAAATAAGCATAATCAGAAATGGCAAAGTTGACATTACCACTGATTCCACAGAATACAGAAGATCCTCAGAAACTAGTATGAATGCCTCTATGCACATAAAATAGAAAATCTAGAGGAAATGGATACATTCTCGGAAACATACAACCTCCAATGATTGAATCAGACAGAAATAGAAGCACTGAATAGACAAATATTAAGTTCCAAAATTGAATTCATAATAAAAACCCTACTAACCAATAAAAGCCCTGGACAAGAGAAATTCACCAGAAAATTCTGCCAGAAGTACAAGGAAGAGATAGTAACAATGCTACTGAAACTATTCACAAAAAGTTTAGAGGAGGACTCCTCCTAACTCATTCTACAAAGCCAGCTTCACCCTGATACCAAAACTTGGCAAGACACAACAACAACAACAAAAAAAGGAAACTACAGGATAATATTCCTGATAAACATGGACACAAAAATCCTCAAGAAAATACTAGCAAACCTAATTCAACAGCCCATCAAAAAGATAATTCACCATGATCAAGTAGACTTTTTTCTTGGGATGCAAGTTTGGTTCAATATATGCAACTAAACAAATGTTATTAGTACATAAATGTTAAAAACCATATGATCATCTTAACATGTAAAGAAATAGCTTTGATAAAATATAACATAGCTTCATGATAAAAGCCCTCAAGAAATGAGGGATCAAAGAAACATATCTCAAAATTATAAGAGACAACTATGACAAACTAACAGCCAACATTACACTGAAAGGTCAAAAACTGGGAGCAATCTTCTTGTGAACTGAAACAAGACAAGGACTGCTGACGCTCACCACTCCTATTCAGCATAGTACTGAAATAGATAGCCAAAGTAATCAGGAAAGAAAACAAAATAAACAGCATACAAATAGGAAAAGAAGTCAAACAATCTATCCTCTACAAACAATATGATTTGATACCTAGAAAACCCCAGAGATTCCACCAAAAGGCTCTTGAAGATAATGAATTACTTCAGTAAAGTTTCAGGTTCCAAAATCAATGTTCAAAAATCAGTAGTATTTCTATACAACAATAACATTCAAGCTCAGAACCAAATCAAGAATGCAATCCCATTTAGAACAGCTACAAAAAGATAAAATACCCAGGAGGTGAAAAATGTCTACAAGGAGAAATATGAAACAGTACTAAAATAAATCATAGATGACACAAATAAATGGAAAAATATTCCATGCTCATGGATTGGAAGAATCAGTATCATTTTCATGGTCATACTGATAAAAACAATCTGCAGATGTAACTGTATTTCTATCAAAATACCAAAGCCATTCTTTACAAAACTTGAAAAAAAAAAAAAAAAAACTATTTGAAAACTCATATGGAATCAAAAAAGAGTGCATCTAGCTAAAGCAAGAAGTGAAAACTCGGAGGCATCACAATACTTGACTTCAAACTGTATTATAAGGCTACAGTAACCAAAACAGCATGATATTGCTACAAAAACAGACACATAGATAAGTGGAACAAAGAACAGAAATAAAGTTGCACACTTACTGTCATCTTATTTTTGACAGATTTGACAAAAATAAGCAACAAGGAGAGGACTCCCTCTTTAATAAATGGTTCTACAATAGCTAGCTATTCAGGAGAATGAAACTGGACCCTTGATTTTCACAATATACAGAAATTAACTGAAGATGGATTAAAGACTGAAATGTAAAATTTATAACTATAAAATCCCTGGAAGATAACCTAGGAAATACCATTCTAGACATCAGCATTGGAAAATAATTTGACTAAGTTCTCAAAAGCAAATGTAATTTAAAAAAATTGACATGTGGGACCTAATTAAAAAGTCTCTGTGCAGCAACAGAAGCTATCAACAGAGTAAACAGATAACCTATAGAATGGGAGAAAATATTCACAAACTATTCATCCAACAAAGATCTAACACTCAGAATCTATAAAGATCTTAAACACCTTAACAAACAAAAACCCAAATAATCATATTTTTAAAAGTGAGAAAAAGACATGAACAGGTATTTCTCAAAAGAAGGCATACAAGTAGCCAACAAACATAGGACAAAATGCTCAACATCACCAATCATTGCAGAAATGCAAATCAAAACCACAATTAAATACTATCTTGTACAAGCTCTGATGGCTACTAATAAAAAACTGAAAAAACAATAGAGGCTGGCAAACCATTGGAGAAAGAGGAATGCTTATACACTGTTGGTGGGAATGTAAATTAGTTCAGCCACTGTAGAAAGCAGTTTAAAGATTTCTCAAACAACTTAAAACTGACACAACAAACCCATTACTGGGTATATAGCTGAAAGAAAACAACTGTTTTTATCAAAAAGACTCATGCATTTGCCTGTTTATTGCAGCACTATTGACAATAACAAAGTCATGGAATCAATCTAGGTGCCCATCAATGCTGTATAGGACCAAGAAAATGTGGTATGTATATACCGCATAATTTGACACAGCAATAAAGAAAAAGAGATCATGTTATTTGCAGCAAGATGATAGCAGCTGGAGGCCATTATGTTAAGTGAATTAATACAGGCACAGAAAACCAAATACTGCATGTTCTTACTTATAAGTGGGAGCTGAAGCCTGAGTACTTGCAAATATAAAAATGGCAGCAATAGAAACTGGGGACTATTAGAGAGGGGAGGGGAAGAGAGGGACAAGTACTGAAAACCTAACTATTGGGTACTATGCTAAGAACTTGGGGGATGAGATCATTTGTACCTCAAGCCTCAGTTTTACACAAAATATGAAGGTAACAAATCTGCACTTGTGCTCCTTGAGTCCAACATAAAAGTTGAGAAAAATGTACAGTGATCGAGATTTGTTATATGAGTGGTAGCTAAATGTATAAAACTTGCAATATCACATGAAAATATATTAATGATTTGTAGTATTGCTACGGCTTTAAAACCTTGAAATATAAAATTTGAAAAATTTCTTTTTTGATATGATTCTCTCAATAAAGAATAAAATGTTTTGTTTATATATATGTGTATGTTAATTATGTATATTGCTGATAGAAAATTGCCTCCATATTGACTGAACTTGTATGAGAACCAAATCTTGTACTTAAGATTTAATATGTCTGTTACGCAGAACAAATTTCTGTAGACTGACTTGTGACTATGTACATTTCAAATATTATTTCTTCACCACTGCCAACACGCTTTTGGTAGCAGATCCCACATGACATATTCATGCTGACATATGGCTTCTTTCATTGCATATTTGGTCCATGACACAAGTGAGTAGAAAAGTATTTCTATACTGGGACAATTATTAGTAATTAACTAGTAAAAGTGAATACAAACCATATACATATATCCCACTAAACCAGAACAAAATATACCCTCAAATAAAATCACCTAGATTTCAAAATTGCCATTCCTATGGCCAGCTAAATTCCCTTGACAGGACAAAATGTGTAATGAAGAAAAATTTGCATGTAAGGGGTCTGAAGCTTAAACTTTATTAGCTTTGTTGTGAATCAGCTTCTCAGCAGGACATACTTTAATAACCCTCGATGGGCCTATATTCTCAAGAAAGGCTTCTATGAAGGTTGACCTCCAGGAACCCGATAACTCATATGTTTTTTCTGTCAAATATAAAAGACATTAACAAACTTCTGTAGCAAGGATGGTCTGAACTAGAAATGTAAAGAATAAGCTTTCCTAGGAGATAAAAAGTAGAAATCCTGGGAGATACAGAAAAGTGTGTATTTTCTTTCTTTCAAGTATTTTCTATAGAATAAGAGAGAGATAAATGTATTAATAAATTATTACATCGAATTGTCATTAACATTTTATAGATTAAAAACAGTTTGAAGTTCAGATATTTTGAACTGATTTATGTAAAATTTCACAATTACTGTGTGTCAGAACATGAACTAGAACTCAGTTTTTTGCCATGAAACTCAGTGATTTTGTTTACTACACTTCACTACCAGTCTCTCTATTTTTAAAAAGCCACACCTTCATGTACTACAGATGTATACTGGGGTTTCCTCATAATATAAAGATACATGTTTGAACCTGAAAACACACCTGATTCCTATTCCTAATCAGAAATACATCCCACTATTTATACTGAGCTTAATTATATGAAATTGCAATGCTAGTGGAACAAAAATAGTCAAGTGTTGGCATTTTCACATCATTCAACTAATGTGCACCATATGAAGGTTTTTGAATTGTGTGTCATATTCTGCTTTTTCTTCTTTACTCAGGCGTCCTACCTCTTCACTCTACCCAGAAACACTTCTCAACGTTTCCATCCTTTAAGTGAACAAATTGTTGTACTGTAGTATATATCTAAAAATGATTAAATGTAGGTAATTTTACATTGTTCATTCTAACATTTCAGATGTTTGGAATAGTGTGGCATGCTCTCCCATTCATTATAAATTCAAGGCTTTAGAATTTAGGCTTTAGAATATTCGTAACTCATGAGTGAAGTAAGATCCTAAGCAGCACCTTAAAAAATATTAAATTAACATTAGTTAACCTCAATTGGGGAAAAAAAAGAAAACAAGTACAGAACTATGCTTAAATTATATTTTGCTCATTTGAAAATGTTCTACTTGCAGCAATATTAATAATTTATCTGTCTTTAATCATTTTCTATGACTACCTAGCCAATAATTTAATTTTAGTATATTCAAATTGGTCAGAATGCTTATTTCTAAGAAACAATCCTCAGTAAATTATTAGATCTATTGTATAAAACTTAAAACATTTGTTTTGAATACATTATAATTTATGTATCAAACTAATAAACCTATCATAATTACATTTTCTTTCATGAAAGCAAAAACCTACCATATATGTAGGTAGACTGGTATGCAACTGCTTTTTGACTCTAAAAATGATAGTTTCATGTAGTGTAAACTAATATGAATTTTAAAATTTAATCATCCAAATATACTTATTTTGGAAGATTGGATACACACATTTTAATATCCTATGAGTGTTTAATTTTATAAGCATAAGAGAAAAATGTATGTAGTGTTCAGAGATACAGAATACTTCATCAAGATAAAATGGCCAAGTTTTCTTTGCCTTATTATTTTACTTTACTTATTATTCACTTATTATTTTATCTTTGCTATCATTACTATGAAGAATGAACAACAAAGGGTTAAAGTTTCCGCAAATAGCGTCTGCCATATGTCACTGAGCAATGGGTATGTATTCTGAGAAATGTGTTTTTAAGTGATTTTGTGTTGTGTATATCATAGAGTATACTTACACAAACTAAAATGACACAGACTATTATACACCTAGGTTATATGAAGTAGCCTACTGCTTCAAAGCTACAAATGTGGACTGATTACCTTAGCCAAATGTAACACAAAGATAGTATTTGTTTATCTTAACATATATAAATAAAGAATAAAATATGGTAAACATATGGTATAAAAGATATTAAAAATTAGTACTCCTAAAATAAAGGGCGCTTGCTATGTATGGAGCTTGCAGGGCTGGAAGGTTCTCTGGGTGAGTCAGTGCATGAATGGTGAGTGAATGTGAAGGCCCAGGACATTACTGCACACTATTGTAGATTTTATAAGCACTGTACACTTAAGCTACACTAAATTTGTTAAAAATTTTGATTTAGTAATAAATTAACCTCAGCTTATGTAATGTTTTACATTATAAACTTTTTAATTTTTAAAACTATTTTACTCTTTTGGATTAAGGCTTTACTTAAAACACCAACACATTGTATAGTTATACAAAATATTTTCTTTCTTAAATTTTTTCTATTTGTAATTATTTTTTTTTTTTACTTTATAAACTTTTTTGTTATAAATTAACACACAAACACGCACCTTAGCCTAGGCCTATGCAGGGTCAGGATAATTATTATAACTGTTATTCATCTCTAAATCTTGTCCACTGGAATGTCACTAGGGCATTATCATGTATAGAACTGTCACCTCCTAGTGATGACAGTTTCTTCTTCAGGAATATCTCACGAAAGCCTTTCCTTGCCTACAGTTAACTTTTAAAAAATAAGTACAATTAGGATGCCCTAAAATAATGTTAAAAACTATAGTATAATAAATATATAAATGGTAACAGTCATTTATTTTCATTATCAAGTATTATGTAGTGTGCATAATTGTGTGTGGCATACTTTTACAGCTATGATGTCACTAGGTAATAGGAATTTTTCAACTCCATTATAACGTTATGGGACCACTGTCATATATGAAGTCCATTATGACCTGTGCATATGACTTTAGCTCACTATATTGGTATGCAGAATAGCTAAATATGTAAGCAATGTTCTCTTCCTGCACAACACATTTGTAAAACGCTCAATTGAAATACAAGGTTTAATTTAAATCACACATATATTAACTAACATGATATATATACAACATCAAACTAAAACTTTAGCTAGTGTTGCTAGCTGGTTTATTAACCTGGCAAACCCTGCTTATAAAGAAGGTATCAGTGAACTGTTGGGGCTGTTCCTTCTAAGGGTCACGTTTTTATGGGTAACGTTTCAAATAACATAAATAAATAACATGATAACTAAAGGGTGCCTGTCTGTTGTAGAAAACTGATATACAGATTGTCACAAAGAAGAAAACCACCTATAGTCACATCCAACAAAGAAAAACATAGCTAACTTTAAGTAGATTTATTTCTAACTTATTTATTGCACTGTTTCTTCTGCCACTGATGCTTTTGAATTCCAACTGCACGTCTCATCCAGAGTCCTCCTTGGCTCTACCTTTCAAACCTATTGGCAGTCCTGCAGGTCTTGGGAATTGCACAACTATTTTCTCACCAACTTAGGTTTTTCAGAATATAATAGGTTATGTTGACCATTTTAAGTTTTATTGAAGAATAGGTGATGATTTCATTTTTAGCATCTTTATGTTATTTCTTGCTGCCAATATTTTTTCTACTCATCTTTGAAAATCCTCTTCCATCAGTGTCCAACCTATCCCTCCTTTGTAATACTTCAAGCCTCATGTTTCTGAGCTGTGGTTAAACCCTCAGCTCTTTTTCATGACTACTGTTGCACATGCAATCTTTAAAGTACATTATGTTTGTTTGTTTTTCCTTTTCACTATTTGAATATACTTTTTGGGGGATAAAATTCTTACTTTGACAAAGGAATTCTGTATGTTCTTTAAAATGTTTATTCTCCACCTTTGATAACTTTCCTTTTGATATAATTATGAGTTGTTTAAACCAATCACCCTACAGAAGCATTCTGAGGACCCTTAAAAACAGCGTAAACTACCATGTTAGAAAACATAGTGAAGAAAATCTGCAATGGAAAAAAAAATACCTTAGAAAGCATTGTGTAAATAATCCAGAGTTAAAGGAAATCGAAATAAAAGGGAAAGATGGTTTTTCATATATCTTGTCTTGCTTTTAAAAGTATTTCCCACTGAGTACAAAATGGGAAGTAATATCTTTATTAAACATTTTGAATCAGTAACCTTTAGTCTAAGTGTGTGCAAGAAAATAATTTTCCACAGTAAAATTTCATTTTCTACAGGAAGTGGTATGTATCTGCATATTTGTAGTATTAAGGTAAACAGGCAATTTATAAAATGCATTTGGAGATGCTAGAGCCAAGAATCAGAGAACTTCCAGCAGTTTATCTGATTCTGTTAATCAAACTCCCCAGCTTTAAGGGGCTAATGCAGTATTACCACATACTCCATAAGAGCAGCACTTCCAAGGATCAAGATGATATAATGATTACAGACACAAGAGAAAGATTTCAATTAAGTGTAGCATAACCGTGTGCTACATACTAAAGGTGCACAGCATCACGCTAATTAAAGTGCAATAAGCCAGCAAAAGTCATCAAACATTATACTACCAGGGGCTGATGAACCATAGCAATTGTTTTGTTTTTAAAATCAAAGTGCCGATATGATACTGACCAGTAACTTACGAATAAATATGGGACTTTAAGGAATGCAATCTTATGAAAATTTTAATCTTAAAGCAGTTATTTAATCGATGTCTAAGAAGCAGAATTGTGAATCATTAAATATGCCCCCAGTTGTGTAGTGTATGTGTACATTTGTGTACACATATGTAACATACACACACAATTTTGTTCTATTAAAATTCATGCTTAACATTACTGAACAAATATCTTCATTGAACAGCTAATGTGAGAAAAGCAGTGAGTTAACTAAATTACTGTACATTCTTATTCATATCAGTGAAATAGTCTCCTTGAAATTAAAGCATGTTTATGCACTAACATTTTTTCTTTGTGCATAAAACTACATTGTCTCTGAAGGAAATGTGGTATTATATCAGTGATTGTTAGGCTGAAAGCAATAGGCAAGTCAAATAATTATGCATAATAATAAGAAATTGTAGAAGTCAATTACATGTCAATTTAATATATAGGCGTATACTTTTCTCTAAAATTAAAAACAAATTTTTCACCAGAAGTCATAATCACTGAATAGACATAAACAACTGAAGGAAACTATTTTATAATAATCAAAAGCATTTTAACTTTAGGGTGATGTAATTTGAGTTTGTAGTCTGTGGTTTTAGAGCACCATGCACATCAAAACATGTAAGACAGGTCCAAAATATTTTGAAGAAATACAAAGAGTATAATTACAAATATCATGATGGGTGCTCAAAGGAATTGTTTGGAAGATCCTGAAAAAACAAGACATTAATGAGAATGTTGTGATAAAACTGTAGACTGAGCTACAATTCTCAGTTGTATAATGTGAATTACAACATATAATTATAGCATTTACAATCCAAGTTATGAAATCAGCTAGTATTTATGGCCAATGTCCACACATGCTGTTGTTAGTACCTGGCGAATATACACAGCAATCACTGCACTATAATGAAACTCCAGTTTTCATCTTTTGTCTTTGAAATTTTACATTTGAGTTAATGCTTCCACAAAATGTTTAAATAGACAAATCTCAACAATATTTTTAAGTAAAAAAAAAAAAAAATGTGATTTTTTTGTGGGAGACTAGAACATGCCACCCCAAAATATGAATTGTTGATCTGAAGACAATTAAGAAAAAGCAGATGCAGAATATCTGTGTGTCCTCCCTCTATTTGTCAAAACGCAGCACATATATTTACAAAAGCAAATGGTATGTCCCACCCACTCCAGCCCTCCTGCCACACCGGGACATCCCTTTTCTCTCAACCCCCACCCCATCACCACTTTGGACCTTTATGGACCTGGAAGATTCTGCCACAGCAACCTGTATTAACAAGTTTTACTATCCTTAATCTGGCATTTATTTGCTTCCCCCAGATTGCACCCCTAGAGACTCAAAGTTCTTTCATTTTGTTTTGTATTTCTCTAAACATTTACTGTTCTTTGTTGAACATGCTATGTAATCTGGAATTCAAAGCCATCTCTTAGAGAAGGAATGACTTATTTCTTGAGTATATTAATGTATATATGAAATACTCATGTCAATAAACTTCTGTTTGTTTTTCTCTCGTTAATTTGCCTCTTATTACTTGGTTTCCTTCCAACTAAGAACTATGTCAAATAAAAATGTGTTATTTTTCCCCTACAGTGTCAACAAGTGATTGCTAAGCAATTAAGTTAGTGTGTGATAACTCTGTCACTACAGAGCAACTAAACAGGACTGTTTCCAATCATATCAAACACCAAAAGTTGTAAAATATTTCAGCCAATGTTGAGAGATACATATTCAGAGGTCATAGAGATATCTTAGGCTTACTGACTCTTTTGTGAGTTGGAAAGCACTGTAGATTTTACAAAATATAAAACAACAAAAAGGAATTTTCTGTCTCCAATATTTTTATCTGCAAAAAATATATATTACCTTTAATCGGATGAAATTTTTGATCAGTTACTAGAAACAATAAGAGGATGTACATCTCAAAATATGGGTTATACATCTATATGTTTGCTTTAAAAAATAGAGTTTGAAAGGCAGAATTCAAAGGAACCTGCTATTCTGAAGATGTACAAAGGAAATGGTTTCCTTAGCAACAGGAAACAGGTGAAAGCTCTCAGGAGTGATCCTTCCACCCATGTTGCTTTTGAGTTTGGTAATGTTTCCAAGCTCATGTAGGAAAGATAGAGTGAATTTATCATGAAGAAACAATACTGCTAGTTAGGGAGCTTTCACCGCATTTATGAGTTAGCAAATGCCTTGTTGTTTGATGTTGTTGGCCTAACAGTAGCCGTCACAATAGAGACAAGATTTATTTTTTTCCCCTTCTTTATATTCCCCAGATGTATAAGCTCTTAAATCTATGTTGGGAATTCTTAATAACTTATAAGGCCCATCCTGATAAAATAGTCACACATAGAAATAACATCACAGGATTTTGTACAAATCTAGTTATTCCATCAATTTCTGAACTCATCTACATGTGTGGGTTAAATTCTGCCTTTTTTTCTTTTTTTTTTTCTTTTTTTTTTTAACAGAGAAATGGAAGCATTGATTACAAAGAAAGTAATTTTAAAATTTTCAGGGGAAAATTTTATTTATTAGTTTATACAATAGACACTTCAATAATAATAATAAAACTTAGCCACATGGCATTTTATTTTTGATATTTTAACTTATAGTCCATCTTTAACTTTGGCACAATGAAGATGTTTAAGGCATGTTTTTGAAATGAATGAATTGCTTCACTTTTGACATGCCTTTTTCTCTGAATCATCAAATCTTATTTTGCTGTAAGGAACCATAGAAGTTAGAACTTTCTTGGCTAATTCTATTTAAATACTTAATTTATCATGCACAATGCTAGAGGCTGAGAATATAAAGATGAATAATGAAGAGCCCTGTCCCCCAAAAGACCTGCAATCATTTTCACTATGTAACTTGAAGAATTTGAAATAACTTAGTAATTAGACCCATTGTTCTCTAATAGTTTATGATACTGTACATAAATGAATCCTCTTCTGTCAGGTATGAATTTCATAATTATAATGTTTGACAATAATAAAGAACAGAAGAGAAGAATGATCTCATAGAATTTACATTTTGTCTCAAAATTAAAATAGCTTTTATTTCTGAACACCTTTGTGCAGTTATACAATGCAGAATAGCTCATCAAAGTACTCAGAAGATACAGGTAATCCCTTCACCCACCTTATCTTATTCTAGAAAATAAATGGAAACAATAATTCTAGTAGTAAATATTTATTAAGCTCTTAATCTATGCCTTCTGTTGTGTATTCATCTCATTATTGTATACTTATCAAAGAAAAATAGGTAATCTTAATACCCTGAATTTACAGATGATGATACCAAGGCAATGTAGAAATTAATATCATGCCCAATGCCAAGCAGCTAGAGAACAGAGTAATAGGGATGGCTATGAAATTGTATAGCTATATTGTAGTCTTTCTTGCTCTCTTTTTTCAAAGAAAGTGGTATCATATAAACTACGCTATTCTAATTCACAATTTTATTCTTACTCATTTACTACAAATGCAAAATGTTGTATTGCAGATATATCTGTAAGTGGTATTACCAAATTATCTTGTTTAGTTTATTTTTTTTTTTTTTGCAGTAATGAAGATTTAAAAGGAATGAAAATAACGGAAATGAATGAACATTTATTTTCTAAAATATCAACATGTTCTTTCTCAATTGCTGTGCAAACCCATGTTTACATTATTTTTTCAACCTTCCACGGTAATTGCAAAGGATTAGGATGGAAGACATTGGATTCAGCACCATGACTTAATTTAATTCAGCCATTAAATAAAAAATATTTGTCAACCATTGTGCTATTTTAAAAAACTTAATAGATTCTGCAGATATAGCAATGAGTAAAAAATTGATTGTATTGTGAACCATACCTTGTAGATGGTCCCTAAGATCTGACAGAAAAGCTGAAAGGAACTGTTATGACTTTTGATGAATCCAGAGAGCACAGGAAGCAAAGGAAAGGTTTTGCAATCCTTGGTAAATATTTTGTTAGTGAGAATCCTAATTTCCCGAGTTCTTGCCTCTTTGGTTTTCTCTTATACAAAAATTGGCAGTCGTCTTTCTTTCTTTATTTTTTTTCTTTTTCCTGAAAAATTCCTTACCTTTCTTCCACTTTTCTTCCATGTTGTGATGTTATCAAGCTTCAAAAGTGCCCAGCTTTGCTATTCCCAGGAAGATTTAAGAAGGTTGCATATTTAAATGTTTGTATCATTGCACACATTTGCAGAGTTAGAGATTTGGTTTTATTCTATTTTCGATGTTAATTTTGTGACCAAGTACAATTCCTTGTTTTAATATAGGTTTTCTTATACTTAAAAATATTATCTTTTGTGTTGCTATTCATAACATTATTTGAGATAAGGAAGTATTTAATAATAAAAATGTAAGATAATCAAGGCATTAGAGAGCCAAATGATTCCAACTAAGGAGTTAATGTTGATAAAGCAGAGAGAAAAATTTGACTTTTCCACACTCAATCTCTACTCACCACTTATGTGGTCTCTTTGGGTCCTGATAAATTTGTTACAAACAAGCACATATTCATTTATTCAAGAATCAGATTTGTAAGGATGAAGCACAGTGATTAATTAGTGATATTAATCACTAATAAATATAAATTTAAATATTTTTTTAAAAAATCAATATGAGTCATGGCCATTTCTTTTTGGATAGGTAATTTCAAGATTTCCCCCCCAAAACAGAGAGTTGCTTGATTAATACAGAATCATTTTATGAAAACTGAGAAATTTTACAAAGTTAAATCTATCAACCATGATAGCCTAATGAATTATACTAAAATTTGGGGGGTACTTCTGATTATTTGGAATTAGAGTATACTCGTCCTAAGGACTATGCTCAAAATACTATGTTCTTCTTTCCTCAACTCCTGTTTTCCCCTTGTGCCCCAGGCTCTTTGATGATCATTGAGTTTGTACCTGTTATTATATCATTCTTTCTCATTTCAACATACTCCCTTTTCATATTAAAATTTAAAATTTTCCTTCTTCATTTACATGTATTAATGACTTCTGGGAGGCACCTTAATCATATCAGTAATGAGTTGTTAGCTTCAATTAAAGAAGGTAGCCCTTCTCTAACCTGGTTGTCCTTTTCATGATCTTTATCTATCAGATTTTTCAGGTTAACTCTCTAAGCCTGTCTGTCCACTGATTATAAGAACCAGTTTTCCACAGTCTTATTCATGTGGCATTGACTTCTTCCCATCTCTTTTTGAGATTGTAAATAAAGTGAAAATGAGGATATGTGTTGTGTAGATGCATAATCATAGCATACAGAAAAACAATGTTGTACATATAAACAATGACTTCTGACCTAAGAAACAAGTAACATTCTTGTGGCAGGTATTGTGTGTGTGTGTGTGTGTGTGTGTGTGTGTGTGTGTGTGTGTGTGTGTGAAGTGTAGATATTGATCATTCATGTGAGAGAGGGTAAAAGAGAATCATTATCTCATTTTCAGTTAGACCATTAAAACTTGATGAGTACATATGTTGTCAGAATGTCCTTAAAGAACAGAAACCAGGGGTGGCAGGAAAATGAAAGGAAATGGAAAAGTGATCTGCAATGTATTCTCAAAAATGCACATGAGTTGGCAGAAGATATCAAAACATTCAAATTCTGCTTCTTATTATGCTATTAATCATGAATGACCTTGGATATAGTAGACTGATAAAATCCTCTCTACAGCATACTGAATAACCAAGTGTCTGCCTTAAAATTTAGACAGCATAAATCTGTGAAGCTGCATGATAGATGTATTGCTGTTGAATGAAGTGAGTGATGGGAATCACTCACACACAGTATATCAAAACCTGCTATTAGCTAATAGGACACTTGTGAAAACAAAAGTGAATGGATAATTCAAATTAAGTTAAGTAATTCTATTTTCTATGTGATGTGCTCACTCTGCATTTTTAACGTTCTCACTTAGCATCCTATGTGGTGCTAGGCTCTCTGATAGAGCATCCTATGTGGTGCTAGGCTCTCTGATAAACCTTGCATTTTAAGATTCTTTCTGGGTAAAGCATTTACAATAAGGACTAAGCCCTGCCAACCACCTGCAATAATCCAAGCGTTGGAGAGAACTCCACCTCTTCATCTCACATTATTTTCAAAATTACATACTTTCAGGGAGATATAATCACAGTAGTAGGCAAAATGACTTCTTCTAAAAAAAGGTGGAGAAGAAATCTAGGCAAACTTTGAGGAAGAAAAGGTCACTAATGAGAAGCACTGAATAAAATAAGGCAGCAATACAAAACGTGAGGAATATAACAATTTGAAAAAATATCCGTAAAAAATATATATATCATATACTTTGGGTAAGAAGGAATTAAGACTATTTAAAAAAAACTAAAATACTAAAATTAAATGATGATTACAGCGAGAAGAGCTAAGCTGTATGTCAATGAAGAAGAAAACAACAGTAAAATACATAAAATTATACAGGGAACAAAAAATCTATAATCAAATTTTCCTTGGATAGTTGCAGGGCTAGAAGTTTCATTATCAATGTAAAACAATAGGATATTAAGAGGCATTGAAAATCAATTTCTCTAATATAAATTAGCAAGTTGACAAAGTGCTTTTGCCCTGATTAAGGGACATAAGAAGATGTTTAATGAACTCCATCTCTCTCATTCTTATTGCTCTTAGATTTTATCATTTTACTGTTCAAGGAAAGGAAAATAATGGTTTTGAGCTTTAAGATTTGGCTTACGTGACAATATTTTAGGAATTAAGATAGTATAGGCAATCAAAGAGTAATTGCCATAATTTCAGTTTAAAGGGTGCAATTTCAATTTTGTTTTCTTCTTCCACTAAAATGTACAAATATATATATATATGTGTGTGTGTGTGTGTATATGTGTGTATATATATATAAATATATATATAATTAAGTGTTTTGAATGACAACTACATTAAAAAATGGTACAGAATGGAAAAGATAGCTTAACAAAATAGCATTTTAGAAAAATGAACACTTCCCCACTTATTAGCAAATTTTGTTGTAAATACTTTATAAAATGTGTATTGAAATATTATTTTAACCTAACTTGAAAAACAATGGTGGAAAATGTAATGAAAAAGGTTAACAGTCTCATAAAGCCTTTAGCCAAGTTTTCATAAAGTAAAATAATTATATTACAGCATATCATATCAGTTAAAATGATATGCTATAATATAATTATTTTCTTTATAACTTTGGCTATAATGTGATTCCACCTGAATCATCAGTTAATCAGTTTGAATAACCCGCATCTGGAGATACTGGGCAGCTTGATCATTAAGAATTGCTCACACTAGCTCTGCTGTGTAGCATATGCATTATATGTCTGACACTTTCATATGGGATTAATTCAACTCAAATCAAAAGAATCTGTTAAACATCTGCTAAATAGCTAACTTGGAGAAATGGAAAAAAAATTAAGAAATTTTAAAAACACATTTTCCATTGTCAAGGTATTTAGAGGCAGTAGAAGAGGAAAGAAGAAAAGGCCATACAAAAGAGCCAGTGGAAAATCATTTTCATTAAGCCAATAGAAAGTCCTGCTAAACATTATTGGTAAGCAGCCAAATCAGGCCAAAGAAAAAGACTAAATTCTAATACAGTCTACAATAACTAAATGTATATAGTGACTAAAGTGCAAGAAGTATGCAGAACCCAGTCTAAGTGAAACAACAGAAGCCAACAAAAGTAAAGAAAGATTCCCTGAATAAAGAAAAAGATAGCTGTCAAATTATTGTCCAGTGAAATGCTCATCGGTTACTTTATTTCACTAGGAGACTTAGAAACCTCTCAATCTCATTCTCCTTACAAATACGTTAGTACTAAATCTCTCAATAAAACAGTTATTTTCCCTCTAGCATTTCTAAAATGTTTGTTTCACCAGTTGCTTCAGAGTTTGAAACATTTCTTTGAGCAATATTTACTATATATTTTTGCTTCTTTTTAAATTTCTGTCATATAGTATCTGTCACAGCTTTTAAAAATAAATATTCTGAAGTCTAAATTTAAGTAAAATAGCTTTGCATATATGCATTTGATATAAACTGAGTATGTGAATTTACTACTGGATTTATTTACAAGTAGAACCATTAGATGTACAGACCATTTAAAGCGTTGTAGCTTTCTGGGACACCAAATTGTCTAGGGAACTCGAGAATTGTTTTGTGCATAAGAAATAATATCCTGCAATGCCAAGCAATCTAAATTTTTCTCATATTTTATCTTGGTGATCTGACAGGGAAGAGGAGGGAGAGAGAGAGAAAGAGAGAGAGATTTAAAATTAATACAGCGACTTCAATGTTTTTGAAATACAGCATCAGAAAAGAAGTCTTAATATGCCTACAAAGTTTTGAGGTTTATAAATTATCTTGAAAACTCAAACTCAATTTAAATAACTCAAAGTCATACTTCATATCTGATGAATGATATCTATAGTTCTATCATTGTATGCACACTCTTGACTCTAAATTCTTTGCACATTTTCCAAAATTTAAATTCATATTCAATGGATAAATATCTGCTGCAATGTATACTACTTGCTCAAGTTTCACTCGAGACCAGTTTGGAAAATATGGGAAATAATTTCTTTGTTTTCCAGGTCCTTCCTTCTCTCTTATAATAATAAATTATCAATTGCATAGCTACGCAGTCACATTTCACATATGTTAGAGTTTGATGAGAAGCCTCTAACAGTCATTAATGATGAGCCTCTAAATCAAGTATGGTTGGTTTTCATTTACAGATTTACTTTACTACCAAAAAATAAAAATAAATGTTCTTACATTCACTAAAGTTTTCTTTAAGAATTAGGAAAAAATTAATGTAAGGTTATATACTCAATTTATGTTGAACAGGAATCTTTTCGGCTTTGAAATAGCTGGTTAATTCTTAGAATTTGGACATTCTATATTAGTATTTTTGTTGTTTTTGTCCTAATAGTATAGATTTGGATGAGACTGAATTCTCACATGTATTTTTAGGAATTAAATATAGAACAATTGAATAATTCATAATATACCAAGTAATTTTAGTTAAAAATAATTGATGATTTTACAAATGAAATTTATCAAATACCAGTATTTATCAAACTCCACTTCCTATAAGAATATAGGACCCATATTTGTATTTTGCAATACAGATGTTGGAGTTAAATGTAAATGTTTTACTAGTTATACAGCTTTACAGAATTGTTCATCAACAAAGTAGTTATAGGTTTGGCCAAGCCTAGAGAAAAAAAGAGTGTTTCCTTTTCCTGAACCATCTATTATTGTATGCAGTCAGCCAGTTTCAAATATGGAAAGCTGAATATTTTTGTGGCTGTAGAAGCTATATTGAGTATCTTTCATTTTTCATGGGAAATGCTGATATCATCATGATGCCAAAACTCAAGCGGCTACCCTGATTTCAAGCTCCATTAGCAACATGGGAAATATTACATTGCTTACATTTACAGACCTGAAGAAATACAGACCCTCAGACACAAAACAAAGTAAAGGCTAATACTGTTCAGTTCCTGAAATATAAGGTCTATATCTAAAGTAATTTGCCTTTTCATTGTTTTATTTACAGTCAAAAATTAAGGAAAAGCTCTCTTCAAAATTACTTTGTAAACATTTTTCTGTACTCATCATACTTCAAATCCTAGTATTTTTAGTAATCATTCTGTTTTAGTACATAACCATTATTTGAAAATAAAAATTCAGGAGTTTAATAAATAATTATTTGCATAGGCATGACTAAGACCAAATAATATATTCTAAAGTGGAAAAAAGGTTAGAACTAAATTGTAAAAGTTAAAATTTTTCTAAAGATGTTTACTAACAGAGTTTATTCATTCTTGAGCTGAATGCTTCCAACTTTGCATCTTGGATACTCCAAACTTAAACTCTCAATAGAAGACAAGATTTTAATAGACAATTTGTAACTAGTCATTCCTAAATATATATCTAATTTAATATGACTAAATAGAATTCTTGATATTTCTGTTCCACTTATTTCAAATAATATCACATGTTGCTCAGTTAAAAATCCAGAAGTAAAATTAGAATCTCTCGTTCCACAGTTTTTTTAGTTTTATCCCAATTATCCAATGACTTCTTAATAGTTACACTATTTATTAACTAAGTTCAAGTCAACATCATTCCTCCACTAGACCACAACAATGTTTCCTAAGTGCTTACATTTTGTGTCACCCACTCTCAAAAGTACCTTCAAGTTTATTTTCCATAGAGCAGCCCAAGGGATCTTTTCAAGCCTAAATCAGAATATTCTCACTTCTGCTTAACACTGTACAGTGGTGTCTCATGCAATTAGAGTATAATTTAAACCTCTCATTATGGCTTAGCTTTAGGAAACTTAAAATTGATGGCTCATGTTTATTTTTCTAATGCTATACAATTTTCATTTTTTTAGTACATTTTGACCACCTTCACCAGCTTTCCAGTCCTTTAACACTCTGAGTAAATCTTGCCATAGGGTCTTGGCATTTACTCCTTTCCTTGCCCAGAATTTTTTTTTCCTATTTGGTGTGTGTGTGTGTGTGTGTGTGTGTGTGTGTGTGTGCGCGCTGTAAATTCACAGTTCTTAACTCTAGCTTAAACTTCTCCCTTCACCATGTTTTGATTTCTTTATAATCATCACAAGTTAAAATTGAGTTTTGTCCATGGTCGTTCCTGTCACCCAGAATATTTCTTCCAAGAATACCAGAAATGGGATTTTCTTGTCTTCTTCACTTGTGTATCCGTAATATCTAGTGCAAAGCTTATCACATAATTGGTTCTCAATAAGAAATTTTAATGAATTAATTGTAACAAAATTGTTCATTCTGCCATGAGGTCCAAGCTACCACACCTGTGATTTAAAAATGAGACCTGATTATTATTTCTTCAAGATAGGTAAAATTAAAAGAATGTTCAGATTAATGAAGAATCCTGTTTCTCTTTGACTGTTGGTTATATCGCCTCACAGTCTGGCTGCTGAGAATAAGTGTTTTGGCTGCTCTGGCATAGTTTTTTCTTATTGCTTAATTATTTTCAATGAAAGAGGAATGCACTGCAGCTGAGCCACAGAGACTTGAAAGCTATCTGCCGTTCCCGACATAGAAATCCCTCTCATTATCAAGACACTGTACTGGAACTGATTCTGCCTTAATTGTTTAGACCTCACAATGAAGATGTACAGAGGGAAGAGCACCTCTTTTCATCAGTGTCATCAACTTTATCAGTCCATATTCCATAGTTTTATGTTTCCCTCTTATGATTCAGAACTCTTATCAGTTCCAAAGCTTCTGTCTTAGGGCAAAAAAAAAAAAAAAAAAAAGTACAGTCATGCTCTACATAACACGTTTTTGTCTATAACAAATTATATATATGATGGTGGTCCCACAGGATTATAATGGAGCTAAAAAATTCCTATCACCTATAGATGTCATAGCTGCAGTACCGACATAGCTCAACAGATTACTCATGTGTTGGTGGTGATGCTGGTGTAAACAAATTTACTGCTCTGCCAGTTGTATAAAAGGAAAGCACATACAATTATGTATAGTATATTATACTTGATAATGATAATGGCTATGTTTCTGGTTTATGTATTTACTATACTATACTTTTTGTTGTTATTTTAAACAGTGGTGGTGGGTGACTGTAATCCCAGCTACTTGGGAAACTGAAGCAGAAGAATCTCTTGAACCCAGGAGGCAGAGGTTGCAGTGAACCCAGTGAACTGAGATTGTGCCACTGTACTCTAGCCTGAGCAACAAGAGTGAAATTCCGTCTCAAAAAAAAAAAAAAAAGTTACGTGTAAAACAGTCTCAGGCAGGTTTTCCGGCAGGTTTTCCAGAAGGCATTGTGATCATAGGAGATGACGGCTGCACGTATGTTATAGCTCCTGAAGACCTTCCAGTGGCATAATTTTATGGTGATCAGTGATATTGATCACCATATCAATGAAAACAGTGTTACTGATTATTCTGACCCTGTGTAGGCCTACGCTAATGTGTGTGTTTGTGTCTTATTTTTTGATAGAAAGTTTGAAAAGTAAAAAGAAAATTAAAACTAATAAAATGCTTAAAGAATATGAATGTAAAGAACAAAACAAACTATATTATTTTATTGGCCAGAGGTGGATCACTTGTCTATGCCCTAATTATAATGATTAAAAATGAGTTTCTGACATTTTCATTCTTTATAGTGGATGATCAGGTCTAGCCTTAAGGAAAAAGAAGATGCAACTATGTTTGCCTCCGAATCCTTTGGTTTGCTATATATTTGAAGTCATTTTCCCAAAGTCATGACAAGACACTAGAATGAATCAGAAAGTAGGATTTTCTGTGTTAAACACAAAGTGTTCCCTAAACCATCTCCTTCCATAGCCACTTCCTCTAGATTTCTAAGGAGTAACCAGGTGGTTCTATTTCTTGCGTCCACTCCATTTCCATTCTCTGAAAGAGAGATTTGTCTTTTACTAGAAAGCCCCACATAAATATAGCTGAAATAGAGAGGAGGCTAATATTCAGGGTAAGTACTAAACACGTACTACCTGTGGTCAACCTGTAAAGGTGGTGATATTGCTCACAAATGCAGGGTATGTGAAGGAAAACTCAGAGTTGTTTGGGCATTTTAGTCAGAAAAAAAATGAATATACAAGTTTTTTTTTTCTCATAAAATATGTAAGTACTAGAATTGTGAGCTTGATATGATCATGGATGTACAAACAGTTATTTAGTATGTAAACAGAAAGTGTTTTAACACTCTGAAAAAGAGTACCAGGATAGGTACAAGGCATACCAAGATGTGCCTTGTTTGACAAATAAAGGGCTTAGAACTGAACCTGCAGAAAATGCAAAATGAGATGAGAAAATGTGAACATGAAAGTGGTATGATTATATCCTTATTAACTTAATTCATTATTAACCTTTATTAACTCTTGCTTAGACTACTAAGTTTCCTACAATTGGTCTCCCTTCCAATGTTTCCTCATATTAATCTTACTAAGTCAAATTTCCCCAGGAAATAACCCAGAATCACTTGCCTTCTCCCTGATGGAGAACATTCCTACACTCTGAAGAAGTGCTCTGGCTGCCCCATTTCTCACTCTGCAAGAGCTATGACTTCCTTTGATGTAAAACTCCAAATATATATATATATATAAAAAGTCATGTCATTTTTTTGACAGGATAAGATAGATGGAAAATATATTTCAAAAGTATAAATAGCAAGAAATTTTGTTATTTGATACTATGCATAATTTATCTAGTGAAGCCATGATATCATTGGTGTTTCAAATTTTTCAGACTGGAAAATGCTGGTGTCATTAAAAATTATTGGGGAGCACCAAAATAGTAGTTTCAGGAAATAGTTTCAGGAAAAAATACAGAAAACAGGTGTGAATTATTAAGGATTTGATAAGACATTAAGATATTGAATACAAACAATTCACCACAGGACCACGGATAATGGAAAGAAGAGAAATCAGAGCACAGATTTGAAGACTCAAAGAGGATAATTGATCTTAGAGTATATGGAAAGTTTTGACATTAGGAGAGTAAAAATGAAAAGAAAAATATTTTGTGGAGTAAATCTTTGGAAGATGAAAAAATACTTCTTTTGCTAGAAAATGGCTTAATAAGTGAGCAGGAAATGATTGAGGGAGCTTGAATTGAAAGAATTGTGATGGCAGACGCCTGTAGTCCCGGCTACTCAGGAGGCTGAGGCAGGAGAACGGCGTGAACCCGGGAGGCGGAGCTTGCAGTGAGCCGAGATCGCGCCACTGCACTCCAGCCTGGGCGACAGAGAAAGACTCCGTCTCAAAAAAAAAAAAAAAAAAAGAATTGTATGAATATCCGTAATCTAGTTTAAGATGCATGCTCATGGGAGCGGGCTTGAAGATAAGCACATCGTTTAGAGTAGCATCTAAACAAAAGCCTGAAACAAGAACAGCTACATCAAAAAGAGGACTGGCGTTGACTGGCGTGCATGTCTAGGAAAATTAGTGCTGTTTTACAACTTCTCCAGCTGAGCAATGATTAGCATCCAGGAAGAGAAACAGGAAAAGTTAATGTTTTCAGAATCCTGATTTGATATTGGCAGGGAAGAACTGTGAAAGAACAGAGGGCAATGGGACCAAAAATGTCAGTAAGATAATAACTGAAAGAATAGAAATTGAAGTCCAGAAAAGTGTACATGTGGTCAGAGGGAGCTGGTGAAAAGGACAGTGAGGGGATGGGGAAATAGAAGTAGATATATTAAGGATGAGAAGTTTGGAAAGGTAGAAAGACAGTAGCTTGTGTTTAGAGATTGAATATTTGAAGTGCAAAACATATAGAGAGTTCTTCTAAGGAATAAACAGTTGTGGTGATGTCAAAAATAGATGACGTCAAGTGGAAAAGAAAATGAAAAGAATGACAGCCTCAAGGAATTGGGAGTTTGGCATGTACCTCTCTAGTTTTTGGTGGCATATCACCTATTCACTCTTCTTTTAGCAAGAATAACCCAATTTTTCTCAAGGAAATATACCTCCAATATTATAAGTTCATGTGATTCAGGTGTAATCTGCTGTTAAATACTCCAGCCCATGGGTGGTTATGAAACCCATGTTGGCAATCAAAGCAACAGGAACATGGCCATAATAGTTAGTTCAGGACTGTCTAAACATATAATACAAACCAGTCCAGTTCGAGGACTTCAAAAAATATTTGCAGTCACTCAAAGTTTAAAATGTAAGCCTGAAAGTGCTTTTAAGTAAAATGATATCTCAAGGGGATAAACTACCTTAGAATGAAGCCAGATTCAGGGAAAAGCATAGAATAAATGGAAAAAGGAAACTTAAGACCTATGATATAGGAGCCCCTTGATGCTGCCACACCTGAAACTAGAGTCCATAACTGGACTTTCCAGTTAAATTCTACTTAAATGCCTTTATTCAGTACATACTATTTAAATTGGACTTCTGTTGTTTGCAACCACAAAAGTTTCTAATTTTAAGTAACAACCACCACGTTTTTCCTTTCTTGAGGAACAAGGATAGGAAGAAAATATGATGACAGAAGCTCAGCAGCAGACTATTCCTGGTAAATATTTTCATGTCATTTATTATTCTTGTTTATCTCTCTTCATTTTACACAAATCTTAACTGCTCTGATCAGGATATTAAATTAATTAGTTCTAATCACATTCAATGTAATGTTTTTTAGCCAATAGGACTAAATTTAAAACAAAAGAAAAAACAGAAATCTTTTAGTTTCTTAGGAAAAAGATGGATGTGTTAACAAGAATAACTTCTAATCTGAACAGTTTTCATTTTCTTTTGTGAAAATGTGTGTTGTTTTGAAACTAGTTCTCTACAGTACCAGGTAACCCCTGAAAAAGGTTGGAAGTATTATCACCTAAGTAACCAATGTAGTAAGTACAACAGGAAATAAATTAATATTTAGTGTAGAAATGGATATTTTATTTCACGGATTTGGGTAGAAAAGGTACAATTATGGAGCTTTCAAGGATGATAGCATAATGATACAGTTCTTTATCTGATTTACGGAGCATGCTGCCATTTGAAACAAAGGAAACAGAGTAACTAGGACAGAACAAGCTCAAATTAAATGACCACGGTACTCAGATTTTTTTCCTCTCTTAGATAAGAAGATATCATTTGACTGAAAGAATGAAGGAAAAATAGATGGACTCTATGGTTTAGGTGACTGCAAATGGAATACCTTTCACCTCTAATTGACTGACTGAAATGGAGGCAGTCTCCATAGAGACTGAAATTCTTCCCTGAGAGATGGCAGTTTGGTAAAGAGACTGCAGATGGAGGGCTGCATCTCCATTCCTAAGGGAGAAGTATGACTTTAGAACTAGATTCACCGGTTTCCATAGCTGATCTGAGCTGTTATCAATCCCCCATATTTTAAAATGTAGTGCTTCTGAAAAAAATTTGATTTAAAGAAGTATAGCTAATTATGGTAAGACATTAAGAAATGGGGAAGTGTTTGAGTCAATCTTGTGCTTAAACTGCTGCTAAAGCTATTAAGCTTCATGTTTTCTATATGATTATGCTCTGAAATCCTATGATTATATTGTCACAAATAAATGTTATGATTGAAAGATTCATGTAGAGCGCCTTTCAGATATAGGCTAAATGTTAATAATAAAATAAAACATTTTAAGAATCAAATAGAAAAGGAGACCTTTTGCTAACCACTGTCTTCCTATAGCATCTTTCTTTAGCTTGTGTCCACCATCCCGTTTTCTACTGTTTTTTCACTTACCTCATTGACTACATGTAACTTTTTAATATTTCTTCTCTGAACTGCTCTTGGTATTCTATGTGGATTATAAGTGCTATGTTTCATCAGGATTGCCTTCAGGCCATTATCATATCTGCAATGAACATCCTTCTAAACGGCCTTCTGTTTCCCTCAGACTCCCATCTATGGACTCTCCCATCTTCCACTGAGAGAGGGGTATCTTTTTCTCTTAACCTAAATGAGATGATGAATTCCTTTCATGGCTTTCTGTTGCGGATAGAATAAAATTCAAAACTCTTTGCAAGGTTCCTCCTTAAGTGCTTCTTATTCTATATCACTGCCTGGCCTTCTTCTCTGTAGTCAATATACTTCAGCCATAGTTTTTCTCAATTCCTCAACAATGCTGAATCTATTTCCTGTAGTTAAATTCTTTCTACAGCTCTTCAGATGACTGTCTTTCTCTTTTCCTTTGGTCTGATTTTAAGTGCAATTTCTCCAAAGAAATCTTTCCAGATGATTCACTTGAAATAAATTCCCCAATATTATTCTCAATATGAACCCTCAGTATGCCTCTTTCAAATACATAGTATAATCTGTATTTATTTTCTTGATTGGGCTATTTGCTTATGATTTTTCTTTCTTTACCACTAGAATACAAGCTCCATGAAGCCCATCACTTTCTGTATTCCCTGCCACTGAATCATCACAGCTAATATTGTGCTGAATAAATATTTGTTATTGGATTATAATTTGACACATCAATATTTTTATGATTTTTTAAAATCAGTCTTCCCTCATTCCCTCAAGTTTTGCATGATTGGAACCTTGTTGAGACATTCCAAACCACAACCTTCTTTCTATTTTCCTCCAGAACATTTATCACAATCTAGTGTAGAACACAGTTAAATTAGTTATTTGTTTATTGTCTCTACGCTCTGTAAACTTCATGCAACATTTTAAGACTTTTCATTCAATTGCCATTGTTTGTTGTTTCTCCACTGACATAGCCTCAGTTCATGATAAATTTTCATTGAATATTTGATTGATGTTTCAGGTTGAGCATAGAGAAGGATTCCTTGGTCAAATGATTTTGTGAAACAAGACATTGTACACTATTATCTTAAACATTTATACCATTCATACAATATAAAAAGTTCCTGATAAATGCTTCCATTATAAACTATGCTAACTTTGTTTAACTTAGTCTTTTATCAGGGTATTTACTCATAGAGGTGCTATTAACATTTGTATAACTAATGTCCTGGGGATCACATTTTTGGTAGAAAAAAAAAAGTTTTCAATCCCCTGTAGCAAGGAGGGCAAGGCATTTATTCATTTCACAACCCAGAGAGGGGTCCTATTTATTTACAGTGTGGCTAATGAATTTCACTTCATTAGGCTAAACTCAGCCATAGTTATTGGAATATCGGAGAAAAACTTTTACTAGTTTCAATGGCTCCATTCTTGTTTGAATACAAATCATTGTTCATATAACAGCAGTGATCTTCATATGGCCGCAGTGATTCTCCTAGAAAACAATTACAATTATGCCACTGCTTCACTTAACATCTTTAATGACCCTCTCTTCACCAAGGTTTCTCATTATTGCCTTTGGAGTGCATTTTAAATTTTTATAAGTGTACAAAGCCCACAGTTTCTTACAGGTCACATCCTTAGCCCTTCCCAATGGCCAAAACAAAGAATACATTTTTAAGGCCTTGAACTCCTGGTTGCTTTCACCTGGAACACCTCTTTTGGCCATCCCTTCCACCCTCCACCACACACATACACTGGCTAACCCATTCTTACCTGACTGGCTAGCTCCTACTCATAATTCAGGTTATAGCTTAGCCAGCCCTTCCAAGGTTCTGTTGAGTTTCCTTATGTATTCCATAAACTTAACTTTATCATAAGTCTTAACCAGTTATTGTAATCTCTTGAAAGGTAATAAAATAATGCCTTTTTCTTTACCACATTTCCAGTGTCTGTTTCAGTATGTGGCATATAGTAAGCACTCTAGAGATTATGGAAGGATAATGAAAGATAAGCCATCTATCTGTGACTGCCTCTTGGAGATGTAGACTTCATGCAGTTGTATATTTGAGCTCATCAGTGTTTTCCTGTTTTTCTTTTGAGAGCTTTAAGTATATTCCTAGCTTTCAAATTAGCCAATATAAAGGTTTTATCTGTATTAACTTTTAGCACTTCTTTTTTATGTCTCTATTTTCTCAGATGATTTTTTGAGTATTCTGTTGACAAGGCATTTTATTTGGAATAGTATGAACTTCTTAGAAAACACTAATATCTATAGAAATAAAAATTTTTCTCCCTACAATTATACATTGCTGCTCATTGGTGAAAATGGCTGCTTGAACAAGTCACATGTTACAAGCTCCTAACACCAACTACCCAACTGTACAACAGCGAGTTCTTCACATCAACTACCTAACAGTATTTACAACAACAAATTTATATTGTGTATAGTGTTTGTATCATATTAATTCTTAAAATAAAACTTATTTTGTAAATTTTCTATGTTAAATATTATTTTAAATTATAAGATTTGATTATTTTTACAACTGTATAATGTAGGCATTAATATTTCCACTCCTTCATACTTGGAACTAGTAATCACAGGTATTGTTCTGCATACAACTATTGAGTGTCTTCTTGAAATTGGGGTCTGTATTTATTCTTCTCTGAATGGTCATCACTTGAGTCAGTGCCAAGAAGCTCCCCGAATGCATCCAAGATTACAACTGGAGCTTGAAATTTCCATCTGAAAAGTTCTATGTTTTGTTGTTTTACTTTATCAGTCTATATCAAACTCAGCAATCTTGAAGAAAATATGAGGCAAGAGTTCTCATCAACAAATATTGTAAAAGGTACCTTTACATATTACTGAGGCAAATCACTGTACTCAGCTTCAACTTCATACTTACTTACACAAAATATATTCTGCAAATACTGGCACCTCCCAAAGTACCTCCCCCTACTCCTATCACATAAGGATAAGATCTCTGGGAAATAGATTCTGAGATAGTGAGCTTTCTTCAGTTTTAAAAATTCACTAGATGCTCTCTATGAATTGGCATGTGTAAGGGAATGAAGGAAGCAGGACTGGGCAGAGGGAAAGGTGAGCTGCATTGTAGTTGCAACAAACACCTTGTCGATCAAAGAGCCATCACCTTCTAAAACTGAGATGCAATCACAGAGCTGTCTCACTTAAAGCAAGGAAGCTGATATGGTTTGGCTCTGTGTCCCCACACTAATCTCATGTTGAATTGTAATCTCCAGTGCTGGAGAGGGACCTGGTGGGAGATGACTGGATCATGGGGACAGATTTCCCCATTCCGGTTCTCGTGATAGTGAGTTATCATGAGATCTGGCTGTTTAGAAGCACATAGCATATCCCCGTTTATTCTCTCTCTCTCCTGCTCTGGTATGCGAAGATTGTACCTGCTTCCACTTCACCTTCCTTCATGATTGTAACTTTTCTGAGGTCTCCCCAGCCATGTCTCATGTACAGCCTGTGGAACCGTGAGTCAATTAAACCTCTTTTCTCCATAAATAGCCTAGTCTTATGTAGGTCTTTATAGCAATGATAGAATGGACTTATACAGAAAATTGGTACCAGAAAAGTTGGGCATTGCTATAAAGATACCTGAAAATGTGGACATGACTTTGGAACTTTGGTAATGGGCAGTGGTTGGAAAATTTGGAGCTCTCAAAAGAAGATGGAAACATGAGAGAAAGTTTGAAATTTCCCAAAGAGTTGTTGAATGCTTATGACTAAAATGCTGATAGTGATATGGACGGTGAAGTTCAGGCTGAGGTGGTCTCAGATGGAGATTAGTAACTTATTGGGAACTGGAGTAAAGGTCACTCTTGCTATGATTTAGCAAAGATATGGGTGGCATTGTGCCCCTGCTCTAGAGATCTGTGGAACGTTGAACCTGAGAGATATGATACAGGGTATCTGATGGAAGAAATTTCTAAGTAGCAAAGCATACGAGATATGAGCTGGCTGCTTCTAAAAGCCTATGCTCATTTGCATAAAAAAAAAGAAATGACCTGAAAGTAGAACTTATATTTAAAAGGGAACCATAACATAAAAGTTTGGAAAATTCACACCCTAATCATGCGGTAGAAAAAAAAAAAATCATATTCTAGGGAGAAATTCAAGGCTGCAGAAATTTGAATAAATAAAGAAGAGCCAAATATTCATAGCCAAGACAACAGACATTTAGTTAATGCTGGAATGAGTTAAGACCTTGGGGGACTGTATGGAAGGCATGATTGGTTTTGAAATATGAGAAGGACATGAGATTTGGGAGAGGCCAGGGGCAGAATGGTACGGTTTGGCTCTGTGTTACCAACCAAATCTCATGTTGAATTGTAATTCCCAGTGTTCGAAGAGGGACCTCTTAGGAGGTAACTGGATTACAGGGTGGATTTCCCCCTTGCTGTTCTCCTGACAGTGAGTGAGTTCTCATGAGATCTGGTTGTTTTACAGTGTGTAGCATTTCACCCTTCTCTTTCTCTCTCTCTCTGCCTCTCTCTCTGTCTCTCACTCTCCTGTTCTGGTATGTGAAGAGTATGCCTGCTTCACCTTCATCTTCTGCCATGATTGAAGGCTTCCTGAGGCTTCCCTAGCCATGCCTTCTGTACAGCCTGTGGAACTGTGAGTTAATTAAACCTCTTTTCTCCATAAATTACCCAGTCTCAGGTATGTCCTTATAGTGGTGTGAGAACCGACTAGTACAGGAGCTAAGCCATTGTATACACACTTCTACCAGTCACTGTTTACAAGCTGCCTCCGAAAAAAGACAATAACCTTGGGCTTGGAAATTCCATTTTTGAAGGGAATTCCTTGAAAAATGAGTTGGCTGTGAACCATCAGCAGCCAGGCAACTGAGAGAATGAACTTCTCAATCCCAAAAAGGAGTTCTGAGTAGCAGACTATAGTCTCCAATTAATCTACATATTTAATGGACACTAAATGTGATATAATGTCAAGGTAGCACTTTTTTAAAAAATATTTTTTAAAATAGCCAAGTTAATTTTATTTCAGAATGTATTTGTTAACACAGCTATTCTTTGGTTTTGGTTGAAATTCTTAATTGATATATATGTAAGTATTGTTGTTTTCTTTTTTCTTCTTTTTTTTTTTTTTTTTAGAAGGAGTCTCACTCTGTCGCCCAGGCTGGAGTCCAGTGGCGCATCTCAGCTCACTGCAATCTCCGCCTCCCAGGTTCATGCCATTCTCCTGCCTCAGCCTCCCGAGTAGCTGGGACTACAGGTGCCTGCCACCATGCCTGGCTAATTTTTTTTGTATTTTTGGTAGAGACGGGGTTTCACCATGTTAGCCAGGATGGTCTTGATCTCCTGACCTTGTGATCCGCCTGCCTCGCCCTCCCAAAGTGCTGGGATTACAGGCATGAGCCACCATGCCCGGCCTTGTTGTTTTCTATTTATATTCTATCTCTCTTACTGTATGGTAACCATATAGACAAAAATTTGAGGCACTTGTATACCTTTGCAACTTTAGTACCTAGAACATTGTCTGGCTAATAGTAAGAATTCAGTAAGATGTGATGCATAAATGATTAGATGGAGTGAGGAACACTTTGAGAATCTGCACAGCTATCACAAATTGTTAAACAAAGTTAACGTACTAGCTTCTGTAGCCTTAACAGATATTTTATTTAGGTCTGCACTGACTCAGAATTAATGATGTTATTTTGTATTTTGTTGACACAAATATCAAGAGGTATCTGCTTCAAATATGGACATTTTTTATTACTAAATGTTTATTCTTTTATTTATGTGTTGTGACTTACTCTCACTAAATAAGACAATAAAAATATCAATTGTGGTTGAGACAAATGTTATACTTAGTGGTTTTATGCAGTGCATGCATAAAGCAACCATAACAATCTCTTCATTGGAACACTGAGAATAATACTGTGTATCTGATATATTAGAAGTTTTGCTCTTTCTGAGCAACTAATTTTGTTTATGCAATTAATGAATCTGGAAATCAGATTATCTACTAAATTGTTTTGTTTTTAACACTCATATAAGCCTTAACAAACTGCAATTCCAGATGTAGCGTACTGTTAAGAGCCCCCAGAATAGAAATAGTAGGCCTTGTTTTTATTCAGGACTTTTCTTTTAGTTTCTTCACTGTAAAAACCTTTCAGGCATGTGTATCTGAAAGCAAGGTTACCAAAAACAAATGTTTCAGTGCGTAATGTGTCTCAAGCCACTGTCTATATGCAGTGTCCGCTCCGTTTTTTAGGTAGAGGTAGTATTCAACTCTATACTGATAATGAAAGAGAGTGGCGCTTCATTGCCGTTTTCAACAGTCTTGTTTTCATTGTCAAGAAATAAGTGTTTTAGAAATTGATGAAATTATAAACATGAAAAAAGAACAAGGCAAACAAAACTTATTTATCACTGAAGAACCTCTGTTGGTATTTAAGCTATATGCAAGGGACATCACATTGTTTCCTAATTAGGGCTAGCTCTTATAAAAATCATCCAACTGAGAAAAAAGTGCCTCCTTTTAATTTACATATATATGTATGCCTATGTATGTGTGTGTGTATATATACACATTTCAATTCTTTAAAAGTGCCCTTTTAAAGAATTCATTAACTTTACTTGTATAAAGTTGTATGAGTAACTCCGGTTTGCTAGAATTTGCATTTTTAAAGTCCCCAATGAAATATTCATAAGAATTGACATATACATCCTTTCAAAAATTTTATCTGTCTCATCATGTCCCGTCCTCTTAACCTTACCTCCAAGTTATCATGTGTTATATATTCACATTACTAGCATTCAGATTTTCTTCTCCTCATTTGAACTGGTAGAAAGTGATTTGGATTATTTTTGTTTTACAATTAACCTGTTTTTCTTTTAGATGAACCTTATTTATATAGGCCTGAGATAGCCCAATGAGTCCAAAGTATGGAATTGGGACTCAATTTTTCCAGACCCCAGGTTTCCATTTTCATGGCCTGTTTTCTCCAAGCTCCTCTCTCATTTTCATTCTTCAACCATGTTCAGTGATTTCTCAACCTAATGCTCTCTCAACTCTTCCAAATGCAATCTCAACGAGAACCTGAAGATCATCTCGAAGATAATCTTGAATTTAAAACTCTTCATTTTCCTAGGTTGAACCACATGTAACTGCATACTTTGTGAGTCAAACACAATTGAATACCAGCAATATTTTGTATTTTAAAGGTTATACATGAGAAAGCTGAAGTTTAAAGGGCTTAAATAATTTGCCCAAAAGTCAAATGTTGGGTTAAACTGGGAGGCTAGTCCAGAAACCAGATATTTATTTTTCCATATACTCACTATTACATTCCACTGGGCTGCTTTACACATATGTGTTATTTTCCTTACTCCCAAAGACATTGACTTGGGGATTCCAGGTAGGCAGCTACCTATTGCAATAACTCAAAATATTTATCTTGCTTCATACTGTAGAAATGCAAAACTGACTTTCTAACATAGCAGTAATGTAAAAGAGACAGTAGAATCTTTTATGTCTTAATTTCAGTGAAAGATGCTGTGAAAAATCCTAGTGCCTCCCCCTTTAAATATCACCCTCAAGAGCTACATTTCAAAAATGTTGACTCTGACAACCACCTTTGCATCTCCCACAGTATAATGTTTCACAAAGGTTTGTTGAATTGAATATAATGGAATTGAGTGAAACATGAAACCCCCAGTTCCTACGGATTTTTGTCAAACACATACTCCCTGGTTGTATTTCTCAGTTCTCAAGGTTTCAAGTTTCCATCCTCATTGTTCTTGCAAGCTATTTTACTGATGCCACAAATTTAGTACTAAAACTATTTTTGGTTCATAAGGTCACAGTTTAAAATTAAAAATAAAAAAATTGGAAGTTACCTATTTTGTGAGGTTTTTTTTTCATAATGTAATAAAATAATCCTTAAAATAAAAATATATATTAAGGAAATTAATTTTATCCCTGACTAGACATTTGGAAATCTTATTCTCTGATTATAAGAAGAGTCATTAAATATCTATTGGCTTGCCTCATTCAAATCAATTGTTTCCAGTGAATTCAAATAAGAAAGTCACTGAAATAAATCACCAACTTGAATATGCAAGGCTAAACTACTATCTATCAGTTAATAATTTGAATTCCTAAAATCAATTTCTGTATATGTTAAGAATTAATCACTTTGGTAAATTAATTAATATTGAATAGTTCTGTAATATTCTCACTAAAAAATTCAGTATTAGGCATTTTTCCCCTTTGTTTTTAAGTTTTATGTGTTTCTTCTAATAGGTTTGTTTTATACTTAGAGGAAGCTCCTATGTCAAAACATAAAATATTTGCACCTAATCTTTCACAATGTCTCAAATGAGATTCACTAAAAGATCAATATATGTAAGGGCTGACTTTAAGCTTTTTAATGCAATTAAAGGTGTTCTCATACATACTACTGTCTGTTATGACTGTTCCTGAAATGTTAACATATTCAATATGTTCTGCGTATTAGATAATTAAGATGATTCCCCCAAAGCAATGATATTAACTAAGGTTGACAGTCAGGGACTAATGAGAAAGGAAAAATAAAATTGTAGAGAAAATTGCAGGAGAAAATATTTTTAATATAAAGATCAGCAATGGAAATATAGGGTATTAGTACTTAACCCAAAACAGATAATAGAAAAAAATGCAAATGTCTTTTTAATTATGGGAAATACTGATTGAAACTATACATGAAAATAATCAACTAAATTCATATATGTGTTAAATAACCAGTTGCAAATATTCAAGTCAGCAAATTGAAAACTGCCAGCATCTGTGGCTATCCCAAGTTTTCTTTCCTTCAACACTTTCAGTAATTTAGCGACACAAGTGAAACTTGATGGCAGTCACAAAAGCATATAGCTTACAGATAAACTTTGGATAGTTCCTGTTCCTTTCAGGATACGTCCAACATCACACACGTACAGAAACACATACTTGGTGAATGCATCCATTGATCGATAACAGTTTGCAGGTTGGTCATCATATTTTTATTTATTCAACTTTTGTCTTCGCTTTTTTCCATTCTTTTCAAGCAGGGTCAAACACAGTCCTTCTGATCTGCTACAATCAGGTGCTCTCTGTACAACTCTCCCTTTCTTCTTCAGTAGGGGATGCATTCACCACACTGATGCATGGCTTTTGATGATCCGAAAAATGTGGGTGTTCCTCAAGAGCTACTGATCTAGATGTCTTCATTGCTAGAAATAGATCAAAGGAGACCTTCTCCAAAACTGTAGAGTGATATCACAAAGAAAACCCAAGATGATTGAAGTTTTACTGTCAAATTATATTCTCACCACTAAGCAAATCCTGTACCTCTTTTAACATTTGGTAGAAAGATCAAAGAAACTAGCTATATTAACATGTTATACTTATACTCAATAACTCATTCTTTTTTCTGAAAAAGTGGGTAAATGATCATAATTCTTTAGGTCAAATGATGAAGCCTATGCCTACCAGAATCAGCAATGCATTTCAGAATTAATTTATCTATGTTGCTAGGAGTTCCTGAGACATTTGAGACTCTTGATGTATCACAATTTTAGGGAAATAAAAGTAAAAATACGCACCTGTTTGGATTTTGGTTGCATCAACTTTGAAAGGGAGAAATAATTGAACTGACTAAATGCTACAAATGTATAATAAATTTACTTTGGCAAAATTGTGTACTACACAGTTTGTAGAAAACAGTTTGATAAATGTGATAACTTAACATCTTTATTGTGATAATGATGGTTATAGCAAATTTCAAAATCATCCAGTGTGCCTACACCATAAATTAATGCCACTTTCAAAACAGAGATGGGAAGTTTTACTGTAATAATTTTTTAAAAATGTAAACTTAAAGTTTTTTTAATAAAATGTAACTTAATTTTTACAAAATGTATTTTACCAATTTTGTAACCTAAAGAAGAATGCATTCTACCAGAAACCATAAGCTAAATGGCTTTTTGATTCTTGGAGGCCATTCTCACTTTCTCTGATATCCAGTTACTTATTTTTCCCATATGCACAACCGAGAGAAAATTACTCAACATTCTTCTTAAGGGGCAAAAGTCACTCCCCTTACCTTATTCTTCTGAGCACCGCAGCTGACATTCAATTCTTATATTGGCATTTCATTATCTGTACAATGAAATGAATCAAATTTATATAATAAAAATAAAATTAGTGGACCTGGAAAATAATTCATATTTTAAAAGGCTTGATATTTGGGAAAAACAATGATAAATACAAACTATGTACAAAAAATACTGAATCGAGTTTGAAGAATTAGGAATTATTTGGTGGATCATGGATCTAGTCACCTACCAGATGTAGAAGCTGTTGCAAATTAACTGAAAAGGAGCCAGGAGTTGAAGAGGAGACAGAAATATCACAAAGAGCTTTTAGTGAGAGCTTAATATTTATAGTAGTTTTAGGCAAGGTGAGGTTAGTCAAACTTGCCTAAATTGGATTCAAAGTGATACCATGTGGGTTAGATTCTGGATTGGCGAAGCTTTAACACTGTTCTACTGAAATAATTGTCTTTAAAGTAAGTAACAGATTGCCTTTTTATGTGCTGTTGAAATTTATACAACGTGAAAGTAATCTATGAAAGAGTAAGGATAAACTTGAAATTAAAGATCCTTAAAATCAATTAACCGATCAAATTATGTATTCTTTTAAAATGTTTCATACTAACATTTATCTATTACTGACAGAGAAACCAAAGAAAGCAAAAATTCAGAATTTAAATTTTTTTATAAACCTGTGTCCCATTTTTTTACTGTAGTGCTCAAACTGTCATATCTTTGGCAATTAATTCTGCTGTAAATTTATTCTCTTTTTATAGTTTTTAACACTCAAATTAAGAATATAGTCTAATGTAAACCTAGCTGAATTGAAAACAGAAAATGTATGTAAATATGTATGAGAACATGTATATAAAAATATGTATTTTTTAAAGATACCTTTAAAAGTCTTTCATATTATATCTCTCTCTCTCTCACACACACACACACACACACATGATGTGAAGATCAGAAGATCACTTGTAACCACCCAATATAAGCGAGTATATTTTTAAAAAATATAGTGTTCAAATATTGTTTTATCTCATGCAAGAGCAATTTATGGCTGTTTTATGGTTTTCATTAGGCTATGTCACTCTAAACCTACTTTGCTAACAAGGGGTAAACACAGTAGGGAATGAAATATCTTTTAACAAATAAGAAACACAGCAACAGCATGTATGTGATAGGAAAAATTAAAAGTTCCTGAGTAAATAAGTATACATGAATTGACTTCAATCTGAAGTGCTTTGTTATCCCTGAAAATTAGCTTAAATTCATTGAAGATTATTAGGACCTATTTGAATGGTTCACCTACTTGGATTGGGTGTCTTTTTAGTATCAGAACTGAATGATATCTATTAGATTGAATATTTTACACTCACAAGAGGTTTAAAAAACTAATCAACAGAAGTAGACTGTATGCTAACTAATCACTAAGTGACTCTTGATCAGATTTGCGCATTGCCAAGAGGCTCTCAAACAGGAGCGAACATGCCCTTTCTTTCTTAAGAGGACCCTGCTGCATAGCTGTGTTACGGTTTCTTCAATAAAGGAGAACTCTACAAAAACAAACAAACAAACAAACAAACAAAAAACACTATGAATGCCTAATGTAGCTGTCCAGTTCATTGCAAGGTCAAACTGTAAAACTTTAAAATCCAGTTAAGACACTTATAAGCACTTATAAGTATATACTGTGAAAGAATTCTTATTCTATTGAATGTCATGGTAATGTTAAATCTAAAATGCTACATCAAAGTACTATGTCACTGGGATCCAATTTATTATATAAAATAATAATCAAAATGTTAGACTTGATATGAAGTATGACTTATATTTATCTTCTCCTTCTCCTTCTTCTCCTACCTCTTCTTCTTCCCCCTTTCATTTGCTCCATTCTCTTAAAATCTATGGTCTTTTGAATAAATTTATTTTAGTTCCCCATCCTTAGCCTCAAAACTAATCTGTCTTTTCTTAGAATATTTAAAGTTGACTGTATGTATTCTGTTACTGTGTGTGTGTTGCATTTATTTTCCCCTCTCTGTTCCTTACAAAAAGTATTTCTTCTTTCTAGAATGTGTTTGCACACATTAGAACACATTGCATGCAGAGGTAAACACTAGAACGTTTACTTCTGTGGTTCTCAGTGTGAGCTACATATTTGGGTTACCTAAAGGACCTTGAAAACCATCTTTGAGGACTGCAGATTTATCTTATTATTTCATTGCTTAGGGATGGGTCAGGAATTGTTTTCAAGTTCACCAATTATAATGTTTAGTCAAAGTTATGAACCACTAGAAACTTGCCTTAAACACTCTTGGAGATACAGGACAAGTGACACCTGTAGGTTTGTTGCTTTCTATAACACACCTTCAGAAAAAAAATAATTTTCCTTTCAACCGTTAGCAATTATGCACCATCCTACTCATATAGTTGTCAATATACTGTTGAAGAGCCTCTTAAATGGTGATTTAAGACTTTGGTTATTTTGGGGCATATTATATTGTCATATTTTTCTTCCTTTCTTATAGATTCTTATGGTCAGACATTATGGTTTATACATCTTTGGTTGGTGCTGTGCCTTGTGTACTTCATATGCTAAGTAAAGTTTTGTTACGTTAGTGTAAACTAATGTGTTATCCACAACTAAATATATTCTGATCCCATAAAATTAAATACTTGTTCTACAATCTTCACATATAATTTATCAGGAATTGTTAATCAAATAAAGGGTGTACTCTTAAATACGTACACATAAGTATTAATATTTAGAGATGTGTGTGTATCAACTTCCAAGGAAGAATCAACAATAAGATAAAAGTTTTAAAAATAAAAGAAGAAACAAATCCAAGATGATATTACTATTTGTTTTTTATATTAAAAATAAAAAATGAAAAATGATGTATCATATTCTACCCTTACTAAAGGTATGTATGTGTTTTTCTTTTTCTCTGAATTTCCATGCTTTGAATAGTACTTTGGTCAATATAAATGCTTGACAGCATTTTATGGATTTAAAGAATTAAATAATGAATCTATTTTTATGTATCCCATAAAATAAAAAGAAATAAATATAGAATCATAAATTTGGACTGAATCAAATAAATTTTTCTTTGTAAGAATAGGGACTGGTACAATAAAACAAGCATGTAGATTATAACAACTTCTCTGATAAGGAGTCCCAGCTATCTGCGAAGGATTTGTATAGAATGCTTTAGGTACGGTCTTTTTGGTTAGAATACTTGAACATTGGACTATATATTTTTTTCAAGGTAATAAATTGTAATAGACCGGCTATGATTTGGAGAAGATAATTCTCAATAAAAATAAGATAACTTGGCTTCAACCTATAATGTGTGCCAAACACTTTGTTGAAGTGGCTTTCTTTCCTGGAGTAGAATAAGTTTTATACCATGCTTATGTTGAGTTGTTGTTGTGGTAACTATGTATGTCTTGCAAACTGTAAACAATTGTGTAAAGTGGTCAAATAGAGCACATGTTTATAGCTGGACTAGTTCGGTTCAAATATATACATTCAATTTTTAATATTATCTTTACAAAGAAATATTTATTCACTTCAGATGGATGCTCAGAACCCTATTCCGAAAGATTACAGCCATTTGTGTGTGGGTGCATGTGTGTAATTGGGGGGAAAGTGACATTTCTTTCCATTTTCCAAATCATAAAGTGAGGTGATTATAATACAGACAACTAGAATTCACAGTTCATCTATATAATTATTATGAGTAGTCTCTGAAAACATGCCAAAAGCTTTTCTAAGAATTAGGCCCTCAGGTATAAAGATTAGCATGGTTAAATTGACTGCTGGCGATTTGAACAACCTCTAAAGGCTCTGCATAAAATCCATTGACAATGAAAATTTTCATTTGAAAAATGTGCTGCCATGGGCAATCTATGCTAACCAATTTATAGTCTCTATTTTTATGGGAGTTTGGAAGAAAATGCTTTTAAATCAGCCAAACAAAACTCCCTGAATATGTTGTAGATTAATACGTGATGACTTTGCCACCATGAAAAAGATAGAAATTATAAGAAGTCAGAGGACATGCATCTTCTACATGCATCTAACTCTGTTTATGGGTTTGAAACAGGGAGTGATGTTTCTATGTTGTCCTCTATGCTAAATCCCTGAATGAGACAGTGGAATATAAGACTAAGGTTCTTGTCTAATAACATTTATTCCCAAGGAAAATGTAACTTTAAAAAGCACTTATAATATACAGAGAGTAATTATTAGTAGCAACACCACAGCCATACTCAATATTCATATATTTTCAATGTCATATGGAAAGAGTAACAATTTAGATTCACTCATTTAACTGATAAACACATTTTCTAATTAGTAATACGTAACTATTGTCACATTTGGGGTGTCCTACAGATTTTGAAAACTACTGTTAACCAAGGAAATGAAGAGCACTTTCTATCTCCAGATTGGTCCTAAATCTGGGGATAGAAAAATAAAATTTAAAAAAAAATGCTCGACTTTGACTTACCTTCTGTGTTATTTTATTTTCCTATTTTCTGGAAATATGTTGCATTTATCCATTTGAAAGATGTAATGTTAGCAAATTCAGAGAAGTAAATACAATTAAAAATTAAGTGTGTGAGACAAAAGTCCAGACAACAGATTTTTATAGCTAGAATGAAAAAAATGAGAATATGAGAAATCATGTGTTGTGCTGTTACTTTAAGGAATGATACACTTTGTGACTAAATGTATTAATTATCCAGGATATTTTCTCATTATTGTCTCGTGAAAGATGAAATTTCATTATTCTCAAAAAATGTTGACTTTGTTTTATCCATCTTTCAAATATCAATACAGAATAGAAATTACAGAAAAAATTAAATTTAAGAGAAAATTGTGATGTCATCTATCTGCTTAAAAACTCAAAGAAAATCTTCACAACTTTCCAAGGCAGATACCAAGGGTCGGCCATTACATTAAGCAGTACAATAATGGGACAAATATACAAAGATAATATCGATAAGCATCTCAGCATAATGGAATCATAACAATAAGCAATAGAGTCATATAAAGACTACTTCATATCAGGAAGAATATATTGTGGATTTAATAGAGTAATAAAATTAGAAGATGAATAAAAATGCAGTAGCATATATATTTATGCTTATATTCATAGTATATATATGTGTATATATACCTTTATTTTAATAAAACACACAATACTATGTTCCACAAAATTTTACCTCTGAATTTATTTCAAAAGCAGGTAGCAATATGAAAGTTTTTACATGCACTGAAAACTGAAGACTATAGAAAGTTCTTACAGACTGTAACTATTCTTCCTACAGTTAAATGCCACAAATGTATAATAAACTATAGACTGTAACTATTCTTCCTATAGTTATAGTCTATAAGGAGTTAACTCACATTTAAGAAAAAAATATATATAAATTAAAATTTAACTCCTGGTATATAATTGTATGTGAGTTAATCATGCACTCACATAGTTTGAGGGAAATTAGGAAAAAAACAAACTGTACTGAGAAAGTACAACACAAAGCATGATGAGATATAGCTGTGGATGCCCTTGTTGTCCCATGGCCTCTCCTACATACAGATTAGAATTTCCTCTACACACTAGGGTAAGAAGCCACATACATTTGCAAATCAAAATAAAATGTATAACATAAGAGCTATTCCTCAACTCTATTACATGGACTTTATATATGTAACAATATATTGAGCAGCAAGTCCTAGTGCCAGACAATAGCAATACAGCGATAAACGAGATAAATACTTTCCTTCCTGCTTGTGAGGCTTAAAGGCTAAAACAAAACACAAAACTAAAGCAAAAATCTAAACTCTGAACTGAAGTGCTAACGGAACAGCTATTGGATGGGTTGTGTGGAATAGCATTTCAAAAGAAAAATATGAGCTACCCACTCAGTAGTGTTAATAATACAGCATAATTCCTGCATCACTTATTTATTTTACATTCATACAATTCAAGCAAATTTGGCTCAAATTAGTCAAAATAAAATAAATACGGAGGAAGCTGGTGGAATTTTGAAAATAACAGTAATGACAAAGTGTCAAGTTTTTGGTCAACCAGCATTTTTGTGTGGGTATATCAAACTCATCAAATAACTAGCCATAAAGAATAATGATTACCATATAAATCTCTGCTCTCAAGGATTCTAATTCTAGGTGAAGGGAAAATTGGTAATTTAAAATAATGTGATGAGTATTAAGAAAGAAACAAGAAGTACAAACTGTACAGTAGGGAAAATAGAACCATTATGGGGGTAAGGGGAAAATTTTCTGGAAACAAATATGCTTCTGACTAAGCAGTAAGCTAAGAAGAAGATGTTGGAAGAGGAATTCTATGTATGGGGTGAAATATACATAAAAGTGAATGATAATAGTATGTATGAGTAAGATCAAAGAGCCCTGTCTTACTAAGTCATTAAACATAGTACAGGGAAATGAAGGAGTAAGTTTAAAAGGCATAGATTTCCTCCTTTCTAAGGGGAATGATATTTATTCCAAGAATGATGAGAAATTATTAAAAATACCCTCATACTATTGGTAGAGGAGAAAAAAGAGGAAAACACTGGATGTGTATTTACCAAAAGTTAATTTCCTAAAATTGTGCTTTGGGTTAGTTGAGATGCCATTGCCTTGACAGTAGCAGGCTTGGAGAGCTGAAAGTAGTAAGTTACAATTTTAACTTGTTCCATTTTTTTATACTTGTATGATATGCAGAAAAATGTAATCACCCTCTCTAGAGAGGCCTTACCTAATTATTTTCTATTTCATCTTCTACTCCATTTCTTCAAGAGTATACTTGAGATTGACCTGGAGGTTTGGTGGCAAGTATGCAGGAGAGTGCTGTGAAAGCAACAATGTGATCAGCCATGAAATTCCTGCTGAGTATGGAAAGACATGAGGCCAGAAGCAAAGAGAGAAAAAATGGTGCACAAATACTCACAAGTTAGTTTTTAACTATTTGTCCACTATGACAGATATTTTGGTTTGTTAAGTATTTATAGATTAATGAACTATAGATTATGAATTATCAATTTGATGCCCCATACTGTGATCAATTCACCATATTCAATGCTATTGTCAGAATAAAATTAGTCAATATATGTAAACTTCAAAGATCAAGCTGTTAAACTAAAATGATACTATTTATCTCTTCACATTCAGAATTTCAAATGACCAAAAATATGTGTTTCTATGAGGGTGGATTCTGCCCTTGTTTATGGAATTATTATCTAAAGTGTCATTGAAGACTTAAAACAGCTCAGTTTTGTACAAATATTAAAAGGTAAGGCATATATGAGATTAAAATTGTGAATATACTCTGTGATTCTTCATAGTTAAATTCTTCAAATTTTAAAATATAGTTGTCTGAGATTCAGAAAAAGATAAATATCTGAAAAAAATTACTCTTTGAACTCAGTAAGTTTGCCCCTTCATTGTTAACACTGCGGTATTTCAAAGAAGTGTGTCTTTTGTCAGGGTCTTTTAGCTCTTTTACATTATGGAATGTAAAAAAAAAGCATAGTGTTTATTTAATTAATATGTAGGATCCTTGCCTACATGATGGTAAATTTTATTAGGAACTTTTCCTAAATTAAGGAAGAAACATGAACTAAAACAATAGTCTATAAGTTATTAATATAAATTGATGCAATAAAATTTGATATGAAAATATTAAAAAGAAAAATAATATTTTGGTAACAAAGAAAACCTGGAGTCAAATGCAAAAACCAAATACTACCAACCAGAATCCATGAATTTATACAATTATAAACTTAAATTCAGACTCATTACACAATGCAACCAATAGACATTAATGCTTTGGAAAAGTATGAAATGATGTATGAGTGACTGCCTTGAAAATTCTCACGTGGAAGAAATAACCTGAGGCTGATTACCAATGCTGCTGTGGCTTTGGTTGAATGATCCCTAATTTGACTCTAAAGTGACAATTTCACCAATTAACAGCAATGAGTAATATATGAAGACAGCCATTTCAACACAATGTTTTCAGAGGTGGGCTGACCTAATATTAGTGTCAAAATAGGAAGAAATTGAATGCATTTCCTAAGGAGTGAAAATCCAGAAGCATTTAGGATTTAGCTTATTAGAGAGCCAGCCAACAGTCTTCAATAGGAAAGCAAATGTGAACTCAATGGACTGCCATATTCAAAGTACACCTAATGGGCATATGCTATTACCCAAGATTATACAAACAAGAATCCAGTAACTGTGAAGATGGCTATAAAAACTTTCATTAGGTAATATGCAATTTGTATGTATACCACATGCAAAGAATTAATATAAGCATATTCTGGTCCATTAATGTTTTAAGACTATTGCCTCTCATATTTAATCAAAAATATTCAAAGAGAGAGAGAGAGAGGCCTAATTTAAGTTTGTACATACTTAAGACTGTTATTTTAAAAATTTGTGACAATGAGAGAATACCTGAAAGGAATTTTTCTCTTTAATGTGAGTCAAAGAGATTTTTTTTAAAACAGAAAACATCTTCGCATTTTTAAAAATATTTAGTAATTGCTTGCATACAAAAGTTCCTTAATTAATATTTATTAATTGATCAATTTTGTGTGTCCCATCCCCCCAAAATATTTGTATCTCTTCAAAACCAGTTTCATACTGAAGTTAATATTTATAGATATCTTTTAGGAAGTGTCATGACTACAAAAGTTGCATGTGTCCATTTTCCCAGCCTATCTGAAAAATTTAAAAAAAATTGCAAATCAGAATGCATAGCTATTGTAGTGGAAATTTGTGCCCCTGTCTTTTACTTGCAGCTCATCTGTTCCCTAGATGCCATTGACTGTTGGCTAATACCAACTTCTGTTTTCTCTGTGAATTCCCTTCACCCAACTGGGAGCTTCCTCTACGTGGAGTCTGTGTTTCCTCAGTAACTGACTTTCAGCCAGATACAAAAGCCTGGAGCACTCTCCTCAAGGGAAAAGCTAACTCTGTGGTGTAGCCGTATCCCAGAAATTGCATGGGTTGAGACTGAAGTTAGTCTCTAATTGAGAAAATATCTTTGTTGAGTTCATTCACTGCCTTATCTTGTTTCTTTCACTCACCTTCTTCTGAAAGCACTCCCCTCAACAAAATATTTGAGCAAATTTCCCAGTTTCAGGCTCTGCTTCTAGGGAAGCTGACCTAATAAAACCAATGAGAAAGCTAACCACTGCATTTCAGAGGGAATCTGAAATAGTAACAATGTATTTCAAACAAAATTTTAAAAGTATTTGAAAAAAGAAGATTTTTTAAGTAAGTTAAATTATTTTAATTATTCATTCATTAGTCACCTTATTTGAAGGTGACTGATGATTAAGAATCTACGCCTTCTCAATCACACACAACTACTGGCCTTTAAGTTCATACTGCTGCCTGTCTGTTGGGTTTACAAATTCTACAATAGATAAAGAGGTAAAATGATAGCCCACGGCCCATGTTTTAAGAGTAAAACTGTATTTCATGGATGCATTAGTAATATATTCATGTATAACAAATTACCACAAAACTTATCGACTTACAATACCACACATTTCTTACCTTACAATTTCTGGGAGTCAGCAATCTGAGTTTGACTTAACTAGGTGCTCTGCCTGAGGGTCTCTCACAGGATCACAATCAAGGTGTCATATATGACTCTCATCTGAAGGTCCAGTTGCTGATGGAGCTAATTCCAAGTTCAGTGGTTGTTGGCAAGAATCAGTTCCCCACTGACTTTTGACTAGAAATCTTCCACAGTTCTTTGTTAATTTGAGTCTCTCCATCAAAATGTGCAAGTCAAAAAAGCAGTGGAGAGGATGATTTAGCAACATGGAATTCATAAACTTTTGTAAGTTATTACATGACTGACATCTCATCAACTTACTGTAGTTTATTGATCACTAGGATTAGTTTATACTTGCAAGGAGTGGAATACACAAGGACAAGAATACCAGAAAGTGAGGTTTATTGGGAACTAAATTGAAAGTCTTCATAACACAATCAAACAAAAAATTGTTGTTTTCCCTAGTAGTCAGATCTCTAAAGAGCCATTTTAATACAAAAATGTATTAATTCCATTTCACTTTCATTAAAACAATGAAACCATGTCACCCAACTACTACTTTGTAACAAATGTTTCCCAAGAGCATTGGAAACTTGTAGTCTAACCAGATGTATACCCTAACATGGTTTCACAATCCCTTGAGAGAAAGAAAGTAGAAATCTGAAAGAAGAGGGAAAACAGTTATACAAATGGCAAATGTTTAAATTTTTTGTAATCTGGATAATATGAACAATGTTACTGGAACTGCAGATGGATAAAGAAAGGGAAAAAGGTAAAAGGATGAATAAGAAAGCCAGAGTAATATTTTTTAAAACTAGTATCAAATCATGTTACTTGTCTTCTTCTAAGCTGTCAGTAGCATCTCTGAGCCTTGGGGCTTAAACTTATCAGTTCCCCATACTCTGCATGGTCTCAAAGTGATTTCACTCCCACCTAACTCTGACCTCATATCCTGATCCTCTATTCTACACCTGCCTCCCCCATAGTTCAATGGAGTCATTTTTAAGTCCTCATGAACTGCAAAACTTTTGCAACCTTGGGTATACTTACTTTTCCCTTTGCCTGAAAGATTTATTTCACATTTCACATAATGAATCCTTCCCAAGATTCTGTGTTCACTGATAACAAGTCATGACCACCCTTTTATCTGAAAATTACTTTGAACCAAGCAAGAGCCTCCTCTATCTGGCAGCTATTTCCTTCTACTGAGCTATACTCTCCCTCAGACTTGAATCCATAACTTGTTGACTAGGATACAAAAGGAATAATTGTCTCTCCCTCTAAAATGCATGAATTGTTTTCATTGTTTCTTTATAGTAGGCATTACTGTTTATAATTATTTTATTCATTTTTTTGCTTATATTTGTCTATTGCCCCTATTTGGATGAAAGCTTGCAAAAGGAGGCAGGATATGTCTTTTTTCTTGATCATTGTCAAAACCTCCACAATTAGGAAAGTGTCCAGATTATGGTAAGCTCTCAATAAATATATTTTGTTTTTAATAAAATATTATGAATTCATTATTTATTTGATCAGAACTGAAGTGTGTTATTTTGGCCCTATTTGAATTTAAACAATGGCATGTCTTGTCTGTCTTGGCTGCAGCTATTGCTTGGGTGTGATTTGTCTGTCCCCACTTAAGCTCTTGTTTTAAATTAATACTCACCTCCAGGTAAGGTGGTGTTGGAAGGTGGGGCTCAGTGGGAGGTGTTTGGGATATTGGAGTAGATCTCTCATGAATAGCTTGCTGCTCTTCTAGGTAGTTAATGAGTTACTGCTCTCATGAAGCTGGACTAATTCCCTTGGGAATGGATAAGTTCCAATGAGAGGGAGCTGGTATAAAGCCAAGACATCTCCCAGGTCCTCTCTTCACACATGTCTACTTCCCTTTTGACCTTCTCAGCCATGTCATGACTCAGCATGAAAGCTCTCACCAGAAGCAAGTGTCATGACCTTGAACTTCTCAGCCTGCAGAACCATGAGCTAAATAAACCACTTTTCCTGGTAAGTTACCTAGTCTCAGGTATTCTTTTATAGCAACACAAAATCTAGTAAGCTCTTTTTTGTCTAGAATTAAAGTAGTATATTGTAGCGACCCCAAATAGTCACAGTTCATATTTTGGTGCCTATGTAATTATTAATACCACTCCCTTTATTCTCAAAGGTATCTTGGTTGGACTGATACATTAAATGGCTACTGTATTTGTGTCTCCTAAAACCTCTCTCTTCCAATCCTTTATTACCTTTTTCTTATGAGCTTATTACAAAGAAACATCTTTGGAAGAGTAAAATTTCATCTCTCTCGGGTGTAAGACCTTGAATATGTCAAATGTTTTTCAATGTATATTTACTATCTTTTAAGGGTATTACTCATACCCACATTGTAGAGCTGTCATGATTTGTAAATGACACAATGCTCATAGAGAGTCAGATACTAGGCATTTAAATGATAGTTCCTCTCACCAAAGATAACCATGAGAACCAAGCTCCCATGAGTTTAATATATATATGTACACACAAACACACACACACACATTATATATATACATATTATATATATATATAAAATACTGGGTTAAGTATATACTTTACTTTCTTGATCTATTTCACTTGGATATATAAAACATTTAAATGGAGCTGTGGAAAAAATAAAGTTAGCATATAATATACTTTCTGAAATTTAGTCCTCTTTGAAGCAGTCACCCACTTTGATGATCAAGCATTAAAATGTTTATAAATAGTGCATTTAAGATTGAGTAAAATACATTAAACTTATGCATTTAAATTGGGAATGAATGGCATCTTTTAACATATATTTATAATCTAAATTACAAGTATTAATGCAAATAACTAAAAAGGAATGATCACTACTTTTAGTTATGCTAATGTTTTCTTTTGTCTTGAGGAACATAGAGAATCTATGTCAGTATTACCTGAAAATTAAGTTTTTACTTTTATGCTGCCAATAAGTAACACTTTGTGTACATGCATTTAAAAAATTAATACTAAGAATGTTTGTTTATCCGAATTTACTTATCAAAGCAAAGGAAGCCCTAAAAATATGAGAAGATAATTAGAAAATCAAGTAAGCTACCTAACCACAGCTTTGAAAGTATCTGAGTTAGAAAGCCAAAATTCTTCTACTTGAAAATCAACAACTCAAATCGATGTAAAGGAATGTTGTTTTCAGTCGAGATTACTAAAATCAGATTGCAATGACATCGTCTTCCTCCAAACTGTCAAGCAAATAAACAAAACTTACTTTAAGTCTCTAGTTATATACATAAAATTATAGGAGGAATGAGTCAAAGCTAGAATTACTCAAGCCTTAAAAGTATTGAAATTTTTTTTGTTTATTAAGAAAGTAAAGGAATAAAAGAAAGGCTACTCCATAGGCAGAGCAGCCTGAAATATGTTATAATTGAAAACTCCTACTCTGCTGCCTTAAATAAGGGCCTTTTTATTAATAATTTTTGAAATGATCAAGTAGAGAAAAATGTTAGTGGGCCAGGATGTGGGACTTTCAGTGTCTTCAGCAGCTACTGTTGACCAGCCTTTTCTTTTCTCTGCAATAGCAAGTAGTAGCAATGATAGGAAATGAGAAACGATTTGACCAGGGTGAGTGATAGAGCAGAAGGTTATCTCATATCCTTTAGAAGCCTTGGAACATCTGGAATTGTTCAGTTTATTTCACATGGGCGATAAAATGGAAAAGCTGGTGTATAGTAATTTAGTGGCTTCCCACTTCATCATGCATTCTTTGTATTTTTGCAATAGATTTGATGTGTGTTTTTATTTTTGAATGCTAAATGGTGTTCATTATATAAACGAAATGAGCCACTTGGTGACTATGGAGACGTTGTTTCTACAATCTGCCAAAAATTAACTGAACAACTGCCATGAGTGATGATGGGGAACTAAGTCTTTGCATATGCTGAAAAAATATAAAAAATAAATTCCATGTGTATTGCATGTCTTTCAATTCACAGCTGGTTAAGCCATTAAAAGTACCACATTTTTTTCCAGTTTGCTTCACACTGAATGGAATTTATGAGTCTATTTGTAAAATTAACATTCATTCTCCCCTATTATTAAGATTCTGATTATCTTGTTTTCAATTTCCAAGACTACAGCCTCAACTCTTTCTCCCTTTAGTCCTCTGTTTTACACTGCTTTTTTCATTATTTGTTACTAAGTCAGATGATGGTCTGGCAAAGTGGAGAAATAATGAAACTAATGGATCTAACAATTTATTAAAAGCCTTGATGATTTTGGGGGTTGATGGGTATTTAGATGATAGCTTGATGGGTGAAAAGACAGATGAGAGACAGAGACATTTCTTTCTTTCTCTCTCTCTTTTTCACACACACACACACACACACACACACACACAGAGACACCCCCCCCCCACACACACACACATTCATATTTGTGAATACCATCAACAAGTCTTGCATAGAGCAGGGACCCTTACTTACTTCCTGACCCTGCTCATATGTTAGTTTTATAAAGTTTAACTTTCAATGCTCTATTTATATTGAACTGGTTGGTTTTATTATTAATATTTATGAGTCTCTTGCTACCTTTCATGATCATTAAACTGCTTTCATTTCTTCTCCAGTGATCAATTTTACCCATTTCTTAAATTTTACTCTTAAAAGATCAGGGTTCAAGTTCATTTAATGGCTCCTCATTTAATAACTATATAACCTCAGATAAAATTAACTTTTTCGAATCTCAATATCTTCATCAAAAAATAAGGTTATTATGACTCATTTATTTCACTAGAAGTTTGTAATAATGAATAATAGTAAATGTGAAAATTTTGGTACAGTATAAAGTATATTCAAAATTAAAGAAATTATTAAAGACTAAGACAACATACAAGCCACATTGTGGAACAAGTCATTTCAGTCTATTTAATGAGCCACATGTTACAGTCAGGCAAAGGGTAATGTCATAATTTTCTTTTGTTTCCTTTGTTTGCCAAACATAATTTTTTACATGTATTAAAATGTGGAATAAATAAACCAAGCATCTCTTAATGACTATGTGCTTCAATGATGGCTTTTCTACCAGTTTTGTTAGAAAAAAATTCTTAAGGCATTCATATGATAATTACAGTTTTGTTTCAGCTGTTAAAATTATAATAAAATGTGATTTATTTGTCGTTTTTTAAAATTTACAGGTTGTAGCCATCTCAGTGCAAGGCTTAAATATGGTATATACAAAGTTAATTTATAACAACATATACATAAAACTGATTTTTACAAAATAACTTTGTGGAAATACAAACAATACAAGTGAACAATACAGTATTAATTAATTCAGTCAGTGCTATCTTTTAAAAATGTATTTTTCTAAGACACTTAAGCATAAATGATATACTATTAAGTTTCTCTTCTTAAAAATGCAGATCCTAAGTTTGAACAAACTGTAATAGGATTCTGAATATGAAACAAAGGGGACAATGACCCTGATGCTAATTTACTTTGATAACAAACCAATGTTTACAGTGTTATCCATATATTAAAAAATAAGTAGGCATTTGAGAAATAGGGGGAAAAGGAGAACCTTAATACTTTGAGACCTAAGACATTTGCATATTTTCACAAGTGTTTTGAGAATAACAAAGACCTCTACATGATTTTTATATTAAGAACAATTTCTGTTGCCAATAGAAATATCTTAATTTCCATACTCTCACTGGTATTGTAAAGTTTCTTGGAAGAAACAGAAATAATCATTCTGCCTCTTTTAATAATTATAAAAGCCATTTAGATGCAACGACAACTAAAAATGTCGTTTCTAAATTAAGCTTACAAATATTGCTATAACCAAAGTTGAGAATTTGAAGCATTACAAATCTGTGTACTTTTTCTACTTCCTAGAAAAAAGTAGAAGCTAGTGTTATTATGCTAGCTATCTAGTAAGTATATTAAACAGTAAAAATAGAAAGACTGTATAGAAGCTAATATGCTATTGAGGTCAAATTATTATAAATTTGCTTTTCAGTGAAGAGGAAATCCTCATATATACAGATCTTGGTGATAAGAGGAAACATATTTCTGTCAAACATTTCTTTGCTTGGTGAATTAACTAACACTGTTTCCTTCTTTTTTCATTATTGCATAATTTATTTTCATCTCATAAAAAATTAGGATTCCTTGACACAAATGGAAAAATCTTTTGTTTTAAGTCTGTAGGACAAAAGATACGTGTGCTACCATGAAAGTCTTCATAAATTTTCCTGAGAGATAATCTGGCTCAAACAATTGGTTGTCAGTTTTTTCTATTGCAAGAATGTTAAAAAGAAAAAAAAAGTGTATAACTTCTCTAGCACATTGCTAAGAAATATTTGTCCTAATAGATTCGGAAACTCCCTTAACAATATTCACAGAATCAATTCTGATTCCAAATTATGCTTGTCAATATTGTGTCCAAAATCCAGAATGACAACATTTCCAAGGTTTTTGTGACTCATGGGGCAGATTGCCATAATATGGGCTGGTGACATTTAGTGTCACTGAATGAAGACATAAGTGCAAATTGTTTCCTTAGAATGTTTTAAAAGTTGTCTCTATGCAAGAACTCATCCAAAGAAAAAAAATTCAAGGAATGCATGACCTAAAACTGAATCTGGAGATTTGGCTGTATTTTTAAACAATATATAGAGGTAGAATTTTGTCTCCATGTAAAAAAATGAAATAAACCTGGAAAAGGCTATGCAAAAATCTTTGAATATTACTTTGGGTCTTTATAGTTCATGTCCCTTGGATGAACATGAACAAGATGGTTCTGGGAAACAAAGTTTACGAAGCTCAAAAAGAGGTGTTCATGGAATAAGGTTGTGTCTTGAAAGCTTTCCTAGGTGTCCCACCCAGCTCAGTGAAACTGAGTCCTCATTTGATGTAGTTTCCATTCACAGCTGTCATAGTCCACAGTGCAGTTCTTTTCACCCCGAAATAAGTGTGATTTTGACAAATGTTATCTCTAAAATAACCCAGAATACATGATAAGATTATCAATAGGCATGCTCCTAATAGACAATGTCATTAATTTTAACACTTGGTCATTCAAAACCCTAGAAATACTGATACAAAAATATGATGGCTACTAAACTAATTTAGGGAGAAAAAATGACCATAAAAATAACAACACTGTCTTTATGCCACTAATAGTATCACTAGAATTATTAATTGGCAATATGCACTAAAAATACAAAATTAAAAACTACTCAACTGTAGTAATCAATACTAAAATAATGCTACCAATGTATTAGCAGTCCTTAGTAGATTATTTATCCTCAGGAAAAATAGGCTAGACTAGGTTAACTACTCATTTATTCGACCTAGTCAAATCTCACAGGGCTTTGGAGGTTTAAAAACAAGATTCCAGAAAACTTACTAATTCTGTTGTTGTTGTTGCTGTTTTGAGACAGAGTCTCACTCTATCACTCTGTTACCCAGGTTGGAGTGCAGTGACGTGGTCTCAGCACTGCAACCTCCACCTCCGGGGTTCAAGTGATTCTTTTGCTTCAACCTCCAGAGTAGCTGGGATTACAGGCACAGAGCAGAGCAAATATTGAAACTCAAAACTCTGTTTAATGTGGGACAGTTTACAAAAATGTACATCCAGTCTTTCCCTCTCATTAAAAAGTAGAGCCTATTTTTCCATGCCTTGTATATGTGATGGCCTAATGTTAATTGCTTTCGACCACTGTTACATTAACAACCATGCAAGTAGATGCTTTAAAAATGTGTGTGCATTGAGGCTTGCTCTCTTGCTGCTCTTGGAACCCTGGTAAGAATAGGATAACATGCATGATGATTAGAGTCATGTATCCCAAATGTCTTTATCACCTTGGCCAACAGCCTGGTAAACACCTCATGTATGAGTGAGCATAGTCTAGATCATTCAGCCAATAATCAACATTCCATCTACTCACAGCTGTGTTTTTATGCATAAGAGCCAGCCAAGCTAGTATCAAACAAGTTAACCTGAAAAATAATACATATCCAGCAGAACAATAGAATCATCCGGTAAACAAATCATTGTTGCTGAAAGATACTACATTTTGGAATGATATGTTACACAGCAAAAGCAAACTGATACAAATAAATTGTCAACTTCAGTATTTAATAAGTAAGATTTTCACAAATCATCTTTCAGAGTAACCCCAAAAAGCAAATCTCCCATGTATATCATGTTGATAAACTCAAAGGCAAATGAGAATCTGCTGCTTAAAACTTGTTGGAACTACCCTAAATCTACTGAAAAGTCTTCTAAGAGACCACTGCTAAGACAAATAATTTCCATTAAACATGACAAAATACTTTCTTTTATCAAATATGTGCAAGAGTTTCAAATTACAAAATAAGGGACCCCAAATAAAAGTGACTAAGAAGGCAGTTTGATAACCTGGAGACATCAGATAGAAAAGAAAAGCAAATAATAATGGTGTTAACAAAATATGGTCACCCTCAATGATTTAAAAAAATATAATAACAATTCAGAAAGAATTCCGAGAATCTTAAAGAGGTTAGGCATATTGGAATAAATTTTTTATTACTCAATCGTGTATTCTCAGAAGAAAAAACAGAGCTAAAACTTAGCCCAATTAACTGATTTAAGGGATATTTAAATTATCTTTAAGTCTGTCATTTTATTGATAAAAACGTAAAGTCAATGTGATGCACTAGTTACAGTAAAACAAATGGCATAAATACATATATATCTACAATTGATAATAAATTAAATGAGTGATTAGTGGAAAGCTCTGAGGTACTGATTTCAGCGACATATAATTTTGGGGGACAAAATATTTCCCAGAGAGTTTAGACATTAAGGCTTCCAAACAATTGGAGTTTAACTCTCTTGGAATGCTAGGATGGTTTGGTTAAATGGTAGCCAACTGATCACAGTGCTTTGATTCTGAGACAAGGCAGAATTATATTCCTACATTCACCAATTTGAGTATTAGGAAGGATGAAAGTAACACTAAAGCACATTATTCTTTTCAATAATGCATTCTTACATTTCAAATTTTCATCTTAAATTTTAAGTTATCAAGCTAACATTAAAATGAACACTGAAACATAATCAAAGGTATAGTGTCCATTACACAAAGTGCCATAATGTATCACCATTAGAAATTAGTCTCTATTTTTATGTGCTTAATAACAAACACGACAAATTTCAAATGCTATAGGTTAGAGGATATCAATGCTTCTTGTATAGATAAGGCTAGTTCTCCAAGAAATGAAATATTTATCAAGATATTTGAAGCAATGCAGGTGAAAAACCTTGGGAAATACAATGTATTACATATGTGAAGACAATTGTCGAGGAAGACGTAGAGAAGGGCAGAGTGTAAGAATCATAGTAGGAGGAAGTGGAGTAATATTTGTGAAGGATGATTTCTAAAATATCTTCTGTGAATTTGAGCAAATCAGTTAATTGCAGTAATGTTTCCTTAATTTTTCAATAAAAAATTTAAAGTTACCCATATTCAGCTTAATATGTGGTCATTTTAACTTGAGTAGCATCATGAATTACTGGAGTGCTGCATGCAAAGGCATGGAATTTTAAAGAAAGGCTATTTTCATTCTTTTTCTGTTCAAATTGTCAAAACATAGATTATCTGACTTTCACCAAATTCTCTGTACTGCTGTTACAGCATGTTTTTGCCATTCACCATGAAATATTTTTTATTATAAAAACCAGCTTTCAACTATTTAAATAGAATGAATATTCTGTGGAAGAGGAATTAATTTCATCTGCAAAACTATAGAACTACAGCACATTTTAGAAACTCTATTGGTCTTGACCATATCTTTTTGTATATAGAATTTTATGCAGGAGAAAAATTCGAATCTGAAAATCAGGTAGTTCTAAAAGTGCATGTCTGGAGACATAAGAATTAAGATAAACAGGTTAGTTTCCTTGTTTTGGCTTGTTTGCCTTGGTGTCATTGTCATTTTCAGATGTTTGATGATCCAAACCAGTATATTTCTAATTCAGTTATGTACTTGTTGTGTCTATTATTTAAGAGTTTTTACTCACATTGGGAAGGGATGTGTGTGTTTGTTTGTGTAGTGTGGCATGGGTGTATGTGTCTGGTGCATATATTAAAATTATATGTATATTTTAAACAACTTTTTGATCTTTCTGATCATTTGAAACACTGTTTATTGTTTAAGCTAAAACACAGATTTTCAAATGGAATAAAAGAAGAAAAGAGAAAGTGAGAGAGAGAGAGGGAAAGGAGAAAAGGAAGGAGGGAGAGAGGGAGGGGGAACAGAAGGAGGGAGGGAGGGAGGAAGGAAGGAAGGGAGGGAGGGAGGAAGGAAGGGAGGGAGGGAGGGAGGGAGGAAGGAAGGGAAGGAGGGAGGGGGGGAGGCAGGCCACCCAAGGAGTAGTAGGTAAGAAGTATGGATAAGTTAGGAAAAATTTATGAATGTTTTAATTGTTTAGGTCTATAGGATATGAAACCAGAATTTTAAAAGGACCCAATTTTACCCCATTTTATGCTTTGATCCACTGATTAACATTTGCAGCCACTAACTCACTTTCCTGATGGAGCCAACTGTCAGATCGTGCTGCTTCCAGGGCCCAGTACAAAGTTTCCAGCTGTGGATGTAGACAGATCAAAGCATATGATGGACTCTCTACAACACAGTCTATCTGGAATACTAATAATAGTCTGTACTACATGTAAAGAATCAAGTCATTTTTCTCCACTCCTTCAAATAATCAGGGTTTCCTTGTACATGCTATTAATTGATTCAATATGGAGAAGGAATGTCTGAACTTTTCCCACGCTTTACATTTACTCGTTTTTTATAATATACATTAGTCCACCTCCAGAGGTTGTTTTAATTCAAATCAGGTTATTACTTTTTTCATAAAAATTGAGTGGGTAAAACTCGTTATGTTTAGCTTTATATGCTATGCATTTTCTTATGTTTTATAATTGTTTGTGTATGTGCAGGTGTCTACCCTATGCAATCTTGATACTGCTTAACTTGTTTTTGGTAGAATTTCATTATGTACTTTTATAAATATTGAAAGTTTTACCATGAATACTTTATGAAGATTGCTTGGTCCTATGAGAAACTACTTGAGATTTTGAAACCCCTAGTTCAAAGAACTCTCCAATAACTGGTAATTGTCTTTAAGCTTATCACACTATGAAAAACTGAGGTCTTTTTGTTTGTTTGTTTGTTATATATGGGACAGTAGATGTTTGTTTTTATTTTATTCCAGATTCACCATTTGCCTCTCAATGGCTTATTCTCTAGCCAGGGAACTTTGGACATTTTTTACCCAGGCAATAGTTTCTATAGCTTGATTGTTTTAAGACTCTGGAGCATGCAAGATGCACCCACAGTCAAGATGCATTCCTTGTGTCTTCTGAAGGTAAAAACATAAGGATCAACACTTCCAATTTCTAGCCCAATAAGCATATATTGTATACCTCAGATGTATAAAAGCTATATGATAATGATACAGGCAGTACATAAAATAAAATATGTATAACAACAAAATCTCTTTCCTCACATAGTTGACTTCACTTTTCTCAGGTGGTTTGTAGAGCTGTTCAAAAGTCCCTATGTGATCATTATTTATATATACTCAGAGTAGACAGAATAGTGTCCTTTAAATTTTCTATATGCCATTAAGTGAAGGGAAGCTTCTGTCTTGAGCATTACAAAGATTCTATTCTTGACCAAACATTTTTTGTTAACAAGCCCTGGACTTTGGACCCTGTCTTTGACTTGCTTAGTCCAGTTTAGCAAGAATTTTGGTGAGTCAATTTAGTGGAGAAACTCCACCTTTGGTATCTGGTCACCCTCTACATCTGATCGAATTTCTCATCCTCATTCTCAATATTTTATCATCATGGCCTGCCTATAGCAAATATCCTGTTGAGCCTTTATATTTTCTCTTCGTAACTTTCCATTCACTGACCCCTAACTCTACGCCTTGACTATAAATCTCCACTTGTCATTGTTGTATTAAGATTGAATCTACTGCAAAGCCCCTCTTGCAGTAGTCTCTCTTGAATAAAGTCTTCCTTGCCATCTTTAACAAGTGTTACAAGTAATTTCTTTTTCTTTAACAGTTTTGATGTCTATGACATAAAGAATAAGAGTCAGCATTCAAGTGTGCACCTTTGTCTTTGCTCCTGGATGATTGATCAGAGATCCATTTTTAAGGCCAACTCCTGATTCTATGCTCACAAGAACAGTCCTTGAAGCATGGCAGGGACAGATTTTGATTCTTATGATTTTAAATACACTCTCTGAAGCTGGGTTGGAGTCTCAGGCTTCTTTTGAAAGGTACCTACTGTGCTGGAAGTGCTTCCTGGCTTCTTGTTTTGAATGGAATTAATTCCCGGACTCCTAGAATGGAAATGATTTTTTACGGAAGCTTGAAGGCCTTTGTTCTTTCTATTTGACTCTACTCCTCCCATGATAACCCCTCTGTCAACTGAAACTCTCCTCCTCAAACTCCTCTTAACTATATTTTAACGTTACCCATATTCAGCTTTATATGTAGTCATTTTAGTAGTTAGTGACTATATGTCACCACAACAATAACCTTGTTGGTCTCTTTCATTGATGGCATGACTCTACTAAGGGTAATTGGAACTTCAATGGCTTCTTTGGGAAATGCAAGATCCCTAAACTGGCTCCATTAAGACCTCTCCCTTCCCATTACCTCCTGTATTCATCCGTTTTCACACTACTATAAAGAACTAACTGTTCTTGTGGTAGTTTGCTGAAAATGATGGTTTCCAGCTGCATCCATGTACCCTAGAACATAAAGTAAAATAATAATAATAAAAGAACTACCTGAGATTGGGTAATTTATAAAGAAAGGAGGTTTAATTAACTCAGTTCTGCATGGCTAGGGAGGCCTTAGGAAACTTACCACCATGGCAGAAGGTAAAGGGGAAGCAAGGCACATTTTACATGGTGGCAGGAGAGAGAGGATGGGAGGACATTGCCACAGATTTAAGCAACAGCTCTTGTGAGAACTCACTCATTGTCACAAGACAGCATGGGGTAAACCATCCCCATGATCCAATCACCTCCCACATGGCACCTCCCCTGATGGAAGGGGATTACAATTCAAGATGATATTTGGGTGGGGACACAAAGTCAAACCATATTACCTCTGCTCCTCCCTCCTCCTCCCACCGCCTTCAGTCTACCTTTCAACTCTTGAATTATTTGTTCAGGTGTTATGAACAACTGTAGCTTATAGATCTCACAAATTTATATGCCATGAAAAATGCCATGAGAAAATCTTACTTCGTCATTTCTAATGATGTTGACTCTTCTCACTACAAATTTCTCATTTCCCGCTCTAAGGCTTTAGTTGACAGACAGAGTTTAACTCTAGAATGTTATCTACTTGGTTAGCATTTAATTATGACAATATGTGTGTTTTTTCTTTTGTTTTGCTATAAAATGTTGAGTATGTTAGAAAGAAATAGCATACAATTAACTCAAAAGTTTAAAATAATCCTTAAAACAACATCAGTTTGGTAGATGGGAACACTTTACACCAAAATGCAAGTCTACCTATGATGTTTAACTTGAGAGTAAAAGAGCTACAATTCTGGAGTCTGAATGATTTTCATTCATTATGCCACTATTCTGAAAGGATGCAATGCAAATTTGCTATTTTTGTTATTCTGCAACCGAAAAGAAATAGGGACCCGCGCTGCATATTTCTCTGTTGGACATCACAAGATCAATATGAAAGAAACAAAATACAACAATCCTCACTTTGTGGCTAGGATGTGAGAGAGGAATCTATCCATGATTAAGCATGATGGTGCAATGAAGAACAGAGAGACCTTTTAAATCTAATTTTTTCTAAATTACTCTAAATCTTTAAATGCATATGTGTATAAATGCTGATATAGTACATTTTTACCAGTTTAGATCCCAGAATATTAACAAAATTGACATAAAAAGTTAAGCAAGCATTTACCTTTCAATTTGTAAAAAATAATAACTGTACTGGAGGAATAAAAGATTAATACTAGTATGTCTTCAGTATTATCTTTCTATTTATAGATCTTTAAGAACAATGAACATGTCATACTTTTCAAACAATGAACATGTCATATTTTTCAAATAATGCTGTGGACTTTGAAACCGCGTATTTTTATTTTTTAAATTTTTTGAGACAGAGTTTTGCTCTTGTTGCCCAGGCTGGAGGGCAGTGGTGCGATCTTGGCTCACCACCACCTCTGCCCCTCAGGTTCAAATGATTCTCCCGCCTCAGCCTCCCGAGTAGCTGGGACCACAGACATATGCCATCACACCTGGCTAATTTTATATTTTTAGTAGAGATAGGCTTTCTCCATTTTGGTCAGGCTGGTCTCGAACACCCAACCTCAGGAGATCCACCAGCCTCGGCCTCCCAAAGTGCTGGGATTACAGGCGTGAGCCACCATGCCTGGCCTAAACCACAGATTTTTGAAGAAAAATTATGGGCCGGTATAGGAAGAGGTTGGTTAATGGATACAAAGTTGCAACTAGATGGATGGAATAAGTTATAGTGTTCTGTAGCATTTTCAGGTGAATATGGTTAACATAATTTAGTGTATATTTTCAAAAAGCTGGAAAAGAGGATCTTGAATGTTCACAACAAAGGAATGATAAATGTTTGAGATGATGAATATACTAATCAATCTGATTTGATCATTACACATTGTATGCATGCTTCAAAATCTCACTCTGTAACCCATAAATATGTACAAACACAATTTGTCTGTTAAAAGTGAAAGAAAAGCATAATAATAAGCATTTCACCACCCTGGAGAAACTGTGACAAAATTAGCACAAAAATTCACCATTCTATAAAACCATATAGCCCCCCAACACAAAATAAACTACCCACACTGGGCACAGTGGCTTACGCCTGTAATCCCAGTACTTTGGGAGGCCAAGGCAGGTGGATCACTTGAGGTCAGGAGGTTGAAATCAGCCTGCCCAAATGGTGAAATCCCGTCCCTACTGAAAATACAAAAATTAGCCAGGTGTGGTGGCATGCGCCTATAATCCCAGCTACTCGGGGAGGCTGAAGCAGAATTGCTTGAGCCCGGGAGGCAGAGCTTGCAGTGAGTGGAGATCACACCACTGCATTCCAGCCCAGGCGACAGAACAGCACTCTGTCTTAATAAATAAATAAATAAATAAATACAAAATAAACTACCCAAATGGTAAATACATAAAATACAAAAAAATGATTTGTTACAGAACTATCTACAATGGTGAAAATTTGGAAATAAGTTGTCAGCTAAGAAGATAAATATGTGTATTGTGGAAGACGAATGAGATGTTAGATAGTCACTGAAGTGAAAGATATGCTAAAGAAACAAATGGGTCATACCAAATGAAAAATAAAAAGTGATTGATTTTGTTAAAGTCACAGAAAGCAATACATTTATATATCTCAGAAAGTTGGAAGAAAATGCACAAACTTAAAACATTTATAAAGAGAAAAATAGGTGATTTCATGTTTATTAGAAAAATTATATTTTATTCGATTTTAATGTTGTTCTTATAATTTTAAATATTAGAAATTATAACATAAAATGAATAAACTAATAATTGATTTGCCTTTTAGCATATAGAGAATAACCTATTCTTTATATCATCATCAGTACTAAATTTTTTACTAGAGTACCTCAAGGAGGAAAAGAGGTTCTACTAGTGGAGCTGAGTGGTGAGGGATGGAGAATCAGTTTTACCTAACACAGATGGGCTGAGTGGAAGAAGGGTAGATCATCTAAACCCAAACCACAAACTGGTTACCATAAAAGGAGGATGTGATGATTGTGGCAAAACAATAAATATCCACAATGTCTGGTGCTTCACACAGTGTAATGCACAAAGGTATCAACATATACCTACGGAATGAAAGAATGAATCATGACGCCAAGAAAACTGTGCATGTAAAATTCCACTGACACCTGGTACATTCAATACTTTGAAATTAAAGATGTAGTGAATGTACAACGAAAAATATCAAAGAAAAAATCAAAAAGAAAGCAAAAAAGTTAACAACTATTCATATTCATAAATGCTATAAAATACTATTTATTAAACTATAGAAGAAAAACAGACAATATTTGGCTTTCAAACTTTATATATAAAGTTAAAATATGAAAATATTTTCTAGTACTTGAAAAACTCTTCTACAATAATTGAAAATGATATAGTCTTTTCTTTTTATGATAGGCAAAATGATATTGGTTGTATTAATAAAAACTGGAATGTGATAGGGATGAAAACCAAAAATGTAATTTCTTCATTTTTTTTTTGGCCATTTGTATATCTTCTTTTGACAATTGTCAAAAAATATAGTACAATCTTTCTGGAGAGGAAAAGGTAATATGTAAAAGGAGACAGAACACTTTTGATATAGTTATTCCACTTTGGTTACATTTACCAAGATTTTTTAAATTTTTTTTATTTTCATAAGTTCTTGAGGAACAGGTAGTACTTAGCTACAAAAGTTATTTAACGGTTATTCGAGAGATTTTGGTGCACCCATCAACTGAGCAGTATACACTGAACCCAATCCATAGTCTTTTATCCCTCACCCCTTCCCACACATTCTCCCTGAGTCCCCAAATTCATTGTGCCATTCTTATACCTTTGCATCTTCAAAGCTTTCATAGTTTAGCTCCCACTTATGAGTGACAACATATGATGTTGTTTCTCTATTCCTGAGTTACTTCACTTAGAATAATAGTCTCCAATTCCATCCAGGTTGCTGCAAATGCCATTCATTCATTCCTTTTATGGCTGAGTAGTAGCCCATCATATCTACATATCTATATAGATATATATAGATATGCCATTGATACCTGGTACATTCAAGTATATATATATGCTCATTTCTTTATCAATTAGTGGTACATTTGAGTATATATATGTATATTATATATGCTTGTTTCTTTATCAACTGAATATATGTGTGTGTGTGTGTGTGTGTGTGTGTGTGTGTGTATACACACAATATATATATATACCACAGTTTCTTTATCCACTTGTTGACTGATGGGCATTTGGGCTGGTTCCGCATTTTTGCAATTGCAAATTATGCTGCCATAACATGCATGTGCAAGTATCTATTATATATAGTGACTTCTTTTCTTCTAGATAAATACCCAGTACTGGATCGCTGGATCAAATGGTAATTCTACTTTTAGTTATTTAAGGAATCTCCACACTGTTTTCTATAGTGGTTGTACTAGTTTACATTCCTACCAGAAGTGTAGAAGTGTTCCCTTTTCACTGCATCCATGTCAACATCTGTTATTTTTTAATCTGTCAATTATGGCCATTCTTGCAGGCCTAAGGTGGTATTGCATTGTGGTTTTAGTTTGCATTTAGCAGATCATTAGTGATGTTGAGCATTTTTAAGTGTTTGTTGGCCATTTGTATAACTTCTTTTGAGAATTGTCTATTTTTGTCCTTAGCCCACTATTTGATGACATTTTTTTTTTCCTTGCTGATTTGTTCAAGTTAGTTGTAGAGTCTGGATATTAGTCCTTTGTCAGATATACAGATTGTGAAGATTGTCTCCCACTCTGTGGGTTGTCTATTTACTCTGTAGACTTCCTTTTGCTGTGCAGTTCTTTACTTTAATTAAGTCCAAGATATTTATCTTTGTTTTGATTGCATTTGCTTTTGGGTTTTTGGTCATGAAATCCTTACAAGATTATAATTCTAAATGAAAAAAGAATTATTTTTTACCAAATAAGGAATTAAAGGCAAAAAAGAGGACATATGTCAATATATTAATATTCTTAAAAATTAAGGTGAAATAAATTATTGAAATGTGTTTTTCCTTTTACATAATAATGAATAAATTAGTGGAGATTCTTATGTTAAATAAAACCATGTTAAAGCACAAAAGCATATGTTCAATTTAATAACAATTTCATAGCAATTCTGCTTGAGATGATTAAAATCAGGAGAGTGTTTAGGTTATGGTAAATGTCTGATGACATGGGAAAAGTAGTCTTTAATATTTTTTTTTTTTATGCCAGGCACGGTGGCTCACATCTGTAATCCTAGCACTTTGGCAGACCAAGGCTGGTGGATCACCTCAAGTCAGGGGTTCAAGACCAGCCTGGCCAACATGGCAAAACCTCATCTCTACTAAAAATACAAAAATTAGCTGGGCATTGTGGTGCATGCCTGTAGTCCCAGCTACTCAGGATGCTGAGGCAGAAGAATCACTTGATCCCAGGAGTCAGAGGTTGCCTGGGTGACAGAGTGAGACTCCATCTCAAAAAGAAAAAAAAAAAAAAGAAGGAAAAAAAGTTTCTTTCTCAATGTTGTTAATATTTATGATAATGTTCATGTAATACACATTATAATTATATGGTACATAATACATTTAAAGTGGCTCAATAATCACATGTGCATTCATAGGAAACTCCAACAAGTTTCTGTTGTATCTTTTTACTTTGTGGGTCCTGGGACAAGTTACAGATGCATGGTATTTTTGGCCTAGGCCCGGGGTATTAACATCAGTCTTACTCTCACTAAGAGTCTGTCACATCTAAGAACTGGGAATCTTAGAAAATAAGATTTCCTTTTCTCAGCTTCTTGCCTTTAGCTGGAAGTCTCTTTGCTTCCACATCAGAATAAATATTACTAATAAAAAAAGAAATGATTTCAATTCAAAAAATTACATTAAAAATTTTTGTTTTTTTCCCTGACACATTCCAGTTTTTCTCAACATAACCAATATCATTTTCCCTGTCATAAAAAGAAAAGACTATATCATTTTCAATTTTGTAAAAGAGTTTTTCAAGTACTAGAAAATATTTTCATATTTTCCCATACATCTAAATTTCCCTAATGTTCAGCCAACCATAGAAAAGCAGCAGATTGAATGCAGACTTTACTTTAATTATCTGTGGTCATGAAGAACTGAGATAGCACTGGTATACATAATCTGAAAACCTCATATAACCTGTAATATAAAGCCTTTCCCATACTCTGTCATTTCTGAGACTTAATAGGGTGTTAGCCAAGCTGAGTGACCCAAAGGCCATCTTCTCATTTCCCTTTTGGCTGTCTGCAGGGAATGCAAATGAGGGTGAATGGCCATTACAGCAAGCAGGAGAAAGACAGAAAGAGAATCACTTCTCTTGATATTTAGTCTGTACATGATCCAGAAATAGCAATGTTTTGATCACACTGGAACCAGAACCTGAGAATACAAAATTAGAGAGTTCATGTTGATTTATGGTAAGTTTTAACTTACTGATTGTTTACTGTATGCCTGAGACAAAATGGGCATTGGAGTCAAAGTGAGAAAGGGAGGAAGAGCTTTGTCTTCAGAGACTGGAAATCTATCTTTATTTTTTCTCTACAAATAACAATGTAACAGAAAGTAATTGTAATTTGATTGAATTACATCATGCTAATTTTGTATACTACACTTCATCTTCACTAGGGTCCAGTTTGTTACAATGAAAAGACAAACACAATTCTAATGGACTTTGGATGGAAGCAGATGTGTCTACAACTTAAAGAATAATGACATTGTGTCCTTCCTCTACTTCTTGAAGTTAGAAAAGCTTGGCCAGGTGTGGTGTCTCACTCCTGTAATCCCAGCACTCTGGGAGGCTGAGGCGGGTGGATCACTTGAGGCCAGAAGTTTGAGAGCAGCCGGGCCAACATGGTAAAAACCCATTTCTACTAAAAATACAAAAATTACTCAGGCATGATGGCACATGCCTGTAGTCTCAGCTACTTGGGAAGCCAACTCACAAGAATCACATGAACCCGGGAAGCGGAGGTTGTAGTGAGCTAAGATCATGCCACTGCACTCCAGCCAGGTTGACGAGACTGTCTCGAAAACAAACAAAACAAAACAAAATACACTTGCTCAGACTGAATTTATGATGTCCAATGTAAAACTTAATGCTGGTATTTTCCATAAAATTTAATAGAGGAAAATGTTTGTACCAGAAAGTATTTGCATTTTTAATAATAACTATATAGTTTGAAAAAAGAATTTGTTGATTAAATGTTTAAACTATATATGATGTTATAGCTATTGACATTGAAGTTAGACAAATCTATTGGAGGCATAATTGATTAAAAAATATCTCTATTAGGAAATGATAAAAACAGTATACTTGAAGAACCCTTGAGAATCAAACATATAAACGGGTATAGATGTGTTGTGTATGGTTTAGAATACATTCATGAATGTCCTAGCATTATCCTATGAAAAAGGCCTAGAAGTAATACACTCAGCAGGAATGAGTACATCTAGAATCCGCATCTTTATTTCTTGTCTTCCATTTTTTTAAAAAAATTATATTAAATTCCCAGTTTAGATCAGTGTACAATTGTTATATGCTCGTGAAAAGTGTATTTAAAAATCTGCGTAGAATTTTTGCCACTTTTCTTGTTATTATATTTAACTAGCAAAAACAAAAAGCCTTCCTAGAGAAAATGTATAAAATACACAATTATATTTGCTTTGATGATATATTTGAAAAAGCAATTGATAAGCATGTATTATGGCTCAAACTCTATTTCCTAATTGCTATACAACTAATTGCAAGGCAATTACCTAAATTAAAAAAAGGATAACACATTTGTAAATAATATGCAATAATTTTTGTTTAAACATCATAATCTCTAGTTTTAATTCCATAAAATATTAACAAATTCTTGTGATATGTGATCCTGCTCTTAAGGATCTCATGGAACCTAGTAATCACATTTGATTTATTTTTGAAATATTTATAAAATATTTTGAAATGTATTTTAAAATATTGAATGTTGGCTTATGGAATTTTTATAATTTATGTAGATATTTAGTGTATCTTATCGAAACAGAAATGTCAATTGAAGACTTTAATTTCTATGGATTGCTTTCAGAACAGTAGAGACTGAACAAAAATTTTTTTCAATGAAGTTAAAATCTTTTTCTATTACATCTGTGTATATGTTTCAGCACTTCAAATATTTAACTACATACTAACTGCCTAACTGCTATTTCAATATTTGGATAAACGTAAATCTAAAAGAAAAACATTCCCCCTCTCCCTCTTCATTTATCTTTTCCACACATTCCTTCTATCTACATAATATCCAGCCTATCATTAATTAATCTGATTCTCTACAGTTAATCTAGTTCATACCTATACTTTGTTTGGTAATTAAGAAATCGGGCCAGGCGTGGTGGCTCATGCCTGTAATCCTAGCATTTTAGGAAGCCGAGGTAGGCAGATTGCTTGAGGTCAGGAGTTCGAGTCCAGCCTGAACAGCATGGTGAAACCCCATCTCTACTGAAAATACAAAAATTAGCCTAGAGTCATGGTCTGTGCTTGTAATCCCAGCTACTTGGGAGGCTGAGACATGAGAATAGCTTGAACTCAAGAGTTGGAGGCTCCAGTGAGCCAAGATTGCACCGCTGCACTCCAGCCTGGATGACAGAGTGAGATCCTGTCTCAAAAAAAGAAAAAGAAAAAAAAAAAAATTGAACTAGGTTGACTAATCATGTTTTTTAACTTATTTGTTGCACTGAGAAAAATTATTCAGCATCCACCACTTCCAACATATTTTATCATTACTGGCATTCATTAATTCATATTATTTAGTATGAAACACTAAACTATTTTCATAGAAACAATTTGCTATAATAGAAAATTATATCACAAACTTAACACTGTCTCTTGTATATTCATATGTTTATAAAGTGTAGATAACTAAAGGATTAAGTGGAATTAGGATCTTTGTTTTAACATATTTTAAGTTGCAGTTTGAAGCCACATTCATGGCTACTAACTTTGTTTTTTAATAGTTTCTGCCCTTAAAATTTCAAAATATTTGTAGATATTTCCCAAGGTGGCGACGAAAAATAAAACTATCCTCATTGAAGGTGTTGCTTTTGTAAATGTAGTTTAGTGGGAGTTTTTCTTTCCATTAAATTGAAGATTAGAATATCTGCAAGAATGTATACAAGGTTTGAATAAAATTTCTTTAGGAAACTAAATTTAAAAATGTTTTATTTAACTGAATTCTAAAATGGCACTTAAAAACAAAACTTTAATCAAACAAAATGTTATGCAAAATATTTCCTTCAGGTGACATCGCCAAATGCCAATTGAACAACAAAAAAAATGGGCTTCTAAGAAGCAGCTCAGGAAATACGTTAAATTGAAAAAAGCACATCAAAACTAGGTAAAAAGAAGTCAATTCCAACAGTTAACTTTAGTAGCTAAAAAGACATCACGTATCCAATGCCTGGGAGTTAGAGTTTGTAACTTTTTTAGTTGATAACATTGCTTTTATGATACCATGATACACACTTGTATTGAATCCATACATATAAAATTCTTAAACCTATCAATCAAATTTAAAAGTCTAGCCCCAAATCCCACAGGCTCAATGTTAAATTTCCCCACATTTGTCAAGCCCGCTTATATTGAATTTCCACTTACATCAACCTATTAGTTTCACCAGCTATGCTGTGTTTTTATAGGGCTTTATACCACTTCCTGGTTCCACAGAGAGGAAGCGGAAAAATGAAGCAGTAGCCAATGTGCTTTCCTACATATATTGTATTACTTTGTTTTATTGAAATTTCCTTCTAATCTGGAAATGAGATATATATATATATATATATATATATATATAGAGAGAGAGAGAGAGAGAGAGAGAGAGAGAGAGAGAAAGTAAGCTTGTTTCACTTTCTATAGAGTTAGATCAAACTTGAATGAAATTGTGATACTAAAGCTTGATGAAATATGTAACTCTTTTTATCTGTCACATCCTAATTTTGAGATTATAGTTTAAAGTAGACATTCAGGTGTTTCCGGATAATTGTTCTGTTTTAGAACAAAATGATGAATTTATTTTTCTTTTAGACTGTAAATGTGGTCTGTTTCTAACATATTGGACATAAATCTTAGAGAGTCTATCTTAGGGTTATATTTGGCACTGTAGATCACAGTGGCTGTAAAGACAACGTCTTTTAAAAGAGTGGACATTGATATCACCATATTTGTTTTTTGTTCAACCATTCTACGGTAGGCAAACTTATATTTACTTTTATTGCACTTACGAAAAATTTCTTGCTGTTACATTTTGCCTGAATAGAAGAAAAACATTTTAATAAACGTTCCTATAGCTTTCATGCTTTGAGGAAACTGTTGCAATCAGACGGAATTTATTGAATATCATTTCAATTTTCCTTTGACTTCTATAAAAATTTTTAGTACATATCTGTTTTAAGGATAAATTTGTTTTAATAATATAGAAGAAAATGCATTATATAAAAAAATAACTATTTCTTTTAGATAAATAAATAGGAAGTGAAAAATCCAGTTTATTCTGAATACGGTTATATTCCAAATGAATGACTTTTGAAAAAGGAAGAGTAAAACGATTTCAGAATGACATGCTGTTTTTATCCAATATTTTCCAAACTACATCTTATGAGGTACTCATTACTGTCCTGTGGAAAGCGGGTTTCTAAACTGTTTAGATATTAAAATGGAAATTTCTGTTATACATTGAGGAAAAAAATTAGAATTATTCTTTAACTACAAAAATTAATAGTTCCATTGAACATCATTTATTATTAAGCGTTCTAGAGATAGAAAGTTTCCTGAGGTTGCTTATTCCAACTTCCTAAAACCTCATCAATTGAAACTGGTCTGAGAGAGGGTTTGCTAGAGCAATCGAAAGAATAAAAGGATATCTATACATTTTTGTGTTAATTCAGAATTCTGGTTTCAATCCTGTTTCTATCTCTTGAGCTAAATCTGTAATCTTAAGGGATGTAAGTTTTTCTTTTTTTTTTTTTTCTGCATAATGGTGGTAAAATTACCTATTACATATTTGTTCTAAAAATTGTGATGTATGTAAAGAATATAGAGTACTAATTGAAATTAGTGAGAAATTAATAAACATTAAATAACATACACATGCACATGCACACATTTTCTTACTTGTACTTTATGTAGTTTTGCCATATTCTCTTCAGATAAATATTTAATATATGAAAAGATATTATTCATATAATTTTTGTCCAGAGTTACAAGGTTGCAAAGAGTAGCAAAACTAGTCATTATAAAATCATTTTTGCTAACAGGATTTTTATAAGATTGGTCATTCAAAATTTGCTGCCGTTTTAAAATAACTTACTGCATCCATTAGAATTAAGTCATTATATTTGCTGGACAACATGTCCAGAAACTCTAGTAGTACACTATAAAGACAGTGTATTAGGAATACACTTAAAAAGAGTGTATTCCTAAAGTTTCTGGAGACGATGTCCAGCAATTTAAATCATAAACCTTGAAAGTGTTGTAGAACTTCTTGCAGGTGATGAATAATGTTAGAAGTGATGTTCAATTTACAGATTAAATCATTCACAAATAAAAATCTGACCTATTTATACTGGTCAACATACAAGAAAATTAGGTCAAGGATGATGATAAGAGATAACTCTCAAAGGAGATTATTGAGGAAATGAATAAAGCCCTTTAATATTCTTTAAATGACCTTATTTATTATTATCTTCAGCACACTCAAATTAAAAATAAAGTGAAAGAGGCTATATAGTACTTTATACAATTTAATTAGGAAAGATATATATATTTTCAAACCAATGTCTTATTAATTCTTTTTTCTAAGGCTTAGCATTGAAAATTTTGGTTAAATAAAGGCTAAGTAAACTCATTTTTATAATTTTGATTTTATTTTTTGAAACTAGTTTCCAATTAAACTTTTTATTTTTCAGTATTTACTAGAAAATTTTTGATGTTCATTGAGTGGCTTTTACATTTTTCTGATGCAAATTGTACTCTGGTAGTAAAGACTCAGAAAATTTCAACTCAGCTCAGAAAATGTTAACTGATAGTATGGTAAATTTCATGAATGGGTAAGTATGACAGATTTTGCATTCATTGTTTAACTGACTGTTTCTAAATTCATTGATTCATAATCACATAACAAACATTCATGAAATGCCAGCTACCGACTATAATAGAACTAAGTGCAATAATGGGAAAATAAGAATAAATAAAGCACAGTGCTGCACTTGTGGCATTTTATAGCATGTAGCAGAGATTGACATATAAATTACACTTTTATTCAAACTATCAGAAGAAATGTACAAATTACCATGTGAGCAATAAAAAGGATAGCTCATTCCTGATCAAAAAAATAATAATAATGTTCTCTTACATAATTCAAAGAGCCAATCCCATTCTTACCCTATGGTTGACTCCATATGCAATTTATTCCATTCATTTATTTACTCAATCAACAATTTGGGAATCTTTTGTGTATGGGAGACACACATACAAACATATTACAATATACTATGTGAATTTTAAGAATATAGAGAGCTAACTCACTGCCTGTGGCGGCAAGATGGCCGAATAGGAACAGCTCCAGTCTCCAACTCCCAGCGCGAGCGACACAGAAGACAGGTGATTTCTGCATTTTCAACTGAGGTACTGGGGTCATCTCACTGGGGAGTGCCAGACAATTGGTGCTGGTCAGCTGCTGCAGCCCGACCAGCGAGAGCTGAAGCAGGGCGAGGCATTGCCTCACCTGGAAGCCAAGGGGGAAGGGAATCCGTTTTCCTAGCCAGGGGAACTGAGACACACAACACCTGGAAAATCAGATAATTCCCACCCCAATACTGCGCTTTAAGCAAACGGGCACACCAGGATATTATACCCACACCTGGCCGGGAGGGTCCCACAACCACGGAGCCTCCCTCATTGCTAGCACAGCAGTCTGCGATCTAACCCAAACGGCAGCAGCGAGGCTGGGGGAGGGGCGCCCACCGTTGCTGAGGCTTAAGTAGGTAAACAAAGCCGCTGGGAAGCTCAAACTGGGTGGAGCTCACAGCAGTTCAAGGAAACCTGCCTGTCTCTGTAGACTCCACCTCTGGGGACAGGGCACAGCTAAACAACAAAAGGGGAAGCAGCAGAGGCCTGTGCAGACGTGAACGACTCTGTCTGACAGCTTTGAAGAGAGCAGTGGATCTCCCAACATGGAGGTTGAGATCTGAGAACAGACAGACTGCCTGCACAAGTGGGTCCCTGACCCCTGAGTAGCCTAACTGGGAGACATCCCCCACTAGGGGCAGTCTGACACCCCACACCTCACAGGGTGGAGTACACCCCTGAGAGGAAGCTTCCAAAGTAAGAATCAGACAGATACACTCGCTGTTCAGCAATATTCTATCTTCTGCAACCTCTGCTGCTGATACCCAGGCAAACAGGGTCTGGAGTGGACCTCAAGCAACCTCCAACAGACCTACAGCTGAGGGTCCTGACTATTAGAAGGAAAACTATCAAACAGGAAGAACACCTATACCAAAACCCCATCAGTACATCACCATCATCAAAGACCAGAGGCAGATAAAACCACGAAGATGGGGAAGAAGCAGGGCAGAAAAGCTGGAAATTCAAGAAATAAGAGTGCATCTCCCGCTGCAAAGGAGCGCAGCTCATCGCCAGAAACGGATCAAAGCTGGTCAGAGAATGACTTTGACGAAATGAGAGAGGAAGGCTTCAGTCCATCAAACTTCTCAGAGCTAAAGGAGGAATTACGTACCCAGCACAAAGAAACTAAAAATCTTGAAAAAAGAGTGGAAGAATTGATAGCTAGAATAATTAATGCAGAGAAGGTCATAAATGAAATGACAGAGATGAAAACCATGACACGAAAAATACGTGACAAATCCACAAGCTTCAGTAACCGACTCGATCAACTGGAAGAAAGAGTATCAGCGATTGAGGATCAAATGAATGAAATGAAGCGAGAAGAGAAACCAAAAGAAAAAAGAAGAAAAAGAAATGAACAAAGCCTGCAAGAAGTATGGGATTATGTAAAAAGACCAAATCTATGTCTTATTGGGGTGCCTGAAAGTGAGGGGGAAAATGGAACCAAGCTGGAAAACACTCTTCAGGATATCATACAGGAGAACTTCCCCAACCTAGTAGAGCAGGCCAACATTCAAATTCAGGAAATACAGAGAACACCACAAAGATACTCCTCGAGCAGAGCAACTCCAAGACACATAATTGCCAGATTCACCAAAGTTGAAATGAAGGAAAAAATCTTAAGGGCAGCCAGAGAGAAAGGTCAGGTTACCCACAAAGGGAAGCCCATCAGACTAACAGCAGATCTCTCGGCAGAAACTCTACAAGCCAGAAGAGAGTGGGGGCCAATATTCAACATTCTTAAAGAAAAGAATTTTAAACCCAGAATTTCATATCCAGCCAAACTAAGTTTCATAAGTGAAGGAGAAATAAAATCCTTTACAGATAAGCAAATGCTTAGAGATTTTGTCACCACCAGGCCTGCCTTACAAGAGACCCTGAAGGAAGCCCTAAACATGGAAAGGAACAACCGGTACCAGCCATTGCAAAAATATGCCAAAATGTAAAGGCCATCGAGGCTAGGAAGAAACTGCATCAACTAATGAGCAAAATAACCAGCTAATATCATAATGGCAGGATCAAGTTCACACATAACAATATTAACCTTAAATGTTAATGGACTAAATGCTCCAATTAAAAGACACAGACTGGCAAACTGGATAAAGAGTCAAGACCCATCAGTCCGCTGTATTCAGGAGACCCATCTCACACGCAGACACATACGTAGGCTCAAAATAAAGGAATGGAGGAAGATCTACCAAGCAAATGGAGAACAAAAAAAAGCAGGGGTTGCAATCCTAGTCTCTGATAAAATAGACTTTAAACCATCAAAGATCAAAAGAGACAAAGAAGGCCATTACATAATGGTAAAGGGATCAATTCAACAGGAAGAGCTAACTGCCTGTGGCTATGAAAGAGGACTCTGAAGTGACATTTGAACAGTCGCTGAGAAACAAGTAATTTTCCACCTTGGTGGTAGAGTCCGGAGGAGAGGATGGACTAAGAATACATCTTGTGCAAACTGGGAGCAACATGTGCAAGGAAAGAATGTGAAAGATGAGGTGTTTAGGAAAGTTCTACCAAACTTTAAAAACTGGTATCATTTTCAAGAAAGTGCTACCTAAGCAAAATGTATGCCTTTCAGGTTCCCACCCAAATTACAAATCCCAAATTAAAGAAGTACTAGAGATGGGATGTAAGCACAGTCACCTATTTATCATGGAATATGTATATTTTTAAAACGGAATTAAATGGGTGACTTTTTCTTTTTAAAATGAGATACAGCATACGTAAATCATGTGAATATTAAATGTTCACCTCCATGATAAAAAAAAAAAACTTACATCGTCACTCATGTAACTATGAACCAGATTATATGCACGAAATTTCCAGCACGTTCACCTCTTATGCCCCCTCTTCCACTCAGTTACCACCTACCCAGTGTAATCATTATTCTGACTTATATCATAATAAATTAGTTGGTGTTGTTTCTGAAAGTAACTTAAATAAACACATATGACATCTATTCTGTTGTGTCTAGTTTCCATCGATCAAAATTGTATTTCTTATACATTTTAAATTAACTAAAAGAGTATAATTGAATCACTTGTAACACAAGGAAAGGATAAATGCTTGGGGCAATTGACACCCCATTTACCCTGATGTGACTATTACACGTTGTATGCCTGTATCAAAATATCTCATGTACCCCATAAATACACATACCTACTATTACCCACAAAAGTTAAAAATTGAAAAAAAATCTATTTTGAGATTCATCCTGTTTCTTGCATGTATCAGCTTTTTTTTTTTTTTTTCCATTAGAGCTGTGTTATATTCCACTGTGTGAATATACCACAATTTATTTTTCCTGCTTTGTGATGGGCATGTCAGTTGTTTCCAGTTTGGTGCTATTATGAGTAAAGCTGGTATGAATATATTTATAGTGAATATCAGCATACATTTTTCTTAGGTATATGCCCAAGAATGAAATCCTGGGCCATATTTAGCTTTAGTGGATACTATATATCATTATTTTAAAAAATTAAATTTGGCTTGACACCATAGAGTACATAAAATGACAAATAATACTGTTAGTGGTTGTATTTATTTGCTAGGGCTGCCATAGAATTCCACACACTGAGTGGCATAAACAACAGAAATTTATTTTCACACAGTCCTGGAGGCTGAAAGTCCATGATTGTGTTAGCAGATTTGGTTTCTTCTGAGGCCTCTCTTTGGCTTATGGATGGCCACCTTCTTGCTGTGTCTTCATATGATGTCTTTCTCTGTGCATGGGCACTCCTGGTGTCTCTTGATGTCCTAATCTCCTCTTCCTATAAGGACACCAGTTATGTTGACTTGGGGCCTAGCCTAATGGCCTCATTTTAACTTAATTATTTCTAAAGGTCCTATTTTGAAATACAGTCACAATCTGAAATATGGAAGTTAAGGCTTCAATATATGAATTTTTGGGGAGCACAATTCAGTTCAGAACAGTAGCTAAGTCAGATAATCTGACTGCCAAACTTTTTTTAATGTCTGCAAAAATCCATTGATTCAGACAAGAATGATTCCCTACATATTATTCCACAAATCTAAATAGATGTAGTATTTCTTAAAATATTTCAGGAAATAACTTAAGTGCAGTGAGTATTTGACTAAGTGACCAATAAGAAGAGTATAATTTCTTTAGATACATATATTTATAAATATGTGTAAAAATGTTTCCAATTCTAAAGAACTTTTATACACTGCTATATAAAATTGTAGGTGTTGTTTTATTTCCTACAGTATAAAGTCAATAAATGTTTTCTGACTTTAAAGTAGCTTAGAAAAAATACTTTTTAAAAGAAAAAAAGAGCTTAAATAAACTCCATCTACAGTGTGCTGATATGGTCTGGATGTTTGTCCCCCGCAAATCTCATGTTGAAATGTGATTGCCAGTGTTGGAGATGGGGCCTGGCAGGTGATGGGGTCTGGTGATTGAATCATGAGGGCAGATTCCTCAAGAACGACTTAGTGCCATCCCTTCAGTGATAAGTGGTTCTAGCTCAACTTAGTTCATGCAAGGTTTGGTTGTTAAAAATCCCCTTCTTAGCTCTCCTCCTCCCGCTCTCAACCCTGTAATGTGCCTGCCCCTGCTTTGCCTTCCTTCATGATTGTGAACTTCCTGAGGCCCTTACCCAATCTGCTGAAGCCCAGCAAATGCTGGAGCTATGCTTGTACAGCCTGCAGAGCTATGAGCCAATTAAATCTCTTTTCATTATAAATTACCCAAACTCAGGCATTTCTTTATAGTGATGAAGAAATGGCTTAATACATGTACATGCATTATTTTGTATTAAATCTCAGAACACTAAGCGATATAAGTGCTATTACCCCCATTTTACCAATGTGAGAACTGGGGACCAGATGAGTTAAGTGGTCTCGCCTCAGGTGGCAACATCTTTCCCAATAAGCCTAGCAATCTTTTTAGAATATCCAACATTTTACTCAAATATATATTCCATAAGATATTGACTGAGATCTACAACTAGTAGGCCATGCACTTTTCATTCATTCATCATCACCTATTTATCCAAGCCTATAATATGTATTCATTCATTGTGCCAAAGATTGTGCTGAGTTCTGAAGGTAGATGCATAAGAGAGACAAATTTCCTATCTTTACAGAGTTTACAGTGTACCATGGAGTTAAATAATTTTAAAGAGCCAAAACAAATGTATTCAATAAACCTATATTACAACAAAGTAACTGTATTATCATCTTATATTTGAATTTCAATTGTATTATGGCCCCTAATTTATTAGTGGAAACATTTTCTCTGAGGATTTGCCCAAGTTTTAGAGATTGCTCGGCACCCAACCCGGACATGGTGGCCAACATCATTGACATAGTGGTCATGATAACAGAGGTTCTTCATAATTTATGCCCACCTTTGCTGAAAATTGTTTGAAACCTACCCGCAGTTTTCTAGGACTGCAAGGAAGTCTGATGTTTCAGAGTCAAATATCGAGAAACATCATTGGGCCTTTTCTCCTGCTTACACAACACTCTGCAGGTTGAGATACTTTAGGATTTGACTACTTCTGCGACTTGGTCTATGGACCTAGTAGGTTTCTTAAACTCCTAAATTTCCTAAATTCTTACGTTCCTAAACTTTGTGCTCTTCCTGTTGCCTGCTCTCCCCACCTACCTTCTCTGTGGGAACAAATACGTTCTGTGCTCTCTTGTTTCCTCTAGGATTCCCCCTCTCCCCACTCCAGTTTAGGAGAGCTTTATATAGATATGGGTAATTGGAGGGGGTGTAATGATGCTTGCTGTAACTCATCATATGCTTTCTATGTGGAAAACTCATTCTGTTAATATACTAAAATACTACCTCAAAATAAAACTAATAATAAGGAAAAATTAAGAAGTGGGTATTAGAGCAGTGCTGACTTGAGCAGGAGCCATCACGGATTGTCAAGAAGATTCATAGAAATTGAATTTAGAAGATGGATCTAAAGTGCAAGTGGGAATTAACTGGAAAGAAGAGTTGCATGTGCATGTGATGGTCCTAAAGTAGGCAGAAGGTCGATGGTTTGTGAATACCTTAAAGAGGACAATGTGTGACCGGAAGGCAAAAGCAGTGGGAAAAATTACGAGGATGAGGCTCGTTGAGGAAGGCAGGACCATGTTAGGCAGGACCTTAAAGAGTATGTTAAGGATTTTTGGTCTGTGCCCTAAAAGTAATTGAAAATTCTTCAGGGTTTTAATTACAGAAGGGACTTAATCAGGTGTGATTTTTCTAAATGATCTAAATAACTGTTAAATAAGGAAAATTGATTGAAGTGGGTCCAAGGTGCACGCTGAGAAACCAGAGACTATTTAGAAAATGAACTCCTTTTCAGCAACAGAAAATACCCAGTAATAATTAAGCTGTTGATAGATGAGATCTAAGTGCTTACCAGGTGCCAAACACCTAATACTTTTATGTATTATCCCACTGAAATATCGCAAAATAATTAGCCTTGTTTTAAAGGCAGGGAAAATGAGAAATTAAAAAGTTTAAACCTAGGCAATGTGCATAGCTCACATGCTCAGTAAATGCACTATTTTGAATTAGGTAAAAGAAAAGTCACTGCAATGTAAACTTTTACTCTCTCACATCCTTGTAATCAACAACAGGCATTTGCAAGTTGGCTATGAAGAATTAAATAAAGAAGCTAGAGAAGTAATTTGTTTCATATAAATATAAAAGTATCTGTAATGCAACCTAATTAGACCTAATGGAAAATTAACATAAGTTCCAGAAATTGTTTTAAAATGTACATTAGTAATGATTCATGTTTGTAATATAGAATTTTAAAAAATGTTTCTAATATTCAAATTACTAAATTTGAATATTTTTCATATTTGTTTATTAATTATATTAATGAACTATATTTTGAGAATCTTACTATGTGTGCAGTACTAAAAATTAATCATATCCCATAAGTTTTATTGAACATTTACCTCTCTGAAAATGAAATCATTTATTTTTCACAAAATTCGGTGTCACTGCACGTTTATTATTTTTCATTGCAGTACAGGATAAGGGGGTAGTATTCTTTTGAGTCAAAATAAGTAAAATACTAGAGGAGACCTAACATTTTGTGAAGAAAATGATTCTCTATGATAAATGCCTTCTATCCTAAAATATTTAGAAGTACAATACCAGAATATACCATCTTACCATTTCAACTGTGATACATAAACACAGACTGTGGAATCTCGGAGGTGTTCTTGTTTAGTATCAACAACTGAAAAGTGAACCACAACATCTGTTGTTTGTGAGTTTTCTCCCCATTATGTTTATGTCAGTTTCCAAAACTGGAGGAGGAGGGGGGTGTTTTTATTTTAAGAGGTATCTTGTTTCCATTCTTTGCATTTGGACTGTGTAATGCTATAATTTTATATTTGACTATGGAAACTAGCAGAAGGAAAATTATTTTTCATTGAGAGAAGTTAATAATAGAGTTTAGTAAAATATTTTACTAAGAGCCAAGCATATTACAATTGATCTAATAGTTCTAGTAGCAACCTAGCTCTGTAGCATAATGACTCAAAATCTGGGAGAGTTCCTAATCCAATTTTCACACACCCATACATACAAACACACAATTTCATAATCTCTTCAAAAAGATAAAATAATGTAGAAAAGAACATAGGATAACACACCCACGAAGAAGAAATAAAAGTATTCTGTTACAGTTGCATCTTATTATTTTATATATTTTTGAGAAACAAATCAATATAAATGATATTGTAATTATCTGTGTTCCTCTTTCCAGTGTTATGCCCCAGTAACATTAATTATAATTACTTTTGAAGCTATGAATGTTTTTATATTTAGTACAGTATATATGTGTGTGTATATATATATATATCGCAACATTTTTTCTTTTTAATTGATGTAAAATATTTTCAAAACTGTATAATATATATACACTTTGCTTGTTGACTCAATGTTATGTCTGTTCACCAATCTATGTTGATTTATACAGTTCTAGTTTATATAGTTGGCAGTTGTACAATATTCCATTGTTCAGATATGCTAACTTGTATTCTTCCATTTCTCTTCTGCTAGATAGTGAGTTGTAATGGTTTAATAAAAATTCTAATGTAAGTGTTTTGGAGATATATGATAAAATTTATAACATTTTCTTATGTCCATAGGTGGACATTTTAAGTCATTGGGCATACATATTTTCAGCTATATACACCGTAGTAAATTGCTCTTGGGATTATTTGTAGCAATTCTACCAATTCTCCTTTTCTTTTCTTGTCAACATCTTCCTATTTTTTCTTGAGATGTCATTGTCTAGTTTTGTCTACTAAGTTATATATATGTGTGTGTGTGTATTACAGCTGCAACATATAGAAAGGAAGTAACAAGGACTATGTATATTTTATAATAAAGAATTGAATATCTGTCAGGAACTGCATATTTCATGGCGTGATCTCATTTAGTCTACTGGTTTTAAATACAATCTATATTCTAATGACTTTCAAATGTGTATCTTAAACCTGGGCTTCTGGGCTGCCACATTGATTCTAACCTTGTGTAAACAATTGCCTACTATTAATAGAGTCTCCAAAACAGAGTTCCAAATGTTTTCTCCCCAAACCTTCTGCTCTAACAGTCATCTCTGTCAGAGTCAATGACCACCTCATCCTTCCAATCTCGTCTCCTGCCCACCTTGACTCACTCCTCTTTTTCTCTTATATTTCATATCACACTTTATATCAAACCCTGTTGGCTCTACTATCAAAATACTATATCAGCCACTTCCTAATATCTGTCACATCCACTGTCATCACCACTGTCACAAGCCACTGTTCAAGAAAACATCACCTTTTCCTTGATTGTTGCAATGGGCTCCCAAATGGTCTGGCTGCCACCACCCTTGCCCACTTACAGTCTGTTCTAATAGGAGTCATTTGCTGAAACCTAGTTCACATTATGTCATTCCTCTGCTCAAAATCCTCCAACTCACTCTATTTAAAATCCAAAGTTATTGTATGGCCTTCAAGGACCTACCTGATCTTGACCTCATAACTGACCTGATCTTGACCTCACTCCCCTACTCTAAATCCTCCAACTCACTCTATTTAAAATTCAAAAGCATTGTATGGCCTTCAAGGTCCTACCTGATTTTGACTTCATAACTGTCAGAAATCTCCTATAACTTCCTTCACTGTTTTTCATTAAGCTACAATGATGTTGGTCTCCTCATTGTTCACAGAACACAACGGAGACGTTCCTGTGTGTCAGCCTTGGATGGAAACACTCTAACTACCAATACCTACAATGTCCACTTTTCTAAGCTCCGTAGCTCTTTACTCAAAGGTCACTTCAGAGATGCTTTCTAACCTCTATATAAAAAATTTCAACAACCCCAAAATTTCAAAATATAATACAACACACTCAAAGTATTATAATCTCCTTCTTGGCATTTAACTCTTATCAATAAAAATATGTACTTTATTTCAATTTCACTGGCTCCTCAGTCCTTAGCACAGCACTTGCTCCCTGGAAGGTGCAGACAGTGAATATTTCTTCATTTAATAAAACATATATTCTAGTGAAAGTTATAGGTTTATGGTAAGTTATAAACCATACCACATTTACACTTAAATTGTACAAATTAAAATTAATTCACCTGTTTATAAACGTGAACTTAATTTGGAAGTGAGTATCTGAAGAAACTTCTTTATATTTTTAACGAAGTATGACTTTTAATACAATTACTATTTATGTTGATAAATATCAGAGGCTTTGATATTTTATAATCATTGAAATATTGGTGTTAAATATAAGATTTAGCCATCTTCCTGTTTGGCTATTATTAAATGCTTTGCATACTAAAGTGAATATTTAACTATATAGGCATTCAAACCTTTCAAAATGCTAGTTGACAAGATCTCACTGTAGCAGGTGTGTCTGTGATATTGTAGGTAAAAAATATCTCTCATGATGTAAATAAGACATGTATTATTACAGTTCTTTTGCTTTCCAAAAAAGTATGCTTATTCAAATACATTTTATTTTATAGTTACATAATACAAATTTAGCAATACTAGCAACGATTTTTCTAGCTAAAATGTTGCCAATGGAATCTCTCTCTATATATGTATATGTGTATGTGTGTGTGCATTTTACACACACACAGACGTATCAAGCCTTTGAATGCATCAAGTAAATTCAAAACAGATTACAAGAAAATACACACAAGTTGAATTTATTTGGAAATGAAATAACCTAAAATGCCTGCTGTGAAACAATCACTAGAGTATTTTGAGCTGTATTCTTTGGTTCAGTTTTGCTCACAATACCTAACTCACTATAAATTTACTCACATTTCTTTTAATTTAATAGCATTTACTCATCTCCATCATCCCCTGCCTTTGAAATAAGTGAACCACAAACTTTTGATTATAATCTTGTAGCCATAGAAAACTTGGAAAATATAATCTCAATTTAAAATTAACTCTTTCTCTTTAGATTGAAAAAAAAATGCTTGAGTTGCATACCGTCTCTGAACCACAGGTGATATTTCATAAGTTTAAAGCACATTTTTTAAAAAAGAGTACTTTTTCAAATAATTTTCCATGCCTTCATTCAGCAGGTAACCCAAACCTTCATAATCCCCAAATGCTGCACTTCAAAGTTTTGCTCAGGAAAAAAATATTGAAAAGAACAGCCTCTCTTTCCAGTTGATTTAAAACATCACTAGCTTATTTTCAGTACACATATGGAGTTACTTTTAAAAAGAAATCTTGGAATATTGCCAGACTACATACAGGAAAGGCTTTTCTCCAGAGAGAGCTAAAATTCATTATCTGAGGTTTGGGACACCCATGTTCCTTCAAAATTTGGACACATCTTTGTTCCTTCGTGATTAGTGATAGTAGTTTAAGTTAAAATGAGAAAGTACTCAATGTGTGACGATATTCTCAAGAAACCAAATTATTATATTGTTTGAACTGATGCTGATTAACAGTTACCTACATAAATAAAACATCACTTTGCATGACGATCATTTTAGAATATTCTTTAAATCTGATATTATTTATGAAATATAACAGTCCTTATTTGTTTATAAGAAGTATTAAAGTTAAATTTAGGCCCTTTGTTATATCTCTCTTTTCCTTAAATGGTTAGCTTCTCTCATTTAAATCTATCTGAAATTTTTATTTCAGGAAAAAAAATCATTAAATCCAAATAATTTTAGGGCAATATAATTATGCTATTATTGTTTTTAGTGAGCATTTCATAATGATAATGTTTAAACATTTTAAACCTTCTTTTTTTATTTTTTATTTTTCTGAGAGGGCATCTTGCTCTGTCGTCCAGGCTGGGATGCAGTGGTGCGATCTTGGCTCGAATAGTTAGGATTACAGGAGCGGGCCCACAGGCTTGGCTAATTTTTGAATTTTTAGTAGAGAGAGGGTTTCGCCAGGTTGGCCAGGCTGGTCTCAAACTCCTGGGCTCAAATGATCTACCCACCTCGACCTCCCAAAATGCTGGGATTTCAGGCATGAGCCACCGCACAGGACCCTTTAACCCTGCTTTTGATGCACAAAATGAAGCTAACAAAGGTGGAAACATTGTTATACATAAGAAAAATATTAATATCAGCATAATAATTTCAGTAATAACCAATAACATTTCACTGTGAAATACTACAAAGTGGTAATTATTTTTAGATTTATTACATATTTTTCCCACAGTATATAACACATATTACGGGTTTTTCTGAAAAGGTAGAAACAAAATTCTCATAACTGATGATAAACAGCCTATGAATATAAGACAAAATTAATATATAGTAATATGAAACAAATTAAGTAAATACAGACCCTGCTCTAAGAGATAAAAGTCTAACATGTGCAGTGAATCCACAAAATTGAAGAGACTAAGAATATGAATTTTTTTAATGTAGATTTTATGCATACCGAAGAATAAGTGTACTTTGTTATATGCTAAGTAAAGAAGCTAAGGGACTTTATTATCTTCATTTTTAATTAGTCAGGAAAGAAATATGTGGAATTACAGAAACCGCATCAATGAAGGAAGAGAAAGCTTCAGCAGATTGGAGGTACATTTTATAACACACATAAGCATTACCTATCATGGGAGTTTTTACTTTGTTTTTGCCCACAAAATAGGCATGGACACCTTTTGTATCTGCATAATTTGATAAAATCAGGTGTTATGAACTTAACAATGAGTTATTTCAAATGGAACCAAAGCGTAAGCTCTACTTTAAAGAGTAATGGTCGAGCTGAGCAGGATTACTTCTGCAAAATGAATTAGAACACTATGAACTGTAATATATCAGCAATAAGTCTAGCATATTTCAAAACCACAGCTATTGGAGAAATGAGTCTGAATCACTTGAGCATCACAAATCCTAGGCCATATTTTTATTTCCAGCCTAACCCTTTGTGCTGCTTCCAAGTACGCAGCTCCAGTTGATTTCAAAGGCAGTAGATGAGAGATAAAGAGGAGCAAGGATTGTTCTACCTCAGCAATTCATGATCCCTCTAAGGCCATTGATTTTGAAAGAATATGGAGACTTTGGCATCTCAGCAGAATAGATCCAGCTACTCTTTTCTATCTGCTCCCATGAGGTAGCACAAGCATTTATCCAGTTTACCATAGCAAATGATTCTCCATGTCCCGAAAATTACAACACTCTTCCTTTCTTCACTCTGAGGAGTCATAAAACCTAAATTAAACATGACTGTCCAAACAATTATTTTCAGTAATGTTAACATTTCAACAAGAGAAATAAATGGAACATTGTGATTTGAGTATTATCATAATATTAAATATAATAATGTAATATAACATTTAAACATCCTTAATTTAACATTATTCATTTAAAATATTTACTTATTAAATTATTAATTTTAAATTATTTAAATTATTAATATTAAAGTTGTGGTTAAAAAATATTTTATGGGCATAGGGTAAAGTTGTATAGTGTATTACTTAAACATGTGTGCTTATAATTCTCAAAATAGTTACAGCTTTCTAAGTGATATTTCTTAGACATAAATATGTCCCTTATATATGAATCCCTTTTTTTCTTTGAATATTTTCTTCATTTCCATGTAAATAGTGTATATATGTGTATTTACTTATAAGCGTCATGCAATTATAATGTTCTAGTAATGTGTTTTGGCATACAAAATATTTCAACTAACTTACATAGCTAAGATTTGTCAAAATGAACAAATACTCAAAATACAGCTTTATAAAGCATATTAATTAATGTATCACATCCTTCAAAAGAAGTGACTAAAATAGTTGAAATGAATAAATTAAGTTAAAAACTTTGGATATATGTAGTAAAAATATCTAACATTAATTAAAATATTGGCTGGCTTCAGTCACTATACTAAATTACATACATTACTTTATTTAATTGATGCTAATCTTTGTGAAATAAGCAGCATTTTGCTCCATTTTACATATATTAAAATGGAGGGTTAGAGGGGTTTAGAATTACCCAGTTTTAAAGATGGGACAAAGCTGGAACATGGACCCAGGTCTATCTGAATTGAGAATCCTATGGTCTTAAATACTTATATATTTTATCTCCTTTCTGTTCTGGTGACATAGTGTCTATGACTAGGAGAATTTTAAGATAAGATATCTAGATAAAGAGTGTGTATTTTAGGATTGCATTTTTGTTTTCAAAAAATGCTTGTTCAATTGAATTTATAAAATGTATTATCTTCTGAAATTATTGAGTTCTATTGGTGTCAGCCATGTTCTGAAGGCTAACAAGGATGGCAAAGATGCGGTCAAGGTCCTTGGAGAGCTAGCCCTACAGAGGAGAGGTCAGAAACTTTTGTTGTATGGAGCCAGAGAGTAAATACTTTTCTGGGCCATAGAGTTTCCCAAAACTAATTGGCTCTCTTGTTTTTAGCAAGAAATTTGGCACAGAAAATATATAAATAAATGATAATGGCTATGCCCCAAGAAATCTTTATTTACAGATATAAATAATTAAATTTCATGTAATTGCCAGGTGTCAATAAATACTATTCCTATTATGATTGTTTCAACCACTTAAAAATGTAAAAATTCTTCTTAGTTTCCAAGCCATACCAACACAGGTATTGGGCTGGACTTGGCCAGTGAACCTGTGAACCAAGTTTGGCCAACTCCTGTGCAGAATTGCCCTGGCCACTGAGCACTTAAATTTGGCTAGTCCAAATTGAGATGTGCTGTAAGTATAAAATATACACCAGATTTTAAAGATTTAGTCTAAAAAATGTCAATGTCTCATTTATAATTTTTATGTTGGTTATGTTTTGAAATAACCAGCTTTTGATACTTTGGGTTAAATATCTTATTACAATAAGGTTCGCCTGTTTTGTTTTTTTCCTTTTTGCTCATCCACTATCTACATATATATATATTTTTTTTTCTTAAATTGTGCTTAAATTCTTCCCTTCCTCTACCTTTTCTGCCATCACTCTCTTATTTCATAATTGATCTCATAGCCTCCATTGTCTCCCCAACGCAGATCTTACTTTTTGTTTTCTCATGTTTTAAGTCTTCTGGTTCTTCGTCACATGATCTTTAGGAGAAGTTTTGGAAAATGAGTTTTTCATATCCAGTGCTTTCTGTCGGGGCACTCTAAGACAGGGAGTTAGAGGAGGGAAAACTTTCTGGCTTCTGAGCTTACTGACTCTACTTCAGTGAGTAACATTCTTTCTTCTTATTTTCTTTTTTGGACATGGAAGTAAGATTTCCTTTGAAATACTTTCAATCCTTAGAAACTTGGCCAAATATTTCATTCTGGCTTCAAAGTACTTACCAACACAATTTCCCTCCCCTTTCACACCTCCTACAATGAAGCTGTAACAGACAGTAAAATAGGCAATTCTGTGAAGGGAAAAAATACATAGTCAATTTGGGCTTTGCATAATTGCCCCTTTAGTAAATGGGACTATTGGCCAGATCAGGGAAATAAGAAAAAGTTATTGTTGAGAGTGAGAAATATGAAGAAACACTTTTAGAGAGAAATGAAGAATTCTGCTATTCCCCTCTCAACAATTAGGAGCAGTCAAGGATACTATATCTTTTACCTTAATGCCTTGTTTATTAGTTAGGGTTTTCCTCACAAACGGAACCAATAGGATAGATAGATAGATGGATAGATAGAGAGGCAGGTAGATAGATAGATAGATATAGATATAAAATACAAACTTTAACTCATATATATTTCTAATATATATAATGTGTGTGTGTATACATATCAATTTAAGACTGAAACAATAGGATATATATATTAGAACCCTAATATATATTTCATATATACACATGTAGTATGTGTGTGTGTATGTGTGTATTAAACTGAAACTGAACCTGTATATATATCTATATGAATAGTATGAATATATATCTGTGAACCCACATGCATATATATGAACCCTAACTATTACATATATATATAGTGTGTGTATATATGTGTGTAAATATATACACACACATATATATTATATATACACACACATATATGTATGATTATATATATATATATAATACAAGAATAATTTTATTAAGAAATTTATTAAGAGAATTGGTTTATGCAATTGTGGAGGCCAAGAAGTATCATAATCTGCAACCTGCAGGCTGGAGAACCAGAAGGCTGGTGGTGTAATTCAATCTGAGTCCGAAGGCCCAAGATTTAGGAGCACCTATGTGTGAGGGCAGGAGAAGATGACTATCCAGGCTAACAAAAAGAGAGACCTAATTCACTTTTTTTCTGCCTTTTTTTTTTTTTTTTTCTATTCAGGCTTCATTGTGTTAGATGATGTCCACTCACAATGATGAGGGAGAATCTTCTTTCCAAAGCCTATTGATCTATTGATTCAAATGCTAATTGCTTCTAGAGAAATGCTCACAGACATACCTAGAAATAATGTTTTACCAGCCACCTGGGAATTCCTGAGCCCTGTCAAGTTGGCACACAAAATTAATTATTGCACCCTGTGAGGGGGTGTCTCCAGGCTTGTGGAAAATACCTTGTAAGTGCTCTCTAAAACTAAGGGGATCCAGGAAAAGTGGACTGGTGCCCAACTCACCCCAGAGAAAGCAATAAGATAGAGGCGGTGGCATTAATGTCCCATACTCTACACTTATGTTCTTCCTTGGAAGAAAGCCTAGGCTATGAAGAGAATTGCAAAGTAAACCAAGAGTGAGACTGAGTTACAGGCAAGAGTGTTGCAGAGTGTGTTCCTTAGAGATGGGCTCTGAATTTCCTACAAATGCCCTCATAAAGGGACAGGTCACATTAACCAAGTCTTAGGCTCAGGGTTTATGAAGCCACCCAGAAAATAAAACCATCTGTTCTATCCCTCAACCTCTCCTGCCTTCTCCCACTTCAACCCTGCTACAAGAAACAAAAGAAGTAAATGGGGAGCACGACAGGAATACCCTATCTTCTTCCAGGAACACACTTCCATTTACAGGACTTATCATGGCTTAGAGGGAGAAAAAGCTTTATGTTAAGAATAAATATATTGATTGATATCTTGGACTTAACAAATTCTAATTTCTGAATTGGGGCTTTATTTTAGAACTTAAGATCCTTTTATGATTATCTTTTACTGAAGAGTGAGTAACAAATTCAAAGAACATTGTATTTTGATCATAGTTCGTAAGCCATGTATTTCATATATCATTTATCCAAAATGTGCTTCTGTCACACACGTTCATATTCACATATCACTCACCTTTTAGAAAATACATAATTCGTTTCTATTCTTTCTACCACTGTCCTCCAATATATACTCTTTGTTGACTTCCGAGAAGATCTCTTACGGTGTCAGAGTGCTTCCAAAACCCATCTGTATCCTTATGAGGGGCCTTTACTTTCCATACAGGCTTAGTCTCTGTGTCATGAGCATTCACTTAAAACTTGGAGCACGGCTACACCAAAGTCCTTACTTCGTTATGATGCTGAAAGGAGTAATGCATAGTCTTCTCCTTGAAGAGACTCACAGTGAAATGGGAGATGCTTGTAAAATATAAATCAAAGAGGCTCAGGAGAAGAAAGCATTCAATTTTAACTTTTTG